>NC_141687.1:982288398-983488398 GCF_964263255.1 Lissotriton vulgaris
AGTTCCATGATCTTTACGAAATCCAGTTTGTTCCAAAGGTAAAATACAATTGAGTTCTATCCAGTCATTAATCAAAGTTAAAAGATATTTAGCGAACACTTTTCCTATTGCATCCAATAAGGCTATTAGACGGTAGTTTGCTGGATTCTCCCGTTCTCCCTTTTTAAATAGGGGAATTAATATACTTCCTCTCCATGAGTCAGGAACGGATCTAGAGAGGAGACATGCATGAAATATTGGGAGAAGAATTTTACTCCAGGAGGTGACGTCTTGTTTCAATAGGGACATGGGTAGTTCATCAGGACCCATAGCTCCTGAAGAGTGCATACTCTTTAACACAGAAGCTATGGTTTTCTCAGTTGGGAGCTCTATGCTATTTTTACTATTCAGAACTGGATCCCCATTTTCACCTACTACACCATTGGAAGCATATAAACCAGTTATGAATTTTATCCAGATATCTTCAGCAATAGCAATGGGAATGGTGGTAGTTCTTACGCCACATCCCTTCCCTATTATTGACCAAAATTCTCTGGAATTATTAAAGGCTAATGCTTCTCTTAACCTAATCCAGAGAGAATCTTCCTTTTCTTTTAAGATTGAGTTTTAAGTTTACTCTGGGAATCGGGCCCATAGAGGTTTAAATCTATCGGTTCCGGAGGAATAGCAACCAATTCTAGATTATTATGTTATGTTATGTTATGTTATCCTTTCTTGTATAGCGCACGGCTGCCCCAGCAAAGGGGCGTCCCGGCTCTTGATCAGAAGAGAGAAAGCAAACATAGCCAACAGAAAGATCACAGCAAAGCCAATTACTGACAGAAAAGGTGAGTCTTAATGGCCTTTCTAAAGGTCAAAAGATCATTTAGATTCCGGATCTGTATTGGAAGAGCGTTCCAGAGTTTTGCAGCCAGGTAGCGGAAGGAACGTCCTCCCGTCAGAGCTAGCTTGACCCGGGGAACCACAGCCAGACACTGTCCCATTGATCTAAGGGCTCTTCGAGGGGAGTACTTTGTCATCAAAGGGCAGAGCATAGGGGGAGAGTCCATTTTCAGAATCTTAAAAGCGAGACACAAAGTCTTGAAATGGATTCTTTTGTCGATAGGAAGCCAGTGTAGCTTTGAGAGCGTATCAGATACTGATTTAAACCGGGGGAGTCCAGTCAGAGCACGAGCTGCTGCGTTTTGGACGCGTTGTAAACAAGCCTTCTCCGTCTGGTTAGTTCCCAGAAACAGAGAACTTGCATAGTCCAGTCTTGAGAGGATTGTGGACTGTACCACAAGCTGACGTGTGGGTAGATCAAAAAATGTTAATATTGGCCTCAGATTACGCAAGAGTCCAAAACACATAGCAGCAGTTTTCTTAGTGTGGACCACAAAACTTAATGAGGAGTCAAACCAAACTCCTAGATTTTTAACTTCCTTTTTAGGTTCTGGAAGATTGCCGAGGATGTCTGGCCACCAGTCCTCGTTCCATGCTGCAGCATTTTTACCGACTACCAACACCTCCGTTTTATCAGCATTAAGCTGAAGATAATTTGCCATCAGCCAAGATGTTATTGCAGTCAGGCCCTTTTTGAACTTGTGTGCTGTTGCCCCGGCATCGTCACTCAGCAATACCACCAGCTGAGTGTCATCCGCGTATGAGACTATAGATAGGTCCCACCGTTTGGCGACCTCAGCCAGTGGTTGGACATACAGATTAAAGAGTGTCGGGCTGAGCGTGGAGCCCTGGGGCACACCTTGCTCAATGCTACATTCTTTAGACAGAAACGGAGGGGTGGGGACCCGAAAAGATCTCCCGGTCAAAAAAGCTTTGAACCATGCCAAGGCTTGTCCCACAATTCCTGACGTTTCCAGTCTATGTAGCAGGACCTCGTGTGATACCGTATCAAAGGCAGCACTGAGATCTAATAAAATCAGTGCTGCCATCTGCCCGGCACAGCTCATCTAATTTGTTATGACAATATTTATAAATACCCTGATCAGAACCCAAAGCAAAACAATTCTCTGCCAACAAATAAGTTGCAAATTCTTTCCATTTATCATTATTTTCTTTTCCCTTTAAATACAGATCAGCACTCCTAGTCTGATTTTTGTAGTGTGTTCGGCGACAACAAATACAAGAAAAATGTGGCCATTCACCTGAAATCACCTTAAACTTTGTAATTTAATTTTCAAATTGTTTTGTACAACTATGTTCAACATTCTCTACAACATTTTCTTCTATTAATGTCTGAGTTTCTTCACTCTCTTCTTCAGGACCAAAGTAACAAAACTCAATATCATCACAAACCTTTTTCACATCTGATACTGACCCATGCAAAAGAGCACTGTTCAACTCATTTAACTTTAGTGCTGGACTTTTTGCATAATAAAATCTTCTCACTAACTTCCGCATTTGAGTATGATGTACTGCCAACCTCCTGAAATGGTGAAAAACACGTTGACACCTTCATCTTTTGTTTAACACTTTGTTTTTTACATTGCCTTTTTTTCCTTTCCTATTGTTTCCACTTTTTTTGTACTTGGAACATTTTCACTGCTTTGCACATTTGCATTTTTATTTCTCAATCTAGTAATATTTTTTATGAAGTCCTTTGTGGTCTTACCTGAACATTTTCTCTTTTTAGCCACATTATGTGGCTCTTCCAATAGTTGTGGTTGAGTTTTTTTAAAGTCAGTATCCTTTTTTTGACCTTTTCTTCTTCTTTCTTTCTCCGGCATGATAACTTTATTTTAATGACGATAAATAGTATCTGTAAGAAATAATCATAAAAAATTTATATTAATAACTTTATAAATCATACTTTTCTATTGCTATACAAACACATTCTATATAAATATTGACTAAGAAATTGTAGGCCTGAAGCACAACTGTGAAGGTGGTCAGAGCACTACATACATAGTGCATAGCAGTTTGAAGCACTCCATAACACTAAAACCTGAAGCACTGTATAAATACATGCATATTAACTAAATGATCACAATACTATAAGGAGAGACACTGAGTGAATTCATAATTGGTTCACTTTTACTTTAGTAAATAGATTACTACATCGTACATAAACAGTCACTATGGTTTTGCAACAGTACAGATTTAGAGTTTAGAGTAGTGCAGTGGTGCTTGTCTAGTGTAGGGGGTCATGCTGGGGTCGTATTCTAGGGTAGTGCAGTGGTGTTTGGGTAGTGTATGAAATCATACTGTGGTAGATTTAAGGTTTAGGGTAGTGCAATGGTGTTTGAGTACTGTAGGGGGTCTTGCTGGGGTACTGTTTTGGAGTTTAAGGTGAATGGGTAGTGTAGGTGGTCGTACTGGGGGTAGACTCACAGGGTCTCTACTAGAGTTTATAGATACTAACTGGGGAATTGTAGGTCTAAAACACCAGTATGAAAGTGGTTGGACCACAACATGCATACTGAATAGGAGTTTGAAGCACTGAATGCCCAAAACCCTGTCTCACTGCATGAGTACATGTACTTCTATGTTTGCAAACACATCAACCGAGCAAGTCATTCTGTCACAATTTCCCAAATGGACACTGACTCAGTGTGATTCTAGAAAAATAACAGTATCCCTTACAATTCACTGAAAGGATTACTACATGCTACTGAAAGAGTCACTATGGCATTTGATGAGCACTCACAGGGTGTTTACTGGAGTATATGGATACTAACTGGGGAACTATAGGCCTGAAACACCAGTGTGAATGTGGTTAGACGACTACATACATACTGCATAGGAGTTTGAAGCACTGAATGCCCTAAAGCCTGGCTCACTGCATGAGTACATGTACTTCTATGTCTCATATACTTCTCAAGCTGAAAAATCAGTGCTATACCTGGGGTTAACTTTTTGTCCCATCAGTAACTTTCAATTTGTTCAGACCCTAAGAGACCTTTTCAAACTTGTCAGGAAAATTAAACTGTTTAAGTACTTCAAAATGAAGGGGATGGAGTCAAGGACTGCTGCTGTTTACTCTCCCCAGTCGCCCACAACAGGTCCGATGTATGAGCAAGAATTTTGAGTTCCTTGCGACAGTGGAAGATCTCAGGAATGAAGTAGCTATTATGAGCACTAGTGACTCAGGGACTGCAGATGCTGTGACCAGTTCTTCTATCCACTAAGTCAGAGAAGCGAGCTCATTTAGACCAGTTTCCAAATTTCTACCTCAAACGCCTATCGATACGATTGATGTTTTTCTTGAGAAAGTTATGCTTGATCTTCGTGAATTCAGAGAAAATGGCAAAAGCAACATCAAATTGATGTGGAACTTCACAGATGCACAGAGAAAGGATCTTGAATCTGATGAGAACATAGTAATTAAACTCTCAGACAAGGGTGGGAATGTAGTGTTACAAACATGTGTCAACTACTGTAAGGAAGCTCTTTTTCAACTCAGTAACGATGACAACTACTCACCAATAACTATGGGAGAATATATGGAGAGTATTGCACAATATGACATATTGATTCTGAAATGGCATTCAAGAGGAATGCTTTCGTTTAAGGAGTACAGATTCCTACAGGTGCCCCACCCAAGACTAACCACCTTATATCACCTGCCAAAGGTACACAAGGATGCAGATAAACTGCCGGGACGACCTATCATTTCCTCTATTGGCGGCCTCCATGAAAATATGTCCAGATTTATTGATTTTTCTCTATTCCCATTTGTACTGGAGTTACCCTCCTATACTAGAGACATAAAGGATTTCCTGAGGTACATAGAAGGAAGTCCATGGGAATCAGACTTCCTGATAATCACGCTTGATATAGCTAGTATATACACTAGCATCTCCTATGAGGAAGGGATTGATGCCATTCGACAGTTTCTCAAACAACGTCCACAAAGATTTGCAGAACATAGCAAAATGCTTATTGATTTTTTGCAGTTCTGCTTGTTTAATAACATCTTTATTTTTCAGGAGCAAATCTACAGACAGAAACGAGGGACAGCCAAGGCAGCCTGCTTCGCCCCCAGCCATGCAAACCTTTTCGTGGCTGGTGGGAGAAGCAGGCAGCATGGGCGGACTTATGTGATCATTGGGTTGATAAAACCATGATTTGGAGATGGTACATAGACGATAACTTTCTTGTTTAGCGAGGCAACAAAGAAACTGCCATGGAATACATATATCATCTAAACAGCAATAGTCTGAACTTAAGGTTTTCCAGCAACATAAGCGCAACAGAGGTCACCTATTTAGATGTGAAGGTCTTTGTGGCAGATGACAAGATGCAAACAGCACTATTTAGGAAACCCACGGCGGGTAACTCAGTGCTTCCCGCACAGAGTAGCCACCCAGTCAATTTGAAGAACAGCATCCCGTATGGGGAACTATTATGTATAAAATGCAATAGCACTAGATCAGAAGATTTCAAGCAGGCAGCCACTGAGAGTATAATTAGGTTCCGTGAGAGAGGCTACCAAGAAAAGGTATTGAGGGATGTGTGGAAGAAAACAGAATCCAAGAACAGAACAGAACTGCTTACCGACGCCCCCAAACAAAGATCAAGTAACAATGCAAATAACTTTAGGCTAATTACCAACTCCTCCAATGCAGCAAAGGGCCTTAAAACAATAACTCAGTTTAATTGGAGTATTCTGAAATCTGATGTAGTTATTTGCCAAGATATCCCTCCTCACCCTCCCTTGACTTTCTGCAAAACCAGATCCCTTAAGGATCGTTTGGTTAGAAGCCATCTGCCACCTATCCAACGGGGCATTCAGGGACTATCGGGTTTTTACCCTTGCAGTAAATGCAAGGCATGTGCCAATAGCAATACAATTACATCATATTTAATCCCTGAACGGAACGATCCTGTGAAAATTTCTAAATTCATGAACTGTAATACATCCTTAGTGGTTTACTGTCTGAGCTGCCCATGTGGCCTTGGGTACGTGGGCAGAACCATACATGCTGCCAAAATACGGATACTAGAACATCAGAGGGCCATCCAGAATAATGACAGTAACTAACCGGTCGCACGACATTTCCAGCTGCACCACAATAGCAACCGCAAACTGCTCAGATATTTTTGTTTAGACCATGTGGCTCGAGACTCGCGAGGCGGTGACAGGGTAAGACGTCTCAGGAGACTAGAGTCTTGTTACATTATAGATCTAGCCACCAAAGTCCCTACGGGACTGAATATGGGGGAGGAACTTAGGGTAGACTTGTAAATATGTATATAGTATCTTTTTAAGGTTGGAGTGGAGGACTATGGGCGAGCCATCTTTGCTTTTCTGCACACTACAGCACACCTATGTCTGCACATTAAGAGTACCGACATGTGGGCCTTTGGTTACTAAGCTTTTTGTTTGTGTAATGAACTCAGGCCCATTCAGGGCTACATTTCTGTACTGGTGATTTATATGTACCTAGAGACAAACAACTAACTATATATGAGTTATTGCACAATTATGTGTCTATATTATTGGATGGGACAGTATATGCTTTCCGATTCTAGCATAATGGTTTGGCCTAGTGGACGTGATTACGCACTATGACAATCTGTCTAAGCAATGTACATATGTAAATAAGTGATTTCGTTGACTGAGATCGGCAACTGGTACGACAGGCACTTAGGCAGTGATGAATGTAACTGTTGAATTATGCATTCATGCAGAAACAGACCGTATATCTATTATCATGATGTCCAAATTGATTTACTTTTGATTTAACCATTTATAAAATGCTTTACTGACTATTGGCAAAGAACAACGCTATGCCTGATACTAAGATGGCGCCATGTCATGACACCACCCATGTGACCTTATGACGATGTTTGTTTGTTTATTACTTGAGGGTTGTTATGGCGTTCGCCTAACACTGATGAAGGCGTACCGCTGAAACGTGTTTGTGTTTAAATACCTTGTGCTTAATAAATCTGAAGGAGGATTTACCCCCCGCGAGTGCTGGCTTTTCTTTTTGGAGCGTTATATTTTACGCGAGCTTGCTGTTGCGTGTCCAGCACCCGCTACTGAGTGCGCTGGTGTGGCGGCAGGGACCAGGAGCGTTGCAATATATAGATCTGTGGCAGGATCCCTACACCTGGAACTCCCCCTGCCCTCCACGCCACTCTGTCTCTGCTGGGAGCAGACAGCCGTGAACATATAAATTACTTAACATTTCAGTTTTCAAAGGCACCTGTGAATGAAGGTGAACCTTTCAGTTCGGCTTTGCAAAATTACACGACCATTCCGACAAAAACTGGGACATTTGCCCAAAAGTTACAAAGGTTTTGGGACACCAGGACAGTATTCTTAAAACTGGACCTCTCTGGGAAATCCAGGACTTCTGGTCACCCTAGCTACCAGTGTGTGCTCATAGAAGTGCTAAATAAAATGTAAACAGAAAAATTAGAAATCAGTACTTAATGATGGAGTGCGAGCAATATAAACAAGCATTTGCATGCAATAAGTCTTGCATTACTGAAAGTTTGAGCTACTGGCGTTGCAAATAAATAATGCAACGCCAATAGCTCAAACTTTCAGTAATGAAAGGCCTATTGCATCGTAAATGTGTTTTTTAAATCGCTGACAGGGTGGGGTCGAACATGGAGGAAGGGAGGGCAGGTAGGGGATACTATGGACAATGTGGGTATGGGAGAAAAGACCTATGATTTTGCCAGTGTTGTGTGCGTCATAGTGATTTTATGTTTATTGCACCGTGGGAGGCAACAAGGGAACATGGGGGACAGTCAGGAAGTGGGAGGGAGGGAGGGGAGTATAGCAAGCACTCGGAAAACAGAGGGTGGGATAGGCAAGAAACAACAGAAGGAGGGAGGGCAGGTGGGGGCAACAACAGAAGAAGGGAAGGCGTGTGGGGAACAATAGGAGGGAGGGCAGGTGGGTAGAAGCAACAACATGTACACTGACAGAAGATGGGAGGGTTGGTGAGTGCAATCAACAACATGGTCAACTAATGGAGAATAGAGGTAGAAAGCCATAAGATTATCTTTGATTTACTCAATAGACCAACTCCTCATGGTACAAGTTGATCAAACTTATCCACGTTCATGTGATTTGTGGCTCAAATTATGTTAGCCAGCACATTTAAATTTTGAACAAGCATTGACAAATTCTACAGGTGTGGCTTTGATAAGCAGATGCAATTAGTTTTTTAGGTCGAGGACCGTAGGCTGCGCTTGCGCAGTTCGGTCCGAAGATTTAATGTTTTTTAGTTAGGGGGCTTGAACCCACCCCTCTTCTCCATTGGCTGGCCTCGTAAATGCTGGATAGCCATTGGAGGAAAGGGGCGTCACTCCCTTTAAGCCCCGTCTTTTTCGGATTCAGGGGCGTGTTTTTTGCGTTCTTTCTCACTGTGACGTCATCCGTCACTCAACAAAAAACACGCCCCTGATTCCGAAATGTCGGAGCTTTGCTGCAGCCATTTCTGCCCGACCGCGTCTGGCCCTTGCATCCATCTGTTTGTTTCTGGATGCATGCAGGCCTTCACCGTTTATGTAAAACGCCTGGCTGCCTGTAAGCAATAAACTCGCTTTTTATCAATAAATGCATTTAGTGTAGATTTATGTGCTGGTTTAAACACGTCTGCTGCCCCAGGTAGTGTTAGGTTTTACAAGTGCACTGCCGAGGGGCTTGTGTGAGAAGAGTGTCTTTTCCGAGTTGTCGGAGGTTACAAACAGTTGATTTTGATGTTGGGAGGGTGGTGTAGCGCTTGAAACGCATGCATCCGAAACCTGATGCGATCTGCAGGTCAAGAGCATGAATCCCAGCAACCCGCCCAGGAGTAGGTAAATTGACTATCATATTATTGTGTTGCAGTAACACCTGTTATTTATAGCGCTTAGAAACGGCTGAGGCGCAATATGAAGCACTATATAAAAAAAAACAAATGATCATTTTGCAAGATCGTCTTGGGTGTCCTATGAAGTGAGACTGGTGACTGCTAATACTGAGAAGATGCACGACCAGGGACGGGGAGTCCCCCTCCCCACCTGATCTTATTTGCTAGCAGATTTTCAGAGCAAGCTTCCCGTCCCTCTGCTGCACTTCATCACAATATTTCTCCTCGGAACGACCCTCTCGAAGGCCTGTCTCCCGCTGCCTTGTTCGCCTGCAGCCGCAGCCTGCCCGGCTCATCAATATTTATCAAATGCAGCCGCGCATTCTGCGGCTTCCTGCCTTTTATTGTTGCCCATATTTCCACTTTATTGTCTTCTCAGACAGTGCCTGGGGCATTCGCTCCCTTCCCGGCCTCATGATTCGATATTATAAATCTGCCGGAGATGTGTCTCCTTCAATGTCGTAATCACAGACGGATATACAATAAATCCAGTTCCCTGTGGACTTCCGTCGCGCCCGAGCCTCTCAGAGCGCTTGCCCACCGCTGCGTCGCCCTTGTAGCAGCCGAGGGCCCGGGCTCGGAGCCCCTCTTTTGTTTTTAATCTAGTCCACTTTTCACTCGGCTGCCATTTTAATATCTCGCCAGTACTCCTGGTTCCACCATGCTTCGTAGTATAACCTCGTTTAACCCCACAGGCTTGGATTCTAAAGATACACCTCGGAATAAAACATTACAGAAAGTGTGTGGGGCTCTGTGTGTGTGTGGGGGGGCTCTGTGTTTGTGGGGGGGCTCTGTGTGTATGTGGGGCTCTCTGTGTGTGTGTGTGGCTCACTGTGTGTGTGTGTGTGTGTGTGTGTGTGGCGCACTGTGTGTGTGGCTCACTATGTGTGTGTGTGTGGGGCTCTGTGTGTGTGGGGGGCTCTGTGTGTGTGTGCAGGGTTCTGTGTGTGTGTGTGGGGCTCTGTGTGTGTGAGGCTCTGTGTGTGTGGGGGGGCTCTCTAGTGTGTGTGTGTGTGTGGCTCGCTGTGTGTGTGAGTGGCTCACTCTGTGTGTGTGTGTGGCTCGCTGTGTGTGTGTGGGGCTGTGTGTGTGTGTGTCCAGCTCTGTGTGTGTGTGTGGCTCTCTGTGTGTGTGTGGCTTTCTGTGTGTGTGGCTCTCTACCACTCTCTAATGCTCACCTATTGCCATTGTAAATGACAATACCATTTATTTATGTTTAAAAAAAAATGAAAAAAAATATCATGAGCAATGCCAATAGCTCTACCTTTAATAATGCCGAGACCATTGCATTGTAAATGCTTGTTTAACATATGGCAAGCATATGTGACCAAAGGTGAAAGAAAAAAATGATGTCACCTAAATGTGCCAGCCATGAACAGACTGAGCTTAGTAGCTGCTGCTTTAGGCTTAAGGGGTCAGATGCCTACATTTTGCAACTGTATGTGATGTAATATGTTAGCAGAAAATGTGTCTTCATGTGACGTCCCAGCTGCGGCTCTAGAACGGCATTAAACGTATATGCAGTGCACTGTTCTATCAACATTTTCAAGCTCTACGCTATCTGCTGTTCAAGCACAACACTGACGAGGTATGCACTGCTTTGTACTATCCCAGCAAATAAGATCAATGCAGTGCACTCCACTGCAAGAGCATTTAAGATCTATGCAATGTACTCTTCTAGCACAGTGTTAAAGATCTACATGGTACACAATAGAAATGACAGAAATACTGCTTTATGTAGTGCACTGTTCTACAGAAGTACTAAAATGATATGCAGCACACTTTACTAGGGGTGCAATGACACACTAAACAATGCACACAGATCTGTGCAGTATATTACAGATTTGTACAGTAGACTAGGCTAGGGGGGAACACTGATTTTGCATTTGCATTGTAACAACGGAGTTAGCTTAAGTTTTTAAATTTGAGTAAACTCAAATTTAGGACATTTGGCCTGATGATCAACGCACCTGGATTTCTATCAGATATGCATGAACTTAAACACTTAAGGTTTGCTTCCTTGTACGTCTTATTCACATACTTGTGTCTGTGGTAGTTTAGCCAATGATCCAACGTGTAAATACCCACATGCAGCACAATAAGTTTTCACTCTGTTACGTTATGTTATGTTACGTCCACTTGTAGCGCGCACGGATACTCATGAGTGTCCCGGCACGATGCCTGAGAGGTATAAGAGGGAGTTAACCAACAAAGAGGTGGGTTTTGAGTTTCCCTCTGAATGTGACAGGATCCTGAATAGACCTTAGGGAGAGGGGGAGGGCATTCCAGGCTGCGCTGGCCTTCACCGCAAAAGAACTGCCACCCATCCTCTGAAGCTTAAAGCGAGGAACCCGAGCAAGACACTGGGTCATTGATCGAAGAGCACGCGTCGGGAAGTAGAAGAAAAACTGCTTCTGAAGATAAAGGAGGCCAAGGCCATGGAGAGCACGATGGGCCTAAACTAGAGATTTTAACCTGACCCTATTGGCAACAGGAAGCCAATGAAGGGAGCGTAGTTGAAAGGTCACGCTATTCCTTGCCGAGATGCCCAATAGCAATCTGGCGGCCGCGTTCTGGACTACCTGACGCTTTTTAAGTAGATATCCAGGGGACCCAACAAAAAGAGTGTTGGCATAGTCCAAGCGAGATAGAATCAGGGCATATGTAACAGTTTCTCTAGCTGCTTGAGGGAGAAGCGGGAAAAAGGTCCGCAGAGTCTTAAGGAGGCCAAAGCAGCAACCTGCCAGTTTCTTAATATGGGTTGAAAAGGAGAGACTCTTGTCAAACCAGACTCCCAGGTTTTTTGCGGGCTGTCTCGACACAGGTTGGAGCGGGGAGTCCGGGTTCCACATCTGCTCACGATAATCAGCGGGAAACTTGCCATAAAGCAAGATCTCGGATTTTTGTTCGTTGCATTTTAGCTGTGCATCTGCCAACCATTTAAAGATGGAAACTAGGCCCTGTTGAGCTGCTGAGATGGAGCTGGATGTCTTATCCCAGGTGAACAGCAACTGCGTATCGTCAGCAAAGGCTATCACCTTAGCCCCAAGCTCCTCTGCCAGATATATAAGTGGGGTAACATAAATGTTAAAGAGGAGCGGGCTGAGGGAAGAGCCCTGAGGGACTACAGTGGTGACCACCTGCGGGGGGAGGAGAAAGGGGGGGGCCAAATCTGCTCAACCCGCTCCTCCAGAAAGGACCTAAGCCAGCCCCAGGCCGCTCCCGACACCCCAATCTCCGCCAGTCGGGCCAGAAGGAGAGCATTAGGGACCGTGTCAAATGCGGCAGAGAGGTCAGGCAAAATTAATGCTGCCCTCCCGCCCACGTCAAGACACTCCCGAATAGCCTCCACCACCTCCACAAGACAGTCTCAGTGCTGTGAGAGGCACGAAACCCTGATTGTGCTGGGTGCAGGAGTCCCTCTGTCTCCACATACTCTGTGAATTGATTGTTGACAACCTTCTCACAGACCTTAGCAATGGCCGGGAGAAGGGAGATGGGACAATAATTCCCTGGAATAACGGGATCCAGAGAGGCTTTCTTAAGAAGAGGCAGAATCTTAGCCTGCTTCCACCTCAGAGGGACAACTGCAGTCTGAAGGGACATGTTGACAATACAGTTCAACTCTGTATGCACGCTCTCTGCCACTGCTGCCAGAAGCTTAGCTGAGCAGGAGTCCGAAGGAGAGCCGGACTTAAGCCCCCTGAGGATTTTGAGAGACTCCAGGGGGTCAACTGCTCTAAAAACTGACAGAGAGCAGATGAGGGCGGCAGGTTGAACAGCCAAAGGAGCTCAATGCAGGCAAGACGGAGGTGCTACTCCTTGGAAAGAACACCAACTATTGGAATGAGCACTGGTGGCCCTTGTCACTAGGCACCATCCCACCTCCTAAAACCCTGGTCAAAAACCTAGGAGTTTGGATGGACTCCTCACTTAACTTTCAGACCCACACTAAAAAAGTGGCAGCTACTTGTGTCGGTCTGTTGAGGAGTCTCAACCCCATACTTGGCTTCTTCGACGCCAAGATTCGTCAACTCATTGTCCAAGCCACGATCCTCTCCCGCTTAGACTACGCCAATGTTCTTCTTCTTGGCGCCAACAAAGGAGAGATAGCGCAACTGCAACGCGTGCAGAACTCTGCGGTAAGAGCCTTGGTCGGTCTCCCCCGCAGATGCTCTGCTAGATCCACAATCCGCAAGCTGCACTGGCTACCTATTGACTCCAGAATCCAGTTTAAAACCCTCATTATGACTTTCAAAATCATTAAACTCGGACACCTAGAACTGTTGCGACCTCTCCTTACACCCTATGTGCCACGGCGTAACCTGCGCTCCTCAGGCCAACACCTACTGAGCGTACCCCGCACAAAGCTCTGCCGCTCAGGCGGACGCTCCTTCAGGGTTCTGGGAGCCAAGCTGTGGAACACTCTGCCACTGAACATTTGCTCCCTGGAAAACCTGTCTACCTTCCGGAAGGCCATCAAGACCCACCTGTTTCCCTCCCCCTAGGCCTTCTCTTTCCCTCTCTTCCCATCCTCAGTATTGTATCTGCAGTTCCTAGCGCCGGGACGCCTCTTTGCTGGGGCAGCTGTTTGCGCTTTACCAGAACCATAACATAACATAACATAACATAACATGCAACAGCCATTACCCGAAGAAAAGGAAGCCTGGATGGTCTGAATTTTCTCTCTGAAACAGCAGGAAAGCGTATCACACCAGGCGAGGGAAGATGGAATAACACTCGCTTGGGCCCACGGTGACGTAAAATTCTGCACTATGGAGAACATTTCTTTGGCGTTATTCCTAGCTGAATCGATGCAGGCTGCCTAGAATTGCCCTTTAGCCAAGGCAATGGCTTCATAGTAGATTTTTTGCGTAACTCTGAGTTTCCTCTTGGCTATGGGGCAGTATCCGCTCTGGCGGCAGGCCCGCTCCAAGACCTTGCAGTCATGCTTGGCACCCTTGAGAGTCGCATTAAACCAGGGTTTGGACGGGGTATCTCTAGCAGATCTAACAGGCCGATGAGAGGCTGCAGAAGCCGCCGCCTTAGCCACCCAAGTGGTGAACCCTGACAGGCACTCCTCCAGTTCTCCTGGCAAAACAGGCCTGGAATGGTCAAGAGCCAGTTTGAATTCCAGAGGGTGGATTTTCCCAAAAGCAGGTTTCTGGTAAGAATGGATCCGTGGAACTACACTAGATAACATCCAGGAAAAATTTGATATAAAATGGTCGGACCAGGGCATGGGGCAGGAATCCCCTATGGAAAGGGGGAAATTAGAGCAGATTGGATCTAATAGATGACCAGCCTGACGAGTCGGAAGGCAGACGTGCTGGATAAGTTGAGCCATTTTGAAAATGTCCAGCAGATCAGCCGCCTCCCTAGTATCAGTACAATCCAAATGAATGTTAAAGTCCCCCAGAATCATA
The DNA here is from genome assembly GCF_964263255.1 of Lissotriton vulgaris. Classification (NCBI taxonomy): domain Eukaryota; kingdom Metazoa; phylum Chordata; class Amphibia; order Caudata; family Salamandridae; genus Lissotriton; species Lissotriton vulgaris. The sequence goes on from NC_141687.1 coordinate 982,302,641, forward strand.
TAATAAGAAAACCTTACGGCCCAAGAGACAATTGCATCCCCACAGCTCAGGAGAAATGTGCCCGCGGGACCAGGTGTCCTATAGATCAAATAGACCCCCAGAGTGAAGTGTGCCGAGAAGCAGACGCTAAAGCTGAGTACCTCACAGCCTGCCCAAGCTGAAGTATCCCCCAGATGGATTTCCCAAATATCTTTATAGACAATGGCCACACGGCCACCTCTATCCCCCTGGCGGTCTGCTCTAAGAATCTTATAGCCTGATGGAATGGCAAAGGAAACACTAGGGCCGGAGGAAGAATCAAGCCATGTCTCTCCTAAGAATCAGCATGTCTAAAGAATTATCCTCCAAAAGATCATGAACATCTGCGTGGTGTTTCCTAAGGGACCAAGCATTGATCATAGCTGCCCTAATGTGAACATCCTTTGCCCGCGGAGCAGAAGGGCGGCCCTCGGAAGCCGGGGGGCAGGCTCGCCCTTCAAATGGAAGCCGCAATCTGAACAGGGGGCAAATGGATACCTCGCCATATCCCAGGTCTGGGAGTGGCAACGAGCCAAGCAGTCCAGTGCTCTAAGAGACGTACCGCAATAGCTTTTCCTTGACTCATTACCTGGGGACTTTTGGGCAGCATGGCTGGCGCTGGCCGCATCCGGGACACTGACGGGCGCAGACAGGCTTGCCTTGGGCGTGCCATCGGCGCTGCGCGCCTGTTCAGCACGCATTTAAATGAGCCAGAGAGCTGGAACGCCAACTACCACAAAATGGCGTCTCTCGGCGGCACCAAGGGACGGGCAGGAAGTAAATAGAAGCCCTCGCCAGAGAGCAGCAGCGATAGGGAAGTGTGTAGAATGAGTCAAAGACTCGAATATTTTTTGATGTGCAAGTATGTGGGTCAGTTAAAAAATAGCAGTTTTTAAAAACAAAGTGGCAGAATAAACAAGCACAGGATCAGAACACGCAGCCAGACGTAAAATACAGGGAGAACCCCTCAATCACTCTGCTGATATTTCTGCACCTCTTCGCCCAGTTTTCCTTGTAGAATATAATTTAATCTGCTTGCCATTCACGGGTGGTAAACACATACATAATTGCACCCTAAATTTCTGACGCTTGCATGAATACTCACAGAATAATTCAAAATGAAACTCAACGATCTACCAGCCCTTGAAATAAAATTGTATTAAAACTCTCAAATGACTGTGGGACATTTTTAATACAGAATGACAACTTTGATTTTATGCTTGAAACTTTAAAGTACAACGACAGAACATGATAAAAAAAACTCTGAAATAAGCTGATTTAGATTCAACCTGCTTTTTAGGAAGATGAGGGGCAGCTGCTCTAAATTATGAATGGGGGATATGCCCATAGAATGAATACAGAGTATAGATAGACTGCAGGAAGTTGACGTCATCCGTCTGGGCCAGAGGCTTTGAGAAGCTCTGCCACTGATGACCCTCCTAGCAGCAAGCAGGGCACGAGCAGGCAGGCTCTGTGTCAGCAGTGCCTGTACAAAAGGAGGTGCTCCCCTCCACCTCCCACCACTCGGCACGTACCAGGCTTGCTCTCCATGGTGCAGGGGCTAGCTGGTTTCCGAGAGCCTGCAGACAGATCTGTTATGTTCCCCAGCTCTCCTTGAGCAGCTGCATGAAGTGCTGTTTGCTTTACCTGTGTAGACAGGAATTTGTCTGGTTATGCAATTAGGAGAAGCAGAAGGTATGGCTGCAGCAGTGTCTGCTCTTCATAATGGAAATAGGCGCGGCCGCCATTGGTAACAACAACAAATTGGGTGTGCCACCCTTGTGAAAATATCACCAGCCATTGGTAATAAAAAATTAAGTGCTCGGGCCACTGACAGCGCGCAAACCTGGTTACCACAGCATGTAGGATCACTCACTGGGCAGTACCAGGGTAGCACAGGGAGTCGGGACCAGGCCAATGTGCTATAAGCGCAGGAGATGTTCCAGTGATGGGAGCGCTGCACTCCCAGGTTTGACCTAAGCGCCGTAGCCATTCTTAAAGTGAAAGCATGGCATAGGGTTTTTTTACAACAAAAAATATATTTTTATGTGTAATTTACAAACTAGTGTTTTTTTTAAAAAGGCCCATGCGGTGTTTACACTTTAATTGTGGCCACGCCCCTTTGTTTAGACGCGCCTCAGTACAAGCTGAATACAATGTCGCTGCCCGCGCCCCGCGCAGGGGGACATTAGCAGGGCAGCCCCCTTAGTGGCCATTTGTCCAGGCCCTCCCCCCTTTGTTGGTCACTAGTGCGCATATGCAGCTAGGACTCAGGGAACATCCTTCCCCTCGCCACGCACCTTACCTGCATGCCAGCTTGCGTGGGGAGGTGTGGTATGCGCTCTAGTCTATGAGCGTGTACGCGATGACGCGTTACGCCATAGACTAGAGCGGTAGGCGCACGCATGCGCAGGAAAGCGCGAGAGAAAGGCGCGAAGAGAGAAAAGCGGCAGTTGGCGACCGGAGCGCGATAGTTAGACGCTCGGCGCCCCAAGCTCTTTATAACCTTGTACCTGTTAATAAACGTGAGTTGCTTACCTCACACTGCCTCAGCTTGTACCTGTGGGGGGAAGAAAGGAACATTACAGTGGCGACGAGGCTGGCATCTGAACACCACCAGGCGCAGTGGACGACAGCAAGCACCCCTGCAAACCACACACACGAGCCAGCAAGGCAGGACACCTACAGGAAGAGCAAAGGGCGTGGCAGCAGCGCAGCAGCACGGTACAGACCCTAACACCGACCTTACAAGCCAGGTTAGTGCTGCCCAAGACACCAGGAGCCCCCAGCCAGCAACCTGGCAACCAAGGGAGCCACCCCCAAGCTAGAGGACGGGGGGAAGACTGAGCAAACCGCGCAAGGTGCGAGGGACAATACCCCGGGCAGTCCAAGGGGCCAAGGCGACACAGCAGAGAGCGCAGGAGCATCCGGTGAGCCTACCCAACGAAGGGTCCAGGAGGGAGACCCTAGAGGCGACGTCAGAATGGCAAATCAAGCTTCAGCCCTGATGGCACCCGTCCCTTTCCTACCCAGACCGGGAGAACCCCAATTAAAATGGGAGGACTGGAAAGAATACTTTCTCAATTACATTGAGGCTCTCGGAGATGAAAGTGAAGGGGAATACACGCCGGAAAGGAAAAAGAGACTGTTGCTCCACAACTTAGGCCCAGAAGGGGTGAGGGTGTTTAAGAATCTGGTACCCAAGGAGAGGGGTGCAGCGGAGACAGATGTCTTCATGAATGCACTGGACGACTTGGACAGCCACTACCGCCCGGCAGTTTGTGTCTCCATAGACCGCTATAATTTCCAACAGAGAAAACAAGAGGCGGGAGAATCCATTGATGACTATGTGGCGGCACTACGACGCCTAGCTATCACGTGTCGGTATGGCGCCTTGCAGGATGAATACATTAAAGACCAAATCGTGATGCACACCACCAGCCGAGCGGTCCAGGACAAGTTATGGGCGATGAACGAGACGTCCCTTAAAGAAGTGGTGGCGATGGTCAAGAAGGCGGAAATGTCTAAGCGAGGTGCAGACGCGGCGAAAAGGGAAAGTGGGCTGAGGCAGATGATCAACAAGATAGATGAGGCACCACAGTCCAGCAAATCCAAAAGCACTTATGGAGACCAGAGGAAGGACACAAGAGGAACTGGAAAACAGACGGCCCGCTCCAGCCCTGGGAACAAATTTGCGTGTTACAGATGCGGCAGTGCAGCGCACGCGGCTCAGGACAGACGTTGTCCCGCGTTCCGCGCCAGGTGCTCGTTCTGTGGCTTGACCGGCCATTTCGAAAAGGTGTGTCGGAAGAAGGGGTCGAAGTCCACCGTCAAGTGTATCGACTCAGCCACAGCAAACTTGAGTGAGGAGGAGGACCCGGAAGAAGATGATTTGGTTCTGTGCATAGAGGACCAGGTACTGGATGTAGCAGGGAAGCGAAGAGATAAGCCCCGCACGGACATGCTCATCGGGGGTGTGAAGGTACATGTGGCCGTCGATTCAGGGTCCCCCTGGACCATCGTGCAGAGATCGATATGGGAAGAGGACTTCGCACCGGTTGTGGGGCCCGACCTAATGCCGCCGGACATCAGACCCATCTCGTATACAGAGAATTCCATCCCCCTGGTGGGGTGTCGGGACTTCGTGTTCGAATTCAGAGGACGGTCGGCCACGTGCACCCTGTACGTAGCGGAGAAAGGCCCGTCGGTGTTGGGATGGAGAGACGCAGGAGATCTCGGCATCATACTCAATCCAGGAGGGAAAGAGCAGATACTGTTAACAGACGAATGGCCCCTCTCGAAAGATGAGGACTGGAAGGCGGCATACCCCAAGGTCTTTGAGGGCACGGTCGGCAAACTGGACAAATTCGTACATAAAATAGTCCTCAAGGAGGGGGCAGTACCAGTTGTTCATAAGGTCCGGAACATACCCATATCCACGAGTGAAGCGGTGCAACAGGAACTGCTGAAGATGGAAGAACAAGGCATCATTGAGCCAGTGGACAGTGCGGAATGGCTATCGCCCTTGGTGGTGGTCAAGAAACCGAATGGTAAGGTCCGGCTCTGTGTGGACCTCAGAGAGCTCAACAAAAACCTCATCGTGGAGAGATTCCCGCTCCCCAGGATTGAGGAGATGCTGGCGAGAACGAAAGGCATAACCCACTTTTCCACAATAGACCTCACGTCAGCATATTACCAAATAGAACTGCATCCATCAAGTAGGAAGTACACCTCCTTCATAACGCCCTTCGGATGCTACCAATTCCGGAGGATGCCCTTTGGCTTGGCATCCGCCGCGGCCGTTTTCCAGAAGCTAATGCATAGGCTGTTTAAGGACATCTCGGGGGTGCAGTATTTTCAAGATGACATTTTGGTGATGGGCTCCAACAAAGGAGAGCACGATAAGAAACTGCATCGAGTCCTAGGAGTGTTGCAAGGAAAGGGCTTAACGGCGGAATGGAGCAAATGTAGAATTGGGACTCACTCTGTGACCTACTTAGGACACGAAATAGGAACGCACGGCATCTCGCCGAAGGAACAAAATGTGAAGGCGATAAGGGATGCTAAAGCCCCAGCAACCAAAGAGGAAGTGCGGTCATTCATTGGAATGGCCGAGTATTACAGTAAGTTTGTCAGACATTTTGCCACTCGGACCTACAGGATGAGACAACTAATCAGAAACAATGCAAAATTCGAATGGGACGCCGAGGCTCATTCTGAATTTGAGACAGTAAAAGACTGCATCAGCCAAGCTATCCCACTGCAAGGGTACGTCCCCACCGGCAAGACCATAGTGACGACAGATGCAAGCGACAAGGGCTTGGGGGCTGTGTTGGCGCAGGAAAGAGAAGATGGATCCAAGGAAACGATCTGTTTTGCGTCCCGTGCGCTGTCCCCGACGGAACAAAGGTACAGCGTAATCGAAAAGGAGATGCTGGCGGTCCTTGAACAAGTTTCGGCAGTTCATATGGGGCACAAGATTCAAGCTTCAAACGGATCACAAGCCACTCATCAAAGTGCTGACGTCCTCGGGCCATGACACAGCGACCCCGAGAATCGCCAAAATGACCTTGAAGTTGCTGGATTACACCTACGACGTAGAATACCTTCCAGGCACGCAAAACAAGGTGGCTGATTTCCTCAGCCGAGCTGCTGCGATGGAGGAAGCGCCGGAGGAGGCCCCAGACAAAGAGGAGATGGTGGCCAGCATGGAGGATCATGAGATGTCGATTAGTGCACAGGAATGGAAAGCGGCCTACGAGCTGGATGTGGAGAAGGTGGAAGTAAGGAGACACCTCACCTTGGGCTGGCCGGACAAAAAGAAGCTCACGGAGGGAGTGCGAAGATTCTATGAGATGAGAGAGGAATTGTCCTTGAGCGATTCGGGAATATTCTTGTACAGAGGAGAACGTGTTGTGCCCCCAGTGACGCTGATACCCCGGCTGTTGAAGTTACTGCATGAAGGACATTTGGGCATAGTGAAAACCAAGGCGCTGGTCAAGCAGATGTATTGGTGGCCAGGAATGGATGCCCACATAGAGAGACAAGTGCGGGAGTGCGGGCAGTGCCAAGGAGCGGACAAGGTGCTCCGCCCACTCAGACCTGCATTGGGGAAGTTTGACACCCCACAAGGCCCCTGGGAAGATGTGGCAATAGACGTTTTGGGGCCCGTCCTGGACAGTAGAGGGGTGAACAAATACATATGTGTGATAATGGACAAGTATTCCAAATGGCCTGAAGTGGACATACAAGAGTCAATGGACACTGACACGATATTGAGATTCCTGACCTCGGTGTTCCTAAGAGAGGGTATACCCAAATCCATTCTCAGTGACAATGGACCGCAATTTGTATCAGACAAGTGGGGTCGATATATGAAAAGGAACGGGATCGAGGTGAAACACCCCGCCGTTTATCATCCGGCATGCAACGGCCAGGTCGAAAGGTTCAATCGGGTGCTCATGGGCTCCATTCAGGCAGCCATATCACAAGGAAAGGACTGGGAAGTGGAAGTAATGAGCATGCTATGGGCCTACCGGATCACGCCCTCAGTAGTGGGATATAGCCCGTTCCAAGTGCTAAGAGGACGGCATCCCTTCACCCGGGACAACGTAGCATGGAGGGAGAAGACCATCACCAGCAAGTGGTCCCCAGCAGTGGTGCAGCACAATCTGGAGAAGGCCCAGAAGATCTACGCTGCACACTATGACAAGCGACGCAACACAAAGGAAACCGTGCTGGAGGAAGGGGAATGGGTCAGGGTTAAACTCCCTACCCTACAAAAGAAAGGCGAAAGCAAGTTCAGCCGGCCCCTACAAGTTCAGGAGGTACGAGGCAGGGCGGCTCTCCTCAGTGACGGCAAGGTCTGGTCACAAGACCGCATGGCCAGAGTCAATAAAATAATAGTATGGCCCAAGTCTGAGGAAGACGAGAGACGGATGGATTGCCAGGAAGCAAGACCCCAACCGGGGCACAGCACAGAAGACCGCGGGGAAGGTGTAGGTGAGGACACTGAAGAGGATGGCCCGGGAGCAGTGCCTACTGACGGAGTTGGCTCACCGGTGAATGCAGAGCAGAGAGCAGATTTGAGAGAAGATGGGAGGTCCCAAGGAGAGACAGAAGTGGAAGAGAACATGCCGGTAAGACACACCCGCAGCGGAAGGGCAGTCACGGTGCCCTCTCGTTATAGAGACTTTGTGATGGATGGACACTAGCTTTTGGTGCCACCCCCTGAAGTGCCCCACATAGACTCTTACTCCTGATGGTGGACACTCAACCTGCTGGGGGGAATGTTATGTTGATTATATTAAAGGGGGGAGATATGTGGTATGCGCTCTAGTCTATGAGTGTGTACGCGATGACGCGTCACGCCATAGACTAGAGCGGTAGGCGCACGCATGCGCAGGAAAGCGCGAGAGAAAGGCGCGAAGAGAGAAAAGCGGCAGTTGGCGACCGGAGCGCGATAGTTAGACGCTCGGCGCCCCAAGCTCTTTATAACCTTGTACCTGTTAATAAACGTGAGTTGCTTACCTCACACTGCCTCAGCTTGTACCTGTGGGGGGAAGAAAGGAACATTACAGGAGGGTCTTCCTGGGGGGCAGGCCAGGTATAATAGGCCTGGTCCGCCCTTGCCGCGTCCTCTGCTTCCTGTGCTCCTTGGTGCTCGGCCACCTTCCTGGGTCGCGTCGTCTCCCCGCGTGTGCTGCATCCCTCCGTGTCGCTCGTCGTCTCGTCTCGACGTTAGCAGGTACGTGCTTTTCTCTAACCTCCCCCGAGCCCCGTCCCTGGTCATGATCCAGGTCGCACGGGGCCCCGTGGCATGAGACCACGGGGGAGGAAGAGGTGGCCAGCGGTCGCGTACCGTTTTTGCATATGGTGCAGCATGTAGTGGCCCAGGAGGTCTGGAATTAGGGTTGTACAAGAGCAATTTGAAGTGTCTTACCTCTCCGCAGTCAGCCGCGGGTACAACATTGTTCCCTTAGGTAGGTCCACGAGGGTAAAGCACCGAGCTCACGGTTGCGGCCATGGCGGACGTAAGTTGCGCTGAACTGCAGGTCGCGTTTGGAGGGAGGGACAGGACATCGAGCCTTGGAATAACATGGGGATCCTTCGCTCTCATAGCGCTCGGAGGCCTATCCCAGGGCTATGATGAACGTTAAATGCGGAAGGTCCGGCTGGCAAAATGGCGGTCGGGAAAAGCGCCTCGACGCCTTCCTGGGCGCTAGCCCAGGCGAGGCGAGTAGGGACAAAATTGCCGGTTGTGGAAAAATGGCCACTCAACTAAGCGCCCCAAAGGCTAGTAGGCGCTAGAACAGGTGAGGCGATGAGGGCAGAATGGCCAGATAAGGTGTTGGCTGCCACAGCTGCATGATCATGGGGTGACTGTCGGGTGTGTAGCGAAGATAACATCCCAAGGTTATTTAAGGTTTATCCAGACTTTGCTCGAAGGGGTCGGAGCGCAATTTATGCAGCGGGGACTTTACCTGCAAGGTGTCAGAGCGCTTCACAATATGTAGCATTTCACAATATGAACAGTAGCGCGGTCTCTATTATTAGTCAGTTAAGCACTTTTAGTTAGCGCGGACTTTACTCGAAGGCGTCAGAGCGCAAACAATGTATACAGCAGGGATTTTACCCGTATGGCGTCAGAGTGCTTCGCAAGATGGAGCGCTTCACAAGAAGAGCAGTAGAGTGGCTCGCTATTAGTTATTGAGTCAAGCACTTTTTAGCGCGGACTTTACTTGAAGGCGTCAGAGCACTTCACAATATGAAGCGCTTGACAATATGAGCAGTAGCGTGGTCTTTGTTGTGTATTCATGTAAAACACTGTTAGTAGCGCAGACTTTATTTAAAGGCGGCATAGTGCAAACAATTATAGCGGGGACTTTACCCGTAAGGCATCAGAGCGCCTCACAATATGGAACGCGTCACAATATGAACAGCAATGTGACCTTTTATATAGGGCAAACTTTATGCGAAGGCGTCGGAGCGCGAACAATTATGGTTAGCGAGGCTTTATCCATAAGGCGTCAGAGCGCCTCACAATATGCAGCGCGTCACAATATGAACAGCTATGTGACCTGTTATATAGCGCGGATTTTATCTGAAGGCGTCGGAGCGCGAACAATTTCACATAGCGGGGACTTTTACCCGGAAGGCGCAGAGCGCTTCACAATATGATCAGATTGCGACCTTTAGATAGTGTGGACTTGGGGCGGGCGAGCGCAGACAAGTTTGCATAAGGGGGACGTTGCCCGCAAAGCGTCTGAGCGCTTCACAATATATACAGTAATGCGACTAGCGTAGCATCTACTTAATCAGTGAGGCGAGGTTACATAGCGCGGACATTAATTGGAGGCGCCTGTGCGCTCGCATGTTTATATAGCAGGGACTTTACCCGCAGGCGTCAGAGCGTTTCACGATAGGTTTGTAATGTGTGAAGCAATGCGCATTACACGAGAACAGATTACAAAACCAAAGGCGAAGTTAACATAGAAACAGTCACGTTTCAACAGAGAATGCAATTTAGGATTAAGATGGAGGCTGTACCCACCTATTAGGTAGGGAAGGAGGGTACAGCTGGTGCGGGGAACCATGTACATTGATAATAAGACCCCCCCCCACCCCGTTTTTGTGTCATTTCAGGTTGCCAGGACACATTGTCGGGATTAATGAGCACTCGGTCTTCACCACAGAGACAAGAGTAGTGTGAGGTATAGAATGCTGTGTGTGACGTAGGCGCGGGAGGGGAGCTGCGGGTGGGGGCATGTTGCATGAGTTTGCAGGCCCGGTGGGGGCTTAGGTCGGGAGCGACGCACATATTGATTGCTTTTTCCCCCATAGGGACCCGCAAGGGCAGAGGCCAATTCATACGATGACCGATCCCGGGACCCCCCCTTTCCATTGTTCACCCAGGGCTCGGGCGTAGTGGACTCGCACCCGGGCGAACCGCAAGACGATTTGTGGGCAGAATTCATGTCCTTGGCCAAATCTAAGGGCCCTGAGTGGGCTAGAGGTTTTATTGAAGCACGTAGGCAGGGTGACTCTGGAGTCATATCGGACACAACACCGGAGGAGACGTCTGGCCCCTCCGCGCAACGGAGGCCGGTACACAATCGTAAAAAGACATGCAAAGATTTGCCAACTCAGCTCCGCCAGCAAAAGCGAAGACGACTCGGAAAGACGTTGCGGCCAGGGCACCGCCGGCGAAAGCGAAAGCAAAGGCAAAAAACGTTTCGGCTAGGGCGGCGCCGGAGATGGCACCCCCCAGAGCTCAATCCCCCGAGATGACTGGTTCACCGGCGATAGTGTGGGACGCTGCCGCAGGCTTGACAAATATGGCCCAAATGGGTAAGACAATAGACCACATGTTGGAGCTAATGTCAATGTTTCAGAAACGTTTGGATGCTTTGTCAGAACACCACAGAATGTGCCACCGGCCCCCACGACAGCGACACCGGCGGCGGTGTTGCAAGTGTGGGCTGGCCAGGCTGGGGCAGGTCCACAGGGGCAGGCCGGGCAAGGGATGCCTGCAATCGCTACGCTGGGGGGAGTACCACCTGCCGTGGTCGTGCCGATCCCGGCGTCCGCGGCATCAGAATCAGCCGTCCCGGCCCCAGTAGCCCCACCCGTTCAACCAACTGCCACGTCCGTGGTGTCAGGACCAGCCGTCCCGGCGCCAGTAGCTCCACCCGCTCAACCAACTGGCACGGGGGCGCTAAACACAGCAAGCACAAGCATGGCAGCGGGCGGGGTCACACCTACAGGGGGTGGGGACTCTGCTACTAGTGGCGAAGCGGGCAAAGTAGGTGCAGGCAGCGCCCCAAGACCGTTGGTCACCCAGGCCCTGCTGGCCTCAGGTAGATGCTCTCTTGCATGACAGGTTCCCCAGGCAGCGAAAGAAGGCATATGGAGGAGGGAATACATAGATATTTTAACCTTGTTAATGCATGGTACGGCAGGCGCAGACACTAGGAAAATGGGGGGCAAAGAAGACGAGAAGAAGACCAGGTACCAGCGCTGGCCAGAAAAAAACATAGAAAATTGTACCAATGCCTTTAACATCTTAGATGCAGTAGTAGCGCAGAAATATCCAGAGCAAGGCGAGGCGATGATGGAGTATGCTAGCACAATACAACATGAGGCTAGGCATGGCGAAGGCATGGGTTGGTTTTACTATGACCAAGACTTCCGTAAGAGGATGGCATATGCCCAGAGCTGGGGTGGGACCAAAAGGAGATACAACTCTGAATCCAGCACATGTGCAGGACTACTAGAGAACGGAAGGAGACGGCGCAAAAGGCTCAGGACGAGCTAGGGAACAGTAGAAATGAACAGTACTCAAGGCGCCCCTTCAGACAGTCCTTTCGAGGGAGCAGAGGGCGGGGCTGGGGAGGGGGGCCCAGACGCTAACTCAGGGACCTGCAGGCTCTTCAATGGTGGGGTGTGCACCTGGGGGAGGGGTGCAATTTCGCTCACAGTTGTAGCAAATGCGGAGCGCAACATGCAGCATTCGCATGCACCGCCGCCCAAGGTATGCCCCCCGCTCAACAAATGCACAGGCCAGATGGGGCGCGCTAGTTTTGAGAGTGAGAATGTATGGACCGCCACATTGACAGACAGCCCCCCCCCCCCCACTGCGCAGGCTAGGTGTGAGCAGACTATGGTGATCAGTAGGGGCCCTTCGCCCATCGTTCTACAGAACATACTGCCATTGATCAGACTGTACTCCCCAGACAAAGATAGGGTGCTTCTAGCGGAAGGCTTTATAGACGGGTTCAAGATACCTTACAGAGGCCCCTTAGGTTGTAGGGATGCCCAGAACTTGAAATCAGCTAGAGAACTCCCTGAGGTCGTGAGTGCAAAGATCCGCAAGGAATTGACATTGGGAAGGGTAGCTGGTCCATTTGCTTCACCCCCCCTTGACAATTTTTTAGTCTCTCCCCTGGGAGTGGTCCCGAAAAAAGAGCCTGGAGCCTACCGTTTGACCCACCACTTGTTTTATCCCGAGGGTAATTCTGTGAACCATTGGCTGGAAGAAGGGGCTTGTTCAGTGGCCTACTGTTCACTGGACATGGCCATTGACATGGTCAGGAGGGCAGGTGTAGGGGCGTGGCTGGCGAAGGCGGACATTGAGTCAGCCTTCCGTCTTCTTCCGGTTCACCCGTCCAGCCAACATCTGCTCGGCTTCAAGTGGGAAGGAGGATACTACTTCGACCGCTGCATGCCCATGGGCTGCACAGTCTCCTGTGCCTACTTCGAGGCGTTCAGCACTTTCCTGGAATGGGTTTTGGATAGCACGTATGACATATCGCAGGCAACCCACTACTTAGATGACTTTCTGTTCTTTGGCCGGGCAGGTACACAGGAATGTGCTGAAGGTTTGCGGGCCTTTGAGCTAATGGCTGGACACCTGGGGGTGCCTCTTGCGCCAAGTAAGACGGAAGGTCCGGCACAGATACTGACCTTCTTGGGCATTGAGCTGGACACTATCAAGGGTGAATCCAGGCTACCCGTTGAGAGGGTCAGTGGTCTGCAGCAGGGGATTCAGGCTCTGCTGGGCAGGGAGAAGGCGACCTTGGGGGTCATCCAGAGCCTCTTGGGCAAGCTAAACTTCGCGGCTCGTGTGATACCAGCGGGCAGGGTCTTTTCCTGCAGGTTAGCAAGAGCAACGGCTGGGGTCAGCAAGAAACACCACCTGGTCAGGCTGAACTCTGGGCTGAAGGCAGACCTAGCAATGTGGGCTGAATTCCTCGAACACTTCAACGGGGCTGTCATTTGGAGGGCCCCTTGGGTCGACAGTCAGGAACTGTGTGTGTTTTCAGATGCGTCAGGCAGGGAGGGTTTTGGAGTGATCTTAGGGGACGAATGGTGCGCTATGCAATGGCCCAACGCTTGGCGTAAGAAGGGGATCACCGCCAACATCACTTGCCTTGGAGCTCTTCCCCATCGTTGCGGCACTGCATTTATGGCCAGAGAGGTTGGGAAACAGTAAGGTAGTTTTCTGGTCCGACAACCTGGCAGTGGTGCAGGGAATCAATGGGTTATCAGCCAACTGCCCCCTGGTCTTGAGTTTACTGAGAGAGTTAGTCAGGAGGGGCCTGCACAACAACATAGAGTTCAGGGCGCGACACATAGCTGGTGTGAAGAATGTGGTAGCTCACGCTCTCTCTCTGTCTCAGTGGCTCCGTTTCCAAGAGGCCTGGCCGCAGGCGAGGGCGGTGATGACACCATTCCCGGCATCCCTATGGCGACTGCTACAGTGGGGGAACGACTGAAGAAGATGGGCGAGTGATCACTGGCTCCGGCAACTCACAAGAAATACAGCTCCCGGTTACTCACATTTAGGGCAGTTATGGGGCCCTGGGTCTCGAGGGGCAGGTGTAGTCATTCGTGGTTTGGGCAAAAGAGACAGGCAAATCACATTCGTGGGTTTGTGGCCGCCTGGCGGCCGTAAAGCATGACATCAAGCTCAGTGGGGGTCCAGATCCCACCAGTTCCTTTAGAGTGAGGGCTGCGCTGCGGGGGTGGGCCAGATAGGAAGGAACATCCCCAGACACCAGGGCACCCATAGATTTCCCTTCACTGCAGCGTTTGATAGAAGTACTACCTTGGGTCACCAACTCACCCTTCGAGGCTCGACTATTTACCACAGCGTTCTGCCTGGCCTTTTTTGGGGCAATCAGGGTAAGCGAGTTGGTGGCCAAATCCAAAACTGATAGATCAGGGGCAGCATTGAGCATGCTGGATGTCTGCGCGACTGACTCCCAAGGTACTCCGTATCCGGAGGTCTAAGACGGACCAGGCGGGGCGGGGCACGAACATCGTGCTGCACGCTTTAGGGGACCACAGATATTGCCCGGTTTCAGCTGTTAGAGAGTACATACAGATCAGGCCACCAGTGGGGGGACTCTTTCTGGTCCATGGGGACGAGACACCTTTGACTAGGTTCCAATTGGAACGGATTTTGCAGGCAGCCCTGTCTAAGTCAGGATTAGCTGGGGAAGGAAATAGGTTCACAAGCCACTCTTTCAGGATTGGAGCAGCTACTGCGGCATTTTTGGCAGGCATGTCTCAGGGACTGGAACAGGGGTTTCTCCCAGATGCAGCTGGTTTGGATGGGCCACCCAGGGATGAGATGGGACGATTTAATAAGAAGCCTGGAGCAGCACTTGGGTAGGAGTCCACCACCCCATGTCTTGATAATTCACTTGGGGGGCAATGACCTGGTCACCAAGGGTAGGAGGGTACTGATCCAGAACATGCAGGCTGATATCGTGGGGATTAGTAGCAGGTTGGGAGCATGTGAACTGGTGTGGTCTGAGATAGTGCCCTGCAGGGTATGGCGTGTCGCAAGATCCGCAGCGGCAGTTGAACATTCACGCAGGAGGGTCAATAGGTCCATGCAGAAGTTGATGGAACAAAGGGGCCTAGGATCCATCAGGCATGCACTAGTCCAAGACAAAATAGAAGGCAACTACGAAAAGGATGGGGTGCACCTGTCCAAGATTGGCATGGACACATTCCTACTAGATTTACGGGATGCACTAGCAGCTGCAGAGTGCCACTGAAATTAACTACAATACTAGGGTGTGGGGGGGCCCTGGCATCGACGGTAGCCTCCCCAGGGCTGTGGCGGAGTCACAGGGTGATCTGGAGGCAGACGGGTACAGTAAGGGTACCTCTGCGGCAGACGAATACAGTAAGGGTACCTCTGCCTGGCACAACGAGGGTGCTCGAGCCGAAGACTGTGAACCGCAAGGGGTTCTGAAAATCACGCCGGCGCCCCGTTAGTCCTTTGGGCGGTTGGGGGGCCTGAACCAACCAGGGGTGTGCCAGTCCGCTCCGCCCTGAAAGGGGCGGGAGTACAAGAGACGGATCTACAAGGTGCTGCACTGTCTGGGACGACCCACCGTGCTTACTGGCTCGACAGGCGGGTGGGGCAGCGAGGGGCTGCCTGCCCTGGATCACCCGTAAAATGACCTACTGATGTCGTACTATGCTGTATGATAAATAAACCTGCAGCAGTTCTTTACCCATAAACCAAGTGTCTGAGGTGTCATTCATGGGTAAAGGGTTTTTTGTTGCACGGGGGGAGCGGGTGACGGTGTGGGCACTATGTCGCTGCCTGTGTCCCGCGCAGGGGGACATTAGCAGGGCAGCCCCCTTAGTGGCCATTTGTCCAGCCCCTCCCCCCTTTGTCGGTCACTAGTGCGCATATGAAGCTAGGACTAAGGGAACCCCCTTTCCCTCGCCACGCACCTTACCTGCATGCCAGCTTGAGTGGGGAGGGTCTTCCTGGGGGGCAGGCCAGGTATAATAGGCCTGGCCCGCCCTTGCCGCGTCCTCTGCTTCCTGTGCTCCTTGGTGCTCGGCCACCTTCCTGGGTCGTGTTGTCTCCCCGCGTGTGCTGTATCCCTCCCTCCCTCTGACCCAGCAGCTAGTCAGGCGGCGCGGATGGCTGGAACATTTTAATGTTTTTTCTGTGTTGCAGGCGGAGTCACAGGGTGATCTGGAGGCAGACGGGTACAGTATGGGTACCTCTGCGGCAGACGGATACAGTAAGGGTACCTCTGCCTGGCACAGCAAGGGTGCTCAAGCCGAAGACCGTGAACCGCAAGGGGTTCTGAAAACCACGCCGGCGCCCCGTTAGTCCTTCGTGTGGTTGGGGGGCCTGAACCAACCGGGGGTGTGCCAGTCCTCTCCGCCCTGAAAGGGGCGGGAGTACAAGAGAAAGATCTACAAGGTGCTGCACTGTCCGGGACGACCCACCGTGCTTATTGGCTCGACAGGCGGGTGGGCAGCGAGGGGCTGCCTGCCCTGGATCACCCGTAAGATGACCCACTAATGTCGTACTATGTTGTATGATAAATAAACCTGCAGCAGTTCTTTACCCATAAACCAACTGTCTGAGGTGTCATTCATGGGTAAAGGGTTTTTTGTTGCAGGGGGGGAGCGGGTGACGGTGTGGGCACTATGAGCAGCATATAAAGAAAGGGGAACGGCCACCAATAAAGTGAAAGCATTATATGGTGCGCTTTCACCCAAAATTATAAAAACAAACAAAGGATTCACAGTGCAGCCGCTAAAGTTAAAGCAGACCACGCTGCTAAATTAAATAAAGAAACAAGTGTAGCCGCTAAAGTTAAAGTGACAGTCCAGGCGCTGTGCTGCCTTGTAGGAAAGTATGTCGTGGATAGAATAGGGGAAAATCATTAAAGAAAATAGTGCTCACAGGCTGGATTAAGCAGACCGAGTCAAAACACAATTAAAAGGTGTAGTCCTCATGGGAGGATACAAATGCAGACAAGGTGGCAACAAGGAGAGACTACTAAGCCTATTCATGAATCAAAAGCAAGGATTTAGAAAGGACGGTATCAGGAGCCATTTGAAAAAATTGGTGAAGAGTGGGCGGGGCTTCAAGTCCATACCTGAACACAACATGCCTCACAGGCTCTGCCTAAAAAGGACTCACATGATGAGGGCAAGAAATGACAAAGATGAAGTGGAGAATGAGAGTGAAAATCCTGAAAATGTTAAAAAGGGAGAGAAGGATTAAGCACAGTGAAGATGGAACGTGATTTTTAAATACAAAAGAGTAAAATGTTTTAATAAGTGTTAACAATTTAAAGAGTAGATCGATAAAGAGTTCAAAGGTTAAGACAGATGAGAGTGAAAATCTACAATTAGCAGCGGAAGAGGAGAGCCTATGTTCATAATGAAAAATGAGAAGGGTGAAAAACAAGAAGGGAGTGTAAAATTCAAAAACTAAATGCGAACAAGAATTGAGGAAAAATCATGAAGCTATACAAACAAGAGTGAACAATCTTATGAATGCAGCACACCATAGGTAAGGTGGGCACAATGCCAAAGACCGCCATTGTTATCCCTGAACACATCATAAAGGTCATTTAGGGGTCACTGCTCCTACCCCTGGCTTGTCCTTTGTGACCCCTAATACTGCCCTTGCGAACCCTGGCCTCCGAGGAAGCAGGAGCAGTGCATCATATAGGGAAGAAAAGCGGGGTTTCAGCTCTGTTTTGATTTAGCACCTGGAAAATGAAAGGACTGCTGCTAATCACCTGTGGCAAAGGGGGAGCTGATGGGGACATAGGGTGAAGAAGCCTGCTCTGTAATTGATTGTATGTAAACAGGTTGTCTTTTGCTCTTAAGATTTCTCTGGGAACTGTTCTGAGCCCGATGTAGGGATACAAAAGACAACAGAAGCTCCAGCAGGAAAACACCAGGTAGGGAAATACAATAAACAAACTTTTCAAATATTACAGTGTATTTAAGATTAGAGCAGAACTTGCGGAGCCATGCAATCAGGAAGCATAATCTGCAGAGGTATCTACTTGGGCCCAGGTAGAGGTGTCAGTGGCTGAGGGGATGGGGGCTTAGTTGGGGTGGCGGGCAGAGCCTTAATCATGGCCTGTGGGAGTTGCCTTAGCGTCTTTGAGAGCCCGCGCATGGTCTCCAAACACAGATTGAGAGAATTTGAATGCAGGTGAAGGGTTTCCGGAGCTCGGGCGTTTTCATGTAGGAGTAGCTGGACCAGGTCAGGTTTTTCCTTTGCCCTCTGCGATTTCAAGTTCTAATCACCCCACTACCACATCAGAGTTACAATTGACAGAATGCAAATAAAACCCCTAGATATCTTTCACCCGTGAAGGGTCCTAGGCAGCCTGAGAGCTAGGTCAGGGTCTTTCAAGAGCTCTCCAGTTTCCCATGGCAACGCGCGTGTACCTCTTCCAGTCTGAGTTCTGGACTTGCAGTCCTGATGTTTTGTTTCCAATTGACAAACCAAGACCACAAGTCCCAGAATGCATTCAAAATCGAATGGAATGGATGACCTCTGTGTGGGTTGGGGATCCTGGGGCATGTAGTCTACCGGGAGGGCTAAGGATCACTTTGGTCCTCCGAGGGCCAGTAGAAGGTCACCTGTGATGGGCAAAGGGCAGGGTGATGGTGCTTGTAGGAAGACAGTATTTGACAAAGACCCTTGTAAGACTTCAGTGTGTGAGACTAGGGAGGCCTTGGCGTGTCCGCCATGCTCCTAATTCGATCAAGCAGGGGAGCAAACCCTAAATGAGGCCCTGTTACTGTGATTTTATTTTTTTGATAAACAAGTTTTATTGTTTTATTTGCAGAACAACACGTCGAATTAGTGATCCTCAAAAACCCCCTAACCACATCACTTGCAAATCAGTAGCAGCTCCAACTTGATATTTAACACTTCACACAAGGAAATAATCATTATGCACGCAGTAGAGTTGTATCACCCCATTAGCCCCTCCCCGTACCCCCTCCCATGCCCCCAGCTATTTACTGAAAACGATAGTATTTTTGGTGCCTGATAAACTGGTTTCTCCTGCTGAGCGCACCAGTCCACTCCTCATATCCACGTTGACAGCTTCGGTGCCCTGGGGGCCTCCCAAGGAGTTGCAATGTCTCTCTTAGCTACTAGCAGAGCGGTACCCACAAGGGCCATGTCAGCCCGGGAACCCCCTCAAACCATCTTCCACCCCCAATAGGACCAAGAGAGGGAAGAGGTCTAGTGTCAAGTCTAATGCATGTGATCGTTCAGCTAACACAACCTCCCAGTGGCTTGCTTTTATGGGGCGGGACCATACCATGTGAATGAAACCTGCAGGTGTATGAAGCAGTGGCCATGCCCGGGGCTAGCTCTTAGGCCTGCTCAAAATAGCCTTGCAGGTAGTATGTCGGGATCAAATGGAGCCTGGAAGAAATTTTAAGGATTCTGGGAGGCCATTAAAGCATCCCACCAATCTTTATCCTCCAAGGGCCCAAGCCAAGTCACCCAATGGATTTGCAGTGTGTGATTGTGTCAGGGGGTGTTTATGATCAAGGTAAAATACATCTGGGAAAAACCTCCCTTCCCAGACCTTACATCATTAATTAGACCTCGTGGGACTCAATTCGGGGACACAAGTATCTGGGGGGATATGCACTTGTAGTGCATGGAGTAACTGCAGTAGCAGCTGGTGTTGTGGAAGAGTGGCGGGGTGGACGGGGAAGTGGTCGGGGACAAACAAAATATATCTGCAGCTGACAACGTTGTGCTCTTCTGCTCCTCTTCTCGCAGGTAATCAATATTATAACAATTGGTTCCTTCGGGTGTACAACATTTCTTTTACTTACTCATAATGTATGTAGTATATAAAGCAAAGATCAGAATCCGACACCATTTATGTATTTATGCACTATTTTATGAATTATAGTCATTCATAAATACTCTTTATAAATTGCATGATAGGCTGTACAAAAGGTGATCAAAAGTGCAAATAGTGACATTTAGTGCTCAGTGCTGGCGGCGCAAAAGTGACCAAACAACTATACAATGATTATGTACAAGGGGAATACAAACAGTAATTTAACTTGGTCTGCACTGTTTCAATTATACCACTGTATACTACATATGCCAGTTTTGAATACAGGATATTAATATGACAGATCCAAAGATTCGTTGACGTTTCGACCCTCTACAAGCGCACGTGGGGCGTCAGACACGGGTCTTCATCAGGACTGGGGGGACAATGAACAGCCTTCGTGTAAACCCAGCCGGGTTCGAGGTGGAGCTTGAGCTGTGTTCGTCTGTCGGCGTTGCAGAAAATGCTCCCCGACGATTATTCTATTTCCTGGCTTGTTAATGTACTATGCCATACCTTCCCCCTAACTGGGTATTGAAGTTAGTCTTGTACCCAGTTGTGGTTCAGAATAAGCTTTAACGAACCAGGGAATGGCTTTACTCAAAATCACACTTCGCTGAAACTAATTGGCAAAGGATGCTTCACGCTGGAGGAGAATCCTCTTCCTACTCGGCGTGGCCCCAACACAGATTTGCGCAAAGGCGGGGAATCGCAGGCACAGGCTCCCACACTCCACTGCGGCCAATCCGGACGCTGTTCTCGTGTCATGAGAGAAGTTTCATGATTGGCCTGAGCGCTCTGAACTTGCACTCGCAGTGAGACTGAGAGCTTGTGCCTGCTCTCTCCAACCTGGCAACGTAGCTCGGGTTGGAGACAGCTTTAGTGTGCATGAAGGTTTTCCCAGCCTGAGACAGCTGGCCAAACAGTCATGCGCACTGCCAACAGTGCCCACCAGTCCTCCTGCAGCCTGTCATTCCCATGGCCCCACCCCCAAACACTCAGCAGAAAAAATAAAATGATAATATGTCTTTATTATCATTTCATTTTTCCTTTTCTGCTGTTTGGAGGCAGCTGGTGGAGGGGGCACCACTCCTCCACCATAGCGAAGGAGCCGCTGCTGCATAACTGCAGGAATTTATGAAATTATGTTTTGGATAGCATGTACTTATGCTGAAGTTCCTGAATGGAAGCCATGTGCGAGCCTGCCCAAACATCACCCAAAAGAGTGATTCCAATGGTGTTCCATCAAGCAAATCCCTCCAGCACCACCACCTCCCCCAGCCCTGTGGCACGCACATGTGGGTGTGTTAAGTGATTTTCTTTCACCAACCCGTGTGCTGCAGCACAGCCCCCCACCCACTGAACACAAAACCAAGTCCCCTCCGGAAGTGTCCTAGGTATGGCATGGCCATAAAGCACCTCCAAAATTCATGGGAATCCCAGTGTGGCCTGTTCCTGCTTATACACTAGGGGCCAGATGTAGGTAGCCCTTTACCGATCGGTAACGGCCGAAAATACCGATTTTTGGCCCTTACCGATCGGTAAACAGCCATCGAGATGTAGGGAAGGAAAAACATAAAGAATCGGAGTGAAAACCGAATCGGAATGAGCACCGAATGGGAAAGAATCCGATACGTACATACCGAAAATCGGACATGTAACGATTCGGAAAAACACCGATTCGGATGCAAAGACCGAATCGGTCCATGTACCGAATCGTTCGTGACACCGAATCGGAAAATCACCGAATCGGTCCATTGACCGAATCGTTAGTGACACCGAATCGGATAATCACCGAATCGGTCCATTGACCGATTCGTTAGTGACACCGAATCGGAAAATTACCGATTCGGTCCATGTACCGAATCGTTAGTGACACCGAATCGGTAAATCACCGATTCGGTCCATGTACCGATTCGGTAGAAAGACCGATTCGGACATGAGCCGAATCGGAAAACATGCCGATTCGTAGGAATCGCCGATCGGGAAATTCCCCGACTCCGACAGTTGGGGAGATGTAGGGAGGCACAGAAACACCGAAATCGGCTCAAAATCGGTAGAATCCACTCGGTATTTACCATGGATTGCAATCAGGTGGTAACCAACTCCAACCCATATAAACAGTCCCAAAATGCATTGCAACTTGCAGGATGGCAGCTTTCTATGTCATTGCGAGGCGGCTACGGCTACAGCAGGAAGGACAGAGGGAATGGCTAAGAAATGAACAGGTCTACAGACAGAGGATAACCCTGTTCATGCTCACAGAGGCAGAGATACTACAGAGATACAGGCTGGACTCTGACACCATACTTGAGCTCATCAGGGATCTCAAGCCATTCTTGGACCACCACACCCCAAGGGCACACGCCATCCCTGCGCACGTCCAGGTGCTATGCAGCCTACACCTGCTAGCGTCTGGCAGCTATCAAAGTGGTGTAGCAGCAGCAGGAGGGGTGAGCCAGAGCAGCCTGTCAAGGTTCTTCCACACATTCCTTGACGCCATGATAGACAGGATGGACCAATACATCTCTTTCCCTGCAACCCACGCAGAACTGCTACAAACCAAAGCTGACTTCTACCAGATGGCACAATTTCCCCAAATCATCGGTTGCATAGATGGCACGCACATTCCGATTTGCCCACCAGCGGACACCGAATACATATACCGCAATCGCAAGTCTACACACACCATCAACGTGCAGGTGATCTGCAATGCAAAGTGCACCATCACAGACCTGGTAGCAAAATTTCCAGGGAGTACCCATGACTCCTATATTTTCCAACAGAGCGGCATATATGCACGGCTGATGGCTGGCGAATTTGGAGAAGGATACCTCCTAGGTGAGACACATCATGAGACCCCCATGACACATAGTAGGTAGGTGTAATACATGTATGCATGTGTCTAATGTGACCCCTTTCTCTTCCAGGCGACAGTGCATATGCCCTCCGCTCATTCATACTCACCCCCTACCTCAACCCCTCCACACCCAGCCAAAGGAGGTATAACCGGGCCCACATACGCACAAGGAATGTTGTCGAACGGACCTTTGGCATCTGGAAAAGTAGATTCAGATGCCTGCACAAGAGTGGAGGTGCAAGGCAGTATACCCCCATCACCTGCTGCAAGATCATAGCTGTATGTGCAATGTTACACAACCTTGCGGTAAAGAAGGGCACTGAGGTGGAGTTGTCTGACTACGAGGACCATGACGACGACGAAGCTGTGCCACTGACACAGCCAGCTGGGGTGTGTACGCCAAGTGATGGCAGATACAGACGTGAGGAGATCACTGAGAACTATTTCTGACTGAGTACAGATGCAAAGACAGCCAAATGTTGCTTGGAAAAAACAAATTTTAATAGTGTAGCACCACAGTTACAGCACTGATGTGCTACAAAAAATGGAGTATGGTAAATAAAATACAGTCCAAGGTACTGGTTGCCTCACCCGCCCTTGCCAGGCTATTTTTTTGCCCGCTTGCCAGACCCACTGGGGTGTCCCTCAGCCCCCTCTGAATGCCCAGCAGCATCAGCAGAGCGCCTGGTGCTCCTCCGTGGCTCAGACGCAGCGCTGGCCGGGCTGCTGCGGCTGCTGCTGTCCCCAGCATCACCCAGATCCAGGGCCGGATTGGAGGCGGTGTTTGAAATTATCATGGCCTCCATGGCAGTGGTGATCCGGGCCATCCCACTAGTAAGCTCAGCCGTATGCTGACTAAGGACGGATTCTTGGTTGGCGCTGCGATGGCACAGTTGTGCCGTCGCCGCTGCAAGGCGGCCCATGGCGCGGTTCAGAACCCGGGCATCCCGCCTGCGCACCAGCTCATGCTCCTCCTGTCTGCTTGCTGAGTGGGTGATGGCAGTGGTTAGCCTGCCTAACCCTGCTGCCACCTCCTTGTTCGATTCCACCACGGCCTGGAATCCCTTGACCAACTCTCCCATCTGCATGTTGTGCTGCAGGAGCTGGCGTTGGCAGGCCATAGTGGATCTGGCTTGTTGCCTCTGGATTTTCACCATTTGTCCCTCCAGGCCCAGGAATACACTGCCCTCCCGTGCTGGTGCAGCAGTGGTGGTGATGTTACGGCGCCGGGCACTGCTGCTTCCGGCCTGCTGAGTGGGCTGGGGTGCCACTGGTGGGGGGGGTGATGCTGGGCGGTCCCTGAGCCCCTGCTCCCGGGACAGGTTGAACAGGTGGCAAGGCCACGGTTGTGGCAGGAGCTGGGGTAGGCGGAATGGTGTCCCTTGTAGGGGAGTTCTCTGGGGAGAACTGCAAGGGGGGTGTGCTGGGCATTACTGGGGAGTGCAGTGTATCGAAGTCAATGACCAGGACTCCCTCCATTCCTAGCCCTGGGGTGTCTCCTTCCTCCTCCTCCTCCTGGCCTGCCTGGCTGGTGCTCGGCCCTGCGACTGCAGTGTCGGACGGTGCTGCTCCCTCTGATGCTGTTCCGCCTGATGGGGCCCCTAGGTACAAAGAAGCATTTGTAAACTGAGTGCCGATGTATTACAGTCAGTACAATTATAGCATTCCACATGTCCTTGCATCTTCTTACACTGTGTCACACTGTTTCCTGTCTTGTGATTCTGCACTGCCATATTTGGCTAACTTCTGCTGACTACATGTACCATGATGCTTGTCTCTTGTATGTTGGTGACAGTACAGTGCTGGGGTTTGCCTATGCATTGTGTCTAATGGGGAGGTGTCTGGTAGGGTGTGTCATGATGCGCATGCTTCTTACCTGTAGCTGTGGCTCTCGCAGAGCTGTCCAGGGTCCCGATTCCAACGACACTCTCCCTCTCAATAGTGCTGGAGACCAGTTCCTCCAGCTCGGTGAGGGGTGGCGCCGGGTTCCTGCCTCCTCCTGTGCCTCCAGCCTGCCTCTGTATCTCAGCCATCTTCCTCTTAGTGAGGCTGCGGATGTCATAGAACCTTTTTTTAAGTTCTTCGACAGACCTGGGGGTGACACCCGCAGCATTCACCTTCTGGGCGATGTCGGCCCAGATTCTCCTCTTGGTGCTGTCTGGCACGTTCAGGGACAGCTTGCCAAACAGCTGGCGGTGCACCCTCACCACCTCCTCGACCAGCACCTGAAGTTCGGTGGTGGTGAACTTGGGCTTCCTCTTCTGGGAGGACTTCTGGCTGTCTGACTGCTCTGCCATGTTCTCCAGTTCAGTTGGCAACCTCCTACTCCCACTGCTGCAAACTGTGAGTGTTGAGCTCAGGCTGGCTCTCCAGAAACATCTTAATTAGCTGCACCTGCCAGTGTTGCCACTCCCTGTTTGGGTGGGGGAGGGGGAGCCACCTCATTGGCTGAATCGGCTTTTGCCGAATCGGCTTTTACCGAATCGGTAATATCCGATTCGGTAAAATCCGATTCGGTATTAACCGATTCGGTAAAAGCCGATTCGGTTCCTTCAATGCATTCCTATGGGCTTTTTCGCCATGGGTGTGTTTTCATGGCTACGAATCTATGATTGCCGAATCGGATTTTACCGATTCGGCTTGTACCGAATCGGTATTCGCCGAATCGGGAATATCCGATTCGGTGGTAGCCGATTCGGTACGTTCCGATTCGTTGTTAGCCGATTCGGTACTTTCCGATTCGGACCGAGCCGATTCGGAACGTACCGATTCTCATTACCGATGCCAACCGAATCGGTATTCATTCGTTTTTTTTTCCCTACATCTCGTTTTCCGATTTCTAAATACCGATTCGGCCCGCCTCGGTATTTTGAAATCGGAAAATCGCGTTTACCTACATCGGGCCCTGGGTCTGACCACCTCCACTAAGCCCGTCGTTGATAATCAATAAGTGGGATGCCAAATAGTATAGATGCAAGTTAGCCATCTCTAGGACCCATTGCTACAAAGCATGTTGACAGATGGATAAGGCTAAACAGGGTCTGGAATTGTGTCACAAAAAAGAGACGGCCAAGGAACCCAGCTCTCTAAACCAATGGTGAAGGATTCTATGTGGGAAATTTTGAAGGAGCTACTGGAATCCGGGCAATATCATCATTTTGTAGAGTGCTAGTCTTCCCATGACAATTAATGTCAAAGTCTGCCATTTTTTAAGGTCTGTTTTTACCTTGGAGATGAGAGGGGCGATATTAAGAGACCGTTTTAGTGCTGGGCCAAGAGCCACTTGGATGCCCAGTTACTGGAAACTAAGACAATGTATTGGGATAGTTGTTTACCAGTCTACACAGTGTCTTGAAGGCACGAGCGGCACAAGAATCGATTTGGCTAGGTTGATTTTTTGATTTTTAATCCTGAAGCCTCTGCAAAAAGCTGCAAGAGGCAGACACACTGTGGGCCATTATACTGTGGGTTCAGGAGATACACTAGGACGTCATCTGCATGAAGTGCAATGTGGTCTTTGTGTCCCACTCCCATCCTCCGATCTGGGCATCACACCATAAAAGCTGAGCCAGGGGATCTTTGGCCAATGCAAAAAGGAGGAGGGGACATGGAGTGACCCTGCCTGGTTCCTTGCCAGATGAGAAATGTATCAAAGATCACCCCGTTAATTTGTACTTGGGCCATCGGGTTTGTGTACAACATCCACGTAAGTCCCTGAAAGCAGGATCCAGAAGCAGCCCTCTCCAGCCCATGAGTCAGATAACTGCAATCAACCATATCAAAGACCCTCTCAAAATCTACCAGAAGTAGGGCCAGTAGGGAAGAAAGCCTGTGACAGTGGGTCAGATCCACGTGTAACTATCTCTAATAGTGCGTCTGACTGAGAGCAGGAATGAAGTTGAATTGGTCTGGACGGATTAAAGACCAGAGAAGTTGTTGTAGGTGATTGGCCAGCACAGTTACCAAGATTTTAACTTCCTGGATAAGAAAAATGGGGCGGTAGCCAGCACAGGAGATGGATGGTTGGTTTGTCTTTGGTATGACCACTATAGTGCCTTGATCGAGGTCTCGGGGGAAGGAGCCAGTCTGCATTGCCTCTTTGTAAAGGGCTAATAAATGAGGTGCCATGATATCTTTACATTTAGTGTAAAATTCTATGAGATAGCCATCTGGATTGGGAGTTTTCCCTGACGCCATCTCTGAGACTGCTTCTCCAATTTCCTCAAGGGTAATCAGCTGGTGTAGCTCTCACTGTTCAGTTGGTAAGAGGCTGGCCAAGGGTACCTCATCAAGAAGTAGCGTGGCCTTGTTCAGAGTCAGGATGGGAGAAATCGATGTACAGGGTAGCATGATAGTCTGCAAAGACCTGAGCTATATCTAGGGAGGAACGGTGCATGGAGACCTGTCTATCCGCCACTCCGGGTATAATTAAACCGGCCAGAAGACAAGGAGCTAACCAGTATAACAAGGAGATGTTTTTGTCCCCCCCACCCATACATTCAGGCTGTAGTGGCACACCAGATTAGCTTTGCTGCTTGTAGTGGGATCTAATCTCCTCTCAAAGCAGGGTCAGCTCCCTAGTGATGGCACTGTGATCAGTGCCAGAGACCTGTGAGTCGAGTCAAACAGCACAGGCTTCCAGTTGGGTGACACAATTGTGTTGTGCCTTTTACTTTTGACAGAGGAGAGTTTTGGCATGACCCAAATACCAACCTTACAGGCCGCCCAGAGAGAACCCATTGATTGGATAGACCCTTGTTTGTTTGGAAATGTGCCACTATTTTGCACACCACATCCAGAGTGTATATGGCATCTTGAAGATGCAAAGGATTGAGCCACCAGATGGGATGTCTGTTAGAGTCTAGCGTACAGATGCAAAGTAGCAAAGGGGCGTGGTCAGAGATTCCCAGTGAGACTATCTGCACTTTTGAAACTTACAAGACATCAGTAGACAGCATGAGGAGCATATCAATGTGTGCATGTGTGTGGTGTGTGTGTATTGCCTCTGTCTCGGATTCCATATTTTCCACACATCGCATAAACCCAGAGCTGTCACCCACTTATGTAAGGAGTTAGTTCTTTGTAGATGAACATCATTTGGGGGACCAGTAGAGTCAATCCCAGGATCTAGGACCACATTAAATTCCACTCCTATAATATTTAGACCCGGAGGCATCTGATGTATGGCACCAAGGAGTGTGGCTTAATAGGAGCCTAATGCTGTAGGGGGGCATAGAGGCAGAGAATATTCAAGAGGCTTCCGTCTGTTGTACCCGCCAGGGCCAGATACTGACCGTGCAGATGTATACTGGTCTTGGCTCCACCCAGGATTGCCACCCTGCGGGACCCGCATGTGTAACAAACATGATAGACTCTGTCAAGTCCCTGCAGTGCCAGAAATGAACACTTGGTTCCCATTAGATGCGTCTCTTGGGGCATTATGATAGAAGGGAGATAGCGCTGGGCGACTGCAACACAGCACATCACTTGATCCACTCTAAAAGACCGTTTACATTCCAGATAATTATATAGAACAGTGGTTCAGAGTAGGCCTTATGCGGTCCTTTAAAGAAAACTGGGGGTGTTAGCGAGTATTTAATAAGTCGCTAGGGAGCATTGGAAGTAGGAAAAAAATATATATTGGAGTTTTATTATTTTAACTCTTTTCTCATAACAATATATAAAAAAATATATATACATATACACTGTATTGCAGGTGCTCAGGTGAATAGAACGGTGCAGGACGTGACATAAGTGATCAAAGTGAACGGACTGTCACACATAACAAGGATAAAAACACACAACAATTATATACAATGGTACACGTGAAATTCCTTGGGTAGGTCGACGGCGTTTCGATCTATATTATTTTAGATCTTCATCAGGACAGTTGAGCCTCCTGAAACTACAGAAAATTTAATTATACTATCTTTCTTATATGTTTTCCTACATGTTTGGATCTGACATTATATTCTGTGCTCCCAGAAACAATTGAAATTAAAAAGGAATATATTTCCAGGCATGCACATGTTCAATTTTCTAAGCATGCATTTTTATGTGAGATGGACTAATTTGAGGGTAGATGATTTAATCTCACCCAGGTGCGCGGTGTTTGTTCAAGCTTAAATTATGCGCGCATGCATCCAGAGGAGTTGATTCTTATAATTAGAAAGACATTATATACCTTGCCAATGGAGAGGGCAAGGATGGTTATTCGTGCAATACAGCTGGGCAGGTGTCGCAGCGTTTCAAGGAAGTCCGTTCACTTTGATCACTTATGTCACGTCCTGCACCGTTCTATTCACCTGAGCACCTGCAATACAGTGTATATGTATATATATTTTTTTATATATTGTTATGAGAAAAGAGTTAAAATAATAAAACTCCAATATATATTTTTTTCCTACTTCCAATGCTCCCTAGCGACTTATTAAATACTCGCTAACACCCCCAGTTTTCTTTAAAGGACCGCATAAGGCCTACTCTGAACCACTGTTCTATATAATTATCATTCTACCCCAGGTTCTACTGTATGGGGTTCCCTTGTATTTAACAATCATCGTTTACATTCCAGGACATAATATTGTATGGGGCCATAACAAGACTGGGGCATTAATTGTGCGTGAGCTAGGGGTGTGCCAACTGTGTGAGAGGGGCCAGGCGTGGAATGGGATGTGCGTGTCGTTGGGTGTATAGAAGCTGTGGGTGGCCGGGTTTGACTGGACTCTGAGACAACCTGGGAAAGAGAAGTAACCAAGAGGTATGCAATAACACAAAACATTATGGCAGAAACCACCCTCCTCCCAACTTCCCCCACCTCATACTCTGCCCACGAGAAGCATCTGTCGCCCCTATAATGTATTTCCCAACTTATAAACAGTTTGTATTAAATGGGTGTGGAGTGGTGGACCCCTCCAAATGTCAGATCAATAAAGTTCAGTGTCCACCTCTGTGCCAGCTAACAGGCGCTATTCATTAGGTGCATGCCGAGTCAAGACCAGACGCTGGAACCCAATGTGCCGCCCATGTTACCATTAAATGGGAGAAGCTGTGTTACCATTAAATGGGAGAAGGTGTCTGCTCAATTTCTATTCAGTGCAGAGTGAAGCCTGAGGGTTGAGATCCGATCATTGCGGTGATGGTGGAGCCGAGGAGTCAGAACTTGGTGAGAGGGAAGCAGTCCACATATTATGTCTCCCGCAATAAGACCTAGTATGAACACTCCTCTGGTGCCTACCTGCATCCGTACCAACCCTCGACATCTGGCTAGTCCATAGCGGGGGAGAGCAGGCCCAGCAAGTTGTATTTGTTTTTTTTTCGTTAGCCATCTCCACACTGACTCAGGAGTTTTAAAAAAGTGGGTCTTATCTGCGCATATCACTTTGAGGTATGAGGGGAACAAGAGTGTATAGAAGAGTTGGAGAGCCCGGGGCTTCTGTTTGACAGATTTAGAAGACCTGCATCTGGCTTGGACCTCCCGTGTTTAGTCAGAAAAGAGAAGAAGGATATTTGAGTTCTGATAGTGGAGATGGGAGTGTGCATGAGCCTCGCTCAGAATAGTATCTTTGTCCTTAAAATTGAAAAATTTCGCTCTCTTAGGCCGGCATGAAGCTCCAGGAGGAGGTTTAGGAGGAAGTGCTCTGTGGTTGCGTTCCACCGCAAACCAAGGCAACAGTTTATCAGATGGCATCCATGACTTGAGACATTCCTCCAGGAATTCAGCCAGTCAGTTCTGTTCTGCATTTTTCCAGAAAGCCAATGAAATGTAAATGATTTCGTCTCAAGTGTTTTTCTGCATCCTCTGCTCGATGGTGGAGTTTGCTCGTATGAGCAAGGAGGTGAGCAACCTTGGTCTTAAGGTGGGCAACTCATCTTCAACTGTAGAGAGGCATCCCTCTGCCTATGTGATAAGGTTGGTGGCATTGTGTAACTCCTGGCAGAGGAGTGCCACATCCATCCACACCTCCCCGATTTTTGTTTCGATTTCTGCCGACATGAAGCTCCAGGAGGAGGTTTAGGAGGAAGTGCTCTGTGGTTGCGTTCCACCGCAAACCAAGGCAACAGTTTATCAGATGGCATCCATGACTTGAGACATTCCTCCAGGAATTCAGCCAGTCAGTTCTGTTCTGCATTTTTCCAGAAAGCCAATGAAATGTAAATGATTTCGTCTCAAGTGTTTTTCTGCATCCTCTGCTCGATGGTGGAGTTTGCTCGTATGAGCAAGGAGGTGAGCAACCTTGGTCTTAAGGTGGGCAACCCATCTTCAACTGTAGAGAGGCATCCCTCTGCCTATGTGATAAGGTTGGTGGCATTGTGTAACTCCTGGCAGAGGAGTGCCACATCCATCCACACCTCCCCGATTTTTGTTTCGATTTCTGCCTGTGAGGCGTGGATGACTTGGACATTTTTGTCAAGATCCCCGTCTGTTGATGATGATAATGATGACTTGTAAGGTGCACAGCTATTCCGAAGCACAGGTCAGAAGAGAAAGTAAATCTGGTCACTTCAAATCCAGACAAATAGCCAGGTTTTCAAGATCTTCTTAAACATGGTCATGTTGCTAACAGTTTGAAGCTCAAGAGGGAGATTACTCAAAGCTATTGAGCCCAAATAGACAAGAGGCCTTCCTCCAACTCTCACACACCAGATTCTGGGCATCTCTGCTAAAAATATATTAGCTGACTTCAGATTTCTTGCTGGACCATGAAAAAAAACCTAATTCTGAGGTATTTATTTATTCATTAATTTTTTCTATTTTAAGAGTTTTATATAGCGCTGGCTAGACCCGGAGGTATCAGAGCGCTTTACATGAGGTTACACAAAACTACAAGATTACATCAGTTTCAATTTACATCAGTTGCTAGACAAACAATTACAAGAGCATAGAGAACGAGATAAGTGAGGTGTAGAGGGGAAGGGGGTAAGGGTAAAGGGGAGGGAGGGAGATTCGGCAGAAAGACGAAGGAAAGTCTACCCAAAGTCCGGCTGGGTAGGTGACGGTCGAAGGGGAAGTCCCAAAACCCATCTCCTCTATAGCTATCAGGTAGCTCCACCGGGCTTTGGCCAAAATAGCAAGGTCTCAATGGGAAACATTTAAAGAACATGAAGGGCAAAATAATGGAGCGTAGAGGGGAGGGGACAGGGAAGGTGAGAAAGGGAGGATAGGGGAAGAGACAACAAGGAGAGAGAAAATGAAGTCTGTCTAAAGGTGACGACCAAGGAGGGAGTCCACGGCCCATCTTCCCTGTAGCTAAACCAGGTAGCTCCATCGGGCATCAGACAAAATAGTTTAGTCTCAATACATTGAGAGAGGAGAGAAGGAGAAACATAAGTAGAGGAAGGATGCAGGAAGATGTGACAGGAGAGACGGAAGGAAGTCTGGCTAAAGACCGACTGGGTAGGTGACGTCCAAGGAGAGAATCCTCAACCTGTCTCCCCTATAGCTAAACCAGGTAGCTCCATCAGGCGTCAGACAAAATAGCTAGATCTCAAATGACGAGGGAAAATTCACAAGTAAACAGGGTGGGGACTAGGGCCAGGACAGGTGAGGGCAGAGGTCAGTAGCAGGAAAGTGGAGAGGAGTAGAGCGGGGAGGGGTAGGGGGTAGGTAGTTCGGTAAAAGTTCCCATGGATCTGCTTCGAGTCATTCAAAAAGCAGGTCCATTCCTTCTCAGGTGCCATCTTGAGGTTAAAACGCTGGGTGAGATTTTCGCCAGGAGAGGGGGGGATGAGCGAGACAGGGAGAGGGGAGAAACTGTGCCCAAGGTCCGGCTGGGCATGTGATGGTCAGGGGGTGAGCCAAGGCCGAACTCCTCATTAGCTGAACAGAGCAGCTCCACCGGGCGTCAGACATACTGTTCGGACTCCGAAGTCAGGATAGAGGTCATGTGGGCTCAGGGATAGCCAGAAGAGTGGCGGGGTGGGGTCAGGGAGCCATGGTCCGAAGGAATTGCAGATGTTCTCATAAGGGTAGGCGCAGTCCTGGATGGGTAGAGTAAGTCAAAGTTCAGCAAGGGGGGAAGAAGTCTTCATTATCGGCCATGATGGGGTCAGGCATCCTTGGACCCTGTTCAATATCAAGTGTGTTGAGTGCGGCAAGGCTTTGCAGGGAGGAGGCGCCCATTAGTTGTTAAAACAGGCAACAAAGATCACCCCTGACGTTCCTGGGCGCCCTGCCCTGTAGGCATGCTGGGACACAGTGGGGGCCGCCATTTTGCCTCGGGAATGGGAGGGGGGAGGAGGAGGTCGCTCACCTCGCTCTTCAGCAACCAGAGGCTCTGGGCAGACAAGCTGGCATGTCCGCTGAGGCAGCGGGCGGGTAATACCTTAGGAAACTGGTGGGGCGTCTCAACATAGTCAGGAGAATGCCAGAGACTGCACTAGTCTGATATAGGGCTTCATGAGTAGTAGCAAGGTTTAAACAGCACAATTTTCCTGACAGGAAGCCAGTGAAGAGCTTGTAGATGAGGAGACATGTGTGTTCTAACTGCAAATTCAAAAGGAGAGCTGCCACATTTTCGGCCACCTGAAGCCACTCTAGCAGATACTCCGGCAGACCGAAGTAAAGGGCATTGCAATAGTCCAAACGCAAGGTTATCAAGGCCTGGAAACCCGTTTTTTTGCTGTGAAGGACAGAAAATGAAGAAACTTTTACACAGACCTCAGTTCACCAAATGCTTTGCACTTCAATAGATGTATAGCCATCCAAAGACTGCTGTAAGGCAAGTTTTTATCCTCCACTCTGGAAACACTTCACTTTTTCCATATGAGAATAGCTGCTGAGTTTCATCAGCATACAATATAACTTTTGCTCCCAAGTCTTCTGTTATCTGAGCAAGAGGGGTAAGGTACAAATTAATTAATTTGGAAGAGAAGGGAGGAATACAAACCTGTTTTTTTTTGTAACATCGTTTTTATTGCAACACCAAAATAATTGCACAGACAGTATCATTATGGCATATCCATCAACCATAGCAGGAAGGCACATTAACAATCCACTCCCCCCACCACACCAGGCACGTCTCCAGAAAGAAGACTAAGCTGCCGTCGTGCTGAGTCCATTCCCTGCTGCAAAATTCAATGTCCGCGGTCACATTCACAGGAAGAAGTGGGTTGCTTTTGTAATTTTCGCCCCTCTCCCCACCCCCATCAACCACCCTCCCCCCAACTTCTTACAGTCCCGAACTCCTCCCCCCCGTGGCAGCACTGTGTGATAATCCCAGTCAGAAAGAAGGTCTGGTGTGTGCAAGGAGGTCCTATACATTCACTAAGGTGTGTTCCTAGGTGTGTTGGTGGGGTCAGCTGCTACCGAGTCCTCCTCCTCACCTTCCTCCTCATCATTATCATCCCGGAGCGCCTGCACCATCATTTCCCACGCTGTTGCCCTCTCCATGGCTTTCTCATCATCAGTCCTCCTAGCCATCTGGTACCTCAAAGTGCTTTCACAGGCCGCCCACCTCAGACATTCACCATACCACCGTTTATACGTGGGTCCCACTTTCGACTTCCAATTCCTCGTTATATCCCTCTTTGCCAGGATCAGCCCCAAATCTATAAATCGGCTGGTATTTTTATTTTTAGAGGTGTGTGGAAACCAATGTAGGACCCCCACTGCTTTGGTGTACTGTATTTCCCTATCTGTAGCATTATTCAGGGCCCTCCCAACTTCCTGCCAGTATTCCCCCAAGGCAGGGCAGTCCCACAACATGTGACCCAGATCTGCCCCAACTGTGTTACACCTGGGACAGGCCGCCTGTTCCACCCCAAAGTATTGTCGTATCTTCCCCGGCGTGAGGTATGCCCGATGTATAATATAAAAGTGTATGAGCTGGAACCTAGCGTTCCTTGAGCTTTTCCGCGCCCTTCGCAGCAATTGACCCCAAGTTGTATCAGGGATCTCCATTTGGAGGTCCAACTCCCATTTAGCTTTCAAAGCTGCGAGCGGCTGCAAGGCCTCCCGCAACATTCTGGAGTACAGGCAGGTTACCGCCTTAAAGGTCCATGGCGTGCCATCATCGTATATTGGCACGCCATGGATGTCGCAGGTTCCTGCAGACCCTCTCCCCAGTGATCTTGCATGGCGCCTGTTACCGCCGCATGTAACAAGTAATCTCCTCGCGGGAGGTCGAACCGCTCCTGCAACTCCTGAAACGGAAGCAACGCACCATCCTCATACAAGTCGCCCAGCATTTGAACCCCAGCCTCTTCCCAGCCTAGTAATCGCGACCAGTCCCCACCATGAGGCAGGGCTGTAACCATTCCCAGCGGAATTTCCGGAGCATACATATGGCGGACACCTGCTCGTTTGCGCGCCCGGTTCCAGCAAAGTCGGAACGTCTGTTCCTCCACTGTCAAATCTCTGACCAAGAGCTTCTGATGCAGCGTGATGTATGCCAGCACATGCCGCGGGGTGCCCTCATCCCTAGATTGCTCCGGGCCTCGATACACCCTCGCGACCTCCTGAGTGAAAGTCTGCAGCTGAGCCGCCAGATAATAGCCTTCGAAATCGGGCACCGCCATACCTCCCTCATCCTTGGGTCGCAAGAGGGTATCCAACGCGATTCGTCTCCTGCCCGTGCCCCAGAGAAACGCTATGGTCAATGATCTCAGGCGTCGAAAGACGGAGCCCGGAACCCATACCGGAAGAGTCCTAAAGTAATACAACAGCCTGGGCAGAGCCACCATCTTAAGCAGGGAGACCCGACCAGCCAGTGAGAGTGGAAGAGTGGCCCAGAAATCCATACACCCTCTCAGGGCAGTAATACAGCGATTAATATTGCCATCCAGCATATCCGTTGGGGCATGGTAGATGTAAACGCCGAGATAATGCAGACAATGCGGCTCCCATCGGAGTTCCTGCGCCGTGAGAGGGCACGGCTCTCCCTGTCTCAGAGGGAATAGACAAGATTTGGCCCAATTAACCCTCAAGCCCGACAGCCGCCCGAACAGTTCCAACAAACGTCTCGCCCCCAGTAACTCTGCCTCCGCATTATCCAAGAACATCAGTAGGTCGTCCGCATACAATGAGATGACATGCGGCCTGTCCCTGTAAATCAGCCCCGTATAATGGCGGCCAGACCTGGCTTCCGCTGCAAAAGGTTCCATCGCCAAAGCGAACAAGAGGGGAGAAAGGGAGCACCCCTGCCTAGTGCCCCGTCGTACCAGGTATTGTTTCGATATCAGTGAACCCACTCTGACTCTAGCTGTGGCTTCCGTATATAGGACTTTGGTCCAGTTGATATACCCGTCCCCCAGCCCGAAACGCCTCATCACCTCATACAGGTAGTCCCATTCAAGACTATCGAAGGCCTTCTCGATATCTATAGAGAGAACAAATGGAGTAGTGGCTTCCGGCCACTGGGCCCCCATCAGCCTTGTAAGCCTGCGGATATTGTGGGTAGTGTTACGTGTCGGGATAAAGCCGCATTGATCCTTATGAATCAGACCGGTCATGTGGGTCAATAATCTATTTGCCAGGATTTTGCTCAGGATCTTGTAATCTATCGTGAGCATAGACAACGGACGGTAGGACGAAAGGGCAGCGCCCTCTCTGCCAGGCTTTAACAATGGGATCATAAGGGCCTCGCACATGGAGCTCCGGAGTCTACCTCGTGATTGCGCTTCATTGTAAACCAATTGTAGTTGTGGAGCTAGACACTCCGAGTATTTGCTATAAAACTCTATCGGGAGACCGTCAAGCCCCGGAGTCTTATTTCTAGCCATCTGCTTGACTGCACTCCCTATCTCCCCGATCATTATAGGCCGACCCAGCTCCTCTGCTTCCGAGTCCTCCAATCGTGGTAGTTGCAACCCTTCGAGAAAGGTGCCCAGCTCATCCGCCCGCCCGTCTGTCCGCTCTCATACAAACCCTCGTAGTACGCCCAAAACCTATCCAAAATCCCGGCTTGGGTGTGGCAGAGCCCCCCTCCTTCCGCCTGAATCGCCATGATCGGCGCGCCACGCCTGATCGGGTTGGCAAGCCACGCCAGCATCGACCCCGCCTTATCACCTTCCGCATGCGCCTTCGTCATATACGCCTTATGGTCAAAGCTACGTAGCCGCTCCAAATCCACCACTAGTGCTTCCCTGGCGCCACTAACCCCCTCCTGAAGCTCGGGGTGATTCGGGCGTTCCCTCTCCTTCTCCCTCAATCGGCTCTCCGCCTTCTCAAGATCATCTAGCAAGGTTTTACGAGCCCCCGTAGTGTTCCCAATGCAGTGCCCCCTGACCACCACCTTAAACGCGTCCCACTCCACAGCCCTGGTAGAGGCGGAGCCACTATTCTCCTCAAAGTAACGCGCTATTCGCTCCCCCAAGGCCTCCCTAAAGAGCAAATCATCTAAGGTATCAGGTTGCAACCGCCATGTTGGCACACAGTTGATTTCCACCATCCAGTTCAGGGACAACAATAAAGGGTTGTGGTCCGACATCGTGCGGGCCAAATACTCCGCGCTACCCACTGTTGAGAGCATATGTGACAAGCACAGAAACGCATCCAGTCTAACATGCAGGTCATGTAAATGTGAATGAAAGGAATAGTCCCTCGTGGTGGGGTGTAGTGTTCTCCAGGCGTCCCCCAGGTCCCAACTCTCCTGCCATTCCAGTCTGCGCTTCGCCACCCTGTGTACTGGGGATGTGGGCAGCGGGGGATGAGATCTATCCAAATCAATATCCACCACCGAGTTAAAATCCCCCCCCATGAGCATCGGCCCTGCCAAATAACTCGCCAGTTTGCCCGAGAGTGTCGTTAGAAAAGCGGGCAAATCTACATTTGGGGCATACACACTGCAGAGAGACACCACCCGGCCCCTGAGTCTCCCCTCCACCGCCACAAACCTACCCTCTGGGTCCACCACTGTCTTAGTGACCTGGAAAGGGACCCCCGCCCGTATCCAAATCAATGTCCCCCTCGCAAACGCCGAATATGTTGTGTTAAACAGCTGCCCCCTCCACCTTCTTTGCAGCGCAATCCCCTCCTGCTTGGTGAGATTCTTCCTTCTTGTAGGAAAGCTATATGCACACCCCTACGCTTTAGATACGCATGAACCTTGTGTCTGCGCACCATAGTATGGAGACCCCGCACATTCCAGGTCACACATTTCAAAGCCCCCGTACTAGCCATGCCCTCTTGCACACACAGACAGAACAATAATAGCCATCGGCCATGCGCATTTGCCAACAACGTACTGCCCCCCCCTCCCACTCCAAACAAGTGAACCCCCCAAAAACAACCTGAGCGTCCCCAACTACTCTCGGTTCCCACCCCCCCAGGACAGGCCCCCCCGCAATTGGAAGCAAACCCATCCAAACTATCACAACTAACTATCCCCTCAAAGGAAGGCACTAGTATTCGCAGTCTCCACTGCGATAACCGTAAGGGCAAGTAGGGCGCGGACCGATGCCGAGTGAGTTCGTTAAATCAAATCAATCCCGCCTATCCCGCCCCACGATCCCCCCAATATAGTCTCGCAAAATCCCATACAACAGTAAGCTGCGCTCACGGGCACAGCGCCCCAGTGTCTGACCAGTAGACCGCTCTTCCAGTCCAGCGGTTCATGCTTCGACTATCTCCCCAGACGTCTGCGGTGTCACTATAGGGCCTTTGGCTCCACCAAATTCCGAGAGCCCCGTCTCCGACCCCGTGCCCTGCTCATCAGAGTCCATGCCCTTCCCGGACTGGCTTCTGGTCGTGCCAGATAGGTCCACAACCGCCTGTAGGGCCGCCTTCCTCTCTGTTTCTGTCTGTGACACGGATGGTTTTCCAGTTCTCCGGCGATTTTTACGAATCCGTTGCGACTTCCTGATCGGCTGTGTCTCTCTAGCCTCCTCCGCCCTGGCCTTAGCTCCGTCCGTTCCGGCTTTATAAGTGTCCCACCAGGCCCATGCATCCGCCGAGGTCGTGAAAAAAAGCGACTTCTCATCCACCACAACTCTCAACTTCGCTGGGAAGAGCAGGGAGTATTTCATGCCCTCTCCACGGAGCTCACGCTTGAGGGACAAGAAGTTGGCCCTGAGTCTTTGGGTCTCAAAAGTGTAGTCCGGGAACATGGTGACTCTGTTGTTGTCAACTTGAAAGGGTCCCGCTTCCCTCGCTCTCTGCAGTAGCCAGTCCCGGTCTCTGTAATGGAGTAACTTGAACACCACTGGGCGAGGCGGCAGGCCCGGGGCCGGAGGTCGAGCCGGAACCCTGTGGGCCCGTTCCAGGGAGAAGAAAGGAGATAGTCCTTCTGGTGCCACCTCAGTGCGTAGCCAGTTGTCGAGGTAGCCCACCATATCATCGCCCTCAATTTTTTCCGGTAGGCCCACGAGGCGAACATTATTGCGCCTACTCTGGTTTTCCGCATCCTCGGCCCGTCTCTCCAACACCTTCAGCCTATCTAGTGCATCCGCCATCTGCGCTTTCACAGCTGCATGGTCCGGGGCCAATTCCTGAACAGTGATCTCCATAGACTTGACTCTGTCCTTAAGTTTATCATGATCCGCTTTCAGGAGACCCAAGCCCGTCGCCACCTGGGCGATGTCCTGCTGCAGGGCATCTTTCGTGGTCGTGAGGGCCTCCAGTATACGGTCCTGCATGCGCTGGAGAGCAGACTGGTCCATCCACCACCTCTGTATCAGTCGCTCCGTCCCCCTTCCCTTTCGGTTTCACCATCGTGGCTGCAGCTGTTAGCGGCCCCCAGGGTCCCTTTGTCCCCCACACTGTCTCCGCTCTGCAGAACTTGTGGAACAGGAGCCCATATTATCATCGATGCCCAGGCTGCTGGCGCTGTGCGCCTCTTAGTTCCCATTCTGAATAGTTACCAAATAAAGAGACGGGCGCTGGGAGCAGGAATCACAAGAACAGGATTTATTACTCATGAGGAGAGCCTGTCATTTCCGACACGAAACAAGGTGTCATCGGGAGGTGCTCTAACAAGTGAGCTGAGACATCGTCTTTTATACCTTACAAAACACTTAGCATTACAATCACGACATTGTGAAACACGGAAAAGACATCCCCATAATCCTCGTGTCAATCCTACCCCACATATGTTCACAATAGGGACCCTTGACCTGCTGATAAGAGGGGAGGGTAATCACGCAGCGGAGTGTTCCGCCAATTCTTAGGATGTGTGCGCCTGATCATAGCCCAGGGGGTGGGGTGGCCAGGATCAATAGTGGGTCCTTTGAAGAGGAGTGATTCCATGCAATAAGCAGTAAACAGTATCTCCTGGCTTAGGCGATGACCTCAGACATGTGTGGACAGTCAATCGCGGAGGGAGGGTTTACTAACAGAGGGGTTATTCATGAAGGGAAAGGAGGTGCTGGTCAGGCGCGGCCATGACTCCCAAGGACAGGGTCTTGCAGAAGAAGAAGGTTTATGACTTGCCCGTGTGAGGGAGAAGGGGAGGGGGGGGGGAGCCAGGGTGTGCACAGGGACAGAGTCGCACAGAGAGAGAGGTCTTATGACCCGTACATGAGAGAGCGGGGGCAGTCAGGTGCAGCTGGGGAGGGCTATGTCAGCCGAGGCGAAGGATGCTTCTTCAAGAGGAAATGGGGGGAGGGGGGTTTGCGTGGGTCAAGCAGGAGGGTTGCCTTTCAGGGCAGGGTCGCGTAGAGGGAGAGGGTTTCATGGTCTATGCATGTGAGAGAGGGGGGGGGGTCAAATACGTGCAGAAGGGAAACCGGTGATTCTAATGAGCGGGCAAAAGGGCCAGGGTGCCTAGAATGGCTGTCATGTACATATGGGTACGGGCTTTTACTGGCGGAGTGATGCGGTCAATATTTTATGGTATTCATGGTGCTTACAGGGAGAGGAGTGGGAAAAAGGGAAATGAACGCTGTTTATGTACATCAATTTCTCTAATTTTCCACAGTCGCCCCTTTTTACATAACAGAGTTCATTTTTGTAATTGATGGGGGTACAAATAAACAGGCGCTGTTGAAGAATTTGCATTTGTCAATACTAACATTTGGCATGTAATCATAGACAGTTGATGTGATTGGCAGGATGCAGCACATAGGAAATTGCAATTGTCGAGTTCCTAACATTCAAACGCACTACATAGCATAAATGTTTCTGACTTAAAAATGTGACCAATGAACATTTTGACCAAGTAGTTGAGGGCGGAATTCAGTTCAATACACAAGATCTCTTCGTCACAGTGTCTTTTTAGCAGTGAGCCATCACTGGTAGGCTCTAGTCCGTATCCTTCAGTTGGCGCTGTTGAGCACCGGCGGTGGAGCTATAGGTCCAGCTCGTATTTAACCTTCCGCGTTGCAAGGTGCGGTCTGTCCTCTGCTGTTAGACCACAGTCCTGTTCCCTAACCAATCCTTTTAGTGGCGCCTTATGCTCGGCACATATATTTCCGTGGCAACACCCTATTCCCACCTGAATGCTGTTCTTCCTTTTGGCGAGAAGTCACATGGAAAAGAGGGTGTGTGTGGTTCAAATAGTCGATAGGAGAAAGGGCGGAGTGGGGTCAGAGTTCCTGGGACACACCAAAGGGACCAAGGGAGCAAAGGATAACAAGCAGGCAGGCCCATCAATCGGGCTTGAAAAGGGGGACGGAGGCTTCAGGCACACGTGGGTTAGCAGACTGAGGGCTTCAGGGCAGCCCGTCAAGTTTCATTTTCCACGTTTGGAATTGCTGTCTCGTCCCGTATCTTGTTGCTCTGCAGCTCCACCTTTGGTCGAGGTCACATGTGTCTCAAGATCTGCAGCCAGGCTGTACGTCACGTCCGACCCTTCTCCTCCGGTGATCGTAAATCTTTGAATAGGTACAAAACAAGCTTTAGAGAACTGGCAGGAGAAGACATTTATGCACATGAATTCCTCCCTCAACCCTAAGCACTTAGGAGCTATGCTCATCGGTCACAGTCAGAGGTTGGTTACCAAGCAGTGCATATGTCGGCATTCCTACTAAGTTCATGCCAAGTTTATTCATCGTCTATTTATAACACAAATGGAGAGAAATAAGACTCCTATTCAACTGCGCATTTCATCAAATTCAACATTTCGGAACCTCCAGTGGAGACTTGCCTTTCAAACCCGAGCCTTTAACAGTCTAACATTTCCCTTCAAGGCTGGCTAACCTTTTCAAAACAGGGCGGGGGCGCTATCATCGAGAATCAGGGTAAAACAGGGTTTTCTCGAGGGACGACAGTTACTCATGGTCATCATGTTTATATCCGGGACAGCAGCTGGGGTCAATCAAGTGGGGCGGGGATGCTTCGGGCGTTCGCGCTTGGGTGCAAAGGGGGTGGGGTAATCTGGGCATTGGGGGTCAATCTAGACGTTGGCGTTCGTCTCTGATGAACTAAAAAAATAAGGTGCCATTGACATACAGTTCCCCTATAAAAGGCCAGATTGGGGGACCTTAGTCGTCTTACCTGTCCTTTCCTTCTCTGCCAATTCGAGTTCATTCATTTTGCAGAAAGGAGAGGTAGTAATATGGCGAGATACGATCATTTTAGTTTCGGTCAATTTCGCTGAACACCTTCGCGTTCAATAAGTATCCAATCAGACTGGTGCCGGCGGGGCACAATTTTACCACAAAAAGGAAGAGGGAATAGGGAGACTCTCATAGAGAGTGAGAGTCGTCCGCAATCTAAACGAGCCATTCGGTACACGTATGACATGTAGACAGAGATAGAGAGAGAGAGAGAGAGATAGGTAAGGGGGGGGGAGAGAGAGAGAGAGAGAGAGAGAGACGTGTACGAAAATAGGTCATTTAGTGCGCTCACAACACAGAACAGCAGGGGGTCAGGTAACGGAGAGACGCAAACAGAGGGAGGACATAAATCCCTACTGTACACACACACAAACTCAGACGAAGGAAGACAGTACATGTATTACATATATAAGACATTCACAACAAAACATAAAACAATTATTGGCCAACAAGATCTACTTTTACATCCTGCGTATCTTTACTATCCTATTTACCTATGTGCTTAGCTCTTTTTACCTTTCCCTCCTTTTCCCTCTCGCTTGTTATTTCTGCGAGCGTTCTCAATTGCCAATACTTACACCTCGGTCAGCCGATCAGAAATTAACCTGGTCGGGCTATTTACCCATGGTTGTATCTTAGACCATTTTTCAGTTTCTTCCTTTGGTGGGAAGTTCTCCAGGCTGAGGCAACGGCGGGTATTGATCGGGAGAACAGTCGGACAGCTTGCTATATCTATAAGAGTGTGGGAAGGGGGCAGTACATTTTGAACATCAGCAACATTTCTAACTTCCCAGACGGGTGGTGCCTTGGTAACCCTTACCCCAGCACTCTTCTTTGTCCTTTCCCTATCTAGTCAAACGTCTAGTTACATTATCTAACGTGCTATTTCGAGTCAATTTCCGTCATACAGTACCCGTCAAGTTTCTTTGTCAGTCCATCCTCCCAGTCGCTACGTTCTTAGGAGGAACAGTCATGTCTAAGTCTACGTCTTTTAAAAACTCATCAACATAAGGACTATGCTCAGATCCCCTCCTTCCCTTTTCGTCGGTTGTTCGATCATCGCTCTTCCATACTTCAGCCGACGTTCCGACGCGACCTGCAGAAGGGAGGAGAAAGAAGGGGGTGGGGGCAGCATTCAAACCACATCAGCATGCAGTAGTCCGAAAATGTTTTTACCTACCACATACTCGACCTATCTCCACGTAGTGCATTTCTCTACCATCTCGGCGTTTAAGCCCAGAGGGACCAGTAGTGTCAGATAGATAATCATTGATGATCTGCGTATCTACATGAGTCACTTGGTCGTGACCCCTTTAAGTTGCGTGCAAGGGTGGCGGTCAGGTGGTATTTCTGTGGTGTCGTTTAAGGGCGTCTAAAACACTTTTCCGGCTGCCTGTGACACATAATGTAGCTGCTAAATATCGGGCCCTTTTTTAACCTTCAGCCTTAATCATACTTATTCTTCGCTCACAGTAGTAACACATTCAAAACTCATTAATGCATCCGCTACAATTATACTTTCTTTCTCAAAATTCCTTTAATAAAAAGTGTTGGTGTACAAATACGGGCCTACAACCCAGTGGACCGGCCACGGAGCAGACTGGAACTGTACATAAGAGGAACGAAGTCGGTGGCCGTTCATTGCATAAAGTGCAGCAGTGCAATAAAATCGTATCGAACTTTCCTACAGGGCAAGCATGATGCATGTCAAGAATTCAAGTTTTCAATTAATTCATTAATTCATTATCCAAATGCTCACTCAGTGCCTACATTACACCAATTCATTGCTCCCAATCATAATTAGTACCCACCCTAAATCAGTTCATTGTCCCAACACATAATCAATATCTGTCTTACATCGCTTTCTTCTCTAAGCACATAATCACTATCCATCTTATCGACTTTCATTGTCCAAAAAATGCACACATATCTCGGGGCATCAACGTTTGAGCAATCCGGGTGAACAAGGAGTTTGAAAGTTTCGTTTTGTGTATCGGCGCCATTTTGGGCGAGGTCAGGCAGGTCCCAGTATAGTCAGAATGTCTCCAATGACTCGTGGTTGGACCAGAACCTCTTTTGGCAGTTCAAAAAGTTTTCGTAGTGGGGTGACAGACTAACAATATGAATCATCAGTCAAAAAAGTGGGGAGGGAGGCAACAATCTTTTCCTACCGGGTCATTCTGGTGTTCCACCGGAACTGAACAAATCTGTATCTTTGCAGGATTTTAGTCATTTCCAAACTGAGGCTGGCGCCGGCAGGAGTGCGCCGACGTCTCGTGGCTCCATCGGAGGACGGGGCGGGGGGCGCCTCGTGGAGAGGTTGGCCCCCCGGGCTCTTTTAGAATCTTCAAGGTCGTGGAGTACAGGGCGTGTGCCCATCCCGGGCAAGGAAACCCGCTCCTGCATTGAGGAGATGGAGCATAGCGATGCAGACGTGTATCCGTGATTGCAGGGGTGATCCTAAGATGAGCCAAGGCACAGACGAGCAGGGAACCCAGATGACAACTGAGTCCAGACTTCGTACTCATAAGGTGACGTCGACCCTTTCTTATTAGTGTACACACAAGTTCTAATCTTTTCCTTTTGCTTTTCAGGCTATATGTTATATTGCAGTATTATATTGTTGTTATATTTTATTATTGTCGAATA
Organism: Lissotriton vulgaris; assembly: GCF_964263255.1. Classification (NCBI taxonomy): domain Eukaryota; kingdom Metazoa; phylum Chordata; class Amphibia; order Caudata; family Salamandridae; genus Lissotriton; species Lissotriton vulgaris. Next base: position 982,346,771 of record NC_141687.1, read on the forward strand.
AAGGTACCCCAGTTCTTAGAGAACTATTGTGTAATTGTTGTTTTCTTATGATAAAGTTAACCTTTCTTCTAGTCAGATGCTGTTATGTGAACGGATGCATCTCCCGTCCAGGTAAATGGTAACTGAGCAAGGGAGTAGAGGAGCACTTAAATTAGGGAATAACCTTTGCACATTGTGATTTGGCCATTCTTGTGTGAGAGGATCGACCTGTCTATCCATCACCTAATCTATAATATTACATTCCCAGTAGATAGAGAAACTTCCCAATATAAAGAGAGAGAGAGCTGAAGGTATTCATAGGAAAGTGATCGCCGTCGTGTAGTGGCGTTAATGAGAACATTGACCGTGGTCAATGTGTATACCCACAAGATTGTGGCTTGTGAGAGCACCGGAGGAACACAGTGTGTAATGAGATCACCGCTAGGGAAAGTGGCGTTAATGAGAGCATTGATTGTGGTCAATGTGTATACCCACTGGATTGTGGCTTGTGTATGTATGAAATAGTGAGAGCACTGGGGGTATACAGTGTCTATACCCACAAGATTGTGGCTTGTGTGAGCACTGATTGTGATCAGTGTGTAATGGTAAGTAATCGGAACTGCCTCAGGGTAGTTTAGTCTGGGCCTATGCTGCCGCGGGACTATAAGGTATGAATGTGGTATTTTAGAAGATCTAAGCTTGTATATTGCTAATTCCCCATCCTCAGGTAGGTACCCAGGTGCCTTAGGTAAATAGGTTCTGAGGAGGGAGGTGGTTACGTTTCGGCTGGATTGGTGGTGTCTTGGTAAGCTGATTCTATCTGGTCCGAAAATCCGGTTGTTACATCTGGCGTCACAAACCGTTTCGAAAGCCTGTTAGCGTTGTGTTGATTCTATCTTGTTGGTTTGCGCTTGGCGCGTACAGAATATATTTTGTATATTATTTGTTTATATTTTTTTGTACGATGTTTTTGAGGAGGTCAAAATCTACTTTTAAATTGCCTGTTGAAATTCCTGGCTGGGAATCGACGCCTTACGAGGCATTGGCCCGTGAGTTGGCCGACTCCACTGGTTTGAGTGAGAATTGGAGTTCTTGTTTGGAACTGGCGGATCCGACTAATGTGATTGCTTGTTTGCAGAAAGCGCCAGTTGTGAAGGGTGATGAACTTCCTATTTTGGGACGCAAAGGTTGGATTGTTTTGTCTGCGTACAGGATTGTACATGAAAATTTTTTGAGATTGCAGAAACAATAGGTGGAGATGGAAGAAAAGTTTGTTGAAGTGCAAAATGCTCATACTCTTTTGAGATGTCAAAATAAATTGCTTGCCGACAAACTAGAGACTTATCAGACTATTGCAGAACGAGCTGCTGTTCGTATTGCTAAATACAAATATAAGAATCGTTGTGGTCGTGTTTGCAAACGGAAAGTGTGTCTGGTCGTGGCGAAAGCCGGTCTGGATTGGAATCCTGATGAGTGGGATGGCAATATCTGGGACTCGAATGATTCTGGCTTCCCCGGCTGAGGAATCAGACAAAGGCGAGTATTCTCGCACTGGACGTGACTGTAAATCTAATGCTTATGACAGACTTGATGATTCCGGCGACCATGGTCGGTGTTCTAAATCTGATGACATTTCTCAATCTAAATGTCCCTTTAATTCTACTGATCGAGCTTCTTCTGCTCCTCGTACTGAAATTTCTGTGCATCCGGTTTTCCGGCGTAAGTTACAGCAGGCCCCTGGTAATCCGAATGGTATTCCTTTGGACAGTTTAGAAGACTTTACACAACAGGAAGTTAGTGACATTTTACAGCGATTTCGGCAGCGGCCCGGTGAGGCCTTGCTTACATGGATGGTACGTCTCTATGAACTGGGTGCTGCTGGCATCATGTTAGATGGGGGAGATGCTTTGACATTTTGTTCTTTGAGATCTGATTCTACTGTACAAGATAATTTCCGGAATTTTAATGGTGCTGGCCAAATTAGTCTGCTCCAATTAGCAACTGATGGTTGTAATCTCAAATACCCTACTGAATCTGATTGGCATCTGAATGACAAACCATGGTATACGTTACGCGATGCGGCACAAAGACTGAAAGAGGAGGTGATGAAAACCACAATTTTTCTGAGTACATCTGACAGATTGTTGGATGGTTTGTTGACATCTTCTGTGCGGAATCGCATTATCCGTTCTTCCCCTGTTGCGTATAAACAAGTTATGATGACTTTGTTGATCCAATCAGACTGGCAATGCTTTGTCTTTGGTGCTTGAATCTGTACGTCAGCTTGGTGAATTGGGCGAATGGCTTAAACCTGACAGACAATCCAGACCTGAAGGTCGTACTGCTGGAAATTATAAGTTTTCCAGACGCGATATGTTTCTTGCTTTGCTGGCTGAGGTTGTGAAGAGAGAAGACATTGATGGCAAACCTAATAATCGCTTGTGGGATTTGTTTCGCAATCGTGGTTTAGATCGAAAGGAGGGTGCTCGACGTGTGCGAAAGAATGAATGTGATCGTGATTATTCTGATGACAGTGGTGATGACCGACGTCATGATGATTTGGATCGGAGTGATAGACGACGGCATGAGCGTGATTCTTCCTCTCGGCGTGAAAGAGGGGGGAGAGAGGGGGAAAGAGAAAGTGGGAGAGGTGACCGTGTTGAGAGCAGATACAGAGATGAAAGGGATCAGTCCCCCGAGATGAGGAGAAGGGAGGATTGACACAGATTTTCTGAACGAAATTCACAATAATATGTAGATGACAAAAATCCATTTCGTACTGGGGATGGATATGAACAGGACATTATGTCGTCCAAAAAATTTGAGAGCATTTACCCTGATTTGTCTTGGTTGTCAGAACGTAATAAAAATGACTAGGAAATAGGTCAAGCTCCAGTACGCAGTTGGGCTCACAAACATAAAAGACCCTATGTAGATATTGACATTTTCTGGAGACATCGTAATATACAAAGGGCCCGAGCATTGGTAGATACAGGAGCGGAGGCCACTCTAATTCATAGAAAATCAAAGAAATTTAAAGGACAATTTTTTACAATTACTGGTTTAGGTGGAAAGGAAACCCCCGCAGTGCAAACAAATGTTGAAATGAAAATAGGTAGAATTCCCCGAAAAGAGTATTCTGTTTTAGTTGTGCCACTTTTGGAATACATAATTGGAATTGATATCCTAAAAGGTATGACATTGCATTTAGATGACGGTTGTTATCAATTTGGAAGTAGAGGTTATATATCATCCAGACCTCTACGAGTTGGTAGTTTGAGAATGCCTCCTATAAAAATTCCCTAGGCTACAAAAGTTATTTCCCAAAAACAGTATTGTATTCCAGCTTGTCACGAAGAAATCAGTTCTACAATTCAGGATCTAGTGAACGCAGGAGTTATAACTCTGGTTACTTCTGCTTGGAACAATCCCGTTTGGCCTGTGCAAAAAAGTGATAATTATTGGCGTATGACTGTTGATTACCGCGAATTAAATAAATATACACCCCCTTTGACTGTTGCAGTACCAGACATGATTACTTTAATTGAGAGAATTCAAAAGCATCCAGGAATATGGTATGCGTCTATTGATATTGCTAATGCTTTCTTTTCAATTCCAATTGCCCCTGAGTGTCAGGAACAATTCAGTTTTACGTTTAGAAGTCTTCCTCAAGACTATGTACACAGTCCTACAATCTGTCACCGGCTGGTGGCGGAACATTTATCTGAAATACCCACACACCCACAAATACAAATTTGTCATTATATTGACGATATTTTGATCCAAGGTGAGACACAGTATGAAGTTCAGACCCAGCTAGATCAGGTTATCAATCATTTACGTGAAAAAGGTTGGGAAATCAACCCTGACAAGTTACAAGGTCTGTCACAAAGTGTATTTTTAGGCATCAATTGGCATAAAGGTAACAGAGAAGTGATCCCACAGGTGAAGCAGAAAATTCTTGATTTTGCGGTTCCTCGGAACCGAAAAGAAGCCCAGAAATGTATTGGCTTATTTGGTTTTTGGCGCCAACACATCCCACATTTGAGTCAGATATTAGCCCCTTTATACAGAGTCACTTGTAAAAAGAATGCATTCGAATGGAGTAAATCGCAACAAGATGCGTTTGAATTGGCAAAAGAAGCAATTCAGTATGCTTTGGATTTGTGGCCCGTGCGTGATGGTGAAGTGGATCTGAATGTGTCTGTGCAGGGTCCTTATGCAAATTGGAGTTTGTGGCAAAAACAAGGCAAACATAAAGTACCGCTAGGTTTTTGATCTAAAAAGTTACTGGATGCTGGTGAGCGTTATACACCTTTTGAGAAACAGTTACTTGCATGTTATTGGGCTCTGGTGGATACCGAGCAATTGACTTTAGGACATGATGTGATGTTGAGACCTGAAATTCCTATTATGCAATGGGTTTTGAGTTCGCCGAAAACTCATCGAATTGGGCATGCTCAAGAGGCGAGTGTAATTAAATGGAAATGGTACATACAGGACAGAGCACGCCTGGGACCGAAAGGTGTTGCGACGTTACATGAGCAAGTGGCGCAGGCGCCATCGAATGAGACTGGGAGTGAATTCTCCGTACCTATGGTACAGGAATCCCCTGTTAAGTGGGGTAAACCATTTGATGATCTGTCCGTGGAGGACAGAAACCATGTGTGGTTTACGGATGGTTCAGCGAGGTACATAGGAGAAAAGAGGCATTGGAAGGCAGTGTCCTATAATCCTGTCACGCAAAAGTTGCTGAGTTCAACTGGTGAAGGAAAAAGTAGTCAGTTTGCTGAATTGTATGCTGTTTACCAAGTTTTGAAGCAGGAGTTACCTGGTACGTGTCACATTTTTACTGATTCCTGGTCCACTGCTAATGGATTGGCGGTTTGGTTACCAACATGGCATTCTCGTAATTGGGAATTGCATTCCAAAGAACTTTGGGTTAAAGAGTTATGGCAGGAAATTTGGGAGCTGCTTCCGCAAAGTACTGTTACAATCTTTCATGTGGATGCTCATACACCAATAGATTCCCTTGACAAATTCTTTCATACCATTGCAGATGAGAAATCTAAAATTGCTGAGGCAGTGGTCGACATGTAGGATTCTGATTTGGCGGGATTGGCAAAATGGGCCCACCAGAAAGCAGGACATTTTGGAGAGAGAGCCACTAGCAGGTGGGCTGCTGATCGAGGAATTTATATTCCTTTAAGTTTGATCAAAGATACTATACTGCATTGTCCTATCTGTCAACTTCTAGACAACGAAAAGTCCCCCAAATTGTTAAAGGACATTTACATCGAGGAAAATTGCCCGCTCAAATTTGGCAGATTGATTATATTGGCCCACTCCCTATGAGTAAAAATTGCCAATATATTTGTACCATCGTTGACACATACAGTGGTCTTTTAGTGGCCTTTCCCTGTAAACGAGCTACCCAAGTAAACACCATTAAAACATTGGAATTGATTATGCTGTATTATGGTGCCCCATTTCAGATTCAATCTGATAATGCATCCCATTTCAAGGGAAGATTGGTGCAGGAATTTTGTGTGGAGAACAACATTGAATGGGTATTTCATATACCGTACTATCCACAGGCAGCAGGCCTTGTGGAGAGAATGAATGGTTTACTGAAAGATCAATTATGTAAATTAACTGATAATAAATATAAGAATTGGAGAGAATATTTGGTTCAGGCACTGTTGATTTTGAATAATCGTCCCTTTTTAAATGCTGAATCTCCATTAATGCGTTTATTTCCTCCAGTTGTTGATGCTAAACCAAACACAGTTAAGAATACTGTGATGTATTGGGAGATTTCCCCTGTTCCCTGGCTCCATGCAGAGCAACCCCAGGTTCCGCAGGCTTGGACCTGCATGCCATGCATGACATTCTTGTAAAAAGCAGAGATCGAGTTATCATTGAGACTGGTATTGGTGTCTGTGTACCAACTGAAAATTTTGGCCTGATTGCCCCTAGATTGGGCTTGGCCTTAAAAGGCATTCAAGTGCTTGGAGGAGTCATTGACAGGGATTATCAGGGAGAGATTAAGGTTCTCCTGCTAAATAGCAGTGAGGTTGATTTACCAATTCAAAAGACTGACCGAATTGCTCAGTTGCTAATCATGCCTGTTTTCAGTGGTGAGATTAAAAAAGGCACTGCCCCGACTTTGTTAACTGTTCGAGGACAAAAAGGTTTTGGCTCCACTGATAATCCAGGAGCGAGAGTGTGGGTGCAATCGCCTAAAAATCCCCCTGAACAAGCTGAAATTATTGCAACCGGTCATGATAATACAGTACTTGTCATGAGACCAGGGAAAGATAGCTGGGACGCTGTCCCGGCTAACAAATGTTACTTACGAGAATGAATAATGCCTGTATTTGATTTTATTTCAGATCATTCTCTGGACTGCTGTTGCAGGATGTGCTGGCGTTGGACTCCTTTTGGCTTGCTACGTCGGGAGAGGAAGGAACACCCAGACCCTGGTTGATCGGAGAATCAGAGTGTCACGTTCCTTCGCCGCGTGGGATTCATCATCTAACTTTTGGACTACCCTGGCACGAAGGGAGACAAATTCCCCACATTTCTGTTTAACACCGATGCGTTCGGTGACTGACATATTAGCAACCTGTTTGGTTGCCGTCCCGGCTTCCCTGGAGACCCTTGCCCATATTTTTAATATATCAAATGCCCGTCCTAATATTATTCTTGGAGATTTTGCAACTCACGAGTACTGTCCTTTATGTACTGTGCTATTAGATCCAGTACCACCGATTCATTCTCAAATAACTACATATAATATCACGCAGGGTGATTTATGTTTTTTCCTTACATGTGATCCAAACGCCATAACTGAATGTGTTCACCTAAAGCTAAAAGGTGCTACTTCATTTACCGATCATGAAAGAACTTTATGTTCCCGGAGATCGCCCAAAACTTGTGTTTCTGTTAAATACAATATGACCTGGAAAAGCCTTGTAGTTACCCCTAGTCATTATCGCACGATGCTATTACCTTCTGGATGGCTTTTCTCCTGTGGTAATACATCTTGGCCTTATATTCCTGCAAATATTACCGGAGGACCTTGTGCCATTACCAGATTGAGCTTGCTAATGTTTTCTTCACATCCTAATGCAAATTCCCGTATTGTTCGTAATGCAGTTATGTTGAAAGACAATTGTGATTCTACACTACATTTCTATTCTAAGTCTGAATATCTTAGTTTGGCTTTTTCTATTCTGGGTGTCCCTGCCTTAGCAGTCTACAACGCTAAATCTATTGGAAAAATGGCCTGTTGGATGGTTAAATCCATTAGTCACACTTCTACAATTCTATCTGATATGCTACTGGACGCCCAGGGTGAATGCAGAGCTATTTTGCAAAACAGGGCCGCAATAGATTATCTTTTACTTAAACATGGACAGGACTGTTCTGACTTTGAGGGCCTTTGTTGTTTCAATTTATCAGATCATACCAGATCTATTCAGGCTCACATTGACAAACTTCACGACTTGACCAAAGAAGTTAGAGAACACATTGACCAGGGCTGGTTTGACTGGCTCTTTAATTGGTTACCAGATTTACATTCTTTACGTCAGATATTAGGGGGTATCCTGCTTACTATTTGTATCTTAGTTGCTATTTGTTGTTTTATTCAGTGTATTCCTTCTTTACTACAAATTTGTAGACGTAATACTAGAAATAGATCAGTTAGTTTCATTTCATATTATTACTCAACAGATGTTAGTTCCATTTAGCGAATGATTAGTAGTCTAAAGTCAAGGGTGAAGTGTTCTGACCAGGTTTTTTGCCCCTTTTTGAGTGAAGGTGACTTTAGCCTGCTATCATTCTAATAGGAGGATTAGAACCTCAGACCTGGCCTACTTACAAGGTGTTTGACGTAATTCCCTACCCTTTTCTGCATCTTAGGGTCTATAAACTTATGTCAATGAATAGATTCCTTAGTATTAGTATTAATCCGTCTTTTTGTAAGGTTGCTAGTAAATTTCTAATGGAGTTATGCTTATTTCGGGCCTTGTAGGCCTCGAACAGGAGAGACTCCATCTTTCTTTCTGCCTCGGCTGCTTCAGATGCTTTTAGCTCAAATGTAATGTTTTAGTTATAAGGTGTTGTTCGCTTGGAGAGAACCGGCTCAGGCTGGCCCTTATCGAAGGATTGTATTTTTCTTCGTGTCGAAGACATAACATCAGGCCGGCCGGCTGAGAACGTGTCCTTGGCACGGGGTGGTACAAGAATTTGGTGGGCGGCAGGTTACTGTCCGTAAATTTCCATGCATGAACACGGTTCTATATTAGCGAAAGCACGGAGAGTTCAGGAGTGAATTAGTAGACGGCAGCTAGTCGTTAGCATTATTGCAGTTAATCAACTTAAGGCTGACAGTCGCCATTTTGAAGTCCGAGAAAGACCGAGGGCTGATACTCTCTCAGAAAGATTGAAGTTATTTTAGTTGGAGCAGCTGGTGAGCTTTGATACTAAGATCAGGGCATACAGAGTGAAGAAGTTAACGGAGCGAACGAATACCAGAGCAACAGAAACTGATTTATAAGATCGACATTGGAAGGTGGAGATAGTCCGTGGTCGAGAGGAGAGGGGAGTAGTGCAGAACATGACACAGAGAATAAGAGGAAGGTTCCAGTGACTTGGAGGGAAGTAGAGGAGACGGAGCATAGCGGTGCAGACGTGTATCCGTGATTGCAGGGGTGATCCTAAGATGAGCCAAGGCACAGACGAGAAGGGAACCCAGATGACAACTGAGTCCAGACTTCGTACTCATAAGGTGACGTTGACCCTTTCTTATTAGTGCACACACACGTTCTAATCTTTTCCTTTTGCTTTTCAGGCTATATGTTATGTTGCAGTATTATATTGTTGTTACATTTTATTATTGTCGAATAAAGGTACCCCAGTTCTTAGAGAGCTATTGTGTAATTGTTGTTTTCTTATGATAAAGTTAACCTTTCTTCTAGTCAGATGCTGTTATGTGAACGGATGCATCTCCCGTCCAGGTAAATGGTAACTGAGCAAGGGAGTAGAGGAGCACTTAAATTAGGGAATAACCTTTGCACATTGTGATTTGGCCATTCTTGTGTGAGAGGATCGACCTGTCTATCCATCACCTAATCTATAATATTACATTCCCAGTAGATAGAGAAACTTCCCAATATAAAGAGAGAGATAGCTGAAGGTATTCATAGGAAAGTGATCGCCGTCGTGTAGTGGCGTTAATGAGAACATTGACCGTGGTCAATGTGTATACCCACAAGATTGTGGCTTGTGAGAGCACCGGAGGAACACAGTGTGTAATGAGATTGCCGCTAGGGAAAGTGGCGTTAATGAGAGCATTGATTGTGGTCAATGTGTATACCCACTGGATTGTGGCTTGTGTATGTATGAAATAGTGAGAGCACTGGGGGGATACAGTGTCTATACCCACAAGATTGTGGCTTGTGTGAGCACTGATTGTGATCAGTGTGTAATGGTAAGTAATCGGAACTGCCTCAGGGTAGTTTAGTTTGGGCCTATGCTGCCGCGAGACTATAAGGTATGAATGTGGTATTTTAGAAGATCTAAGCTTGTATATTGCTAATTCCCCATCCTCAGGTAGGTACCCAGGTGCCTTAGGTAAATAGGTTCTGAGGAGGGAGATGGTTACGTTTCGGCTGGATTGGTGGTGTCTTGGTAAGCTGATTCTATCTGGTCCGAAAATCCGGTCGTTACAGACGGCACTTGGAGCCTGACCACCCTCGGAAGCCCACCTACCCCCTCAGACCACGGCAAGAACCTCTGCATCGTACTTGACTCATCACTCACCATGAACCAACAAGTCAACGCCGTCACCTTCAGCTGCCTCAACACCCTCTGCATCCTCCGCAAGACCTTCAAGTGGATCCCCCTGAGTCAAGGAAGACAGTCACCCACGCACTCATCACCAGCAGACTGGACTATGAAAACGCACTCTATGCCAGCATCAACAAGTCCCTACTCCGCAAACTCCAGACAATACAGCACACCGCCACCAGACTCGTCCTCTGCATCCCCCAACACGAACACATCAGCCAACACCTACAAAGTCTCCACTGGCTCCCCGTGGAGAAAATGTCAGGTTCAAAATCCTCACTCACGCCTGCAAATGCCTACACAACAACGAACCGAAATACCTCAACAACAGAATCAACTTCCATGTACCCAAAAGAAACATCCGATCTTCCAACCTCGCACTGGCCGAAACCCCGCGCATCCACATTGCCAGAGCAGGCAGAAGATCCTTCTCTCACATTGCAGAGAAGACATGGAACGAGTTACCGGTAGACATCAGATGCGCCCCTTCCCTGAACACCCTCAGGAAGACCCTCAAGACCTGACTCTTCGGCTAAACAGATCTGCGGACCCCTTGAGACCCTCACGGGTGAGTAGCACACTTACAATTCACTGATTAATTGATTGAATTAAGACCCCAGATGATTGGTCTTAATAGGGATCGAAATGTCGACACTCCATGGGCCTAACCATTTGTTTTATTATTGAACTTTTAAACTAAAATGCCTGTATCATTGGGTTTGTGATTGAGTCAGTCTTACTTTCCATGGGTATTGGCCTTTTGTACACATTCTAAATACCTATTGTTTTTGTACTTCTATTATTTTGTACGGCTCACTGATTTTAACTTTCACTGTGCCGTCACTTGGAGCACCTTTGGTTGACTACAGTATGATGATCAGTCTTTTGAATTCACTGTTTCAAATACAAAACTAAACATCCTCATTTTCGTGGTTTGTCTTTTGCTCTTTGATTGTCAAAATTCAATGATTACTGTTTTGCTTCATTGTTATGTTGGACCCAGCACATGCTGAGTTGTGTCAAAAAATTCCGGTCAGAAAATGTGTTATTTCTATAGGAGAACCTCAGCAGGGTGGGATATGGTCTCTGGGTCAAAACAGTTGAAGGACTGAAGAGTTTCTAGGAGGCAGTACAGCTGTCTTTCCTCCTTAGATCCAATCATATGAAGACTGATTCTTTTCTTTGGTTTTCACTCTGACATTGAGAACAAAATGCATCCTTTCACCATGGGTCATCTGGTCCAGTTATAATGAGCCTACGATGCATTGTAGGGCCTAATCCCCCTGGATCCTGTTACAGCTACTTCACTCCCCAATCAAAAGAAAGACATTTCTGTTTACTCTTTGAATCTGTTCCTAGTACTTTACAGGGCAATACATTTCAGAGACAGGTAAAGCAAGGTACAGTATGTATTTGGGGTGTGGCCTACGGAGTGTTGTCACCCACCTAAGAAGCTTTGGATCATCAGTATGAAGTTGGCCCTGTGAGTTCAATGTCATAGTACTAAACAAACATAATTCCCCATCGGCCATACATAACAGCTCACTTCCACCTTCGAAACTTCATTCCTCCTCTGTAGCCACATTTGAGAAAACTGTACATCATACAAAATAAAAGGAGGTATTAGGGATGAATTATGAAGCAGGAACCCTTCAAGGCTTTGAAAGAACTAAAATAAGAATAGTCTCTCACAAAACAAATCAAAGGACAAAAGTGGTGCCATAGTCATTCCAGGCACAGATGCATACAGTGCAGAAGGATTCACACAGACCAACAATTCGGAACACTACAGAAGGATAAATGCTAACCCAATAAAATATACAGCTCTATAACATGGTTACTGGATGAGACAATCAGAGAATGATGGCTGTTAGAAAAAGAATAGAACTTGTGTATGATTTTAAACCCCAGAACACCAGTTATATACATATTTTCCATTACACACAAGGATTCAGCCCCCCTGCCCATCCCCAGGAAGATAAAGTTCGGTATGGCTTACTATTAGAAACAATATCTAACTATGTAGATGACCTCATTAACCAAAAACAAAGATCAATGTGAATCCGATTAATCTTACACCATTTATTATGCCACCACATCTGATTTTTTTCTGAGAAACTAGAATCATTGTGCCCATGACTTTCTCATACTTTCACATAGATAGTTTCACCAGATTCATAGTCAATTTTAACCCACCTTTTCCAATCTTCTCACTGACCGACTGGGACTCATTCACCTCCCCAGTCTACCCTTGGCAGTCATTGAGAGATCACCAGCAAAGTGCTCCCTTGTGGGGCCTGATGGCCATTGCAGCACCAGCCCAATGAGTAGCAGGGCTGATGAAGCATGCCACCTCTGGAAGTGTGAGTGCACTTGCCTCTATGAGCAGACGCTCCCAATAACTTCTACCAGATCCCAAATAGGTTGTCTGGTTACAGTGCTTAATTTGTAAAAAATGAAGTGCCAGGGCCCTTCTCGGAAGGCTGCTGCAGCCTGCAGCACCCATACCCTGCCAGTGCTGCCAATGACAGTACCAACACAACTATTAACCATCGCACTCCTACAAGTATGACAATTCAGACTATTTCAGGCCACACACAGCTATAATAATGGCATGAGAGGCTGGTATTTGTTTATGTATTTTCAATGTATATTGACTTAATAAACACAGTTGTTGTGATCATCTCTAATTTAAAAAGACAGCACCACCATGTGCTGGACTGCTACTAAAGCCGGTGCTGACAATTAAGTGCCGGTACCCAGCACGGGAAACCATCAGCCCAAATCAAGCAATATCTGGTTAGTCAATACGAAATGGTATACACTAACTTGTATTAGATTACTTTATTAAGCCATTTGTTCCAGAAACAATATCCTACCTGAAAGACACTTCAATTGCTTTGAAAGGCCTTGGGAAAGACCAACCCTACTGAAAAGAATCAAGGTCACCAAGGATATACATGTATTGTACACAAGTGTTTCCCAAAGCACTGTTCTAGAATTGATGGAACTGTACCTAGAAGCTAGACACAGTCCTCACAATGTGACCATCACTTCTTTTCTAAAGTGAGAAAGGATTTGCTTGATAAAAAATATTTTTTCAGTTTCAAGATCAATACTATATGCATGAGCAAAATTGAGGACTTTTTCATAGCCAAAAACAAGAAGAATTGGTGTTTGGAGACAAACCTTTTAAAATTGTGATTGTCCTATGGCCATGTGGAAGTGCTACAATGATAATGTGGTTTGCATCTGGGACGGCACCACAGAAAAACAAGCATTGGCATAGCCAATAGTCTCGCCTTTGGGACCGTATAAGTGGTTAGTCATGCTGCACATTATCCTGGGTGCTCTGCCGCTGTGCAGAAATAGTGATCAGAGTCACAGTGTAGGACGGCTGATTGAGCAAAGGAAATGCAGACAATGGGAGGGGGCGGGAGCATGGTGAACATGGCGGGAAGGGGGGCATGAGCAAATTTGAAAACTGGAGTACAGCCCCCGAAGTACAGCGGAAGGGGGGGCGGGAGCAAATGCAGACAACGGAAGGGGCGGGAGCATGATGATCACGGCGGGAATGGGTGCAGGAGCATAGTGAACACGGCGGGAAGGGGGCAGGAGCAAAGTAGAAAACTGGAACCGAAAGTGTAGCTGGAGGGGTGCGGGAGCAAATGCAGACAACGGGAGCAGATGCAGCAGGTGAAACCTGCTAAACTCCTGACCTTTCCCCTAAAGGAAGATTTCAGGCTTGCCTGACATTACAATCCATGCAGGGTATAATTATGTGATGTTTTATTGATTGAACCTCTCACTCCACCACTTATGTAATACAATACAATACTTTTGATAATTTCTGGTAGAGCAATGAGTACTTCGAAATTGGAGGACTCTCAAAGAGAGAGAGTCCTTGGGTACCTGAAAGCACCAAGTGGCATGAGTATGTTACTAATAACATATATATATATATATGCCGCGCCAGTAGGTAGATATAGTTAGGATTATTTTCAATGCAAAATCTCAACATTCTATTGTGAATAACTTTGCCGCCGGTTGAGGAATCTGCCTGAAAATTTCCTCAAATTTGCCTCGTGGCGCCCCGGTCCTCCCCTGAAAGTTTGGGGGGATTTGTCAAGTGGGGGCCGAGATAAAAGGGGGTCCCAAAACGTGTTTTCCCCATGTTAATTTCCTTAGGGCGGTCAACCTCACTTTTAGCTCGACCGGCTGAATGGATTTACACAAAACTTGGCAAAATTGTAGGGACTAGTAGCCCGATGTGCCTTTGCTATGTCTCAAGATATGTGCTCCAGTGGATTTTGAGTAATTTAGGTTCAAAAAATATATATATCTATAAGCACGCCCCGGTACGCGCACCGGGGCGCTAACCAGCGCGCTACGTGAGTTCGCGCGCGGAAAGCTGATAGGCTCTCGGGTGTCTGTAAACATTCCAAACAGTCCGGAGCGGCCGCCATCTTGTGTCTTGGTAGGATCGAGACACAAGAGGTGGCAAAAACAAAGGAGAAAATGAGCAAAAGGGGGTAGGGTAGACCCTCCCTGACCCCCTAGGTTTGATGTGGGGGCTATAAAAGGGCCCCGCTGGACCAAAAAAAAATTTTATTTTTCGATTTGCGTGGGGGAGCGCCCGGTACGCGCACCAGGTAGCAGACCGGGGAGCATACCATGGAGAAAAAAGAATGACATTTTTTTTTAAAAATGTTGTTTTTAAAAAAATTAGAGGTACTTCTAAAAAGAATTGTTTTTTTTCTTCTTTTTCTGTCGCAACTATCTCAGAGCAACTTAGGGCCAAGATAGGTGGCGTGGTGGAGGGTCTGCATTTATACGGGAAGTGGTGCTTCCCTTGATACAACTTGGTAAAGATGTTTTATGAGTCTCACAGCAAGATTTACTCAAGTCAGAATTGAAGTTAGGGGCATAACTCCACCACCCTCCGTGTTGGAACTATTGACCTACTTTCAAAGGGATTTTCGAAAGTTAACACCTGGTTGCAGACCACCGCCTGCTCATTTCTTTTTTTATTTTCCTTAGGTACTTTTCAGCTTTGTATTCGTAGACAACGCAGGTCTAGTGGTAACATGGTGTCCTGGGTGTGGATTTATCAGAAGCCATTTTGGGTGTGTGGAATTCAAGCATTATTACAATAAAATCTGCTTACAGTTAATGGTAAATATACTTAGCCGTGCATGGACCACCAACCTCCATCTCAGGGGACATTCTTGAGGTTTCAATTACTTTTACGGTGTGTAGACACATAACAATGCGCTCCCAAACTTTAGTGATGACCAAAAGATATTGAGCATTTGGAGACGTCCTAGTGAAAATGCAGCATCCGAGGAGTGTGTACACGTCACACATCGCTGCTGAGGGGTCAGTGAGGTTCAACTTAAGACACCATGGCACAGCGATCGAGGGACCAGTATCAAGAAATATCCATGTACCTTAAGGAAACTCACCTATGTATGTGCAGGTAGGGGCCTGCAGCTGCTTCCCCATAGGACTCTACATGCACCCTGCTAATGAGGGGGCACTGTGTCTGGGTTGCTTGCGTTTTCCTACAGAGTGGACCTGTCCAGATAGATCAAGCTGGGCTGTCGCTTTTGGGACAGGGCTAAGACTCATTTCATATGGTGTGTACTCCCTTGTCTATACTATGCAGTGAGCAAACAAACAAACTTCTAGAATGCCGTCCAGAGTACCTTTTAGTGGCTGGATAAGGCAAGCATTCCATACATCACTTTCTAGCTTTGCGTCATCGTGGTGGTGTGCAGTAGCACCCTGTGCATTCTACTTTTGTGAGGTTGTCGCTTTTAGTGGCACGTGTTTCTGCCCAACTGGCTGAAAGTGACCGGTTTGGCAGGGCACTTTTGTCTTTGCTGACTGCGTGAGCCAATCCTTTGTTTGCTCAACATAATAAACAACCGCTGAAACACAAACGCAGCCACGAAAGTGAAACAGTACTGGGCTAACATGTGGGAGGGGTGGGGGGAGTGTGAGAGAACACACAGCGATTCCCTTGCAGGAGCGAGCAAACATATGTTGCCAAAGCTCGCTCTCGCAAGGGAATCGCCCTTAAAAGTCTTTTGTTATATGAAAATGGTTTGTAACTAAACATTTCGACATATGTGCTCTTGGGTCATTTGTCAAAGTGATTTCATGCAAACACACAAAAAGAGACCCCAATATTTTTTTTAATTTTTTTTATTAAATATTATTAAGACATTTGTCAAATCTACGCAGCAATCATGCCAATCCTCATGCTCTAGAAAAGAGTTTGGGATAACGGTAAGAAAGTCACAGTGATCTTATTTTTTATTAATTCGTCTGAAAAGAACAGAAACACGGATCTGAAAACCCAACACTGATACTTATTCAAACAATATAGTATTACTGATTGTATGGCTGATGGGGAAATGGTCTTTGTTCCAATTTGCTAGAAGGCATGGTTTGATGGACCGACAGAACTCTATTGGTCCTGTTTTGCTTTCTGGTCAGGAAGTGCCATCCACATAATGATCATCTCACATTTCTCAAACTGTGATAGAGTGTAACTGTCACTCATGACTTATGGGGATTTGCCTAAGAAACAGGATGAAGGCCATGTCACTGTTATTCTACATGTAGGAGCACAAATAAAGAAGAGAAGAGGATGGAGTGTGTGAGTTAATGGGTGAGTGAGAATATGATGCATGAATAGGTGATTGAATGCATGAGTGGATGATTGGGTTAATGAGTGACTATATAAATGTATGAATGAGTGATAACTGACTGACAGCACGGCTGGATGGTTCCAAAAGTAAAGGGATGAATGAGCTCATGATTGGATGAGGTGAAGATGCTGAAGTTCTGTTGGGGGCAGGGTACTATTCTGCCCTCACTCTGCTGGTTCTCACACACACCATGTACTCACTCATCTTTTTATCTTTGTAAGAACATTTTGAATTGTTTGTCTGCCTCACCGTAGCTGTAACCTGCTGTGGCCGCATTTTCTTGCTCATGTTAGCATTGCTCATATAATATCTCTGTCTCTGACAATAAAGCATGCTACATTTTGGCACATGAGATATATAGAGTTGTGAATTTGCTTGCTTAGGTGAAAACACTTTACATCGTTGTAACTTTTGAGTGCAGTTTTCATAGTGGTAATGAGCTCAGCTAGGCGCCTGCTTGCATTCTTTGTGAGAAGTCTGCTATGGGAACAATACTAGAAACCAATGATCATTAGTATACCCATACTCAAAAAAATGTGCCTCCCGCTGGTGTTTTCAGGGGATCCCCCGGTTAGTTAATTCTGTGATTCACAGACTATTACATTTTCAGGATCAATCAAAACATGAAGTGAAGCTATCTTTGACACGTGCACCCAATAGCTCACTCTCTCATCCGTCTATCCACACACTCACTCACCCGTTAACTCATTCTTGCAATCACAAAACTACTCTTCCTTCCAAACAGACAAAGACTCAAACTTAGCAATCATCAAAGGAGCACTTTCAGTTGTACAAAAAGCATACCTATTGGCTTTTCCCAACCTTGTTTTAAGAAAGAACAATAATATTAGTCTTAGGAAATGGCAAAATAGAAATGAGACTGCAGGAGTTCAGGGTGGTTTTAAGAATAAGAAACATTGGCAGTTATAGAACCTAATGATAGTACAGAATGGGAGAAAGACAGCGAAAATGTAACCCAAATATGAAAATAATATGGCACGTAAAACTGACTCCTGAGTTCTTAAATCAGTGAGATAAGATCACTCTTTGGTCATGGAATCGTCAATTGAAGCTTTTGAATCATACACACTTGAGAAACACGTTTTAATATATTTTATATTATATACAATGCTCCAGGATTAAATCCTCACCTCTCCAATGTATACTTACGGATTCTGGATAACGTGACTATGTAGCTCCTTAAAAGAAGCTTGACCCACAAGCTTCTATATTTCATTACATGTTTTTAACATAAAGAAAAAAAATAAGGTGCCACAAAACCTCTTGACGGGCATTCATATGCGGAAAGTAGTGTTTAAAACTGAAAAAGTTGTTTTTTCCCACCTATAAGTAAATACCTATACTGTAGGAAAAAGGTTTCATAGAATACAAGTCAATGTGCCACATTCATGAAAAAGGGGCAAAATGTTTAGCAATAAAAAAGCTTAAATGATCAAATATTTTAATATATACCGGCCTATGTATAATTTTTATGGAAACCGTGGACAGTGATCAACCCCAATTTTGCTTGATCTTAAAAAATGGCAACATGCTTTGAGGAAAAGAGATGTTGCCAACTAGTGATTAAAGGTGTTTGAAGCCATGCAGAAATTGTCCATTTGAGTAGATTTAAGAATTTAAGTAAGATGACAAGAAACATTGCCTAAGCACTGCACACCTATTGCCAAAAGGAGATATCTGACCTGACCTACCACTGCTGAAGAGATTGCCTAAAACTATTGGTCAGCCCCTCCCACTTTATCCACCCCTCAAAAAAGTTATAGTACTCAATAACTTTTTGTCGATGTTGAGATTCAATGGATAAGAGGGAATGATGTATGTGAAGGCTTTTTCATATTAAATCAGTGTTTGAAATAAATTCCAACCATAATTCTAACAATGCCAGAGAGCACTTAGCACAAGTCAGAAGGCCAAGGCCCTGATTCCCAAAGATGTTGCTGTTACTTACTCTTATAGTAATCCTGGATTACCTCTGAGTTCCAGCAGTAAGCCAGGACCACTCCTGGCTTGTTCCTGAAACTTGGGAGTAAGCCAGGAGCACCGATTAACACAAAATTCCATACCCATAAAAGTCCCAAAACTAGCTTTGCGGCCTCCTTCTCAGAGGCGCAGTGAGCTACCAATCAGGTGGGGGCTACTGCATGTTTTGTAAATGGATTTCATGACGCTGTCAGTGGCACAATGCCTTATCTCAGACCTGATTACGTTAATGTCACGGTATTTACCGACTTTAACTGGATGGTAATTGTTCGTCATAAACGTATCAGCAGAACAGATAAGATATCAAACTCTGCTAACCTGCCCACCTCACCTGAGATAGCAGCCAGGTGGAAGGAAAGCCGCTCGCTGCCAGGGGATGCGCGTGGGATGACCCCTGGGGCAGGTCAGAAGAAACAGCAGCAATCAGATATTGTGCTTCATAACCAAAGAGCAGGCGAGGCTCGTGGTACAAGAACGCACTGTCGACTCGACTTTTCCTGTACTGCTAGAAAGCCAACCTTTGTCTTTGAAACACTTCCTCTGAGAGCGTCAGTTTCAATCTAAGCCTTCCCGTCCTGCAGTAGGGCGCCATTTTGAGGCGAATTGCTCTCACTGGCGTCTTATCACTCATATATTGTCCCATAAAAGCTTTAGATGAAGGAGTCAAAACAAACACAAGCAGGCCGTTCGGGGTTCTGTTGAATTGTTAAAGTGCTTATTAACATAAAAAAATGGAGGAAACAAACTGTTAATTGTTTAATGTGACTTCCAAAAAGTGTCCTATGTGTGCATAAAACATGTGTGCTCTGTTGCATGTTCTCTTAGCTGAACCCACTCTTTATCCTTGCAGCACAGGTCTACACCATTTATCCAAAATAATACTTAGGACGAAAATGACGCACGTGGATGTCTGTGTCAACTAGTCAAGAAAACAGTTTAGTTAAAAAAACATGATGGAACCAGATCCTACCCTATAACTTGGTAGCTGCATGTCGATTTTCGGTGTCAAGGGTGTTTGTTTCGTGAATATGTGGACAGGGCCGGCTCTAGCGCTGGTGACGCCAAGTATAACTATAGTTTGGCACCCCCCTTCCACATGACCTTCTTCTCCATGAATTCCCTCACTACCACTCTCCAACGGTGCACCTAATCTCTCTATAGCCGCTCTCTGAAAAGTTTTGAATTTTTTAAATCACTACTCATAGTTCACTGACATTCAGGGGTTTATTTACAAGCCCTTTGCGCCGCTGGTGCGTCGCTTTTTCCCATATTAAAAATGATGCACCGTCGGCACAAGGGGCTTGTACATAAGCCTCTCAGTTCTGTGATCTGCATGGTACACATTCTTCGCAGAAGACACATAACCCTCCACCCTACTTAACAATGAGTCTAAAGTGCCACTAGACTTTTCCGAGCTCTCATCAGTAGGAACATTAATCACCAGAGTTATCTTGACATTTTTATTGTTGCCTGAAAACGGCTGGCTGCACAAGGAAGTTCATGTGCTTTTAAAACAAAAGTAAATTTTTAAACACAGCGACCCCCCCACCAAAGTGAGCGCCAGGTGCTGCTGCACCGTTGGCACCACCCTTAAGCTGGTCCTGTATGTGGAAATGTGTTGGCTAAAACTGGTATCTGCCAAGCAATCCAGGTAACAGCTCATAATTGACCAGTCCCAGGGACATAGCTTCTATTGGTGGAGCAGGTGCAGTGGCACTGGGCCACTGAGGAGCCTCTGACCTCTGATAATTGCTGTATTTTAGTACCTCAAGAGCAGTCGAAGGGGCCATTTTCCTGCTTGCACCAGGGCTCATGGCATCTTTGCTATGCTACTCACTACTCCCGTTATTTTCGTCTTCTTTTACAACTATGTTTGAAAATCAGAACCCAAATATTACTGTAAGGACTAGCCTGCATGGGTATTAAATTGAAGATATTATAATGCTAATTTCAACCAGTTGTACAAAACAAATCACAAACTGTAGAGTGTCCTAATGCTTCGATAATAGGCGCTCCTGTTACCCATTACAGGGCCTGATTCTGTTGCAGTTAGGAAGGCCTCCTAAAGGCATTTGCTATGTCCAAATCGGGAATGTGTCTTTCCAACCGACTCTGAAAAGTTTCCAACCGACCGAGTATGATGCGAGTTAGGAATATCCCAATCCAAACCCGAGGGCATTTGGAATGGCCAAGCCATACGTAGCAGAAATGTACGTCTCTACGGGACGCGTTTCCAAACAACCAAGTACGATGCTGGATTTGGACAGCCTTTCCGAACCGTGCCGTGCGACTTGCTTCGGCAGTGGAATCAGACTTTGGGGGCCCACAGTGGGCCCCCCTGCACCGGAGCCTTCCCAATCGGGCCTGTGGGGTACCCATGGGTCTTCCATTACCAGCCATGCACAGTGTGGCAGGCACCAGGGGGTGCCCGATTTTCCCCAGCCACCCCTTTTTTCATTGAGAGCCTATGCATTCGTTCGGAACAAAGGCTCCCATTGAAGTCATTGTATCTGAAAGCATCCAGATGCATCGTACTTGGTTGGTTGGACTCTCCCGATTTGATTCGGTTGGAAACCATTCCCAAACTAATTTGATTGCGGAGCTTTCCATACCACACCAGAATCTAGCCCTCAGTATCATTGTATCATTTTCAAGCGATGAGCAATTGAATGATCCTGCCAGGACATGATCAGGTGACTAGTACTAGTCACAGATTTCAGCAATGGGTATTAAGTCACTGAGCCGTTTAACAAAACACATATAGTTCAACAGAAGCACAGACTGTCTTTTAAAAAGTACTCTGTACTAGGCCCGAGCAAAATTTCAATTGAACTGACATAACTTGTGCAATATCAGGTATTTCACGTTACAAATTTCACATATTTGCACAAAAGAACATCATGTGCATTAACAAACCTCTATCGTCTCTTCCTAATTCCACAAGAATTTTGCAATGTGTATATAAAACATCTGGCGCAAAGCTGCCTTGATCCTCCTTGATTTGTCGGCAGGATTTGACACAGTCCATTACAACAAACTGATATCTCGTCTCACTGAGATTGGTGTCATAAGTTCCCCCTGGGACCTACTCAGATCATTCTTACAATCGCGCCAACAGGTGGTCATTCTGGACAGCTATGTATCCGTGTCGTTTTCCCTTCCTTGCTGGGTCCCACAGGGATCTTCACTTAGTCCCACAGTCTTTAATATTTACATCACTCCTTGAGCAGCACTTATCAATTCTTTTGGCTTTGCCTTTACATCATATGCAGATGAAAACCAAATCTTACTCGCTCTTGGCAGTGAGGGGCTGGATCTAAGCACCCGGTTCCGCAATTTCTTGTGGGCAATCAGCACCTGGATGTCGGCAAACTGTTTTCGACTAAATTCTCCTAAGATTGAGGTTCTGCTTTTCGGCACCCAGATTTCTTTCTGGACTCCTGACTGGTCACCCCATGAATTGGGTACTCCTCCATCACCAGTCAGTAAAACCTGGAATCTCTGAGTCATAATGCACAACAAACTTTCCTGCGTAGACCAAGTCAACTCAGTGTCCTCCATAGTCTTCTGAATGCTAACATTTATAAAAAAGATTCTTCATTTAATTCCACCCCAACTTCAGCAATCTGTTGTTCTGTCTCTCGCCATATCCAGACTCGATTATTGCAATGCTCTTTACCTAAATGCACATAAATTGGCTCAAAATAAGCTTCAAACACTTCAAAATGCAGCAGAACATCTTCTCAATATTCCAAAGTATCAGTCTGTGTCGAAACACCTTAAAAGGCCCCAGTGGCTGCTAATCAAACACAGAGGGACATTTAAGGCTCTCTGAATCATTTTTAAAGTCTGCATGACCAAGGTCCTGCATTACTGAAAAACAGCCTCAGCTGGTATCCTCCCAAAAGGGCATTAAGATCTGCTTCTGCCAAACTTGTGACTATCCCCAAATTCAAGCGCACGACCTGGGGTGTGTTTGAATTTTTAATTTTTAATAATTTTTGATACATTACTTTTTTGATTTAGGGGCTTCTTCTTTTTTTTCTTTTTTCTTTCTTTTTCCTAATCTATTTCTTGATTCATTAATGCTTGTATATTGATATGTTGAATAGTATGGTTTAAACCATTTTCCTCTTGAACCAATTGTTAGGTGTATAGATGGTATTACAGAAGAGGCTCTAGACCCTTGTATAACTGCTTCGATAATATGGAACACTCTGGCACATAATTTGTGTTGGCGTGATCCCAAAAATGAAATTTCCTCATTTGCAATTTATATTGCGGCCATCAGAGTGACACCTGCTGAGAGTGTATCTTATCTGTCATTAGCCGTTTCATGTATGTCTCTTCTGGTCCACTGGGAAGGGGACACTTAGATCTTTGGTTACGTAAAGATCCATTGAGGATGCCCTTGTTTCACAATATTTCCTCCGCAGTCATTGGCATGACTACTGGTGGGAGTGTTCCCTCTTCGACCCCTCCGAGATCTGATTTGTCCTCAATGGAGTCGTCCAGGCTACCCTACAGGCCTTTCCACCTATTGGCCATGGAGAGGGTTAGCTCTTTTTGGAGAGCTGCCACCACACTCACTCTTTCAGCTTCAGGGTGGTCCTTTGAGAGGGCCTGGTATGTAAGCTTACTTTGCTTGCGGCGCTGTTTGCATTCCTGCCATCCTAGTAACTTTAGGCATCCTCTATCTAGAGGCTGTAGATACCCTCCATCCTAAAACCACTCCTAGACTGCTTCTGAAGTTACGAACATGGGAGATTTGTCTCGTAAGATGTTACTGGTGGAGCAATTATTCGCATGTGACGCGACTTGCTTGTATCAAGAACCTCGAATAACAGTAATAAAACTAATTCAATATGTTTGTCTTACTAATAATTGCACTTTTACACGGGGGTGTCCCAGCGACGCTTGCCTATGTGTTTACTAATAATAATGAAGCTTGTTAATAATATGGTTGCTGCTTTGCGGGAATCTAGTCTGCGCATGCGTCGGTCATACCCACGTGATGTGACGCACTCGCAGTTCTGGAGGGAACATGTCGCTCATGCGCAGTATTGCTAAATATGGCTGCTTTGTTTTTCACATGCTCCGTGCTTGCACTGCTGCTTTTGCAAAGCCATTTGTTCTGCTTAACTCCTAATGCTATAGTTGTTATAAAGTAAGGGATGTAGTATAGCCATTCACGGTATACAGTGTATTCATTTTTTCCTGTGTTTCTAAATTGTTTTCGCTTACTTTTCATGTACCATTCTCGGGGGGGGGGGGGGCTGGGAAGCAACACTACTCCATCTTGAAGTCCGAATAGAACCAGTCATGTGATGGGGGAAAAGAAAGTCACGCTACAGTGGAACCCAGCCAGCTGGCAGCCGAAGCCAAGATGCTCATGGGAACCTGCTCTCCGACCTAGCTGAAGAAGCTGACTTCTACCTGCAATTGCAACAAATGTATTAGATTTTGTGTACCCCATTGTCTGCTGAAACCTCTCTTGCCATGGGAACTGGAATGTAAGGGGTGGGTTCGAAAATGAATATTAAGTCTATGAAAGTCTAAATTTTAGGAGGTACCATGACCTAACCTCCTCTCTTGCCCAATCAGAAATTAGGGAACCTTACACTTGCAACATTTGTGGGTGGTACATTGTCCCGAAAACAGTATAATTTGCCTAGGTTTAGCTAGAGAAATTGTCCGACTTGTCCGAATATCTGACCTGTCACTGACCAAACGAACTCTATAGGTGATTGATACAGAGAGCTGCGGAGCACTCTGTCCGTAATTTCCCCAGACCTAGTCGGAGTTTGGGAAACCTTAAGTGCTGGCGAAGCACTTTGCTAGGAGATTCGAGAACCCAATTGGGGTTATTGGCAGATTCCTTGCAGAGGGGGTAGCGCAGGCGTTGCATCCGAAGCTGCAGGTGTTGGTCGTACCCTTTGGTGAGCCCAGTCCTGATCCAAATCCTGAGGTTAACCTGTCCTGACTGTTCATGAGCTGTACCTGCTCGCCTACTGGCAGCCTAAGTCCTTGAGGGTCCTTTCCCGCCTTTTCCAACCGACCCGTGGCCAGGGTTGGTCTTCATTCTGTCCTAGGTAAATATAAAATAGCGTGGGTGATTGTCTTTCCGAAACTTCTTTTCCCTTTTTCCGAATAAAGAAAATTGCCTAATGTCTTTGACCCTGTTTTTTCTCTACAATAAGATTTTCGTGCAAACTTGTGTATTAGCATGTTCCATTCTCTCCCTACCCTTAGCCGAATTCAGAATCGTATGAATATATGGTTTGTTCAATTCTTACCCTCCCTTTAGAGAATAAGTACATCTGGATAAATCAAATTGCATAAGTTTAGTTTCTTATAGACCGTTAGTGATAAGTATGTTGGCTCTGACTAGTATGTTCCCTTTTCTTACCCGCCATTAGTGAAGTTATGAAAGTCTGCTGATCTAAATTTAGCGTGTTCCTTATTTTTCCCTTCCTTTTTATTTCCAAAATTCTAAATGTTTCTTACTTTAATACATTGTTATACTATTTTCTTAATTTTAGTGATAGATAGCTTGATTTGTGTTAACCTGTGGCTCATTGAAACTGAAGAAAACGATAACTAGATAAAGGTTTTTGAAACTTCTTGCGTTTGTGGTTATTACAAAGGTACAAAGAAATTGAAATGGTATATGGTATTTGTGTTGTCTACTGTCTCCACAGCTAGCTCCTCGATCCATTGTGATCTTAGGTACCTGAAACGAGGATTGGTAAGTCAGGTACACGGAAATAAACAGAAGGAAACCGAACTGCTGATAGTAGTGTGTGGGTTACCTGATTAAAGTATTACGAAAAGTATTTTATGGGCCCTGGTGTGCATATTTGGTAACAATGTTGGTCGGGTGACCTGCACGCTCTATCAGTAGTTTTTCTGGTAGCAGAGGATGGTTAGGACTAGTTGAGATAGGTAGATAGGTTATTTGGAGATAGACAGTGAAAAATTAAATGCGCTGCTAAAAATATATATTTTTTTCTTTTGAGAATCGATCGATCGATCGACTGTAAAAGTATTGTTTTGAAATGCTATGAAACATTTTTTCCCCTTTTAGGTTGTGATAAAAAGCTGCTATATTATGTTTATGTATTAACAATTTGTTAGTGGTGTTATATGTTGTCTGGAATCCCCTGGGGGCAGAATAGCGGGTGGTGAGGAGAATCCACCTTGCAGTGAGGTCAGTGGCTCGAGGAAAATTAGTGCATGGTTAGGCAGAACTGGAAGCGCTAATTAGGGTTTCTGTATGAGTAATTGGATAAATGATAGCAACGAGTTCGCTATTGAAACTTCAGTTGTGATATTACCTAGTAAGGGTCACACGAGGAAGGAGTAGTAGGTTCATCGGAGCTTGAGTGATAGCAAAGGAGTTCGCTAGTGAAACTTTGGACTTAGTATTTATCCCGGAAAGAGTGGATGAGTCAAAGAAGTAGCAGGTTCTCTAATGCTTGTATGAAGGGTAGGCAGAAGGGTCTATCCGTAGTGTATGAAAAGTAGACAGAAGTAGTTTACTTGTAGTGAAACAAATCTTTTCTTCTGAGACACTCGAGTACAGTGGCGAATGTTATACGTTGTAAACTAAATAAAGCACTTGCACTTTAATAGAGAAATCAAGTTTCCGTTACCTTGTAAAGGAGGGAGTCAGATTGCGGAGCTGCACTGACGTCACTCTGTGCCGCGCTGGTATTGGTCGAAACAGCGGGTGTGTAACGGAGTTGGTATTGTAAAGGAGGGGTGAGTGCGGGAGTGTGAGACCGCGTCTCGCGTAAAAAGGCAGCGCACCCATTGGATGAAGTTGGTTGCAATCTCAGTATTGATTGGTTGTTGAAATTTACAAGGCGCGCTAGCATTGGAAGAACATTTGTAAACAAAAGTACGTAAAACAGGCCGAGTTAAGTTTTACGAGGTATATGTGGTATCCCGAATTTTTACCTGATCCGAAATATTTCGGTTTTGGAAAGGATCAGATGCTGAGAGGCAGACCTTATAATATGTACAGAAACAAGCGAAAAATGACTCTTGTAGACAAAATGAAGAATTATTTCAAGAAAGACAAGCCCATAAAAACTAGAGAAGGAGTTATTTTTCCACCACCCAATACTCCTGCATCATTTATGATGTTTGATAAAGGGTATCATACCTGTGTATGGTTGGAAAATTGGGTGAAATATACTAAAGACGACAGAGTTTTAGCTTTTCCTTTGGACGGTACCTTTAACAGTAGAATTTTGTTTAATTTGAGGACCCGAATGAATGACTTGTACCCCAGACCAAGACTGACACAATACGAGGCCTTAGAGGAATGGGAGATTGAGGCCCTTGAGCGAGACAGACCCAGAATTGACAAGGGAATAAGTAAATGGTATCCAAAGATGAAGGGAGAAGCTAAAGAGAAAAAGATGAAGCAGTGGAGACAGAATATGGTAGTGGAAGGACTGTTTCCAGTACGATGAACCCATGGGAGGAAAAAGGACAGAGAAAACCCGACACTTAATGACTGCGGGGGATTCGGAAGATGAATATTTGGAGGATTTATTAATGAAAAATCCACCTCCATATGATGAAGAGTATAGGTCCTTGAGTTCAAGAAATCCATTCATTAGGCCTCCCAGTGATGGGAAGGCCAGTGCAACTGATACAGCAGGTTCAGGTTATAGGCCTGGCAGTAAAGAGGGATTTAGCATGCCTGATACAACTGTTCCATGTTATGGACCATCCTGTGGTGACGGACCAAGTACGACCATTCCAACTGCCCCGAATCTTTACCCTCCATTAATTCCACAAATAGTACATGACACCTCCACAGAAAGGGTCCTACAGGACCGAGAGAGAGAAGCTTTAATTAAACAGAGAACTGAATTGATACAGAAAATAACACAGTTAAATTCAAATCCCAAAGCTCTGACAATTCCAGTAACCATTGGCCCAGTTGTTCCTCTTTAGGGGATAGACAGGCTAGTCCGAAAACAGTAGTTATTTCTCCAGTTGTAGCGCCGCCAAGAAAAGAGCCCTTAATAGTTGATGACCAGACAAGTGAATGTGATTCTATAATTTCCTTAATGGACTTGCCCATAAGAGAACCAGAAGTTAGAGCACCAAGGAAGAATGATCAGACTAGTGCACGAGAGGTCCTGATAGAAACAGCTTCAGGTACCCGGAGTGCCACGGTAGTGACTCCGGAAGAAATAGATCGATGGACGCGAGAATTAGAAAAGGTAACTCCTCAGCCAAAACCATTAGATATTTACAAATTAAGAATAGAATTGGAAGAACTGATGGCTGGGAACGTGGGACAGGCTAAACACTCTTAATGAGGAAGAACTACTGTTCATATGTAAAAGTATTACTAGGAATACCAGAACGTTCCATGAGAAACTGATGGACACCGCAGCTAATATGGGAATAGATGTCAGCAGATCTAAGGTATTGCAGAAACCATGCAGAGCAGAATTTTCTGACAAAGACTTAGAAAACATGAACGTGTCAGGGAAAAAGGTGCAGATAAGAGAATTGTTACACCTGTTACAGAAATGGGGAGACCTAGAAAAATGGAAAGCAAGGTGGGCAAAGAAAAAGGAAGACAGTAGGTCCCGACACGTGTTCACTGAATATGTCCTAAAAGAAACAGATAAAGCTGAACCATTGTATCCCATGAGAGAAGTGCCAGGTGGGGAATATGTACATGTTCCATGGTCCCGACAGGATATTGTGTTATTCACAAATGATTTTCCAAATTTACGTGAAAAACCTGTAGAATGGTACAGGCAAGTTGAGAGGTTTATCAAAGTGCAAAAATGTCTCCTGAAAGATCTAGATGGGTTCTTTGACATTGTAGTTCCCGTAGATTTGTGGACAGAATGCAAAATTGCTGTTGATTGGCCCAGTGAGGAGTACGCCAGAGACACTAGGACAGGAGCCCCATCAGCGGAGGTGATGAGAAAATATGACCAAGTAATACTGTACTTAAAAGGAAAGGTGCCCGCTAAAGAAACTGATTGGACCCGTATAGATAGAACTACCCAAAATCGTTATGAAACTGTACATTCATATTATGAACGACTGTTACAGGTGTTCAAAAGGTACAGTGGACTAGATAACATTGAGACGAAGGACATGACCCATTTCATTCATCGATTCGTGGTAGGGTTAAGACCTGAAATTTCACAGTGGATTAAAGACAATAAAATCTGTTGCCAAGCAAAACCTATAGATGAGGTCATGAAATACGCCAAGTATTGTGAAGATGAGATGGAAAATAAAAGGAAAGCATTAAAAGAGAAGGCCATGTGGGCACAAGTGAAACTAGCAGAGCAACAAGAAAAGCACTTAAGTAAAATGAATAATAATACCCAGAATCAAAACCCTGGGGTGGAGGGAAGCCCAGAGTTAAAATGAGCTGAGAGGAAGCCAAGAAGAAGTTCCCCTGTCACGGGTGCGGACAGATAGGGCACTGGAGAGACGAGTGTCCAGCGATACTCAATGGTAACATGCCCAATAATGATTTGAATCCACAGGTGCAGAAAGAGGGGCCACAAAAGACTCAGCAACAGGTAAAGCAGCCACAGCTGCCTCGAGCACCTAGGCCAAACTATAGGAATAGAGCACAACAGAGTGAAGAAGCAGAGGCTTGGGAAGGAAGGGAGGATAGAAATGCAGCAACTTCGCAATTCCTGTTGAATGATACATTCCTCTGTGATGAACCTTACTGACGGGGCCTGAGGGGGGAGGACGAGGAGTGCGTGCTTGGCGCCTTCTTGCCGGTAGACCAGTGAGGGCCATACATTGAAGGAAAGGTTGAAGGAAATGAAGTCACCTTTCTGTTTGACACTGGTGCTACCCGTTCTACTGTGAGAACAGCAGATGTCCCAAACCTACCCCTCTCGGGAGAAGAAATCCAAGTAGTGGGTGTTTCTAATCAGTTAATTAGTACCCCAGTAACTGAGCCCATGGAAATCACAATAGGGAACTTCAAAGAGATGCACAGATTTGTAGTCTGTGACTCCAGTCCTGTGAACCTGTTAGGATGTGATTTGCTGTGCAAAATGAATTGCACCATCTTTTGCACACCAAAAGGCGTTGAAATTCAGACCCCAGATGAAGATGGAATTTACAAACTAATGTTAATTAGGCCTGACTCAGAAATTAAAAGACTGACAATACAAGATTTACCCGAAGAACTCCAACAGACAGTGAAACCTGAGGTGTGGGATTTTACTGGAAAAGAAGTAGGATTAATGGCAAATGTAGACCCAATTAAAATAGCCATAAGAGAAGATGCAGTCTATCCAAATACCAAACCGTACAAGATGAGCGCAGAAGTAAAAGCAGGGGTTGCCATTGAAGTAAAAAGATTGTTGGAAGCAGATATCATACAGGAGGTAATGAGCAGTCCTTGTAATTCACCCATAATTTGAATCAAGAAACCGAGTGGTAAGTACAGGGTAGTGCAGGACCTGCGCAAGGTAAACACAATCGTGGTTCCTTGCTGTCCTATTGTGCCAAATCCTGCCGTGATCTTGTACCAAATTCCATGGAATGCTGAATGGTTCACCGTCATTGACTTATGCCATGCATTCTTTTCAATCCCATTGCATCCAGACAGCAAATTTCTTTTCTCATTTGAATTCGACAGTCATGTCTACGTCTGGAATCGTGTCCCTCAGGGGTACACAGAGAGCCCTTCAATCTTTAATCAGATTTTTAAAAAGTGCCTTGAATCTTTGGTCTTACCTAGAGAATCAGTGCTGGTGCAATACATAGACGACCTCTTGGTGGCGTCTAAAAGCCGGAATGACTGTGTTGTTGACACCATTGCCTTCTGAACCATTTAGGGAAAGGAGGGCATAAAGTATCACCAGACAAATTACAGTTCTGTACCTCTTCAGTGAAATATCTAGGGCACCAGATAGAAAAAGGTATCAGGAAAGTAACCACAGAAAGAATCAGGATAATTAAAAACATGCATCTACCCCGTACTCAGAAAGAGATCAGAATGTTTCTTGGGGTTGTAGGATACTGTGGATAGTGGATTGTGGGATTTGCAGTTCTAGCAAAACCATTGATCAAAATGACCAAGAAAGGAGCAAAAGACCCAGTGGAGTGGGATGAAGAAAGCATGTCAGCTTTTACAAAATTGCGAGACTGTCTGTGTACTGCTCCTGCATTGGGAATGCCTGATTACTCGAAAGAGTTTGCACTGTTTTGTGACACACGTGACAATTGTGCATTGTCTGTTCTGACCCAAGCGCATGGTTTGACTAGACGTCCTGTGGCATATTTTTCTGCCACTTTGGATCCAGTGGCTGCTGGATTACCTGGACGTCTGAAAGCAGTAGCTGCAACTTGCATGAGTCTTGAGCAGAGTGAATCCATCGTCATGGGACATCCTGTAACTGTGTATGTTCCACATGCAGTTGTAATCTTACTGACCCGAACTAAAACCCAGTATCTCACTCCTAGTCGGCTGACTAAGTACGAAAGGATTCTGGTGGGTGCAGCAAATGTAATCATTACTCGATGTAACTTATTGAATCCAGCTACCCTATTACCTGATTCCCTCATTGCAGAAGCGAAGGGAGAGGTCGAGCATAATTGCATAGACCTGACTGAGTTCAGTGCAAAACCACGCCCAGACATTAAGGAAATGCCCTTGCCTGTTGAAGATTTCAAACTGTTTGTAGATGGCTCGTGTCTAAGACATGAGGATGGAGGCTTAAGTGCTGCTTATGCAGTGTGCACACTAGAACGTGCAGTAGAAGCATCCTATTTGTTTGGAGTCAAGTCTGCACAAGTAGCCGAATTAATTGCATTAACAAGAGCCGGTAAAGCTGGAAAAAATAAAAGGACAACCATATATACGGACACCCAGTACGGCTATGGGGTTGTGCATGACTTCGGCCAACTGTGGCTGCAAAGAGAGTTCCTGACCTCTTCAGGTACTCCTATCAGAAATGGGAGGGTTGTAAAGGAATTACTGGAGGCAATCTAGTTACCAAAAGAACTGGCAGTGGTCAAGTGTGCTGCTCACAAATCTGGCAATGACGATGTGACAGCCGGTAATCGATATGCTGACCAACTAGCCCAATATTGTGCCCGTTATCGAATGTCGGTCAACATCAAGTTGGGCGGACATGGAAACAGCTGCCAACTTATGGTGTTTGAAGATGTGCAATCATGGAAAGATTTGCAAAACGCAGCAGGACCAAGGGAAAAGAAAAGGTGGAGAAAGTCTGGTTGTCAGGAAAGGAGTGAGGATGGTGTTATGGTTCATATTGATGGTATGCCTGTATTGCCTGACAGCTTGCTTGCTCCTATGGCCCGGCTAATACATGGAGATCCACATATAGGCAGGGATGCTATGATTCGTGTCTTTAAACAGACATGGCACAATTCGAAATTCAGGAACATTGCAGAGGCACTTTGCCAGAGGTGCTTAACTTGTCAGCAGTTTAATCCGGGAAAGAAAACAGTAGTTACAGCAGGTACGATCGGGAAAGCAGAAGGTCCCTTTGTCAGATTACAAATTGACTTTATACAGTTGCCCCTCTGTAAAGGAATGAAGTACGTCCTTGTCATTGTCTGCTTATTTTCAAAATCTGTAGAAGCTTATCCTGCAAAGAGAAATGATGGCATCACTGTAGCCAAGTTGTTACTGAGGGAGCTGATACCTAGGTTCGGTTTTCCAGTTACAATTGAATCAGACAGAGGTGGGCATTTTCACAATGAGATAATAGAACAGCTTTGTGCAGCATTCAAAATTACCCAAAAATTGCACTGTGCATATCGCCCAGAGGCTTCTGGAGTGGTAGAACAGCTGAATGGCACTATCAAATCAAGATTAGGAAAAATGTGTGATTCTACTGGAATGAATTGGATAGACGCCTTGCCCCTTGTCCTGATGGGAATCAGAAGTATTCCAGATCGGAAGACAGGCCTGAGCCCCCATGAGATACTGATGGGAAGAGTAATGCGACAAGCATGGGTACCAGGACACAAACTGCTAAGCATTTCTGATGATTTGGTGCTAGAGTACTGCAAGCAACTGGGTGACCAAGTGCGTTCTATCTCTCACCAGATTGGGGAAGACGCCGTCGCCAAGCCAACAACTCCAGCCCATAATCTGAACCCAGGGGATTGGGTTGTGCTAAAGAAACACACCCGATCGAGTTGTCTTGCACCGAAGTGGGGAAAACCGAGACAAGTGATTCTTGTTACCATGACAGCGGTGAAGTATGCAGGTGTGCCAAAGTGGATCCATGCCAGTCCTACAAAAATAGTGACTGAAGACGAAGAAAATGAGGTTGAAGGTTGTGCAGCTGAGGGGTCTCCTGACGTTGGTCCTGAAGTAGCTGATGACGAACAACCAAGCACCAGTCAAGATGAGTGGGTCCCAGTAGTCGACCTGACATTCGATCCTATAAGAACTAGAAGATACACCTACTTAGATAGAGAGTGGGATAGTGAAGACGAGACAGGAATAGAAAAGGATAACCAGATTATCGAGATCCATGTCAGATCAGACAACAAGGAAGAACAGACAGGGACAGAACAGGTTATCAACACACCTCCAAGAACTCCTGAAATTGAAAAGGGACAATTAGGAAATAGAACAAAGGTTCAAGCAGAAGAAAATCAAGGGTTCGAAGTGCTTGAACAGGATCAGATAGAAATAGATAAAAGTGTTCAGGAAGAAGACACTGAAACCAAACAAATCAAAATCCGACATACACCTGAACAAGGCCCGCTTAGTGACCAGGCAGAAGAAGTCGACCCAAGACCTGGAACTAGTCAGATAGGCAGGGAACAAGAAAACATTGAAGCAGATGTGCCACAACTGAACGAAAATAAAAGATCACTAGAAGAGAGCCCAGTGACTGTGCCAGTCAAAAGATTTAAGAAAAAGAAAAGTGAACCAAGATTTATCAAAAGACTGAGACTGAGACTAAAAACTGTAGAGGAAAAGCTTGAGGAAAGGAAACAGGCTGTTAGAGAAAAGGAGAAATCTGGAACTAAGCCTAAGAGAAAAAGTGCCCGACTACGAAGACAAAACAGTACATATCAGGATCCTGAATGGACTTTTCTGGTACTGGAGGAGTTCGAAGATCTTGATATAAGTGACGAGAGTGACGAAGAGGTGATTGCCATTCAGAGCACCGAAGAAGAAGAACCGACCTGAAGTTGCTTGGTGTAAGAAAATCTGTACAAAGTTACAAAGAGGGGTTGAAAAACTTCTCTTAAGCCCAAGATGTCTGATTCCAGTGTAAATGGAAGACCTAGGCGTAATTGGTGTAAAACGTGTTGTCAAATATGTGTATGTAGTGTAGCACTAATTATAATACTTTGGATAGGACTGACTATAACCATTCCATCTATGATGAGCGAAAACCCAAGTCTGTACCCCAATAATAATTTACCGGACGACACTGTAGAATCACATACTAGAAATACTCCACAAAGTATAGACGCATTAGACAGACCACTTAGCCTGAAACAGACAAAACTAGACTTAGAAGCATCAGATGAGGAAGACTTACACTTCAATAAAATCCGGAACAAAACTAATTTAAACATTTTTGCGAATCTATTAGTACATTATGTAGAGACAATGGAAATAGATGACTGTTACGTCTGTATGAAGCTACCTACTTCAGTAGCTGAAGGTGTAACTTACCACCACTTACCCTTGACCTATGGAATTTCCTGTAGTATATTGACTAGCCTATTTTACAGACGAGGACCGTTACAGTATTACTACTCAAACTTTGACGTGACATTTTCTGAACTTCCTGTTCGAAGGACTCTGAATCCTGTACATACGACTAGAGATGTAGCTAAATATATGGGTGAATATTTTCTAACTGTAGGTAAAATGAACATAGATGACGCACACAAGAATAACCGGACTTGTTCTCTACATGAAAAGGAGAAGGAATTTTTAGATATGGTAGAAAAGAGAAGAGAAAGCTTCCAAAGGAAGGCCAAAGATAAAACTCAGAAAGTTCCTAAATGGGCAGAAAATATAGAAAATACTTCGAATGGTAGAGAAAATGCTGCCTTGTTGCTGGATTTCGAAAAGAAGGGGAAGCTTTGTCTTCATAGAGAAATGACTAGTTATTACAATAACATATTCATTGGTTCCAGTGAGTGCGAACATAATTACAAGGTAATTGGGGGTTGGGGATTCAAAGATGGGTCAGAGCCTGTGTTTCCTGGAATCTATTTTATATGCGGAAACAAGGCTTACTTCAAATTACCGGACCATTGGTACGGAAGCTGTTATTTTGGTATTGTCTTTCCAAAGACATACCATGTGGGGAAAAACACTGGAAGCATTGAAAAGACTAACGCATTAGCACGCACAAAAAGAGAGAGTGCTGGAGAAATAGTGGGAGACATTTTTAGTGCATTGATACCTGCAGTGGGAGTGACTCTGAATACACACAGAATTTGCAAATTGTCAACAGTAGTGGATCGGTTATCTACTGACACTACTGGAGGTTTCCTGATGGTCAATACCGAGATGGTTGCGATCAGATCTATGGTTTTACAAAACAGGCTTGCTCTTGACACCTTATTAGCAAAAGAGGGCGGAGTCTATAGAATGTTGAAAGCGCAACATTGTTGCACTTACATACCTGACAAAAGTGTGGAAATCAAAAGGTATGTGAGGAATATTACAAATTTGGAAAAAGAGCTCAAACCACTGGAAGTTGACAGTGCCTGGAAGAGACTAACAGATGGTCTCTCCTCTGTAGGTCATTGGTTTACTAACCTAGGGAAAAGTCTGTTGAGTAAAATATTATTGCCAATCACGGGCATTAGTATAATAGTGTTTCTTATATTCATTTGTTGTAAATGTCGCAAACATCAGAGAAAGTATACTGTGAATAAGAGAGGAGTGAAGAGGAATGTGGATGAATTGGAACTGGAGGAACTGAATAATCACATTTATAAAAAGATGAAAAATTCTCACCCTAATAAAGAAACGAAAGAGAAAATGAATTGAATGATTGAGGAGATTGAGATGGAAGACATGTGACAAGTTGGCATCTGGTTCCATTTATAGTGATGATAGTAAATATCATCAAAGAGGGGATTGATGGAGCAAGTATTCGCAATGTGACGCTACTTGCTTGTATCAAGAACCTCGAATAACAGTAATAAAACTAATTCAATATGTTTGTCTTACTAATAATTGCACTTTTACACTACACGGGGGTGTCCCAGCGACGCTTGCCTATGTGTTTACTAATAATAATGAAGCTTGTTAATAATATGGTTGCTGCTTTGCGGGAATCTAGTCTGCGCATGCGTCGGTCATACCCACGTGATGTGACGCACTCGCAGTTCCGAAGGGAACATGTCGCTCATGCGCAGTATTGCTAAATATGGCCGCTTTGTTTTTCACATGCTCCGTGCTTGCACTGCTGCTTTTGCAAAGCCGTTTGTTCTGCTTAACTCCTAATGCTATAGTTGTTATAAAGTAAGGGATGTAGTATAGCCATTCACGGTATACAGTGTATTCATTTTTTCCTGTGTTTCTAAATTGTTTTCGCTTACGTTTCATGTACCACCCTAGGGGGGGGGCCTGGGAAGCAACTCTACTCCATCTTGAAGGCCGAATAGAACCAGTCATGTGACAGGGGAAAAAAAAGTCACGCAGCAGTGGAACCCAGCCAGCTGGCAGCCAAAGCCAAGATGCTCATGGGAACCTGCTCTCCGACCTAGCTGAAGAAGCTGACTTCTACCTGCAATGGCAACAAATGTATTAGATTTTGTGTACCCCATTGTCTGCTGAAACCTCTCTTGCCATGGGAACTGGAATGTAAGGGGTGGGTTCGAAAATGAATATTAAGTCTGAGAAAGTCTAAATTTTAGGAGGTACCATGACCTAACCTCCTCTCTTGCCCAATCAGAAATTAGGGAACCTTTCACTTGCAACATTTGTGGTGGTACATTGTCCTGAAAACAGTATAATTTGCCTAGGTTAAGCTAGAGAAATTGTCTGACTTGTCCGAATAGCTGACCTGTCACTGACCCAATGAACTCTATAGGTGATTGATACAGAGAGCTGCGGAGCACTCTGTCCGTAATTTCCCCAGACTCAGTCGGAGTTTGGGAAACCTTAAGTGCTGGCGAAGCACTTTGCTAGGAGATTCGAGAACCCAATCGGGGTTATTGGCAGATTCCTTGCACAGAGGGGGTAGCGCAGGCGTTGCATCCGAAGCTGCAGGTGTTGGTCGTACCCTTTGGTGAGCCCAGTCCTGATCCAAATCCTGATGTTAACCTGTCCTGACTGTTCATGAGCTGTACCTGCACGCCTACTGGCAGCCTTAGTCCTTGAGGGTCCTTTCCCGCCTTTTCCAACCGACCCGTGGCCAGGGTTGATCTTCATTCTGTCCTAGGTAAATATAAAATAGCGTGGGTGATTGTCTTTCCTAAACTTCTTTTCCCTTTTTCCGAATAAAGCAAATTGCCTATTGTCTTTGACCCTGTTTTTTCTCTACAATAAGATTTTCGTGCAAACTTGTGTATTAGCATGTTCCATTCTCTCCCTACCCTTAGCCGAATTCAGAATCGTATGCATATATAGTTTGTTCCATTCTTACCCTCCCTTTAGAGAATAAGCACATCTGGATAAATCAAATTGCATAAGTTTCGTTTCTTATAGACCGTTAGTGATAACTGAAAGTTGGCTCTGACCAGTATGTTCCCGATTTCTTACCTGCCATTAGTGAAGTTATGAAAGTCTGCTGATCTAAATTTAGTGTGTTCCTTATTTTTCCCTTCCCTTTTATTTCCAAAATTCTAAATGTTTCTTACTTTAATACATTGTTACACTATTTTCTTAATTTTAGTGATAGATAGCTTGATTTGTGTTAACCTGTGGCTCATTGAAACTGAAGAAAACGATAACTAGATAAAGGTTTTTGAAACTTCTTGCGTTTGTGGTTATTATAAAAGTACAAAGGGTTGATCTTCATTGTGTCCTAGGTAAATATAAAATAGCGTGGGTGATTGTCTTTCCTAAACTTCTTTTCCCTTTTTCCGAATAAAGCAAATTGCCTATTGTCTTTGACCCTGTTTTTTCTCTACAATAAGATTTTCGTGCAAACTTGTGTATTAGCATGTTCCATTCTCTCCCTACCCTTAGCCGAATTCAGAATCGTATGCATATATAGTTTGTTCCATTCTTACCCTCCCTTTAGAGAATAAGCACATCTGGATAAATCAAATTGCATAAGTTTTGTTTCTTATAGACCGTTAGTGATAACTGAAAGTTGGCTCTGACTAGTATGTTCCCGATTTCTTACCTGCCATTAGTGAAGTTATGAAAGTCTGCTGATCTAAATTTAATGTGTTCCTTATTTTTCCCTTCCCTTTTATTTCCAAAATTCTAAATGTTTCTTACTTTAATACATTGTTATACTATTTTCTTAATTTTAGTGATAGATAGCTTGATTTGTGTTAACCTGTGGCTCATTGAAACTGAAGAAAACGATAACTAGATAAATGTTTTTGAAACTTCTTGCGTTTGTGGTTATTATAAAAGTACAAAGAAATTGAAATGGTATATGGTATTTGTGTTGTCTACTTTCTCCACAGCTAGCTCCTCGATCCATTGTGATCTTAGGTACCTGAAACGAGGATTGGTAAGTCAGGTACACGGAAATAAACAGAAGGAAACCGAACTGCTGATAGTAGTGTGTGGGTTACCTGATTAAAGTATTACAAAAAGTATTTTATGGGCCCTGGTGTGCATATTTGATAACAATGTTGGTCGGGTGATTTGCCCGCTCTATCATTACAAATGGGTTTTCTGGTTGGCTAGGGTTTGCACCTAAGCCAGACAGAATCCACCACTCTAGTCAGGATAAGGGGATTACACATCTAAAATAACCCATTTGGTTGCTCAGCACGAGCAGTCAGGCTTATCCCAGAGGCAGTGTGTAAAGCATATGCACATAACCAACAGTAATATAGTGAAAACACTACAAAATGACACCACACCAGTTTTAGAAACATATACAATATTTAGCTGTGTAAAACAAGACAAAAACAATTAAAAGCCAACATACAGTCATCAAAATGCGAATAATGAAACAAAAGGCTGTATATACAGTTCCTTGAAGTCGATAGCTCCATCTGGAGCTATCACAGAGTCGTGAACAAACAAATCCAACAGTTCCAGCTGGTCGAGAGCCAGCTATTGTGTCGGGGAGACCTGTAAAACAGTACCTTAGAAGATGCAGGGCATTGGACCTTGCGGTGAGCTCTGAAGGAGCAGTGTCAGCAGCCTTCGGTTCCAGATGTTGGTGCAAGAGTTGTCAGGCCCTTGAAGTCACATGCGTTGCAGCTCAAACTCTGTGAGTTTGAAGTCAGGAGTGCCAGTGTCGGCAGGCATTGGGCTGTGGAGTGGAGCAGTGTGACGTACAGTGCCCTCAGGTCGCGGTGCAGGCAGGGGCTCGGTGACAGTCATTCAGCGGCGTCGGTGAGACCAGGGCTGCAGTGCAAAGTGGGCAGTGCTTGTTAGGGTGCTGACAGGTCATTGTGCAAGCAGCAGCATTGTCGTTGGTGAAATGTTGTCGTCGGTAGACCCAAGGCTGCGGGGTGAGATGGGACAATGCGGTGTGGGGGACCCACAGGTCGCGGTGCTAGCCTGGCATCGGTTGATGATCTGGAGTTGATAGCACTGGTGTTGGTGGGCCAAGGGGTGGGATGGGACAGTGCATAGAGTAACCTAGGAGCGGTGCCCCCAAACTACGGTGCAGGCAGCGGTGTCAATGTCAGCTTGGAGCGTCGTCGACGGTGCGACCAGGGATACAGTGTGAAGTGGGTTAGTGCTCTGTGTTCTCCTTGAGCAGTGTCCACGGTGCAAGCAGCGGTATCAGTGACAGCGTTGCGGCATCGTCAGGGATACCAGGGCAGCAGTGTGAAGTGAGGCGGTGTGGAGTGCGTACCCACAGGTCACGGTGCAAGCAGCGGCTTGGTGGCAGCAGTGAACAGCATCATCAGTGAGACCAAGGTTGTGATGGGAAGTGTGGCGGTGCCTACTGCGGTGCCTTCCGGTGGCAGAGCCAGCAGTGGTGTCGTTGACAGCGTTGGGTTGCCTTTTCTCCACTGTGTCAGCTGAAACATGCAGTTCCAGAAGACGGTACTCAGAAGGTGTTGAAGTCTTTGATTTCCCTGAGACTTCCAACAGAAGGCAAGCTCTACATCAAGCCCTTGGAGATACTTAGGATGCAGAAAGCACAGTCCAGTCCTTTCCCTGCCCAAGACAGAAGCAGCAACTGCAGGCCAACCTAGCAAAGCACACAGTGAAGTGGTAGTATATCCTCACAGCTCTTCCAGATCTTCTTCCCGGCAGCTTCCTTAGTCCAGCAGTAATCTAAAGTTCTGGGGACCGGGCCTCAATATTTATACCACATTTTCCTTTGAAGTTGGTACAAACACAGTTCCTCTGGCACACATAAACCAGTTCAGCCTAGCTCAGGCCAGGTTCACTGCAGGAGGTGGAGATAGCTTTCTGAGAGGCAGTCACAGTCCATTATCCTCCCACTACTCTAAATGCAGCCAGGCCTATTCAGCCTGGCTATGGATCACTCAGGAAATGCAGGACACACCTCAACCCCTGTGTCTGTAGGGTGAATGCACATCCCCTGCTCCTGTCACTCTAAACCCAGACAGGGAATACAGAAAAGGCAGAGGCACACAGGTTAGTTAGACAAGAAAATTCCCAGTTTTAAATAGTGATATTTTTAAACACATGATATAAAAATCCTCTTTACTAAAAGATGTATTTTTGAATCCTGAGTTCAGGCATACCAAACTCTATTTTTCTATCAGCTCCCACCGGCAACCTACCTTGGTAATGTGTTATCAAGCAACTCCTACGTTAACCTATGGAAGAGATAGCCTTTCAACAGTGAAAACGAAATACACAGCATTTCAATATAAAGACATGCAAAAATACACCACTACATGTCCTACCTTTTAAATACATTGCACCCTGCCCATGGTGCTTCCTTGGGGTGACTTACCTTAGGGGTGACTTAGATGTAAGAAAAGGGAAGAGCCTGGCAAGTGGGTACACTTGCCAGGGCGACATGGCAGTTAAAGACATTGCAGGGGCAGGTCTGAGACACCTTTGAAATGCTACTTATGTGGGCACCACCAGTGCTGCGGGTCTACTAGTAGAATTTGATTTACAAGCCCTGGGCACACACAGGTCATGGTACTTGCGATTTACTAGTAAATAAAATATCCCAATGATGGAAAAACAAACATACACAATTTACATGGAGAGAATATGCACTTTAGCACTGAAATAGCAGTGGTAAAGTGCCCAGAGTCCTTAACCCAACAAAAACAAGGTAAAAAACTAGAGGCCAAAAAGCAAAATTTCTGGGGGTGAACCCGCTGAAAAAGCTAAGTACAACATAAGCTAATAACTTGGCAGGGAAGAACAGTGCATATTTAATCTTGAATTGTTTTAGGAGGCATTTGACCTCTAATTTACAACACTCCCTAGCACACGTACAGTTATAATATGGTTCATGTGTATCAGTGTTTCCACCCGTTCTTGCAGAAAAAGTAGAAAAGAGTTCTTGTTCTCGTAGTTCAATTCCAAGTTTTATTCTTGATCACTGGAAAGCGTTCACACAGCCAACACGTGTTTCGTCGTAATTGGGAATGTAACCCACAACTTTTTCAAGGCTGTACAAAGTAAGAAAGAAGTTGTATGTCGCAATATGTATATATATACTGTTATTTACAGTGGGTTTTAAACCTGTTACAC
This sequence comes from Lissotriton vulgaris, assembly GCF_964263255.1. NCBI lineage: Eukaryota > Metazoa > Chordata > Amphibia > Caudata > Salamandridae > Lissotriton > Lissotriton vulgaris. The sequence continues at coordinate 982,388,156 of NC_141687.1, forward strand.
ATCTCTAATATTTATTAGAGACATACCCTCACCGTGAATTAAACACAACATTGTAGTGCTTACTGTGCGTGGAGGTGATACAGAATTTAAAAGAAATACGTGAATAACATCCTTCACAGAATAACACAGAATGTACCTCTGAGTAATCAGATGGTCTATGAGCCTGGCATGAGGTGGAGAGACTACGTGCCATATATTACATACTTCGAACGTTTTTTTGGAGGTGATAGTATAATCTAGGTAAACTTATAGTGATATTATTAGGTGAACAATCATGCAAGAAGTCTGTTGATTTGAAATGAATTACTATTCTATTAAATACCTATTTCCAGATCTGTATTTTCTTTACTGAAAAAATAAATAAAAGGACTGTAAATACTTGGTCTCATGTTCACTAATCCGTTTTTGATATTCGTTATTAGTAGATTTCACTTACGTGTAATGCGGTGGTAATTCCAACCCGCATATGGGTTCTACGGAGGACTTCGATTATGTATCCAGTCGAAGAATAAATCATTAGATTTTCTTTTTACTCCAAATATATTGCGGTGGCTGTAAGAGCATAAATAAGTCGGTTAAGCTCTATGTATATTCTAAAAGTCTACTATGATTTTAGTTAATTCTTTAATGGGCTGGAAGTAGAGGAAAGACGATTCTTCCTGTGGTGACGAACCTCATTTTAAGTCGTCCTCATTATATGTAATTTCAGTTTTCGGTTCTCTTTAAGGAGTTTAGCTTAAATTCACACCGTATTTACGGATTATGACAAAATTATAATAGAATGCCCATGTTTACAAAATATAATTTGTTATAATATTCATGGGTAATCCCTGATTATATATATACGGCTCCACAATTTGGGATTTTATCTGTTATCTCAGGCATATTGTATCTATATTGTTCGCTTTAAACTAATAAAAGGTCCTGGTATTCTCACGATTTGCTTACCTTTCGCCTATGATCAGCGCTTGGTTATTTCTCTCTATCGGTCCCCCGTTCATTCGTAGCGTGATCGCTCGAGTACGCACAACTCTGCTTGATGCTTTGTTTTGTAATATTACTTCCGGGTTTCGCTATTTTGTGATTGGTCTATTCATTTAGGTTCCGCCTCGGAGGTAATGACGTATTCTACGCAGGGGATGATATTTTTTGGTTTGTATGGCGGCCATCTTGTAATGTCTATCTAGTACTAATCAAAGCTTTATTGCGTCCCTAATGGTATAGAGGAGATGAATCTATTGGTAGATAACGTTTCGAACTTGTCACACAGTGTGTAAAATGGTGTTAAAACCATGTCACACGACCATGGATAGGTTAAAGAATACTCGCGAAGTATTATTAGTTAGTTATTTAGGTTAGGGAAATAGTTCTGAGTGTTAAACATTCAGTTGTGAAATTCGTGATGAGCAAACATGCAATTATATTCTTAATTACGTGTCTGTGGATCTAGCTTTGACGTGATTTTATAAATATATTCTGTGCAGCGTCCATCAAGTTTGGTAGGCGTTTGACCTCTAAGTAGGTTTCCCTTTGTCGTTGCACCTGTGTGGTGTAGTCTGGATAAATATTGACTGATGCTCCTTCCACTTGCCAAGGCCCGTACACCTTACTGTTTCTAAGATCGTGTCTCCATCTCGGTAGTTTAATAGTCTGGCTACTTTGGCTCGCGGAAGTGGACCTGGCAATGGAGGTCTTCCTGGCACTTGTGGTACTGAAAATTCTGAACCTGTGTTATAAATATCGTCGTATCATGACGATTTTGGTATCAGCAGACCGGTAATGATTTGAATGCTATGCATGAGCATTTTCGTCATGTTCGGGTGACGAAATCACCCTGAAATCGGCATTTCCATCCTGAACCCTCGGGTTCCATTTTGTGAACGGCAGCCATTTTATGATTGCCCTCACATAGCCAAATAACTAAGGCCAAAACGACTCTGAAGGACACGTACACCTTCGCTGGCTCCTCTGTGACCTGGGCAAGCTGACTCCACTGCCCGAAGCCAAATCCTGTTCGGCCAGCTCCTTTCCCAGTGGCCGAGCGAGATTAGTATCAAGGCACAACATATCATAAACCTTTCATCGCACACAAACCATGCCTAATCTTACACACACCTGTCCCTGTTTCTTTCCTTATGACTTGCTTTACGAGGAGGAGGTGCCCGTTTTTATTGGGGGTCCGTTGATATCTGATGAAAATACTGGGCCTTGCCGGGTAATTGATTTCGGGCTGGACAAACTGAAATGTGGGCTTGTCATCATGACTCTGCTTTTTCTTTGTAGTGAAAATATGTGAATGGTCAACTGTAAAATAAGGAATGTTTGCCTTAAGCATATTATTTTGTATAAAAGGGGAAGGCTAGCTTTGTAAGATTGAGCAGTCTCCTGAGAACATACATGCTGTTGTACTTCTAGGATACCTGATACTGGCCGCAGCCAATAAATACGATCTTTGACTTCACCAAGAAGACTCTATGTTTCTGTAGTCTGAAACAGGAAGGACGCGAAGTCTTTGGGTGTTCTCCCTGGCACCGCTGGGTTCTTAAAAACCCGGTACTTCACACTCTGTGGGCTCATTCAGTCGTGAACCATTGGGAGTTCTTGCCGCCTAATACTAACGAGGAAAGGCAGTCTTCCAAATAAAGTTCCATGCTTGGCCCTTCTGCGTGCTCTGGGAGCCCCACCACCTGGATATTGTTCCGACTTGAGCATCCTTCATCTTCATTTACTTATCTTTCAGCATTGCCATCTCCTTTTCCATCCTTTGTATACAGACCTCATGATTTCACACAGTTGATTGAGCTAGAGCAATTGCTGATTCCAAGTCTGTTACTCTGTCAGCTAGTTTCCTATGGTCTGATAGCAATATGTTACCTCCGTTGTGATTGCCTCGATGTTTGCCTCCACACTCGCTTTGGTATCCTGGATGGCAGCCAATTTAGTTGCTGTGTGGGTTTCCTGCCCATGGTCACGAATCATCGTCATTTGGTGGTAGGGCTCAACCAGCAGGTGTGCAGCGCTTTCCAGCTGGTGGGGTTTGGTTGGTTTTATGCTAAACATAATAATTACCCGGTAGATCCTGCTCAGGCGTCTGCCCCATTCACTATTCTACAAGGGTGAATATGGACCTCAGTAGTCCCTCTCTTTCATAGAGGAAGCAGGCTAGCGGTGTGGGACTGTCTCCAATGGGTGCTGGGGCTATGAGCTAGGTCTGCAACCCCTCAGGGGTTCCTTCTCTTCTGGACTACAGAGGGGTCTATTCTGAGTCCATGTCTTTCTCCAGGATCACCACGGTGCCCGGGCACATGGACACCATCCCACAATCTCCTAGAGGGTGCCCCGTATGCAGTCACCACCAATCTCCTCGTTTATTTCACTGGGCGAGCAACCTTGACATCTCTGGAGATAGCCAGTTCCAGCTACCCTCTGCATTTGGTTGGTTTGGAGGGGAGGTGGATAAACACCGCCACTGCACCGGCCCCAACGTCACTCTCCCTCTTGCCCATGCCACATCCTGATGTGACCACCTAATGGGAGCTGGCTTCTTCATCCTGGCTCTGCTGCCTTGTGTAGATCTCCTCTTTCCTTCCACAGACTGTGCGGTGTCCCCGTTGGGATTTTCTTCTGTGCACTTTCTCGGGGGAGGGGAGAGGAGGGAGGAGGGGAGGTTGCTGCATGTCTTACCATTGCAGGCCTCCGATGCAAGTGTGGGCAGTTCCACTGTATTCATCTTATGGGCCTCATGGGCCATGCCATGCTCAATCTCCTTGGCTGCGGCTACCCAGCTCTGGGGAGTTCTCTGCCTCTGATGTCACAGCTCTGTGCTGGGCCGCTGCTATGCTCAGCCAGGTAGTTCGCTTCTCTCCTTCACTGTGCAGAAACATCCGTACCTGGGCATGCGGGTGAGAGGCTCACCTTGCTGCCATCTTGCAGTCACTCCTGTCCGGCTGGTGTAATTTTTTCTGCCCTTGCCTCTTTTCTAGGCTGCTTCCAGTTATCTGACTTTGCCAGGTGACCCCCCCCCCAAGCATTACCCCATTCAGCTAGTGTCCATGGGGGCTTGGGGTGTCAAGATTAATGCACTCACATGGGCCTTGGGTGCTGGAGCTCGGCAGCTATGCTGCCACTGCCATGTTGCCTTGGCCAATCCCCATCAGTTTCAGCTTTAACTGTGTAGATGCACACTGAGTTTGCACTTATGGTAAGGACGGTACAAAAGGGGGTGGTGATGGACGGAGCATCTGAATCAATAAAACACTCACACCCAGTCAAAAGATCTGGGTTTAATCCATCACCGTTCTTTAGCCCACTCTGCCACCCCAGTTCAGACATGGCTATATGCAAATCAGTCTGACCCTGTGCCTCGTGGGAACAGTCCAGCCCGAACTGCCAAGCCATGTCTTCCCTGAACCGGACACAAGCTTCCGAGGACCGGTTTCTGGCATTCCAGCCGTCTTCAGCCTGGCTTGCTTGAATCCAGTGGCAAAGTGAGCAAGGGACTCATGTCTGAGCATACCCTGCCACACCTATGGCGGCCAAAAGCGGTACAAAAGGGGGTGGTGATGGACGGAGCATCTGAATCAATGAAACACTCACACCCAGTCAAAAGATCTGGGTTTAATCCATCACCGTTCTTTAGCCCACTCTGCCACCCCAGTTCAGACATGGCTATATGCAAATCAGTCTGACCCTGTGCATCGTGGGAACAGTCCAGCCCGAACTGCCAAGCCATGTCTTCCCTGGACCGGAAACAAGCTTCCGAGGACCGGTTTCTGGCATTCCAGCCGTCTTCAGCCCGGCTTGCTTGAATCCAGTGGCAAAGTGAGCAAGGGACTCACGTCTGAGCATACCCTGCCACACTTATGGCGGCTAAAAGCGGTACAAAAGGGGGTGGTGATGGACGGAGCATCTGAATCAATCAAACACTCACACCTAGTCAAAAGATCTGGGTTTAATCCATCACCGTTCTTTACCCCACTCTGCCGCCCCAGTTCAGACATGGCTATATGCAAATCAGTCTGACCCTGTGCCTCGTGGGAACAGTCCAGCCCGAACTGCCAAGCCATGTCTTCCCTGGACCGGAAACAAGCTTCCGAGGACCGGTTTCTGGCATTCCAGCTGTCTTCAGCCCGGCTTGCTTGAATCCAGTGGCAAAGTGAACCAGGGACTCACGTCTGAGCATACCCTGACACACTTATGGCGGCCAAAAGCGGTGCAAAAGGGGGTGGTGATGGACGGAGCATCTGAATCAATCAAACACTCACACCCAGTCAAAAGATCTCGGTTTAATCCATCACCGTTCTTTAGCCCACTCTGCCACCCCAGTTCAGACATGGCCATATGCAAATCAGTCTGACCCTGTGCCTCGTGGGAACAGTCCAGCCCGAACTGCCAAGCCATGTCCATCACCGTTCTTTAGCCCACTCTGCTCCATCCATCACCACCCCCTTTTGTACCGCTTTTGGCCGCCATAAGTTTGGCAGGGTATGCTCAGACGTGAGTCCCTTGCTCACTTTGCCACTGGATTCAAGCAAGCCGGGCTGAAGACAGCTGGAATGCCAGAAACCGGTCCTCGGAAGCTTGTTTCCGATCCAGGGAAGACATGGCTTGGCAGTTCGGGCTGGACTGTTCCCATGATGCACAGGGTCAGACTGATTTGCATATAGCCATGTCTGAACTGGGGCGGCAGAGTGGGCTAAAGAACGGTGATGGATTAAACCCAGATCTTTTGACTGGGTGTAAGTGTTTGATTGATTCAGATGCTCCGTCCATCACCACCCCCTTTTGTACCGCTTTTGGCCGCCATAAGTGTGGCAGGGTATGCTCAGACGTGAGTCCCTTGCTCACTTTGCCACTGGATTCAAGCAAGCCGGGCTGAAGACGGCTGGAATGCCAGAAACCGGTCCTCGGAAGCTTGTTTCCGATCCAGGGAAGACATCGCTTGGCAGTTCGGGCTGGACTGTTCCCATGAGGAACAGGGTCAGACTGATTTGCATATAGCCATGTCTGAACTGGGGTGGCAGAGTGGGCTAAAGAACGGTGATGGATTAAACCCAGATCTTTTGACTGGGTGTGAGTGTTTGATTGATTCAGATGCTTCTTCCATCACCACCCCCTTTTGTACTGCTTTTGGCCGCCATAAGTGTGGCAGGGTATGCTCAGACGTGAGTCCCTTGCTCACTTTGCCACTGGATTCAAGCAAGCCGGGCTGAAGGCGGCTGGATGCCAGAAACCGGTCCTCGAAAGCTTGTTTCCGATCCAGGGAAGACAGGGCCGGACTGGCCATAGAGGGCACCGGGCGTTTCCCCGGTAGGCCGATACAGTGGGGGGCGGTTTTGGGCCCCTGGGCGGCCGTTTTTGTTACCGGGGGTCGGCAATGTCGGCCCCCTGTAACAAAATCGGCTGAAACCGGCCTTCACAAACTGCTCAGCTGCACTCCCCCTGACCACAGGGGGACCAGCAGAGCAGTTTGCCAGGGCCGGTTTCTGTTCTCAGTCCGGCCCTGAGGGAAGACATGGCTTGGCAGTTCAGGCTGGACTGTTCCTATGAGGCACAGGTTCAGACTGATATGCATATAGCCATGTCTGAACTGGGGTGGCAGAGTGGGCTAAAGAACGGTGATGGATTAAACCCAGATCTTTTGACTGGGTGTGAGTGTTTGATTGATTCAGATGCTCCGTCCATCACCACCCCTTTTTGTACCGCTTATGGTAAGGACAGCATTTTTTCTGCAATCGGGTGTGTTATGAAGTTAGCATACCAGTAGTTGGGAGTGGGAGGAGCTAGGGGGCCAGAGGAAGAGGAGGAGCGGACACAGGAAAGAGTTAGTTAGAGTAGGGACAGGGCACAAGCAAGAGGCATTGAATAAAGCTCCAGTTAAGATAACACTAAGTGTCTGTATTTATTGTAGCACGATGCTACAACTGGCGACGAGGATGGGATAGGCATGTCCAGTGCCCCAGAACCCTAGCAAGAGCACCCTGTCCTGTGCAGCGTCTTAAGAAGGAGAACGCTGCTGTGTGGAGCTGTGCTACCGCCCAAAGGAAAAAGGCCATCAGTGAGTGACCCTCTCCCCAGAGCCAGGGGATCGTCTGAGGTCCAAAGGAACCGGAAAACGAGCGCCAGAGCGTCGGCAGAAAAGAAACGCGCACTCACGCCAAAACGGGACTCACGCTTGATGCGTGTAATTTGGTGTGCCTCGACTGCAACAGAGGTCGTGTGCCCAACCCGGCTCTGCCCTGCGCCCCACAGTGAAGGAGAGGTGCTCAAAGTAAAGGGGAGTGCCCCTGAAGGATCCGCTGGCAGGCGCCAACGAACGCAACATAAACTGAGCTCAGGACAGAGCTCGAGGAGTCCCGGCATCGGAGAATCTCACGCCCGATGCGTGAGGTTTAGCAGGTTGTCGGCGAGAGAGAGAGCGGGAACTGCGGAGGTGAGCCGGGAGCCCACCCCGATCTCACCTGATGTCCATGGTGGCTGAGGAGGAGTGAATCCTGGCGTGAACTGCTCCAGAAGCCGACCGCCGGTGAGTCCTGAGTGCCCCCGAATGAATGAGCCTGGAGAGCCAGCCTCGCGTGTGCCTGCAGTGACGGCGGCCATCTTGAAGTCAGGCGCCTGGGAAGGACAACCCTGTGCAGAGTGAAGGCGGCCATTTTGGAGTCAGGCACCGGTAAAAGAAACAAGCATTGGCGACAGAAATAAACAAACACTGGCAAAGAAACAAGCATTGATATCTGCAATCAAACAAGCATTGATAAGTAGTCAATCAGTCGCAAGTAAGCAAGCATTAGCAAGGAAACAAGCATTGGTGAAACCAAGTGAAATTGCTGCAAAATGGCCGACGAAGACAACGATCAGCCTCCAACAAATGACGCCAGTCCCCAGGCCACAGGTGGGTCGCTCCTGCGGGCGCCTGTGCCTCTCAAGGTGACAACTGGAGGGAGTATGGGTCCCAGGTGGCAAGAATGGCTGGAAGAGTTTGAAGACTACGTTGAAGGATCGGACATTTTAGGGGACAAAAAGAAGCTGATTGCTCTGCGCAACCTGGCAGGGCGAGAGATAGTTAAAATAATCAAAGACCTTCCTGCTACTGACACGGATACTTACGACAAAGCACGTGAAGTTTTGAATAAAAAATTTCTTCACAAAAGAAATGTAGACTACGAACGCCACACGTTCCACTCCGCTCGGCAAGGGAAGGATGAGCCCATGAGTGCCTTCATGATGCGTCTGCGGAGACTGGCTAAGTACTGTGAATTTGATAATTTCTCAACAGATGCCGCTATCAAATCACAAATAATAGACGGATGTTATTCTGATCAGCTCAGGAGGCGCCTACTGAGAAAAGTGCATGAACTAGATGACATAGAGGAGATGACACGAGTTTATGATCAGGCAGAGAAGTACGCAGCCGATCACAGAACACAAAGGGAGCCATGAACAAGTGCGACGTGTGCACGCCAAAAGCGACAGTCGAAGGAGCTCAAGAGATAGACAATGGAGGTCGCACACGTCTTCCCGCCAAGAACAATCCAAATATCAGCGACGAGAACCATGGAAGAAAGAGAGGAAATCGGAAAGAGTAAGGAAATGTTACCGATGTGGGTATGATTACCCTCATGTGGACAGCTGCCCTGCCATGGGTCAGAGATGTCGGAAGTGCGGTCGAACTAACCACTTCGAAGTGATGTGTGGGGACTACAATAAGGAGAAACGAAGTGGCACCACAAGGACACCACAATCTGACGCACGAAGCAGAGCCCCAAGAATGTCTCGGTCCGACACCCGAAGACACCATGCGCGAGCTGTCCAAGACCAGACGGAACAGTCCTCTGGGTCGTCACACTCTAGCAGAGAGTCACGTCGGTCCAGGTGGGAGCGGAGGTCACCCTCCAGAGAGTCCAGACCGTCGTCCCGAGACTCAGCATACATCATTGAGTACCTGAACCTGGCGGCAGATCCGGACCAGCTTAAGAAATACCCGCGGCTGGATATTAAGGTTGGCAATCACGACACAAAGTTTGTACTAGACTCTGGTGCATCCTTAAACTACATTCCAGTCACCGAATACAAAAGAATGAGCCCGCGGCCTCCTCTGACATTTGCACCCGGGAGAGTCTTCACGTGGATGGCCAAGAAGCCACTTCCCTGCCTGGGGAAGTTCTCGACGACTCTTAAACATGACAACACAACAATATCAGCGGTCATCCATGTCATCAATGGCCCAGAGGCAGACTGTCTATTGAGCCTGCCAACCGCTGAACGACTTCACCTAGTAGAAATTCTTTTCAAGGTCAGCGACAACCAAGATGTGACTCGCCAGTTTCCCGGATTGTTTCAGGGATTGGGCAAATTGAAAGACTGTCAGGTGCGACTACATATTAATGAACAAGTCAGACCCATCGCCCAACACCCTCGACGGGTACCATTTCATCTACAGACTGCTGTTGAGGAAGAACTCCAGGATCTGTTAGCCGCAGATATCATCAAGCGCACCGATGGCCCGACCCCATGGGTATCCCCAGTAGTTATTGTCCCAAAGAAGGGCAGGGCCAACAAAGTCAGACTCTGTGTAGACATGCGCCTGCCCAACACTGCAATCGAAAGAGAGCGACACCCGGGACCGCACTTGAGCGATATGATCGCAGCGCTTAATGGGGCCACTGTGTTTTCCAAGTTGGATTTAAATAAAGGGTACCATCAACTGGAATTGGAGGTAGGGTCAAGATACATCACCACCTTTGCAACCCATCTGGGGTTGTTTAGATATAAAAGACTGAGCTTCGGAGTTTCCCCAGTGGCCGAAATATTTCAGGAAACCATTAGGCAAGTCATTCAAAACATTCCGAACACGCTCAACTATAGCGATGACATCCTTGTCTATGGTTCTGATGTATGAGAACACGATATCGCACTCAATCGCGTCTGCCATGCCCTATTGGAGGCAAACCTGACTCTGAACAAAGAGAAGTGCGAGTTTCACCAAGCCACACTGAAGTTCTTTGGACATATCTTTTCTGGAGCTGGCATGAAGCCTGACCCTGACAAAATTGTGATCTTAAACAACACTAAGAGTCCCCAAGATGTCAGTGAACTCAGGTCGTTCCTTGGACTGGCCAGCTACTGTGCTCGTTATATTAGGGACTACGCAACGATCAGCCATCCCCTCCGCATGCTAACCAAACAGGGTCAACCATTTGAATGGACTCCCCAATGTGAGCAGTCATTCAAGGAAATCAAGAAAGCGGTGGAATCAGCGGATCACTTGTCATACTTCAACCCAAAGCGAAAGACTGAGATAACTGTGGATGCCAGCCCCGTGGGGCTTGGAGCGATCCTGGCACAATATGAGAATGACTCAGATCAACGCCGCATCATTGCCTACGCGAGTCGTAGTCTGACTGACCCGGAACGGGCGTACTCACAGCCCGAAAAGGAGAGCCTAGCTGTAGTATGGGCATGTGAACATTTTCATGTTTTCATTTATGGCAAACATTTCACTTTAATTACAGACCATCAAGCTCTCATCACCATTTATGGAAACCCAAGATCCAAGATGCCCTCGAGGATTGAAAGGTGGGGCCTACGGCTACAGGAATATACTTTCACCATAACCCACAAACCGGGGAAGTCTGAAAATCCAGCGGACTACATGTCCCGACACCCACGTCCATCGTCAGCTTCCAAGTCATCCATCGCAGAAGAGTACATTCATTTTGTAACTGACCAAGCTCTACCTCCAGCTATCCCCATGGAGACCATTCGAGAGAGTACAGAACAGGACGTCATCCTGCAGAAAGTCCTTCACAGAGTCCGCAACAATCGATGGAGACACGACCCTCAGGACGAGAATGCCGACTCCGCAGTCCAACGTGAAATGCAGGCCTTCCGGCATGTGAGTGGCGAGCTGTCGGTCACCACTGATGGCATACTGTTGCGAGACCAGAGGATTGTAATCCCCACTCAACTGAGACAAGGAGTGGTTGCTCTTGCACATGAAGGGCATCGGGGGATTGTGTCAACCAAACGAGCACTAAGGGAACGAGTGTGGTTTCCATACCTCGATCAACTGGTGGAAGCCACCTTGAAGGATTGTCATCTCTGTCAACTCACTAGCAAGAGCGATCCTCCAGCACCATTACACATGACCACCCTACCCAGTGGTGTGTGGCAAGAGATCGCTATAGATTTCTATGGACCCCTGTCATCGGGCAAATATGTACTGGCCATCATCGATGAATATTCTAGATATCCCATTGCATGCTTTGTACCGTCCACGAACGCTTCCAGTACTCTTAAAGTACTTGACGAAGTCTTTGCAACGTGGTGGGTTCCCAAGACAGTTAAATCAGACAATGGGCCCCCTTTCAATGAAAATGACTTTGCAGCCTTTGCGAAACACCTAGACTTTCATCACCGCAGGATTACACCCATCTGGCCACAGGCAAATGGGGCAATTGAGAGATTCATGGCCACGCTCATAAAGACCTTCCAACATGCTACCGCGGAAGGGAGGGATCTGCAAGCAGCACTCAATGAAGTCCTCCGAGCTTATCGCACAACTCCTCACGCAACGACTGGCCAGTGCCCAGCGACCCTTATGCTGGGACGTCCCATGAGGAATCGCATTCCAACGTGGGATGGAGCCTTGAAAGCATCATCATCTGCAAAAGACCCACATGAAATAAGAGCAACTGACGAACGCAACAAAGGAAAAATGAAGGCCTACGCAGACCACCGGAGAAGAGCGAGGTCACTATCGTTACATGAAGGGGACCATGTTATCGTCAAGCAGGAGCTGCAGAAAAAGACCGACTGTCCATTCAAGGACGAACCATTGGTGGTCACGAAAAGGAAAGGAACTATGTTGACGGCGGAGTCCGAGCAGCGGCGAGTCACGAGAAACATCTCGCACTTTAAGAAACTGCCACAAGATACCTCACGAACCATGATGAGTGAAATGGACAATCCCAGATCGGAAGAACTGCATTCAGATGATCGTGAGAGCATTACTCCGATCATTGAGACACTGAGTACTAATAGTCCGAGAGCCAGGTCGCCACGACCTCATCGTGACGTACGTCCACCCAAGAGACTGATCGAAGAGATGGACTGAGAAGTCAGTATGTTTTGTTTGTTTTGTCACAAAGGGGGGAGATGTTATGAAGTTAGCATACCAGTAGTTGGGAGTGGGAGGAGCTAGGGGGCCAGAGGAAGAGGAGGACCGGACACAGGAAAGAGTTAGTTAGAGTAGGGACAGGGCACGAGCAAGAGGTATTGAATAAAGCTCCAGTTAAGATAACACTAAGTGTCTGTATTTATTGTAGCACGATGCTACAGGGTGCACTGCCCTGGTCAGCGTCAGGCACCCCCAGTTAACAGAGAGCTAAAGCAAATACCCAGACAGTTCCCAATCAGTAATTCTGGGCCTGGAAACAATTTAGTTTTGAGACTCTAGCAGACAAATCCTTTTTCTCTGGGCTTTCAGAAACCCTCTGGGTATTCAATTCCCACAATCAGCCACGTGCTGTCAGTTCCACCAGCCTGCCTATCTAGCCCTCCTGTACTGCACCTCCACACCGATTAGCATAATGGCAATAAGGGCTGAGACCTCACTGAGAGATAGCAAACAGGCAGTTTCAAACAGTTGCATGCATTGGGAGGTGGGGTGGGGGGGCAGGAGAGGCAGATCCAAGCCATATGCATCGAAAGATGGAGTAATGTTTACATATATGTTCATGCCCCACCCTCATTGTCGTTATTATCTAGGCAGGGAAGATGGCGTAATGGGTCCAATGTAAGCTGCCGCAGTGCTTAATTGCAAGAAAATAACAGGGCCCAAGATATTTATCAGAAGACCACTACAGCTGGCGTCATCCACTGTCCCTGGCAGCGCTGTGAAGTGCCAGTACCAACTCTACCTGCAAACCATCACACTCCTGCAGAAGGGACAACTTGGTGTATTCGAGGTCACACGAAGCTGTAAAAATAGCTTGGATGCGCTGGTGTTTTAATTTTTTTATGTCTTAGGCAAAAAGCCCCACACTAGGGTGGAATGTCACAAAATTGTGCCAGTGTTAAGAAATGAGTGCCAGTGCTCATCCCCGGTAAACATCGACACAAATTAAGCCCTGCGTGATCAGATACTGTGCTCTGAAGGGCAATAACCCAAGGCAAATCCGAGGAAGGGGTTAATCTTCTATCCAGGTGGGCAATTAGGAGAAGGAGTTTTCATGATCTGAAGAATACTTTGATATGATCTAGAATAAACGACATGCCAGGTATGGGTTGTGGTCACCATGAACCATGAGGGGCCCCTGGAAGGGCCGGTGCTGCAAATAATTCCCTGGATATGTTATATTTGGGTTTGAGCTCCTGGCTGGTATGGAATGTTACACTGACGCAGGAGGCTGGCTGGAAGGGTGACTGGCCTGCTGGAGGTTCAGACACTTCAGCTCGTCCTCGGAGCTACCCACAGCTTTGTCAGCAGGGGTGTGCTCATTTCTTAATTAGCAGATCCCTTAAGAAGGCCTCTGCCTATGCCGCCAATGCGCCCTACCGCATAATTTTCAGTCCTGCACAAGTGAAGTGCAATCACCTATTTATTCAGTGCTTTAAATGAGCCAGTATTGTCAGCTACCGAGTACCTGCACTACTTTATTTTATGAGTGAGAGTACCTGTACTTTTCAGCAGGGGTGCAGTAGCTTAAATTGGAGAGTATCTGCACTTCTTTATTTTGAGGTTGAGAGGACCTGCACTTTTCAGCAGGGGTGCAGTACCTTAAATTGGAGAGTACCTGCACTTCTTTAATTTGACGTTGAGAGGACCTACACTTTTCAGCAGGGGTGCAGTACCTTAAATTGGAGTGTACCTGCACTACTTTATTTTGTGAGTGAGAGTACCTGCACTTTTCAGCAGGGGTGCAGTAGCTTAAATTGGAGAGTACCTGCACTTCTTTATTTTGAGGTTGAGAGGACCTGCACTTTTCAGCAGGGGTGCAGTACCTTAAATTGGAGAGTACCTGCACTTCTTTAATTTGACGTTGAGAGGACCTGCACTTTACAGCAGGGTTGCAGTACCTTAAATTGAAGAGTACCTGCACTTCTTTATTATGAGGTTGAGAGGACCTGCACTTTTCAGCAGGGGTGCAGTAGCTTAAATTGGACAGTACCTGCACTTCTTTATTTTGAGGTTGAGAGGACCTGCGCTTTTCAGCAGGGGTGCAGTGCCTTAAATTGGAGAGCACCTGCACTTCTTTATTTGAGGTTGAGAGGACCTGCACTTTTCAGCAGGGGTGAAGTAGCTTAAATTGGAGAGTACCTGCACTTCTTTATTTTGAGGTTAAGAGGACCTGCACTTTTCTGCAGGGGTGCAGTACCTTAAAATGGAGAGTACCTGCACTTCTTTATTTTGAGGTTGAGAGGACCTGCACTTTTCAGCAGGGGTGCAGTAGCTTAAATTTGAGAGTACCTGCACTTCTTTATTTTGAGGTTGAGAGGACCTGCACTTTTCAGCAGGGGTGCAGTACCTTAAATTGGAGAGTACCTGCACTTATTTATGTTGAGGTTGAGAGGACCTGCACTTTTCAGCAGGGGTGCAGTAGCTTAAATTGGAGAGTTCCTGCACTTCTTTATCTTGAGGTTGAGAGGACCTGCACTTTTCAGCAGGGGTGCAGTACCTTAAATTGGAGAGTACCTGCACTTCTTTAATTTGACGTTGAGAGGACCTGCACTTTACAGCAGGGTTGCAGTACCTTAAATTGGAGAGTACCTGCACTTCTTTATTTTGAGGTTGAGAGGACCTGCACTTTTCAGCAGGGGTGCAGTAGCTTAAATTGGAGAGTACCTGCACTTATTTATGTTGAGGTTGAGAGGACCTGCACTTTTCAGCAGGGGTGCAGTAGCTTAAATTGGAGAGTTCCTGCACTTCTTTATTTTGAGGTTGAGAGGACCTGCACTTTTCAGCAGGGGTGCAGTACCTTAAATTGGAGAGTACCTGCACTTCTTTATTTTGAGGTTGAGAGGACCTGCACTTTTCAGCAGGGGTGCAGTACCTTAAATTGGAGAGTACCTGCACTTCTTTAATTTGAGGTTGAGAGGACCTGCACTTTTCAGCAGGGGTGCAGTAGCTTAAATTGGAGAGTACCTGCACTTCTTTATTTTGAGGTTGAGAGGACCTGCACTTTTCAGCAGGGGTGCAGTGCCTTAAATTGGAGATTATCTGCACTTCTTTATTTTGAGGTTGATAGGACCTGCACTTTTCAGCAGGGGTGAAGTAGCTTAAAATGGAGAGTACCTGCACTTCTATATTTTGAGGTTGAGAGGACCTGCACTTTTCAGCAGGGGTGCAGTACCTTAAATTGGAGAGTACCTGCACTTATTTATGTTGAGGTTGAGAGGACCTGCACTTTTCAGCAGGGGTGCAGTAGCTTAAATTGGAGAGTTCCTGCACTTCTTTATTTTGAGGTTGAGAGGACCTGCACTTTTCAGCAGGTGTGCAGTACCTTAAATTGGAGAGTACCTGCACTTCTTTATTTTGAGGTTGAGAGGACCTGCACTTTTCAGCAGGGGTGCAGTACCTTCAATTGGAGAGTACCTGCACTTCTTTATTTTGTGGTTGAGAGGACCTGCACTTTTCAGCAGGGGTGCAGTAGCTTAAATTGGAGAGTACCTGCACTTCTCTATTTTGAGGTTGAGAGGACCTGCACTTTTCAGCAGGGGTGCAGTACCTTAAATTGGAGAGTACCAGCACTTCTCACAAACAAGTGCACTGGTATAAGGCACCTGCTCTTCTGTGTTTCAGTGTTAAGCACTGTGGGGCAGATTTATGAGGCCCTTGCGCCACTTTTACGCCGCTGTTGCGTCACGCAAGGCGGCGTAAACGTGGCGCATCCCTACGAACGATTTACAACGTGACGCATCTAGGCAGATGCGTCACGTTGTAAAGCCCTGCACCCCTTGTGGGCGTTCCGGCGCAGGGTGGGCGTTCCGGGGCAGGTGCGCCTCGCAAAAGTGGCTGAGTGAATTCTATGAGATTTCACTCAGTCACTTTTAAGCCAATGCTGCGTCAAAAGCCTGCGCCTGCTTGAAGCAGGCGTAGGTCTTGACGCAGCATTGTTAAAATGGGGCACCCCCGAGCCTTGCTGGAGCTGCGTCGCGCTTGCGACGCAACTCCAGCAATGCGCCACATTTCCGGCACAGATGCGTCACGCATCTGTGCCGTTTTTGCACCATGGTGCGCTGCATTATAAATGCGGCGCACCATGGCTGGCGGAGCTGTGGCGCACTGTGGCGCATATTAACTGGCGCATTCCTGGGGATGCGCCAGTTAACATAAATCTGCCCCTGTGTTTATTCACTCTTTGCGCACCCAGCCTTTCATTTAAATCCCGGTACACACCTTTATCTGTCACACCATATCACAAACACCCCCAATCGCCTCCGCCCGCTCCCCTCTGACAGAACCGCGGGGCAAAATGTGGCCTCTGTCAGTCCATCCCTGAAGCACCAACCGCCCGCCCCGCCGGTGGCCAGATGGTGTGATGCGGCGATCAGTTATGGGTCAGAGATCAGCACCGCTACAAGCTACTTTCAAGCGTTTTATAATCAGTCTTTTCAGCTGAAATATTACGCGCAGCAGTCCCACGAATTGCTTCACAATCACGCGCATTATTCTTTCCTCAGAAGGCAGGCCGGGCAGGGGCATTAATCTTTCACTCACAGAACACCGGCTTGATCTTTTATTGCCCTCCAATGGATCTCTGATTGGGTTTTCACTTTTCAAACCATCAATCAGTCGTTTCAAACCGAGAAAAAAAGACATGTTTGCTTCTGTTCTTCCATGATGTCTCCGTGCGTTTTTGAATTGTTGAATATATTGTTTTTGTTATAAACTCCGTAAAAAATGTGGACCAGCACCAAAGACCTATGGTCGGCAGATGGATGCTCCAGTTACTATTCCATCTGCGTCAAACTTAGAGAATGGTGCAATACCAGCGTCAGAAATGAGGCGAAACAAATCCGGATACCGGATCCGGGTAGAATATTGAAAAATTGAGGGGGAAAACCCTTAGTGGTGTTCTTCACTTATGCTTTACAGTTTGCATGTAGCTTCTTGACGCCAGATCTTAAATTATTGTAAATTGTAATTGTATCGCGCTTGCTACCCTTGACGAGGCATCAAAGCCCTTTTTGGTGAGTAGCACACTAGTCTGGAGCTCTAAAGGATTAGCGGTGGATTAGTATAGGAAAATATGAGTTCATTTGAGCAGTGGACGCGTGAGACTAAATTGAATTGAATACGATAATTGAGGGGTAAAAGAGGGAAGAGTCTAGAACGTGTTATTTGGGAGATCATAGTTGTAAGATGAGGTTTGGGATGAGTAAAAGGAGAGATGGAGGAGGAAAGAGTCTCTAGAAAGGGATTAGGGAGATCATAGTAGTAAAACTAGTCTGGGATGAGTCAAAAGGAGGGATACATGGGGGAAAACATTAGAAAGGGTTGTTTTTGGAGATCATAGTAGTAAAATATGGTTTGAGGTGAGATAGGAGGGATAAAGGAGGGGAGAGTCTAGAAAGAGTTATTTTGGAGATCACAGTCGTAGAATGAGATTTGGGATGAGTCAGAGAGTGGAGGTAGAGGATATATTGAAAGGGGTATAATATCAAAGCCAGAAAATTCATAGCGCATAATCACCATGTGGTTATGAGCTCTGAATCTAAAAACACTCACCAAAGATAGGATGTATTTGGAAGCTATGTCCATAAATTGTGAATATATCATATTTCTCCGCCACCATTGAAGTATGGGAACTGTGATCCAGAGTGGAATGGGGCCGGAGTCAATGAGTGTGGTGGCTGGGTCGAAGAAGTGGATGAAAAGGATTATAACTTGTGGCTTGCAAGTAACACAAGGATCTCTGCTGCAAAAGAAGTAACCCATTTAGCTGCCTGCAGAAAGTACAAATATGTGACCTGCATGTTCCACTTTGTGCTTTGCATCAGGAACACCAGCCATCTGTGCTATTTTAGTTCAAACTGTGATCAGAGTTTGCGTAGATTTCTCCAGCAAGTACAATAGCCGCCAAAGTTATCGTACTGTTATTATACCCTGAAATTTGCTGTGCTTACAAAAATCTCTTCTGCAGGTGTCTAAACCATAGATTTTAAAATGCAGCCTGTATGTGGCCAATCAAGTGGTACTGAACAGATTTGTTCCCATAGTTGTTCCTGTTGCCAACTAATTTTGGGTAGGGTTTTTTTAACCCCTCCCATGCCGTGTGCTCATGACAAACTGAGCTCATCATAACGACCGCAACGCTCACACGCGGGGCTAATTCCCCCGCTGTGCTGAGCGTTCTAAAGAAACGGATGTGGCCGTGACAAGGTCAGCTCGTCATGAGCACACAGCCACCGTGGCTCATGATGAACTGAGCTCGTCATGAGCACTAGGGCACTGTGCGCGCCCCCGACTCCCAGCACAGCAGGGGAATTAGCCCCGCAGGCAAGGGGTTAAACTAAAAGCGTAAGTTGACTGTTGTACTTCATTCCTCTTGACTTTGCACATTGTGACTCTGCTCACTTCTGCTGCAGCCCTGGATCCCTAATCCTAATTTTTTGTCATAAACGAGCACGGATCATGCATGTGCACCATGACATAGGCCTGTCTCATGGATTGCTATCTTGTTGAACCGGAAGGGGTGCCCAAAGTGCTACCCTCATAGTTGTGTACGGCTACTGCCTGTACCAGGAGTTAAACAATAGACGCATGGGGGTGGCAGCATACCATGTGATGGTTAGTAGTAGAGACAAGGTCCTTTTTACCTTGTGTCATTATAGTGAGACCTACAGACAATCCCCTTTTTTGAAAGTTCTACTGCTGTGTGTTTAACTCACCCTTAGACTACATCAGGTTGATGTAGAAGTGCGCTCATAGTGAAAAAGTGCTGAATGCCTGTGAGTGCTCAACACATACACTACACAGAGAATGCAATGTGGAACAGTTTGGCCATGGTTTATGTGTTTGTGCTGACAGAGGGTGTTTAAACTGACACTCTCTGGTGCAGTACAGAGAGACTGGAGTATTGAACAGTGTGCACAGACTGAGTGTGTGTGCTGCAAGTGGAAATGCTGGTGGTAGCATGGTACATAGGAACAACAATACTAGACAGTGGAGTGTGCTGTTAATGTATGCTGAGTGGAGAAATACCTTCAGTGGTACAATATAAGGGAGACCCTGGGTTCCATTTTTGGAAGCCTAGACCTGCCTTGTGAAAACATGAGTAGCAGAATCTCCCCCAGACGAAATTGTATATTGCTGCATTCCTATAAGCTGGGTGGGACGAGCACTGGGTGAGGGGAAGCCATGCTCTCCCTGTGCATTTCAAGGGGCTCTTTGATTCAGTGAAGGAGTGCAAGAAAAGGGCCTGGATACATATTAGAAAAAGGGAGAAGGGGCTTATAAGAAAATCATAAAAGGTCAGATTGAGGGCCCAGGATTAACCTTTGATGCACAGATCACTGTGGCTGGCATCCAGGTGTCGACTCTGGTCACTCCCATGAATCTTGATGTGGGTTAATCAGCTTCGGAGTCCTGCCTGCTGTGACAGACATCTTTCAGAAGGAAGGATGATGGGGAAAGTGGTCCATATCAAAGAAGCAGAACCCCAACATAAAACTTCAAAAGTCCAGATACTAAATCACATTTTGTATCTGGAAAAGAACTATATTTAGGGGAGTCTGAGACCCCATACTTTGTCACCTGCCGAGCAGTCAGTCGAGCTACATGAGAAGGATAAACTCTGCAAGACTTCTGCCTGTGACCAGGACTAGGAGCCTAGCATGCTAGTCTCCCTATTGGGTGATGGGACATCACCCAGGGAAACCAAGATCACCTGCCCTGGAGTCTGGAGCACCAGTACCTGCCAACTCGCCAAGACCGGTGTGCCCTCGAGAAAGAAGAGTGTGGTGGAGGGAGCGAGATCCAGAGTAGACCCCAGATATGTGGGGCTCCTGAGCGAGGTGTGCGAAGCTGTGCCCCACGGATCGGGCCATTGAGCATGAGCTGCGTTGTAAAGATTGGCAACTCCGTATGCCAGGATGGGCTACCATGTATGAAGGACAGTGTCACATCTATAGGGCCATTGTCAATGTGCAGCATGGTGGAAGTTGGCGACCCCATATGCCAGGAGAGGCCTTCGTGTGCCGGGAAACTGTGTTGCATTGATCTGGCCATCGCCCATCTGCGGGAAATTGCATTTGAGCCGTACGGCAGGAAGGGCAGCAGAACAGGCAACCTCAGGCAAGGATGAACGGACAGGGAGGCTCGCAGGGAGGGTCTTTGAAGTGACCCCGTATGCCATGAGGGGATGCTTGGAGCGCTGAGGCCAGAGGTCTGGGTTGTTACCCGTGATCTAAATTGCTGATACAACCAAGACAAGGGAGGCTTTGTATCCAAGGGGGCCAGAGGACGGAAGAGACACTGTTGGCGCCCCACCAGAGCAAGGAGACTGTCCCCATCCCAGAGCAAGGAAAAACAAGACTTACCATGTGGGGCTGGATCCGGTGCAACTCTGATCGTCAGGTAAGAGCGGCTCAGGAGAGAGAGCCGGTGCCTGCCAATTCAGGCTGCACATGTGAACGTGTGCAGCTTGACTTTGCCGATCCGGGTCAGGAATTCACTATACCGCTGCCAGGGTTCGTAACACCATAGCGGGTAAGTTGAGAACTGGGTTTACCAGGCCCTGGGGGATAAACCGGGTTAGGTTTTTGCAACCTTACTTGACTCTAAGTCACTACACTTATTGACCAAGTCCAAGAGGGGGAAACCCAGTGAACAGGGCCTAGTAGTTTACATTCTGTGGATGTTGCCGCATGTGAGTGGGACATAACAGCACACCAGTCACATGGGAACTGGGAAGCCCGGGGATGGCCTGACAACTATGAGGATGCCTACCTAAAGGGGGACTGTGTTATTGAATATTGAATGTCGTTTACCATTGCATATGCAGTGTTAAAATTAAAATACTTAATTTTTACAAAATAAGTATTTGACTGGACATTAAGTTATTGTGTGTGCTGCGCACACATTCAGTTATGAATCATGATCACTGATCTGTATCCACACTTCCCTCTGAGGGAGCCTTGACTGTTCATGCTACGCTACTGAGAGTCAAGTGCAGAAGGAGGTGATTGACCCAGTTAAACAGATTCCATAATAGGGTGGGCCCTGGGACATAAGGAGTAAATGGCTTCAACCAACTTGGTTGAGCCCGATAGCATGTGGCCCTATAAATGGGGTTCCGACAATCATAAAAAGATTTTACTCATGTTGTGCAGGTATTAGCCTCCATGTTTCATACCAATGACAAAATCAGGTACAGAAGCTCCCAAAACACCCACCCCAAATTTTATTTGGACTCAAGAGCTTTTGTTTTTAAACTATGAACGAGACGGCAAAGGTAAAATCTTGCAAGTGCTACCTGCTCACGCAAAACTAGGCTCACATGAATGGTGATTTTATGTGGTTTTATTAGAACAGTACTAAAAAGTTCTTTTTTGATGTGCACCACTGCATCCTGTTTAGAAGATTTTTTCCCCTTTCGCCCCAGGCGGCGACGGTAACAGTCACTTGTGCATTAATCTTGTCTCAGCAGGATTACGCCAATGCCCTCTTTGCTGGTATACTGGGGTACATGCTGAAGAAGCTCCAGGAAGTTCAAAATACCGCAGCAAGACTCCTATTTGGTTTATCATCCAGGGACAGTGTGCATCAGCAGTTGCGCTCTCTCCATTGGCTGCCCATGGCAGCTAGAGTGAAATGTAAACTTTTGACTTTGGCCCACCGTGCTCTCCACGGGTGTGGCCCTCTATACCTGCAGAGGCGTCTAGCCTTTTACGTCCCTGCGCACTCCCTGCACTCTTCGTCCTTATGCTATGCCCAGGTCCCACGTTTCAAGCATCAGAGGATAGGATCAATCAATCAATCAATCAAGGCATTTATTTAGCGCACTACTCACCCGGAGGGTCTCAAGGCGCTAGGGGAGGGGGGGTCCGCTACTGCTCGAACAGCCAGGTCTTGAGCTGCTTCCTGAAGGCAAGGTGGTCCTGGGTCAGGCAGAGGTGGGTCGGGAGGGAGTTCCAAGTCTTGTCGGCCAGGTAGGAGAAGGACCTTCCTCCTGTGGTGGCTCTTCGGATACGGGGGACGGCGGCGAGGGCGTGGCTGGTCGATCGAAGCTGGCGTGTGGGAGCGTAGAAGTTGAGGCGGCTGTTGAGGTATGCTTGGCCTTGGTTGTGCTGGGCTTTGTGTGCGTGGGTGAGGAGACAGAAGGAGATTCTCTTGTTGACCGGGAGCCAGTGGAGATCTCTCAGGTGTCCGGAGATGTGGCTGCGACGGGGGATGTCCAGGATGAGTCGTGCTGAGGCGTTCTGGATCTGCTGGAGTCTCTTCTGGAGTTTGGTGGTGGTTCCGGCGTAGAGGGAGTTGCCGTAGTCCAGTCGGCTGGTAACGAGGGCCTGGGTGACCGTCTTCCTGGTCTCGGTGGGGATCCACCGGAAGATCTTACGCAGCATGCGCAGGATGTTGAAGCACGATGAGGAGACGGCGTTGACTTGTCTGGTCATGGAGAGGGAGGAGTCCAGGATGAAGCCCAGGTTGCGTGCGTGGTCTGTTGGTTTGGGTGCGCTGCCGAGGGCGGGGGGCCACCAGGAGTCGTCCCAGGCAGAGGGTGAGGATCCCAGGATGAAGACTTCCATCTTGTCCGAGTTCAGTTTCAGGCGGCTGTTCATCATCCACTTGGCTACTTCTGTCATCCCTTCGTGTAGGTTGGCTCTGGCGGTTCCGGGGTCGTTGGTGAGGGAGAGGATCAGCTGGGTGTCGTTGGCATAGGAGATGATGTTGAGGTTGTGTTGGCGTACGATGGCTGCGAGGGGGCTCATGTAGATGTTGAAGAGGGTTGGGCTGAGCGAGGAGCCTTGAGGAACACCGCAGATGACTTCGGTGGCTTCTGATCTGAACGGGGGGAGGCGGACTTTCTGTGTCCTTCCGGCGAGGAAGGAGATGATCCACTCCAGTGCCTTCTCCTGGATTCCGACGTTGCTGAGGCGCTGCACTAGGGTGTGGTGGCAGACAGTGTCGAAGGCCGCGGAGAGGTCTAGGAGGATGAGGGCCGCTGTTTCTCCATTGTCGAGCAGGGCTCGGATGTCATCGGTGGCTGCGATCAGGGCGGTCTCGGTGCTGTGGTTGGCCCGGAAACCAGACTGAGAGAGGTCGAGGGATCCTTTCGTCTCGAGGAAGGCAGCCAGCTGCTTGTTGACGGTCTTTTCGATGACTTTTGCAGGAAACGGGAGCAGCGAGATGGGGCGGTAGTTCTTGAGGTCGGTGGGGTCGGCTGATGGCTTCTTTAGTAAGGCACTGAGTTCGGCGTGCTTCCAGCTCTCCGGGAAGGTAGCGGTGTCGAAGGAGGTGTTGATGATGTCCAGCAGGTGGGGTGCGATGACAGCATCGGCCTTGTTGAAGACGTGGTGAGGGCAGGGGTCGGTCGGAGATCCGGAGTGGATCGAGTTCATCGTGCGGATGGTGTCTTTGGTGCTGATCGGGGTCCAGGCGCGGAGAGTGGTGGTGGGGGGTGGTGGTTCAGTCGTGGCGTGCGTCGGTTGAGTGCCGAAGCTGTTCTGTATGTCCGCGATCTTGTTGTGGAAGTAGGAGGCCAGGGAGTTGCAGAGGTCTTGCGAAGGGGTGATGTCGTTGTTTCCGGCGTTGGGGTTGGAGAGCTCTTTGACGATGTTGAAGAGTTCCTTGCTGTTGTGTGCGTTGTTGTCCAGTCGTTTCTTGAATGCAGTTTTCTTGGTGGCGTGGATCAGTTGGTGGTGTTTTCGGGTGGTGAGCTTGAGGGCAGCCATGTTGTTCGGTGTAGGGTCTCTGCGCCAGGCTTTCTCGAGGTCACGGCAGTTCTTCTTGGAGCTCTTGAGTTCGTCGGTGAACCATGGGGCTTTCTTGCTGCCGGGTCTGCTAGGCGGGGTCTTCAGAAGGGCGAGGTCGTCTGCGCAGTCGCTGATCCACTTTGCGAGGTTGGTGGCCGCCTGGCTTGGGTTCGTTGTGCTGGTGGGAGGTTTCATGCTCAGGAAAGTCACGAGCTGGTCGGCTGTGATCTTGTTCCAGCTTCTGCGTGCAACCTGTTGCTGGTGGTGGTGGATCGTGGTCCTTCTGAAGCTGAAGTGGACGCAGCTATGGTCCATCCAGTGGAGTCTGGTGGCGTGGCTGAAGGTGATGTCCTTGCTGGATGAGAACACGGGGTCGAGTGTGTGTCCGGGGTAGTGGGTGGGGGTGGTCACCAGCTGCTTGAGACCGAGGTTGGCGAGGTTGTCCAGCAGGGTGGTGGTGTTGCGGTCGTTGTTGTTCTCTAGGTGGAAGTTGAGGTCCCCGAGGAGGATGTAGTCAGCGGAGAGGAGGGCGTGCGGGCTGATGAAGTCGGGATGTCTTCGCTGAATTGTGTGCGTGGTCCCGGGGGTCTGTAGATGAGGGTGCCTCTGAGGGTGGTCTTGGGGTTGATGTGGATCTGGAAGTGCAGTTGTTTGGCAGGTGCGAGGGTGTCGTCGGAGTTGGTCGTGATGCGGATGTTGTTCCTGTGGATGATGGCGATGCCTCCTCCAGTCTGGTTGACGCGGTCCCTCCGAATGATCTTGTAGCCGTCCGGGATGGCGATGGCGATGTCGGGCGCTGAGGAAGCGTTCATCCAGGTTTCCGTGAGGAAGGCGACGTCTGGGGCTGTGGTGTCGAGCAGGTTCCAGAGCTCGACGGCGTGTCTGTGGATGGAGCGGGTGTTGAGCAGGATGCACTTGAGGTGGTTGCTGCTGTGGCTAGGCTTGATCGATGCAGGTGTAGTGCAGGTCCGGATGCAGGTGAACTTGCAGGAATGGCAGCAGAAGGGTCCGTGGGTGCGTCTCGGGGTGGCCCGGTAGCAGCCCGGGATTCGACCGGCATTGAGTGCGTAGAGTTCGATGGCGTCGTAGGTCCGGGGGGTGGGTTGGGGTCTGCGGGAACCAGGGGTACTGGCACTGGGCGCGGTCCAGGCGCGGACGGGCGCAGACGGGCTTACCTTTGGTGCACCTTTGGCGCGCATAGGGCACGCCCGCTGCGCGCGCACGCTGCGCGTACGCGTGGACTCCGCCATAAATGGCGTAGTGGGGGGGCGTAGCGAGGGAGGAGCAGCTGGGAGGCGGGAGCGGGGTGGCCAATGGGCGAGAAGCAGCAGTGAGACGGGGCGGGGCCACAGGGGAGCAGCGGCGGGGAGGGGGAAAAGCGGCGGGAAGGACACGAGGATGGCACAGGAGGCACAATCAGGGGAAAAAGTCAACACAATACAGATAAACAGAAGAAAACCCAGCAAACGCTGTACAATGGCGAAACAACGCAAAGTTCACGATCAGGGGCACAATGCAGACAGGAAACGAGCCGGAGGAGTAGCAGTCCCGGCACACGCCTGTGCGAGGCAGCAGCGGAGGGGTCGGGGGTCCCGGCACTCAATGAGGGAGCTGCGCGGTGTGTGGAGCGACCAGCCCTGCAGGCAGGGGCAAAGGTCACCGGAGGCAGCTCTTTTGCAGATAAAGCGGCGGTTGCATGGAATGCTCTTCCTCTGGTCCTGCGCACTATCCATGACCCAGCTGTATTCAAGAAAAAATGGAAAACCCATCTATTCATCCGATGTCCATTGGTCTATCCCCTTCAATCTCGCGCCGGGACACTCATGAGTACCTGTGCGCGTTTTACATTTATATATCATAACATACCCATGTGAACACAGCCAAAGCACCAGAGTGCTGTACGGGCCCATAGGAAAGGATACAGTCTACATGGGAATTGAGAGGTACCTGGGTTGTGGAATGTCAGACCATCATAATGTAGTGTTCTTTAAAGAGGTGCATCCTCAACTCTTTTCTGAATTGGAGCAGGTATGGGGGTCCTAATGGATATGGGGGAGGAAGTTCCGGATTCTGTGTTCATAAGTGGGCAATGCCTGTTGCCTTGTTTTTTTTCTCCTTTTTATGTTACATCATCTCCATTCTGATGTTGTCCTAATTGCATGTGTGCCGAGTGCCACTAGAGATGGTGAGCTTGCCAGCCTGATAGGTAGTCGTGCAAGTTGTGATATGTTTGTAATAGATGCAGCCAGGGCTTTAAGCAGATGAAAAAAGTGTGTGTTGGGGGGTCTCTAAAACAGGTGTGGCCTATGTAGTTATAGGTGTGGCTTATACACATACACTACATTTCTGTGATTTCCATAGAGTGCCACTGGATTTGTATTTTGGTGTCTCTCTGACCTTTCTGCTATTGATACAATAAACTCTCCTGAGCACTTAATTAAATAAAACATGTTTCAACATCCAAGAAGGAGTCATGATGTTTCCATTGTCTTTTTTATTAGTTGCATAGGTGCTCCTTTGTTTCCTTATTTCTTTACAGCAGTTCATGTACAGAAATTAAACACTCTACACAGCCAACACGTGTTTTGTCCTTGTGGCACATTCGCCTCCGACTTCCTCAGGGCTTAAGCGTGTCAGAATCAGTCTCTGCCTCCTTTAATGGATCAAAGTAAATACATTCTGTAATTTCAGTTCATGTAGGTACGGTGCCTAGCATCTTCATTTGAGATCGGGGAGTACCCCTTCCTCGTGAGTTTTGTCCAGAGCTTTCTATTGTGGCCGTTATAAATGTATCAAGGTAACTCGGTTCAAAGTATGCACTATATAAGAGTGATGTGCTTAGCGGAAGTAAAAATCCAAAGCACAACATCCTGGGAATAGCTAACACTCTAATGGAGTACAAGATTCTGTAAAACGTGAAATATAAACAGGAACTAGATTGCTGATATGGATTACCTGAACATTTATTACATTAATTGTTCAGAAATTGTCCGTTTTTTACCAGTAAAGTTAAGGACATGAAGAGAGGACTTGACAGGGACTGTTTCCATATCCATTCTAAAATACTACTGGGTCTGAAAACCTGGGCAACCAAACCCACTAAAAGGCCTGAAGGCAGCTGGTTTTGAAGATTGTGGAGCCATCAAGGGGAGCCAGTGAAGTTCTAGCAGGGTGGGGGTGATGTGATCATATTTTATTTTTTCGGCTCCGGATAAGACCTGCTACAGTGTGTGGAATGTCCTTTTTCTGTGAAGTACTGTCTGCTGCCCATGCACCAACTCATAATTTTAACGTTAAGTGTATGCTCTTTAGTTGGAGAAGTGTCCTAAAAACAGACTAGCAGCTAAGATCTGCACCAGCACACATGTTCATGATATGGCTCTTGTTGTGCTGTGTTCAGGCATCCCCTTTGTCCACCAATTTGTTTTGCCATGTGCCCTGCTATATTTTCTTAAATTTATCATATCTCCATATTTTCAGACAGGGCCGACTGTTCAAGTTCAAGTAGTATATTTGCATAGTTATTTAAAACCGTTGCAATACAAAAAATATATTCAACTAAAACTATTGTGTGCATATATAAAACTCTTGTATCTAAAAACAGTACTAAAAAGCTTGCTAGTTTTGTGCAAATATAGTAGCATAAATAACTTGTCAGTTTTATCAACTTGAATTATATGTTCGAAGTGTCCTCAGACGCTTTACACATTTTACAAATATTTTTCAAACTAGGTTCCTGTTGTCTGCATTTCTGGCAATTTGCTACCCCACAGTCTCAGATATTTTACTGTTCTGCAGTTCAGTTGTGGATCGCTAGGTGCAAAATAAGCCAACAGAGCTTGCCTCCTGGTGCGGATCTCTCGTTGACGGAAAAGTTGTTTCAGACATTTCTTTCGTGCTGTTGAGTTTTTTACAGGAGCATAGTAGATGCAGCATGTCTTCCAGAGCCGATCCACATCGACAGGGCCGACTGAACACAGAGGAAGTCAAGTATTGATATGAGTTATCATGTTTTCAGTGCAGGATTAGTTACCAGTCCTTATTAGAAAGAAATGTCATTAATACATATGATACTGCGTTTAAAATTTGCATTTGATTACCCTTTAGTGCCTAGCTGTCTGTTTTTTTTATCATAGTACGAGCTGTCATGTAAGTCATTTAGTGCCCTTGGGTTTTTGCAAAAATTTAGTCTTATTTCTATACTTGGGCCAAATCCAGGTTTTGAATTTCAGCCTACCTTGGTGTTAACTGTACTAATTTAAGTACTCTAGACTGTTTTACATAGATTTCCTTTCAGTGATTAATTTGTACAAAGCATGGGTGTATGGGCACGAAGATTTCATAAGGATTCTGCCAGCAGTACTACCAATACAACAAAGTTGTTAAAGTACCAAGATTTCCAAATCTTGAATCCAACCCTTGCCTCATTCTTGACCACCCTACACTTCGGTCTCTTCGTCTCACTTTTTCAGGGTCTTTTTCATCCCTGAATTCACACTTTACCAGATTTACTAGATTTCGCTTGCCTTTGATTTTTAGGTTTAAAAATAAAATCTTAAAATGGGCTTAGAGCCCGCCCACTACTTACCTTTCCTTACCATTGGCTGATTCCCACATCACCTTACTTGCCATTGGCTGGCTCCCATGTCACTCTATTTTCCTTGCTTACTATTGGTCAGCATGGTCTCCTCGCCTTCGTCTTCCTTTCTGGGCTTCAATCGTGGAGTCTTTGTCTGAAAATCCTGCTGGTTACCCTAAACCATGTAATGCTTCTGATGGCCAGTGTCCTTCCACTGGCCAACCACTTGCAGAGATACATTTGTATCTTTTTGTACTAGCACTCAATAGGAGTGCATGTGTTTGCAAGTCCTCTCTGAAACTCCCACACATTGCTTTTCCACGTCCCTCTCACCAACTCCCACTTTATTATTTTTTTATCCTGTCCCTCTTGCTTCATCATTACTTCCTCACTCCAAACCACCACTCCTGCTTGGTAGCTGCTGGCCCCTGGCAGCTTTCAGAGCAGGTGCGTTTTTTCATTCCAAATCGACCTTTTTGCCTGTCTTGTTATTCATTAAGAAATCTTCCATGAATGTTCCTAGAATTACAACCCACATTGTTAAGCAACTTGAGGGCTCTGTGAGTGCGTCACTCTTCCCAGTACTGCAACTGTAGAGCAAGGTGCTCCTTTTAACGGGTAGCTTTGAAGATGTGAATGTTATAGATATTGGGTAAAAAGGGAGAGGGGGCACTTACATGCCACTGAGTCTTGTCTTGTGTGAAAAGGGCTGCTTTATTGAAAAGGTTCACATCACATAAATCTTCCTTGGCCCGAAGCCTTTCAAAACTAAAACCTCACTACACATCCAATACCCAACCGTCCCTACACCCCTCCCCAACCCCTTCCTCCCCAACATACATAACCTTTAAACTTTGACATCATGACCTTTTACCTGTCTGCTCATTTCCTTTTACAATTTGCTTCTTATCTAAAATGATTCATTAACCTATGCTCAACTTGCTATTCCTATGACTTAACAGTTTAATCCCATGACTTCCGATGTGTGTTTGTTGAGGCAATCTGTTTTTGCCTGCTTATCCTATCTTAATCAAATTAACCTTAAGTAAAGGCCTGCAACCTTGTGGACCTTCCACCTAATTATATGGGGGCTGCTTCCGAGTTCACCTACCAACAAAATGGTGGAGGACAGCCCCAAAATGTCAGACTATGCATCCTTGGGCTACATTCTGTACTGAATGTAGCCCAAGAAAGCCCAGTCAACTAGAATGCACCTGCCTTTTCCCAATTCCCTGGAAAGGGGTAGGGGGTGTGGGTAGAATAGACCTCCTTCCGCTCTGCTGTCCCCCAACCCCCTATTAGAATACATATCCAACGATGAAAGCACTGCCACAGCTTTCCAGAAGTTAGCGTATCTAGCATACCCTTAAGGCATACATCAGTGGGCAGCGTTCACCTTACACTGTCTGTGTACTGTTTCCAGATCCCCTGGCACAGCCTAATTGTAAGCTCTCACAGATGGTAAGACTCGAGTCCGCTTCCTTTTTTTGCTGCGCTCCTGTACTATGAACTTACCAAGGAATCTCCTTGGCGTGCCCTCTTCTTTTGTGATTAATGTCCACTATTGCCCTGCATTTGTGCCATACTGGTGCACTTACTGCATGCATTGGCAAAGCCGATGGGTTTCACCTATGCGAGATCTATTGGCTTTATCATTATTTTTAGGTCGGGCCTGGGCAACGCTGGCTTGTAAGTCGTTATTAAGCGTGTTAGTCCCTCCTTGGTACCACCGACTTGGCTTTATTTGTAACTTTCCATGGCGACTGGCCCTTTTACTTCGGATGCGACACTGTATGTCTTATTTAGTCTGTAAGCACTCTTTTCTTTATTGGGTTTCTCCTACTGCAGGCACAATGTGCATTGTTCGCTATGCATGCCTTCACTTTCAAGCAGCCTGGCGGCCGCTTCTTTGAAGTTTTATTTATTTATTTATTTTTGTATGAGTTTTTATATAGCACAAACTTTACCCAAAGGTGTCAGAGCACTTCACAATAGGAACAGTAATGATACATGAGGAGGAAATTCCCAGTGAACAAATTACAAAAGCAAACGTTACGTTACATGAGGTCGGAAATTGTGACAATCGTGAACAAACAAAATACAAGAGGTAGAAAACGGTACATTACAGGAGAAAAAAGTGACAAGTGTGCAAGTTACAAAAGCGTACAAAGTACAAGTAGAGGTATAGTACTGCAATAAATGGCAGACACTCAAAACACAAGAACAAACATTACGTAGGCAATGGTGGCACTTGTGAAAGTATCAAAAGCAAACAAAATGCAAGAAGTAGCAAACAATGCATTACAAGAGAAAAGTGACGTGTTCATGTTACAAAAGAGTACAAAATACACGTAGAAGGATAATACTGTAATAAATGGCAGACACTCAAACCACAAGAAGACACTGGGAAGGCACTTCCATAGTCATGGAGAATAGAATTTCCTATAATGGAAGAACTTCCTTCAGATAATAGAGAGGACGTGAATTACATTTGGAAGTATTTTAGAAGGAGGAGAACTTTGAGGTCAGTTTTGAAGGCCTGGAAGAGGTGGTGATCCGGAGCTGAGGCGGAAGTGAGTTCCAGATTCTCACCGCGTTGCCTCAAAAGGATTAGGCTATCGATCTTTCCTTCTTGAAAGTGGGGGGTTCAAGCAGTACATTTTCTGCACTATATGATGGTCTAGAGCCTCCAGAGAGTTTCAGTTTAATCGCTAGGTAGCTAGGAGAGGAGGAGTGCAAGGCTTTGTGGGTGATACAGGCAGTCTTGTAGATATATCTTGCCTCGATAGGAAGCCAGCAGAGGGTGGATAAAATGGGTGTGATGTGGTCGCTTCTTTTGGCCCCATATATGAAACAAGCTGCTGAATGGAGAACAGATTTCAAGGGGGACAGGTGGGATTTGGGGAGGTCAGTAAGAAGAGAGTTGCAGTAGTCCACTCTGGAGAGAACCAGCAATTGGACTAGGGTTTTATGGTCTTTCTCCGGGAAGAAGCGACGAATCCCCCAAAGAAGGCGCAGTTAGTATCGGGCAGACTTTGCAATGGAATTGATGTGGGAGATTAGATTGAGTTTTTGTCGCGTATGACACCAAGGGATTTTGCGCTGTCGACAATGATGGGTTTAGTGTTAAGTAGATTTATCTGATCCATCCATGATTGAACCGGGGGAGGAGAAAGTGAGGAGGAGAGGAGGAGGAATTCAGTTTTGGAGGGATTCAGAATCAGTTGATGAGTTAACATCCAGTTTTGAATGGAGTCGAGAGTAGGGCTTAGGATGGAGAGATCGTGAGTGGAGGCAACCTTGAGGTAGATTTGAGTGTCGTCTGCATAGAGATGGTAGTGGATCCCGGATTTACTTAGGAGATTTCCCTATGGTTCTAAATAGAGATTGAACAATGTGGGTGCAAGTATAGAGCCTTGAGAAACACCTTGACCTACCGCCAAAGGAGATGAAAGACTTATAAATCATGGCTCTGGTTAAACCATAGGGTCCTTTTTATGCGCAGCGATACAATTTCTGCTGGAGCAGGAAAACAACAAGTGTCACCGGTGTAAAGAGCAGACTCGCACACTAATCACAGTTGTCCCTTGCCTCCTCGCATTATGTGATCCTCTGCAAATCGGTTGTGTCTCTGAAGTGATTCCCTTGCTCATAAAGATTAGGCAAATTATTACCCCTTACCATTAGGCATTTTGCAGGGGCTGCTGTTAAGGTGTGTTGCTACCTTGAACTGAGAACTCTATGAACAAGAATAAAACATTTTAAAGTGTTGCTCCTGTCAACTGAGTTATGTCTCGCATTTACAAGAGTTTGAGCTATTACCATTGTAAATGACAATAGCTTAAACTCTCATAAATGCAACACCTATTGCATTGCTAATGCTTGTTTAACATGTTGCACAGCAGTGTGGGCTGCTGTGCAACATAGGATAACGTTTTTTTTTTTAAAAAGCACTATGATGCGGACAGCGCTGACAGCGTCATAGAACTTTTCTTTTTAGCCATGTTACACCACAGCCTTGCTGCCGAGCAATATGTTAAAAAAACTAAAATTGCCAAAGTCAATAGACCTTACATAGGCAAAACCTTTTGGCTTTGCCAGTGCTTGTTCTTTCTCTTTTTGCACTACTTAAGCACATCCTTGGGTTGTTGCTATTTTTTCGGGTAATTTCCAGATTGCATGGTGCAGTATTTCCCTTTTTGCACCACCTAACAACTGCAAAAACAAGATTTGCACTGACTCAATGCAGCAAAAAGATTTTTTTTTTCTCCAGTCTGTTGCTTCAAATGTTTTGTTCAGTGCTTAATTTGTAAAATATGAAGTGCAGGTGCTCAAATGTTTGTCGGAGGCCACACCCACTTTTCTCTGGCTCCACCCACTTGCTCTATTGGCTCCACCTCCACTCACATCCTCAACTGGCACAGCTAAAAGTCAGATGTAATATCCAATCTGAATTCCAGCAAGAGAGCCTTGCTCATAGTAAGGTGACAACAGTGCAAGATTCCCAAGTGGGAATCACAAGCTGTGGCCACCACTGCCATGTGCTGCCATCACTTTATGTGCATTACTTGCGCTTGCAAACTTTTAAAAGTTACAAATTAATAATGCACATTTCATACAAGTTTGTACATAAATACTGCTGCACAGCACTAAACAACACCGCAAACTTATCTTAACAGACTACAAATGCACTCATGCATGGCTGATGCCACCTTGGTTTAAGTTTCATCAACTGGGCTGGAGGGCTTTTGTATTCAGAGAGAGGATGAGGATCACTACTTTGTATACATAATTGGGGTGGTTTCTCACCCAGAGATTCTTTAAAGCAAGGCAAAGTAGGCAATTAATCAGGCCCCCACTTCCCATGTCCCTCCCCGGTATTCTATCTCTCACTTATTTGCTTCTATTTTTCTCTCTAAAACTCTCACCCCCACCCAGTCTACCTCTAACCCCGATTGTCATTCTCTACCTATCCCTCCCTCAACACCCTTTCTATATATCTTTCCTTCTCTCCTCGCCCAACTCTTGCTCCATCATCTCTCTCTCGGTATCTGACCTCACCCCTCTTTACCTGTCTCTGTTTCCTACCCTTCCTCCCTACCCTCTTCTAAGTTATTCTTCACCTCCAACCTCCCTCTTTCTACTACCAAGCTTCTGCTGCTGGTACTCTTTCTTCACTTTATTATTACTACCAGTCTTGTAGTAATAATAAAGTTAAGAAAGTAAAGGCATAAATAAACTTCATTAAGCCCCAGGTATTTCCGTAGTAGACACACACTGTAGCTCTCCCGGCCTCTGCAAAAATAAAGAAACAATGAATTCTTAAGAAAAATAAATCTGCACGAGTCACAAGAAAGCCAGGGGCACGAAGAGTCCACTATCCAAGGGGCTGTCTATTTAATCAAATCCTATTATGCTCAGGTGGCATTGAAAAGGGCTTGTCACAAGGTCAAAACATAAATATCATACTTTCATGAGTGTTTTCCTACACAATTGGGCGGTAGCTAGAGATTTTCACCCACACACTTCAACCGGACATCCCCTCGGTTTAACACTCCTCTCTTGACACCTCTCAGACCACACAAGGGCATGCAAAAATACATCTCTGGTCAAGAATGGGACACAGTCAAGGCTGTTTAAGTCAAGTTTGTACCTACCGCTGAACTACCAATGGCCAGGAAAAAAACTGGCGCCACGTCTTAAAAGGACAGACACCAGCTGCCCTCCCGGGTGCTTTATGGGCACTTTCAAAAGAAAATAATTTCTTACGTTCAAATTTGTGTCTTAAATATTGCAATTGCAGAGACAAAAATTGCTTAATAAACAGCTGTAAATGACATCAGATTAATTTGCAACCACCAATAGAAGAATATCACATTCATATTCATTGGCAAAATGCGTCAGGCAGATTTAGAGGAGGCAATTTAAACAAAAACACTGGCAATATATTGGAACATGTAACGTCAAACACAAATCTCTTGTTGCTGTGAAACACCAGCATCAACTGATACCACAGGAACTTCAGAACTGAAAACATGCCACATGATCATGCACAAACTATTTCAAAACAGCTAATGGGCAGATATAACAATCCGAAGTGTGAAAGAGCAGCCCAGCAGAAAGTTAAAGCAACTACAAGTTCACCGTAAATAGTGCATACATTAGCCAAGCTTTCGAGAACCTCCTCGATGTGGTTTACACCTAGACAAAGCAATCAAAATACCCGAGAACAATGTAAATGCCACTGTTGTGCCTCATCGTGCATCTGAGTGTGTTTTTAGAAGCTGGATTTAACTACTAAACTGTTTTAGAAATTACAACTGTCTTCACTAGGACCCCAGCATTCCCCCACCACCTCCCCACCTACCACGCTAACACCCCCTCCTGCAGCCAGGGCTGGCAGCTGCTACCTCGCGCCCTATAACCGGCTTCGAAATAAATTAATGGAGGACATTGCGAGTTGACGGACCTACCCCTGTCAGTTGTTTTTTTTTAAATCGTGTTCTGTAATATACACTAAGCACATATATGGGCTAATTTATTTAATGTGCGCAACTACTTACTGATAGAAAAGAAGGCAACAAATGTATTTAACATCTTGCTTTCAGCTTTTCATGGCATTTGGTTTAGCCACTCTTAAGAGGAACGGTTTAGGGAAGGAATGGAGGATACTGTAGTAGCGCAACATTACAGATACTTCAAGGGCAGAGCCTTTTACTTCTTAACCCCGGCCGGCCCTATTGTGTGATATAATAAATGTGTAAGTGGGTCGGAGGCCACTAAAAGGCCAGGGCAGGCACAGTGCATCATCGAAGCAGCGTTGGTTTGTCAATGGGCATGCCACGACGACCTGCTTAGTACTTACGGTTATTGTTCACTGGTGGGCCGGGCCGGGCGTCCGGGGCTAGGAGGTAGTACCTTTATTTATTACCTGATCTAGCTAGGCCTGCCTGGTGCTGCTGCTGCTGCCAACTCTCAACGTCTTTGGGCTGATGGCTCGTGGGGTGCAGCCAGGTGTGATGGAGCTAAAACTTGTCAATCGGAAAACAATCTGCGCACATCCTGCTTTTCATGGCATTTACCCACTCTTAAGCAATAAGCTTTTTAAGGGAGGATATATAGTTCAAGCACAGGGTTTGTACTGTAATAATGAAAATGTCACACATAGCAATCTGAAACGGTGAAACCTTGGCAGCTATGTAATGATTGTGTAAGAACATTTGCGCACGCTGCTTGCCTGGCAGAGCCCCAACCCCCACTGACAGATTTTATGAGCGTGCCCGGCCTGGTCTAAAACGAAACTGAATCCTGCCCTGGCTGCCTAAAATAAAATAAATAAATAATCCTGTAGTACTGATTCCAGTCCGGCCCGCAACTGCGCAACAAGTAGCCAGTGCAGTCACAGAGTGCTGGCAACAAAACATGATCGTGCACATGGTGATGATCATCAAACTAGGGCATTTGAACAACATTTTTAAGCAGTGACGTGAGTGACCATGATGAACCGATAAAGTAAATCTGTAGGCCTCACCTGCGCTGCTGCGCAGACTACTTAATTGAATTCATGATATGTCGGCCGGGCCGGCCTACGCCGCCTATCCCAGATAACCAATCAACAATCATGATAATTTATAAAAAAAAACGTAAACCTGCGCCTGCGGCCCCCGCAGCCCCAGGGGCCAGGCCCTGCCCTCAGTGCCCTGCCTCGCTTCACCTGCCTGCCAGTGCCAGTGCAGCTCATGATTATAATTTCGGCCGCCGCCCTCCCCCCTGACTGACACCAGCAAATATAAATCTGACTGACACGCACCAATAAATTAATCACCCCTGGGACTGCCGTAACCGTAACGCCCTGGCTGGCCCCTGCCTCGCTCGCACTCACCTGCTGTCTGAGCGCTCCCAGTCCCAACTCCGAGTCCAGCAACTTTGAAAGGCCGGGCCCGGCTGGCAGAATCTCCTAGATACTCCACGACGGCGAGGCCAGGGCGAGGGGAGAGGACAGGTGCGGGTATGCTGGGGCGGGCAGAGGAAGTGCGCGTCACGTGCATTCAATTGCATGCAATCTGCGCACGCGTCGCTTCCTCTGGCGCGCATAGCCCCAACCCACTGCCCAACCCCCGCAGCAAAGCCCTGCCCAGTGCCTGGCCTGGCCCCTGCAACATGACACAAACAGTGTCCCGCCCACTGGGGCCCTGATCCGCGCCGCAGCCGGGCCGGGAACTCTTGCCTCAGACAGGGAGTAGAGGTCGGAAAGACGTGACGTCACCACCGACAGCAGTAAGTAGTACTGCATGCAGCAAAGCAGCATCATCGACGACCTGATCAGTGACAGTGAGTCAGTAGCACAGCCACACTCACCAGTGACACACACGCACTAGTCACGAGTTAATATCAAATTCCAAGGCAGGAGCATAGGTGCACTTAATGCCGCGTGATAGACCCGGCCCCCATAATTAAGTGCCGGTGCTGAGCACCGGCAAGCTCCGGCTCAAATTAAGCCCTGGTTTTGTTAAAATTCCAGCCATATAAATTGTATGTGATGCACTCTGTACGTCATACATCTTGACGGCAATGAGACACCAATGGCTGGGTTGTGAGACTGCGCCAGTGTTTTCATATATTTTTTTATGTCCCTGAAAAGGCAAACATTTGCTAATGTCCCTTTGCAGTGAGACTCTCAGCCAGCTGCTATGTGTCCGTTGGGAAATTACCCTTGACCTTTTGAGAATGGAAGACGACGCCGGTGTCCAGGCCTTCCAAGGCGGGAGGCGTCGGGTTTGTAGATGCAAACTATCTCCCCACGATTGCTAAATGTTTAAAAAAAACAATCTATCAGTGTGATGGATTCATTCAACAGCCCAGTCGTCATAAATCATTCACTTGCACAGTGAACAATGGAGATTAATTTAAATTCGAGTTTATCCTTCTTTATCTATGCAGTGTAAAGTGTCTAGATTTGGAACCCGAATGGACACTAGGTGGCGCTTTCGTCCCGAGACTCCCGATTAAAATCATGTATCGCGTAGAATATCAAAGCAGCTTTTTGGCCCCATGTTGCTACGTCAGCGTAGCTATAGTCTTATATTAGAACATATTTAGGAATATGATCAAGGCACACATTCATTTCTACACCAGAATACAGCTAATGCAAGAGAGTGGACACACATTATTCTACTTTAACCTGCATACCAATGTGTATAATGCTTCTTGAAACAAACAAAACAATGTGGTCTATTCACAGACTGCACTTTGTAGTACTTTTTGAAGTACCACAATAGTACTACTCATGTTCTATAGGACAGTGTTGCCGTACTAGTGGTTGGCCATGTAGTGCTGAACTTACGCCAGATCTGAGATGCAGTACATTTACTATTTCATTTTTGTCTGTAGTAACTTTAGAAGTGCAGTTGTGAATAGTAATCGGTTATTCTTTTGGGATAAGTGCACATCCCTCCCTAAACCACTCCATCACGCTCCCTTAACCTCTCCTTACTCTTCCCTAAACCCTCTCTTGCAGCAGTAAGTATCATCCATTTTCCAGCAACTCTTCCTGTCCCTCCCAGATTTACTACTAAAGCGTAGTTGTAGATGGAGATCTCCGCTGTCGGGGCAAACAATTCTGTACAAAAAAAGGGAGGCGGAGACCTTGACATGTACGTTTGCGAACAGCATTTTGTAGTGCATGCGTAGTACTATTGTAGTTCTACAATACTACAAAATGCAGTTTGAGAATAGGCCTCTTAGTTATACATTAACACTCAAAAATGAGGAATACCAAAAAGTAGTAAAGTGACTACAAAGTGTAAGAGCAAATTTACACAAATAAATTTACATTTGTGAAAAAGACTGTTTAGGGCGAGTTTTCAAAAAAAAGATACAACACAGAGCAGCATCCAAAGAGGCTGCGCTGCGTTGAGTGACAGGGAGGAAGCAGGAGAGTGCAATATCTTCAGAGATATGGCTCTCTCCTCCCCTCTCCCCAGCGCTGGCACTGATTTCGGCTGCCGAGCACCATGCACACACCTTAGCACCATAGCGCTAGGGTGTGTGCTTGAGTCGAGCATAGGTTTTGTACAGGAAGGATTCCCTTCCTGTACAAAATACCATGGCTAGACAAGTTTAAAAACTGCACAGTGCAGCACCCGTGCAAAGTCAGGAAAAGAAAGAAGAAATAAAAATATTTCTCCTGTTAGTGCCTCCTTTGAAGAGGTGTTAACTTTTAGTTCTAAACCCAGTCTACAATTCTTTGTAGATAGGGTTTTGCATGGGTGGTTGCATGGAAACACCCATGTACCACCCATGTAACGCCCCCTTGGCACTAAGTAAACCAAAGCAATGTCTTGCGCTGCTTTGCGCTACTTTTAGTGTACTTGCCAGAGCAAAACAAATTTTGCGCTGGAAAGTAAAAAAAAAAATGCCTCAAAAAAACATTTTGTGCTGGTTAGCGTCACATTCAGAAAATGTTTGAAAATCTACCCCCAAGTTTTTTGTTTAACCCCTTCGATGCTGATGACGAGCTCAGCTCGTCATCACCCACGGGTGTCGTGTGCTGATGACGAGGTGAGCTCGTCATGGTGCCACTAAAATGGCATTTTCCAGCACAGGAGGGGGAAAACGCCTATCATCCAAGTGGTTAAAATACATTTTCACATACCTACATTAACCCCTTCGCTGCTGGCCCGTTTCCGCCGCTGTGCGGTAAACAAAAGAACAGGGGCGGGCCATGATGATACCAGGCCGTCATCAGCACACGAGCACTGTAGTGCATGACGGCTTAGTATCGTCATCAGCATACAAGGGGTTAATTTCTTCCATAAATAGCACCTGATCACTCACAAGCAAATATGATGTCCCTGACTAAAACAAGACAAGCATTGGTCATGCACCTTTACCAAATTTCACTGAAGTAATGCATATAAATTGTGTGCAGGAGCAGTACAAGGCCGGCTAGTGGAAAGACCAGGACTAATGGCAGAAGCAGCATCAGTGCAAGTTTGTCTCCCATTCCTATAGAATGGGCCCGGCATGTATACAACAGTTCAGGGCAATCTGAAACACACACACGCACACAAGCACACACACACACACTTGATGCAACATGTGACCATTGTATGTGTTTGTGTGATGATATGAGTGGCAGTTGAGTGTAGTTGCAGGTGTATGTGTTAGGGTGTGATCCCAATGTCTGATGGGCTTTGATGTGTCTTGTGTAAGTGATCATGGTTAGGTGTTATGTGATGATGCTTGTGATGGTGAGTGCATGTATGTTTGCGAGAGTGTGTTGCTGTAGTGTGTGCTGGTAATGTGGTAAGATGATCTGGTGTGTGCAATGGTGGGTGGATGTATTTACATATCTACCTGCTGCATAACATGACTTTGAATTAAAATGGATTGCAACAGGTGGATATTTTGAAGGGTTACGTGTGGAACATGATCAAGTGGGGTGGGAAGGAACTTGATCGAATAAAGGACCACAAAAGTATGGGTCACTTGAAGCTATTAGATAAAAGTAGAAAGTTAACAACATACATTTCGGAGCTACTGAACAATTGTATTCTGGGACAACCATCAGCATTCACTAGTCAGGAGCCCATCAATCATGCAGCCGCTTGGGGTAAACACTCACTCATGGACACAATGTCAATGGATAGTAGAATTTCTCAATCAAGGTACAACATGTCTGGATCACCATTTCACTTATGATGACTTTGACGTAGGCCCCTAAATACTAAAATTGCCCCCCTTTTGCAAGAGCCACAAATATGCCACAAGTTGCCACAATATTGCCAATGAATTATGGGCATGATATGTAATTGAATCGACCTTGCGCTAGGGGACTCATTAGACCATGGCATGCCATCATAATGGC
The DNA here is from genome assembly GCF_964263255.1 of Lissotriton vulgaris. NCBI lineage: Eukaryota > Metazoa > Chordata > Amphibia > Caudata > Salamandridae > Lissotriton > Lissotriton vulgaris. The sequence goes on from NC_141687.1 coordinate 982,428,523, forward strand.
CTGTGATGGCCACAACATGCAAGGCGGTACAAAAGGGGGTGGTGATGGACGGAGCATCTGAATCAATCAAACACTCAGACCCAGTCAAAAGATCTGGGTTTAATCCATCACCGTTCTTTAGCCCACTCTGCCACACCAGTTCAGACATGGCTATATGCAAATCAGTGTGACCCTGTGCCTCATGGGAACAGTCCAGCCCGAACTGCCAAGCCATGTCTTCCCTGGACCGGAAACAAGCTTCCGAGGACCGGTTTCTGGCATTCCAGCCGTCTTCAGCCCAGCTTGCTTGAATCCAGTGGCAAAGTCAGCAAGGGACTCACGTCTGAGCATACCCTGCCACACTTATGACGGCCAAAAGCGGTACAAAAGGGGGGGGTGATAGACAGAGCATCTGAATCAATCCATCACCACCCCCTTTTGTACCACAACATGCAAGGACCATCAGTATCTCTGAAATGACTGCTAGTATAACACCAAAAGCTTAGCATATGACCCAGTACCCAACCTTGTATTCAAGCACATTCAAACAGACTTGCACAGTACACACGCATACAAGGTCATATAGGACAAATGAGAAATCCTTTGCCAATCAACCCAATGTTACCAAGTTTTTAAGGTGTTCCCAAAAAACTGGCTGATTTTGTAAATATTTATTTTCAAGGGCTCCACTATCCTTGTAACCAACTGGTGCTAGTTTAGTACTTAAGAAAAATGCAATATTTCAAGGTGGGTAGTTAATTGAGAAATTTGAAGCACCCAATCACTTTGATCAAACATTAACGGCCTCATTTTGATGTCAGTCGGAGGGTCTCCGACCCGCGGTCGAACGCTTTCTGACCGAGATCTTTGGTTTCACTTTTGACTGAAGTATTACAATGATGGCAGTCGGAAGTGAAACCGGCCGGTCATTCCGGCTGGGTTCCGGCTGGCTCAAGGAGTCCATCGGCCAGTCGGAAAGATGATGTAATCCCTTAAGGACGGTATTTCTGCAGTTGGGATTACGATGTCAGTTTCCCACAGACTTTTCATGTTGGGCTTTCTGACATGAAAAGCCAGTCAGAAAGAAACTCTTGGGCCCATAGCAGAGCCCCCTTCTCCCTGCAGCCTCTGGTTGGGGCTGAGGGAGCACCCAGGGTGCCCCCATATATATCTCTGCACCGTATGGCAGGCACCGTGAAGTGTCTGCCACATGGTGCAGGGGTTTACACAAACGTGCATTTTTCTATAAGAGCTAGGAGTTTGCGACTACACCATGAGCGGTTGCATTGTAATTTGGTGGTCAGAACCACTGACCTACAGTCGGTCGGTGCCAATACCGAAACGGTGTTGGGCGGACGCAAGTCTGCCCGACATCGTAATAAGGCCTTCTGTGTTCATACCTGAGTATCTGTGTACACTTTTCCATACCCATAGGCAATGCTGCATGACACTGTTTTTGAATGTAGGAGCAAAATGGGGAGTATTCTTTACCAAAGATTCAGAGGTCTCTTTTGCACCATATACCATACATTTCACCCATGGGGTACAAATGAGCCCTCATACCACGTCATAGAAAGCAGGAATTCCACCTGCACATCCTGCACAAACAATCCAGATAATGTAGTGAATAGACACCTTCGGGGTAAATACAAAACAACTGTGCAGCATGAGTAGCATGAGCTAGAAGAAGGCAACATCGTCAGTTGCCGTATGCCACCAGAATGCTGAGTTTCAAGTATTATACTACAAACAACATAGCCAGAATATCAACTGCAGAAATATTGTGAAGGTAAGTAAGTATATATAGGTGCAAATAGATTAACTATACTTAACTCCATCTATGTGTACCTTGATAAAAATACATATCTTTAAGGTACGTAAATGTGGAATTAAGGACAATAAAGCAACGCTTATCTGCATGTACTTACCAGCACAGTATTTATCTGTGATTACACTGGTATATGTGAGGAGGACGGTGTTTAGATAAAAGTGATCAGAGGAGGATGGGGAGCTGCAGAAATCATTACCAACATCGTGTCCCTTGCATCTTACACAGTGTATGGAGGACTCCCAGGTAATGTGATGGAAGAATGAACTCTTAGGGGGTCCATTAGGATGGCGGACGGACAAAGTCCGCCCGCCATCCTTTCGTGAAATGGGACCGCCTCCTATTGCTGCGGGGGTCTCATTGCTGACATTAGGATGCGCCTGCCACACTGGCGGGTGCATCCTGCATTCCTGGCATTGCGGCGGGCGTGCTCTCATCACCGCCCGCTGCAATGCCAGGAAGGCATGTTGTGCACTTCCATGCACAACATGGCAGGTGCCTGCCATGTTGTGCATGGAACTGCAGGGGGGTACCCCCATGTGCACCCTCAGCCCCCAGGGTCCCTGGGGGTCCCAGGGTCCCTGCGGGTCCATCCCCAATTGCTGGAACCGCCTGCCTTTCCCCACAGACATGCTAATATGGATGGCTGTGTCTCCCAGACACCGCCACCATGTTAGCAGCTTTTTCACCCGGTCGCAGAGTCGACCGGACGGAAAAGCTGCTTACATGGTGGCGGACAGTCTTTCCGTCCACCGGTGTCCCCCCACCATGGTAATGTGACGGGGGGAATTTGTAAGTGGGCGGTGGTTTATGGCGGGTGGATCGCCACCGCCATAGGGGCGGTGGCGATCCGCCGCCATACTAATGACACCCTAAGTCACAAATTTACATAGGGAGGCATGGTCACTGAATATGGAATATTTTTATACCTGCACAAGTGGCATGGCTCATTAGATCATTGTGTAACAGTAGCAGATGCAAAAAATAAAAATAAGAGTGAGATTAGTCAAACACTAACATTTATTGTTTTTTACAAACACATAAACTCCCCTCCTCCTTCAATCTGCATAGCTTCTTAACTTTACCAAACAGTTATCTGCAGGTCTGTGCTGCTAGGTGCCTAGTGAACACTGACTAAATATTGTGGACCCTATTCGCAAAGTTATATTTACTCTTTTTTGCTATTCACTATTTCTCAGTGTTAAGTTACTTCAAAGTATAGACTGACATGTCTTCATCCCATGAAACTAGGAGATAGAGACATCAAGGACAGAATTTACGAGTGTAACATCCTTAGTAGTAACTTTTCACTTGTAGGTGGTGATCTCTGCCACTAGAGCAGAGATTTTCCTATTTACCTATGGTAAAGTATAGAGAAAAGTAATAAAGATTATTAAACTAAAACAAAACAATTAACACTATTTTAATGTAAACTAATAATGTAAAATAATTACAAATATTTATCTAAAATCTAGAACCAATATAATAAAATATAAAAGCACTTTAACTTAAATGTGGATTAAATATGTAACATACTAAACTCAATTTATGTTATTAATATATTTTTTTTAACAATACAAAACACACATCTTGAGTAAAAATGTTATTATATTTAATATGCATTGCAATTTACTTAAAAAAATCAAGAACAGAATTATTTAAGTTACTTTAATATTTGTAGTAAAAGGTTAATTTGTTCTTTCGAATACATTTTGTTCAAAAATTCTATTTATTAATATAATAATTATGCAAATGTAATTGTTAACATTAAGTAATATATATATGGTGATTGCCCCTGGATTGTTATAGTTAGGTTAGACTTTCCATAGGGAGTGTGTTTTTTGTTCAGCTAATAATTTTGGTGCTGTTTGATGAATTCAAAAAGAAGTTATTCCACCTCAGCTCCTACCTTGAAAGTTCTGGGGTGATCTGTCATGTGGTACGGCCAACAAAAGTGAGGGGTCCCAAAATGCAAATTGCCCATGGAACTTTAAATACCGCTATAACCCAAATGGCTAGATCTTTTCCCAGAAAGTGTGCTTTTTTGTGATTTAGTGTAAATGTGTTCAGTATTTTTTTAGAAATTAGGGTTCAAAATGTATAGTTTTTTGGACGGTTGGGTACACAGGACTCCCGCGTGTGTTCCTTGTTCATGCAGCATCAAACAATGGAGCTATCTGATTAGTCCTGACGGTCTTTTTTTCCATCAGCCATCCATCTCCTGCAGGAGCAAGAGGCTCCCGCAAGTCCCTCTGGGGTTCGCGCAGCAGGAAGAGAAATGCTGCGGCTGCAATTACAGAACATGGGGACTCAGTCCAGTGGGAGCACTGGTGCCCATGTTGGCTCCCATGAACTTCCAGTGGAATCAGAAAACCATTTAAAAAAAGAGGGGACATGAGTGTCTGAGGTGGGTTTGCCCCGTAAGGGTAGTTGGCATTCCAGATGACCCTTGTTGCGCACGGTCAAAGCTGTGCGAGGTAGAGGGGCCTCCTGCAGGGGGTTGGGCACAGATCCTGGGCTCAGGCCAGGCCTTGCAGCCAATCCCACACTGCCTACAGTTTTAGGTGTGTGCCACTGGGGGTTGGCTACCCATTGGGACATTGGGCAAAGTGGCCAGGCTCTCGGCCAACCCCACACTGGCCTTGGTGGGTTTGCTGCCCACGGGGTTGGTGTAGGGCATGGCTATAGGTCAGGCCCTATGGTGAACCGTACACTGTGCACAGCATTTGGACGTATGTAGCAGTGGGGTGGCTGCCCGCTGGGGGTTGGGCGCAGGGTCTGACCATATGCTGTGCATAGCACGGGGTTGGTATAGTTACAAATCATAATAAAATATCACTTTGCATAAAAAAAAACTGAAATTCACTAAACAAAAAAGGTAAAAATGACGTTATAGGCAGGTGAAAATATCAATTTTCACGTAACATTTTAAACTATTGAAAGCTGAAATTCACCACTTACAGGTTTTTTTTAGTTTTACACAGCAGGAACTAGACAGGAAGATATCAGGTATCAGAGCACTTTACATGAGCACCAGTTTCGAGATGGACACATTCATTTTTGTTATGCAAGGGGAGATTAAGTGATTTACCCTGAATCACAGGATGTTGAGCGTCGTTGCTGAGACTCGAGCCTGGGTCTCCAGCTTTGAGGTTGACTGCTCTAGCCGTAAGGCTACATCCTAAAGGATATTACTGTAACTCGCATTGTCACCACTCACAGTGTTGTCAATGATGTCATTACAGATGTCATATTGATGTTATCAAAATAGCTTCATTTAATTAACACAATTATCTATGAGATTTTATTTTATTTTCCTGCCTCAATTGTTTTCTATGGGAGTGTGTTGCAATACCAGTGTGTGGTGATGGATGTACACTAAGACTGAGCTGGAGTACATTTACTACTATTTTAGAACATTTTTGGCTGTAGCAACTTTAGAAGTGTAGTTTGTAAATAGCAATGGGCTTACCTTTTTGAAGATAGCTGTGTGTCCAACCCTAAACCCCTCCCTGCCACGCTATCACTCCAGCCTTACTCCTCCATAAACCCCTCCCATTAGGTGTATGTTCTCCTCATTTTCCAGTCACTTCCACCTGTCCCTCCTATGTTTACTACTGAATCATATACGTATGTGTGCAGAAAGCTGAGCCACTGGGTGAAGATCTCCAAATAGAAAGGATAGAAGAAGTGAAGGTCTCCTCCCAAAGGTTTGTGAATAGCATTTTGTAGCACAAGAGTAGTAATACTGTAAGAGTACTTCACATACTATAATGTGCAGTTTGTGAATCTGCTCCTGTATGTTCACATGTATAATATCTTTGACAAAAATATCTATGTCAGGCACAAATATAGGCTGCTTTGCTGCCAGCTCCAGCTGTCTTTTCAAGGTGAAGTACTCTCTTGAGTCACCCAATAAGGTGTAGTTCATCTTATTTAAGATAAATTCATACATGAACCACACATATGGGGCGAGGTGGTAATAACCACCATTCCAATCACTGTAGGCAACAGCAAAATGTCATAAAACATTCAAAGACCAAGCACATGAATTTCGAGTGAGCGAACACCTAATATAAAGATGATACAAACTGGTGCACGAGATGCCAGGATTCAGAGCCCTAACTGATCACAAGAAGTGACCCTAAAGAAGGCAGAGCTGAGTCATAGACCATTTACAGGAACACGGATAACCCCAGAGGAAGACTACTGAACACATGCTGAATCAGTGTTTTAAATAGAAATATAGAAGTACTAGTATAGACTATCTAGAGTACATGTTAGCACCTAAGAAGTGCAGGTACTCTCCATTTCAAATGTAAAAAGTGCAGGTCTCAGTCCTAGACAGTACCTGCACATTTAAAGCACTGTGTTAGATCACATAAATCAAATCACAACACCCCCACCTACTTTAACAACTTCTTCTGTTGCTGCATCAATATCTAAACACACAAGATGATGGACGGAATGTTGCACAATGGCAAAACATTCACCCTCAGTCACAGATCTGGGTTTAATCCATCGTTATTTTGCTCACCAAGCCACCCCAGTTCAGACATGCCCATATGCAAATCAGTCTTGACCCAGTGCCTCATGGGAACAGTCCAGCCCGAACTGACAAGCCATGTCTTCCCTGGACCGAAATCAAGCATCCTAGGACCGGTTTCTGGCTATCAGCCGTCTTCAGCCAGGATAGCCTAACTCCAGTGGCGTAGTGAGCACGGGACCCACGTCTGGGCATACCCTTCCCACATAGGGTGAACAGCAAAACACACAAGATGATGGACGGAATGTTGCACAATGGCAAAACATTTACCCCCAGTCACAGATCTGGGTTTAATCCATCGTTATTTTGCTCACCAAGCCACCCCAGTTTAGACATGGCCATATGCAAATCAGTCTTGACCCTGTGCCTCATGGGAACAGTCTAGCCTGAACTGCCAAGCCATGTCTTCCCTGGACCGGAATCAAGCATCCTAGGACCGGTTTCTGGCTATCAGCCGTCTTCAGCCAGGATAGCTTTACTCCAGTGGCATAGTGAGCACGGGACCCACGTCTGGGCATACCCTTCCCACATAGGGTGAACAGCAAAACACACAAGATGATGGACGGAATGTTGCACAATGGCATCCTAGGACCAGTTTCTGGCTATCAGCCGTCTTCAGCCAGGATAGCTTGACTCCAGTCGCGTAGTGAGCCCGGGACCCACTCCAGTGGCCTAGTGAGGCACAGGGTCAAGACTGATTTGCATATGGCCATGTCTGAAATGGGGTGGTCTGGTGAGCAAAATAACAATGGATTAAACCTAGATATGTGACTGGATAGCTGTAGCGTGTGGCCAGAGAGGGTTCAACATCTTTGGATGCCGTTCAGTGTCTGGCCCACTGAATCCGATTTGCTGCTGCAGCGAAGATTTATAGGAAGATACAGCAAAATCAGACCCACTGGTGATGCATTGGCTGGCAGGGTGGTCTGGGTCCCACTGTAGTCCTCCAGAGTCCAGGCAGACATTTTGCAAAATGTTTCTATGTGCCAGCTTTTAGCATTAGGAAGGAGGAGTACACTGACACCAGCCAAGGGTTTCAGGGCCTCTGGTAAAGCACTTGGGGGTCAGGGCGCACTCCAAAGAGGCTACCAGCAGGGTCGAGGGCAGGTGTAGATGGAACTGGTCAGCTGGGCTCTTTCAGGAAAGTAGGCTTCTTGCAACTTTTGTGTCCCTGTAGCTTAGCAGGTCAGTCAACTGGTCTTTGGAGTCCACTTCTTTGTCAAGAGTACAAGTGGGAGCAGGTCCAGCCCTTAAGGTTCTCCTCACAGGGATTAACAGTCTGTGCAGTGCTTCTTCTACCTTATACAGGTCCAGTAGAGTTCTGAACGGGGTTACCAGGGGTGCCACATATATGTCTGACACTAGCCTATGGGTGACAGTGACTCCTGGATCCTCTCTAACCAATATGGAAAATGTTCCCAATACTCTACACTCCTCTCATACCTGGACTGTGCTGCTGTTTGCAAGGCTCTCTGTCAACGGCTCGCGGAACCCGCTCCGCGGGTCCCGCTTTGGATTTCTCCCTCTGCTTGGCGCTTCTGTGGGGGTCTGAGAGGCTGCAGGGCTGCGAGTGGAACCCGGGACTCACACTCCCAAGAGTCCCGGTGTAAGCGGCCGTATCACCTGGCCCCGCTCTCCCTGACCGCCCCGCCCCACCTCCACCAATAGAAAAGAGGGAAGGACCCTGTGCTGCGTGGGACACTCCTCTTATACCTGGACTGTGCTGCTGTTTGCAAGGCTCTTTGTCAACGGCTCGCGGAACCCGCTCCGCGGGTCCCGCTTCGGATTTCTCCCTCTGCTTGGCGCTTCTGTGGGGGTCTGAGAGGCTGCAGGGCTGCGAGTGGAACCCGGGACTCACACTCCCAAGAGTCCCGGTGTAAGCGGCCGTATCACCTGGCCCCGCTCTCCCTGACCGCCCCGCCCCACCTCCACCAATAGAAAAGAGGGAAGGACCCTGTGCTGCGTGGGACACTCCTCTCATACCTGGACTGTGCTGCTGTTTGCAAGGCTCTCTGTCAACGGCTCGCGGAACCCGCTCCGCGGGTCCCGCTTCGGATTTCTCCCTCTGCTTGGCGCTTCTGTGGGGGTCTGAGAGGCTGCAGGGCTGCGAGTGGAACCCGGGACTCACACTCCCAAGAGTCCCGGTGTAAGCGGCCGTATCACCTGGCCCCGCTCTCCCTGACCGCCCCGCCCCACCTCCACCAATAGAAAAGAGGGAAGGACCCTGTGCTGCGTGGGACACTCCTCTCATACCTGGACTGTGCTGCTGTTTGCAAGGCTCTCTGTCAACGGCTCGCGGAACCCGCTCCGCGGGTCCCGCTTCGGATTTCTCCCTCTGCTTGGCGCTTCTGTGGGGGTCTGAGAGGCTGCAGGGCTGCGAGTGGAACCCGGGACTCACACTCCCAAGAGTCCCGGTGTAAGCGGCCGTATCACCTGGCCCCGCTCTCCCTGACCGCCCCGCCCCACCTCCACCAATAGAAAAGAGGGAAGGACCCTGTGCTGCATGGGACACTCCTCTCATACCTGGACTGTGCTGCTGTTTGCAAGGCTCTCTGTCAACGGCTCGCGGAACCCGCTCCGCGGGTCCCGCTTCGGATTTCTCCCTCTGCTTGGCGCTTCTGTGGGGGTCTGAGAGGCTGCAGGGCTGCGAGTGGAACCCGGGACTCACACTCCCAAGAGTCCCGGTGTAAGCGGCCGTATCACCTGGCCCCGCTCTCCCTGACCGCCCCGCCCCACCTTCACCAAACCCCGCCCATTGACCTTGGATCTACAAATACGGACACCAAACGCAGCGCGGGAGCGCGCGCGGGAGCGACCGGGGCGAAGACCGGGCAAAGAGCGGGCCGTTTGAGGCCGTTCGAGGACTGAGCGGACTGGACTGGCCCATTCTCTTTCGCCCACTGTTCCCTATTACAGAGTACCACAAAGTTCAATCTCTGCCCTCCATTCCACATATTATTTGTTGCCTGGCCCTGCCCCTCGCTTAAGATATGTGCACTAGAATAACCAGGAGTAAGGCCTCTAAAGGTGGTCACCCAATTAGTGGTCCAATGGATGACTTCATTACCCGCACTAATTTCGCCATTGACCAGGAAATATCCAAGCTCCAAACTCGGGTATCTCTTGAGTTGGCAGCGGCTAGAAGATTGTCTGAAGTTATTGCTACCTCCAAAAAATCTTCCTTGGGCCCCATAGCTGCGGCGGTTACTCCAGAGCGCCCTCCCATTCCCCATTGTATAATTTCACAGGCTGAGGTTCATCCGACCCCGCTCCAACTTGTCCCTTCTCCACACCACGTTCTACAACCCAACCCAGTGGAAGCGAGTGCACCTGCCACCTCTTGCACTCAGAATGTCACTACTATCCTTCCCCCTCCACTGGTTTTTAACGCCCCTAGTGCTACCCAACCAAACCGGAAGCCTCGCTCTCGTTCCGCTTATTCACGGAAGAAGGCGAAAGTCGCGGTGTCACAACATTTGACACTGACGAAAGGCTCAACACCTACCACCAAAGGTGTCCGGCCTCTTGGGAAGCAGCCCCCAATGGAGGGAGGTGGGGCGGGGACAACCACCGAGCAATCACCCGGTACCACCTTAGTAACTGAAGGTTTACAGATAGATGGTTTGGGCAACAACGACAGGGAATTTATAGATCTGGTATGGGAATCCCTTAAAAAGCTTCTTTCCCCTCTAGATCTCAGACTCTCACGAATCGAAAATAACCTACTTGAGATGGAAAAGAGCATTATTGCTCTGGCCACTCTCGGTTTGAGAAGTCTTGAGAACCAGGGCCTTCCTGTAGCTGATGCTATTCCTCCAGCTCCCACACCACAAGTACACCAAAGTCTGCCCACTATACCTACCACTGCACGCCCGGTCCCCAAACCGAGGACTGTGGCTGTGGACCAAATGCCAACTACCACAATCCTTAAGGCCCCCAAACGGGCTTCCACCCATTTACCTGTTAACACTAAACCTGGTACAACTTCAAAACTCCAGCTTGGCGAGGCCACTATACCGCCTACCCAGGATTTCCAGGTAAAGAATAACTTTAGAGGGGGTTATATTGACCTTCCCCCGGAAGCCAACGACTTTGTAGTTGTGTTGACGGGAGTTCCTCAGATTAGCAGCGGCCAATATGAGAATCATTGGTCCTTGAAAAATAAAATAATGCATTGGCTTAATGTCAACAGACCTATTCCCAATGGCCGCAGAAGTAAAGTTCTGATGGTGCGCAGAACTTCCTGGGTGGGCCCAACTAGGAAAACGAATGCGGGGGATTGTATAGTTGTAACTTTTGATGATCCACACACGGCTCAGCATATATGTTCGTGGCCCTGCAGTGAAGGGTCCTCTGTCATCCCGAGGCCATTGTCCTTTTTCTATCCCCCACGCTCCATGTTTAATCAGATGGACAACTGGTCATTAGTCCATCATCAACCAAGGAGAAACCGCCATAACCATCAAGTGGATCCCCTTTCACATTGGAATGGTTTCCCAATCTCAAATAGATTCGGAGGCCTGGAGGAAGTAGATTGACTCTCCAGGCACTCTGGTTCCCACACAGCGGGTAATGTACTATCTTTGCCAGCCCATGGGCGTTCCGATTCCCTTTGTGTAGGCATCGAATCCTTAGTCACTGTCCATCCCTCTGGCTTAGTAAGAACATCACATAGCCCCATTTCTGAGGGGGGGTCGATAGCTAAGAGCAGCGCAGATCTAGCTGAGCTGACTGATCTGGGAGCTTTTAGCCCAAGAGGTAGGGATGACCAGTTGGCACCCTCCCACATCTTACCCAAGGCCCCCATCCAGGCCACACCATCTGTAGGAACCCAGCCTGAGGGAATTATGGTCCCTACAACCACCCACACTATTTCCCAAGATGAGCCCTTAGAAAGGTTACCCTTAGTGGCTGTGCCTACTCCATCTGCATCTGCTCACTCTCTCAGCCAATCTACCATAGCTGTACCCCCGTTAAAGATTGTAAGCTGGAACGTGGCAGGGCTAAATCGGAACTTTGATAATCCAGAATGGAATGTGTTCCTAGAGCCATTTGACATTTGTATCCTGCAAGAAACCTGGACCCAGGAACCAAAATATAGAGTAGGATTTACCACCTATTTTGTCCCAGCTCTCCAACAAAGGGGTTCCAAGGGTCGTCCGTCTGGAGGCCTTTTAATATGGGTCAGCATTGCTCTGGGCCTAAAAGTGAGCCATAGGTCCACACACTCTCCCGACCTGCAGAGGATCTCAATACATTGCCAGGGGGGAAGGTTGTTAGAGGTTTTCAACCTATATCTGAGGGGCGCCAGGAGCGGGACATCAAGCCTTCCTCAGACAGGTCTTAGCAACGACCTAGCTGCTTGCAAGATCGACTCCTATATTCTCCTTGCAGGCGACTTTAACTGTTGTTTTGAACCCTTGGCAAAAGAAGATATTTTGGATTCCTTTGAAGAAGACGCAAGAAGGGGTATCCCGATCCTGTCCCTTGACCCGATTCCCAAATGGACACAAAGTGCGATAGACATCAATGCACTCTGTTTGGAACACAACCTGAGGCCAGTGAATGGTCGATCAAAATCGGACCTTATGGGTGCTCACACTTATAACAGAACGGGCCACATCTCCAGAATTGATTTTATCATCTTGAATTATAATCTCTGGCCCTTTCACCTAGATATGGAGGTTGTAGCATCCTGCGATAGTGATCATAACCCTCTTTGCCTAACCCTCTCTCCCCTTTGGCAAACTAAGAAGTACGATAAGCAAGTCCATATCTGGAAGTCATCCCATGAAATTGTTCCGTCCAATTGTGGCAGGCGTTTGAAGTGGGCAAAAGTTAAAGCAGACGAGGCAAGGTTGGCGCAAGCCGGGACCATCTTGTCTGTGGTGGAGCCTCGGCTTGACGCTTTAAGCCCATCCAGTATAAAAGTCCTATCACTGTTTTCAGAGACCATAGTAGCACTGAGCAAACTGTTTATTATTCAATATACTAAGCCCAGGGTGGTTTCCAAAAGTGACTCTAATGCTAGAGACAAATGGTATTCCCCTAAATGTCGTACTGCTAAGGGGGAGCTTATTGCTGCGGTAAAGAGTAGGGACCAAGCGGCTATTAGTTCCGCAAGGAAATCCTACAAAAAAATAGTGGCTGAGGCAAAGGAGGCTCATGATTATCACTTCTGGTGTGATCTAACCGAAGCTAGTAGCATGAAGGATTCCAAAGGGTTTTGGGATCTCCTAAGAGCAAGGAATAAGCCCATTGACCAGCAAATAACCTGTAATATCTCGGGTGACGCTTGGTTTGCCCACTTCTCCAAGCTTTATTCTGCTGCACTGGACTTGTCTCTTCCATGTCCGGGGTCTTTGTCCAACATAACAGTTAATCCCCTTGCTATTGACGTCCCTTTCACTAGCCAGGAAGTTGAAAGGGCTATTAGGGGCATTGTCCCCAATAAGGCTCCAGGTCCCGACGGGATCCCAGGTGACCTACTGAAATCCTACCCAGCAGTGTGGAGCAGATTAATCGCTTCACTCCTAAATGAGGCTCTGCTAGGAGGATCTTTTCCTGACTCTTGGAGGGGTGCAGAAGTAGTGCCTATCTTTAAGAAAGGCAGCAGGGACGATCCAGCCAACTATCGCCCTATAAGTTTGTTGGATTCAACACAGAAGGTTGCGGGGAAAGTTGTCCTGGGTAGGATTTTGCAGTGGGCCGATGAGGGAAAGATCCTGTCCGATTTCCAGGCAGGCTTTAGAACAGGGACAGGCACCATCGAGCAAACATTCCGCCTTCTAATGATATATTGGAAGGTGGTGGTGCTGGGAGGGGGCACGTTATATCTAGTCTTCATAGACTTGAGAACGGCCTTCGACCTGGTCCCGCGGGCACTACTATGGAATGTCCTTGATGGATTAGGGTTACCCACCTACCTGTTGTTCTTGCTTAAAAAATTCCATGAAGACAATTTCGCCCAGATCAGGTGGGGTGTCCAGGGAGAAAAAACATCTCGCATCCCAGTAGACAGGGGCGTCCGCCAGGGGTGTGTGCTTGCCCCCACTCTGTTTTCTCTCTATGTCAACGGAGTGGTGGAGCATCTGCTGCAACACCCTGCGGATGCACCTACTCTGGCGGGGAGAAAAGTCCCAACGCTCCTGTTTGCGGATGACACCCTCCTGATCTCGAAATCCCCAGCGGGCATCCAGAAATTGCTTTCTAGCTTTAAATCCTTTTGTGACACCAAGGGTTTAGCTATAAATATAAGCAAGACCAAATTCCTTGTGGGGACCCCCCCAAGAAATCCGTCGCCCCACCCGTTTTAGACTCCATCCCTCTGGAGAGAGTCAAAGAATTTGATTACCTGGGAATACGTTTGTGTGACTCAATGAGTTGGAAGGCACACCACCAAAAGGTGTTTCTGACTCATAAAAGGGTCACAGGTTCCTTGCTCAAGGAACAACGAGCCTCTTCCTTGAAACCAATTGGGGCAGTGCTAGATATCTACAGAGCAAGGGTTGTAAGCGCAGCCCTATATGGCGCAGAACTGTGGGGCACGCAGAGAGTCGATACCTTGGCCCATCTTGAAAACAATTTCCATAAAGATCTAATGAGGCTACCCCACAGTACTCCTACAATCCCTCTCTTGCTGGATGCAGGTACTCGCCCAATTTGTGAGCAAGCAAAATTACGCCCCCTGCTACTTTGGTCCCGGATATGGAATGTCCCCGAATTGTGTAGTTACGCTGACGCCCTGAAAGATTTGTTGTCCCTCCCAGGTTGCAATAAGGTACCCTGGTTCAGGGAGGTAAAACGATTGCTCTATGAGCTAGGATTAGGAGATGCCTGGGCCAATAAAACAGCACCGCCCAAGCAGTTCCTAAAGAACGTTTACTGGTTATGGGTAAAAAACAACAGAATGCGTAACTCCAACCATTGCAAATCTGTTGCCCAGTTCTTACTAGTCAAGGAGCTCCCCCTCAGGGAACCTTATCTGGACTCAATTCACAACTCTGGAGACAGATCACTATACTTCAAATTCAGGGTGGGTGTTCTCCCCCTAGGATTGTTAACTTCCTCTTGGAATCCTCCTTTCCAAACGGTCCCGTTTTGTCCGTTTTGCGATTCAAGGGTTGAGTCTGTCGCCCACCTCTTGTTTGAGTGCAGTGTCTATGCAGCTCCTAGATTGAAATGGCTAAAGCCCTTGTGTAGAAGTCTAGGAACAAGATCACATCTAGAAGCCCTACGTATACTGCGCTCTGATGCCCGCCCATTCTTTGCATGCTGCATGGCAAAATTTCTTGGCTGGGCATGGCGTATAAGAACTGCAAGAAAGCTATTGATCCAGTAATGCGTTTTTTTGTGACCTGCTTTAGATACTAGTGTAAATATCTGTAAGGATATCTTAAATGTGTAACTTGTGTATCACTGTTTTTATTATGATTCCCTACGGTATTTTTATTATGCATCTCTGTAATGTTTTTATTTATGTTTTGTACTGCTTTTATGATATGTACCGTATCGAAATAAAGCTATACTACTACTACTACTATTTTGCAGCATTTACTCTGTGCCCTACTGCAAACAATCCCAGAGTGCCTAAAGTAAGTAATTGTTATACTTTGATTTTTCAGTGGGTTTAGCCCAAGACTTTTTGCTTTTTGGCCTCCTGTTTTTGACCCTGTTTTTGTTGGGTTTAGGGCTCTGGGCACCACTGCTATTCAGTGCTAAAGTGCATATGCTCTCCAAGTAAATTGTGTTATGATTAGGTTTCCATGATTGGCTCATTTAATGTATTACTAAGTCCCTAGGACTGTGCGCTGTGTGTGCCCAGGGCATGTAAATCAAATGCTGCTAGTGTGCCACCCACACAAGTAACCTTTCAAAGGGTACTCAGACCTGCCACTGTAGTTTCTGAGGGCAGTTTTTAACTGCAATGTCGACCTGGCAAGTGCACCCACTTACCATGCCCTAACCATCCCTTTTCTCATATATATGACACCCCTGAGTAGGTCCATGGTACCCCGTGAGCAGGATGCAGTGTAGGGGAAAGCTAGGACATGTACTGGTGTTTATTACATATCCTGATAGGGAAATACTGTGCATTTCGTTTTTCACTAATGTAAGGCTATCTGTCCCATAGGCCTACAAGGGAGTTGCTTTGTAACATCATACAAGCATAATTTTCCACTGGGACAAGATAGAGAAATTGAGGTGAACTGAGAATGTAAAAATACATCTTTTATTAAAGATGATTTTTACATTATGTGTTTGAAAATGCTACTTATAGAAAGTGGCCATTTTCTTGTTTAACCATCCTGCGTGCCTCTAAAAGTTTTGTATTCCTGTCTGGGTTTACAGGATCAGGGGATGTGCATTCACACTAGACAGACATGAGGGGGGTTGATGTATATCCTGCATCTCTTGGGTGACTCATAGCCAGACTGAATAGATCTGGATGCATTTAGAGTAGTTAGAGGGGTTGTTGCTTGCACATGAATGGACTATGGATGCCTCTCACAAAGCTGTCTCCACCTCATGTGGTGAACCTGGCCTGAGCCAGGCTGAACTGATGTATGTGTGCCAAAGGAACTTTGTTTGTACCAACTTCTAAGGAAAATGTGGTATAAATTTTGGAGCCCTGACCCCAGGACTTTCGATTGCTGCTTGAGTAAGGAACCTGCCAAGAAGAAGAGCTGGAAGAGCTGTGAGGAGAGACTACCACTATGTTGTGTGCCTTTCTAGGTTGTCCTGCAGTTGCTGCTTCTGTCCTGGGCAGGAAAAGGACTGGACTGTTTTTTCTGCATACTAAGTATTTCCATGGGCTTGAGGTAGAGCATGCCGCCTGTATGAAGTCTCAGGGAAATCTAAGACTTCAACATCTTCTGGGTACCGACTTCTGGAAATTGATTTTTCACTTGCCACAGAGGAAAAAGGTAACCCGACGCCATCAATGACAGTGCTGCCGTCTCCGTGACCTAAAGGCACCACAGAGGGCACTGCCGCACTTCGCCCCACAACCCTGGTCTCACCGACGATGCTGTCTGACGCCGCCGCTGAGCTGCTGCTTGTACCGTGATCTGTGGGCCCAGCACTCTGCACCACCTCGCTTCACACCGCTACCCTGGTATCCCCAAATAAGCGCAACATAGTCACCGCCGCCGCTGCCTGCACCGTAACCTGTGGACCACAACTCATGGAGAACACTGAGCAATGTCCCGCTTCACATTGCGGCCCTGATCTTACCAACGACGACGCTCCAAACTGATATTGACCCTGTTGCCTGCACTGTGGTTGGGCGGCACCGCTCATTACATGATGCACTGCCCCATCCCACACTACGGCCTTGTCCCACTGACGCCTGCGCCATTGACTTCAGTTTGTCTACTGACGCTGCTGCCTGCACCACGACCTGTGGGCCCCACACACTGCATTGCCCTGTCTCATACCACAGCCTCTGGACTACCGACAATAGTGCTTCAGCAACGACGATAATGCTGCTTGCACCGTGACCTGTCAGCAGTGCAACGAGCACTGCCTGCTTCACACTGTAGCACTGGTCTCACCAACGCAGTTGGATAACCGTCACCTAGTCACTGCCTGCTCCGCGACCTGAGGGCACCGCAATTCCCACCGCTCCATTTTTCACTGCAGCCCGGATGCCCACAGGCGCTCCTGACTTCAAACTCACGGATTTCGACCTGCAACGTGTGTGACTTCAAGGGCATGACGACTCCTGCACCAACTTCCCGAACCAATGCTTGCCAATGCCTTTCCTCCGGAGCTCACCGCAAGGTCCGACGCCCTGCATCTCCAAAGGTACTATTTTACGGGTCTCCACGATACCGTAGCTGGCCCGGGGTGCCACCAGCAGCCGGAATTGTTGGATTTGTTTGATCACAATGGCGTGATAGCCCCAGACCGAGCTATCGACTTCAAAAAACAGTATATAAAGCTTATTTTTGCATTATTCACAATTTGATCACTGTATGTTGGATTTTAATTGTTTTGGTCTGGTTTTACACAGATAAATATTGGATATTTTTCTAAAACTGGTGTGGTGTCCATTTGTAGTGTTTTCACTGTATTACTGTTTGTTATGTGCAAATGCTGTACACATTGCCTCTGAGATAAGCCTGACTGCTCATGCCAAGCTACCAAGGCGGTGAGCAGGGGTTATTTTAAGAGTGTAATCCCCTTATCCCGACTAGATCAATGTATTCTGCCTGGCTTAGGTGCATACCTTAGACAACCATAAAACCAATTTCTAACATTAGTCAGACTCCATCCTATCCTCGTCGCCAATATGAAGTAAGTAGTCAGACTCCAAGAGATTTGTAGAATATAAAGGTTAATTATAACCTCAACACAGACAACATGGCAAAGCCATATACATCCTCTTCACTAAGTATGGGCGAAATTTGCGAATTCGCGATCTGCGAGTTCGTGCGAAAGCGAACTCGCAATTCGCAAAATTCGTGAATTCAAGCGAATTTGCGAATTTGCTGTTTTTGCCAGTTCGCGAGGGTTTTTTACAAGTTCGGGAACACGAACTTACTTGTGTGGTGCAACGGTCGCGACCATGTTGTTTCTACGTGTCCAGCCTGTTTGCGACCCTGTGGTTCATCGCGGCCACCCTCCGGTTCATCACTGCCACCTTCTGGTTCACCCTTGTCACTCTCTGGTTCTTCACAGCACCCTCTGGTTCACCACTGCCACCCTCTGGTTCACACCTGTCACCCTCTGTATCATCACTGCCACCCTCTGGTTCATTACTGCCACCCTCTGGTTCGCCACTGCCACCCTCTGGTTCACCACTGCCACCCTCTGGATCATCACTGCCACCCTCTGGTTCATCACTGCCACCCTCTGGTTGATCACTGCCACCCGCTGGTTAATTACTGCCACCCTCTGGTTCACCACTGCCACCCTCTGGATCATCACTGCCACCCTCTGGTTCCGCACTGCCACCCTCTGGGTTACCAGTGCCACCCTCTGGTTCATCACTGCCACCCTCTGGTTGATCACTACCACCCTCTGGTTCAAGACTGCCACCCTCTGGTTCATCACTGCCACCCTCTGGTTGATCACTGCCACCCTCTGGTTCAAGACTGCCACCCTCTGGTTGATCACTGCCACCCTCCAGTTAATTACTGCCACCCTCTGGTTCACCACTGCCACCCTCTGGATCATCACTGCCACCCTCTGGTTCCGCACTACCACACTCTGGGTTACCAATGCCACCCTCTGGTTCA
The DNA here is from genome assembly GCF_964263255.1 of Lissotriton vulgaris. Classification (NCBI taxonomy): domain Eukaryota; kingdom Metazoa; phylum Chordata; class Amphibia; order Caudata; family Salamandridae; genus Lissotriton; species Lissotriton vulgaris. Next base: position 982,447,121 of record NC_141687.1, read on the forward strand.
TCACTGCCACCCTCTAGTTCATCACTGCCACCCTCTGGTTCAAGACTGCCACCCTCTGGTTGATCACTGCCACCCTCTGGTTAATTACTGCCACGCTCTGGTTCACCACTGCCACCCTCTGGATCATCACTGCCACCCTCTGGATCATCACAGCCACCCTCTGGTTCCGCACTGCCACCCTCTGGGTTACCACTGCCACCCTCTGGTTCATTACTGCCACCCTCTGGTTCGCCACTGCCACCCTCTGGTTCACCACTGCCACCCTCTGGATCATCACTGCCACCCTCTGGTTCATCACTGCCACCCTCTGGTTGATCACTGCCACCCGCTGGTTAATTACTGCCACCCTCTGGTTCACCACTGCCACCCTCTGGATCATCACTGCCACCCTCTGGTTCCGCACTGCCACCCTCTGGGTTACCAGTGCCACCCTCTGGTTCATCACTGCCACCCTCTGGTTGATCACTGCCACCCTCTGGTTCAAGACTGCCACCGTCTGGTTCATCACTGCTACCCTCTGGTTGATCACTGCCACCCTCTCGTTCAAGACTGCCACCCTCTGGTTGATCACTGCCACCCTCCAGTTAATTACTGCCACCCTCTGGTTCACCACTGCCACCCTCTGGATCATCACTGCCACCCTCTGGTTCCGCACTACCACACTCTGGGTTACCAATGTCACCCTCTGGTTCATCACTGCCACCCTCTGGTTGATCACTGCCACCCTCTGGTTCAAGACTGCCACCCTCTGGTTGATCACTGCCACCCTCTGGTTAATTACTGCCACCCTCTGGTTCACCACTGCCACCCACTGGATCATCACTGCCACCCTCTGGTTCCGCACTGCCACCCTCTGGGTTACCAGTGCCTCCCTCTGGTTCATCACTGCCACCCTCTGGTTGATCACTGCCACCCTCTGGCTCAAGACTGCCACCCTCTGATTTGCCAATGCCACCCTCTGGATCATCACTGCCACCCTCTGGTTCACCACTGCCACCCTCTGGTTCATCACTGCTATCCTCTGGTTCATCACCTTGTGGTTCACCACTGCCACCCTCTGGTTCATCACTGCCACCCTCTGGCTCACCACTGCCACCCTCTGGTTCATCACTGCCACCCTCTGGTTCATCACTGCCACCCTCTGGTTGATCACTGGCATCCTCTGGTTCATCCCTGCCACCCTCTGGTTCAACACTGCCACCCTCTGGTTTGCCACTGCCACCCTCTGGATCATCACTGTCCCCCTCTAGTTTATCACAGCACCCTCTGGTTCACCACTACCACCCTCTTGTTCACCACTGTACATTATGGGGGGAAAGCAAAGCACACCTTCTCAGCCTCAACTGAGATGAATTCATTTGGGGTTGGTTAATGTGTCACTGAATTTGAGCTTTAAGTCTGGCACCTGCTTCCTTAGCAGTAAGTGCTTCCTGTTGCAGTTTAATTATTTTTTACTGGAGCATTGTGCCATACTTGTAACTTTTTTCTGACCCTGCTTTGAGGGTCAGAGCAGGGTCAGAGAATAGTTGCAAGTAGGCAACTGAACTCTGAAGGGGCCCCTCAGGAAGCACTACAGGGAATGGTTACAAATTAGCTTGAACTTTTGCACCTGCTAAGTGCTTTCAGTTTTGGAAAATTTGTTTTTCTGCAATTTCGCGAGATTCGCGGGGTGCGAATTCGCTCAAAATCGAACTTGCGATCCGCGAATTCGTGCGAATTTGCGGATTTCTTTTTTTGCGTGTTCGCCCGGTTTTTTGCTTATTCGCTGACCGCTTGCAGCGCACCGACCGCGAGGTTGCCTATGCGGTTGTAGATGGGCGCGGCCATCTTGTGGGCGTTCCGTATTTCCGTTTCCGGGCGCTATTGACAATGTCGCGTTGTGTGCGGCGTGCTATTACCAGTTCGCACGGGTTTTTGCGTACTCGCACGGGAAAAATCGCGCAAACTTACCCATGAGGCCCTCAATGGCCGCGGCCATCTTGTTTTTCATTCATTGCTATGGTTCTGTGCCTGCCTTCTAATCCTCCTTTCATCTGTGCAATCCTTTGTTTCTTTGGACTTTTTTTATCTTTTCTACTCTATACCTATCGCCCTTTTTTTTCTAGATCTATATTTTGTGGGTTTTTTGAACTTTTCGTTACTTTTAAAGCTACTTTTTTAAACTTTTTTTTTACTTTACTTTTTTCCTATTCTTTCCTTTTTTTTTCTTTCTGCTGTACAGGGCCATGGCAAAGGGAGCCGGGAAGGAGATGGGGAAAGGACCTGCACCCCGTACCCGGCTCCCATGCGGGCGATTGCGGGGGGAGCTAGTCACAGCCCGGGAGATCTTCAGTGCGGAGGAGGTGTCCGCACTGGGTTACTATGTGCAGCGCCACCTCCCCAAGACCATCGCGGCAGGCGGTAGGATCGCTAGCGGATACGGGCTCCAGGAGCGTCGGAAGGGGTGGGAGAAGGTGTGCCGGGCCATGTATCAACACTCTCGGGTCCGGCGCACCTACAACCAGGCCACGCACCGGTGGTCCGACCTCCTGGACCGAGAACGCGACCTGCTCGACCTGCTAGGCGTCGAGATACCCGGGCTTGGTGAGTAGTAGTAGCTATTTAATCACTACTCTGTTTTCTCCTGCTCTATGTGTTATCATATTGCAAATTTTTGTTTTTTCCGAAGAGCAATAATGCTGCCGATAAGATTGTAGGTAAATTATGTTTCAAAATGTTCTGTGATTGCATTTCTGGTGCACTGCTCTCCTGCTCAGTGGCGGTGCTACTATGCTTTCGATTTTTTTTGCTCATTTCATTGGCCTGAGTAATTATGTATGAGTGTACTTTACTGAACTGTGTAATGCGAGACACTAAGGGGCAGATTTACAATTACTGGTGCATCCCTGCAAATTAGCAGGGATGCACCAGTAATTGTGCGCCACGCCTCCACCACCCATTTTGTGCCGCATTTACAATGCGGTGCACCATTGGGCAAAAACGACACAGAAGCATCACGCATCTGTGCCCTAAAGGCAGCGCATTGCTGGAGTTGCGTCGCAACCACGACGCAGCTCCAGCAATGCTCCGGGGTGCCCTATCTCCCCAATGTTGCGTCAAGCTGTACGTCTGCTTCAAGCAGGCGCAGGATTTTGACTCAGTGACGCTGCATTGGCCTAAAAGTGACTGAGTGAAATCTTGTAGATTTCACTCAGCCACTTTTAGGATGCGTTCCTGCGCAGGAACGCACTCCCTTGCGCCAGAACGCCCCCTGATGGCACAGGGCTTTACAACGTGATGCATCTCCCAGATGCGTCACGTTGTTAATATACCCCGCAACATGGCGCCTTTTTAGCGCTGCTGCTGCATCACAAAAGTCATGCAACGATAGAGCAAAAGAGTCACAAGGGACTTGTAAATCTGCCCCTAGAGACTCAAGTCCAGTCCTTCCTTTGTACACCTGCCACTAAGAAGAGATAGTGGTGGTGGATTGATAGTTTGAGTATTTTAATGACTGGTTATTTATTGGGAAACTTACTTTTTAGTGTTCTCACTGGTCTGCAATCACGAATGACTTTGTCTGTCACTTTGCATGCAGCGTAGTGCTGCCTGCCAGTCCTAGTCGACCCTTTTTGTAGTTTGTTTAGTGATTTACATAACTTTCCAAGTCGACGGTCCGCAAATCCAGCATTACTACTATCCTAGTGGCCCACATCAGATAGGTCAATAAAGTCAAGTCAAGTCCATTTTTATTGTATAAAATTATTAAAAATTATTAGAAAAACATTTCTAAAGTTAAAAACACATATGTAACTATTACTTATATTAGAGTCTGTTGATCATATGAAGAATAAAATGAAATATATTTCAGTTTTTTGCTATAATTCCTTGTTCGGCCTGCTGTAGGAGGGATTGGGCTTCCATCATATATTTAACCCCCCTACATGCCAACATAGGAGATGAACCATCTAGCCATCGAATTACTGCTTGCCTACATGTCCGAATGTTCAATTTGTTAAAAATGTCCTTTAAAAGCCGTCTCCTCAAATCATTAAGCGCCGGGCAAGCACATAGTAAGTGAGTTAATGATTCATTTTGATATCCACATAGACGACAGTGAGAGTCAAGGTACCAATTTTGCCAGGATGGTAACAAGTCCTTTGAAAACTGTAGGCCTAATCGATGGTTTATATATCTTTGTTTTAGGAACCTATTAAAATGACTTTCCAGATACGTCTGTGGCTTTATCCCGGAGTATGAATTTATCACGGTCCACCCGTGTCGTCGTTTTGCTATACTTGTTTTATCTTCCAGATAGGATTCCCATTTGACAGCATTGTTTGTGATTTTGTCAAAGGTATTTCTATCGGGCATTGAGGCCCAGGTTTCTTCAATTCCTATGCGGGTCAGGGATTGGGACAAAAAATCTCCCCAACTATTTGGCACGTGTTGTTTCTGCTGAGTGGCGATTTCTTCCCAACACAGGTTATCCAGTGAGCCTTTTTCTGACGTTCGTAATTTGTGGCAGAGTTTCACAAAGGTTCCCATACTGCGAAACTTCTGGTTCAAAAGGCCACATTCTAAACGAATCTGCGCCGGGGCTGCCGATTTAGGGAGGTTTAGGGTGGCTTTATATATCTTTGTTTGTAAAATATTTAACAGACCCGCTTCCTTACCACACCAGGTGACCAATGCATATGACAAGGTAGGTAGGGATTGTGTATTCATCCCTTCCAGCAGATGTCTGTAGTTTGGGCAGCTTAGTTTTTTTTGCAATTGTCGGTATGCATAGATCAAGGACTGTGTTTTTGCTTTTAGATCTATTTTGTGTTCTTTATTTGTTTGGCCTCGCCCCAATTTCAGACCTAGGTACTTATATGATGTTTCCTCCTTTATTGGGGTACTGTTTGCGAACCATTTGAATGCTTTCTGTTTTGGACCCACGATGCGGACCACTTTGGTTTTGTCTTTATTTAGTTCCAAGCATTCGTGTTCCAAGTAAGTTACCAAGTTGTTAATCATCCTTTGCAGGCCTATTGGCGTTTGACTCAGAACGACAATGTCATCCGCATATTGCAGGAAGGAGATTGGGATTTTTGACAGATAGGGAGGATGACCTTTCCCAACCTCCATGTGACTGACGATGTCTGCCATATATAGGTTGAATAAACTTGGCGCCAGTACACAGCCTTATTTCAGGCCCTGTTGTGTTATAATTTCGGCTGTCACGCTGCAACCGTCTCCTAATTTAACTCGAGCCCAGGTGTTACTGGGCTCGAGTTAAATAGGTCAATAAATGTAGTGCAATTGTTGTCTATTTGCTATTTTCCCGAAATAATTCGTTATTGTTCTTTTGAAATGTTTGATTTGGTTGACAACAATCATCCATGTTTGGGTCTTTCTTTCATGTTGTAAATCAGCTCCCCCCAGGGGCAAGAGGACAGCGGAGGACGTAGCGGCGCCGGCGAACGAGGACCAGGAAGGCCAAGATCGGTCAGGCGAGGGCTCCTCTGCTGGCCCCAGTAAGTTTTCATGTTAATATTAATAATTATACTTCCCTATCTTTTAGAGTACCTATTTTTTACTAATGTTCCACATTCGATTTTTCCTACATTGTCTTTGATCTTCTTGTAGACTGTTTCTAAATTCTTATCCTGCCTCTACTATGACTCCCTGTGGTACTACTCGATTATTATTATTAGTCTGTCTGTGTAGCTAACTAAGCTTGCACAGTTGGCAAAAGGTGTTAAACGAAACTCCCATTCTATTCAGCAATAGCTCTATGCACTGAGTGCAGTCTTCTCGGTTGTCCATAATGTCTTTTGAAGTCTTCTAAATGTTTATGCTTTGACAATTCCCAACGATAAACTGTCATCGACCACCAAGAAAGAATAAGATACTAGTTTACTTTTTGATTGGATAGGAGGACAATCCATACTATTATTGTTGCAGGGACAATTCTGCACAAACAGAACTATGGACACTAAATAGTGCATTGTTTATCAATTATAATAGGCACAGTTAGACTTTCCACATACCTCAGTCATAACAGAATTTGAACCCCCAATCTCCTTACTGACTAGCTAGTGTGACAGAGTCATTTAAATCCCTAATTCATCGTTGATTGATCCCCAATGATGATCATCCAACCCAGGACATAAGACTACGGAGTCAGAGTCCTGAACTGTCAGAGCCACGGACTCATGCTTGCAAATTGCAAACCCTTTCGCTCACTCACTCATGACTAAAAACCACAGAGTCTATGTAAGTTTTAAAGCTTTATTAAAAGTAAAAGCATTTATTAAAATCAAGTTCACCATACAATATAAACGGTGGATTGAAAATGGAAAAGTGCTTAGTTATCTCACACATTAATTGTGGGCGAGCCCTCACCTGGTTGGAACTTCAAATCTTCTTTGTGGTGCTGAATCGTTGCTGACTCTGTCCTACTGATGATGATCTGATGTTGCTCTTGTTCTTAGAAGGGAAGCTTCTGTCTGTTATGAGAAAAACGGTGCATGTTAAAAAGCAAGCGTTCATCAGTTATGCCAAAAAGTGTAGCAAGACAACACCCTTCCCTGAAAAAAATGCAATTTTTACTTTTGACTAGACAGTCACAAATTATTACATTTGTTTGTGTAGTTGTAGTGACATTTTTTCATTCCTTGACAAAATACTAGGGAGTGGTGCATATGGCATCTAAGAATCTGAAATGTATTTTCTAGGCGGAACATCAGCACAACCATCCACCGGTGCCTGGGCCAGCGCGGAAGTGGGCACTCCTGGGGCGGAGGCGGTGCAACAGCCAGCGGAAGCTATTGTGGGGGATGCCACGGTAGTGGCGGACAGTGGTAAGCTTTTCTATTCCTTACTTATTGAGATAGCAGACTGCATAGTGTGCTCTCTGCACGGGTGTAGTATACGTTGTACAGTACAAGTATACTATACTGTTAAGAGGGCTTGCAAATTTAGAACTACGTTTTTATTAACCAGGTAGTAGCCTCCTCTAAATTGACTTCAACCTATCTGTGAAAGTTTTTTCGAGAATCCAAATCAGATCAGAGATGAACTTAATGGATGGTATGAACGAAAAGGGAAAGAAGGATGTAAGTAAGTGTGGAGGGACGAGCGATTTAAAAGTAATGATGACTGGCAAAGAATGATACGTGTTTTTGAATGCTGCCCGAGGTGGCTGGGAATATGATGCATGTCGGGTTGAAGGATGAAGCAAGGATGGGTGGAAGGAGAAAGGAAAGAGGACTGCCTGGGTGGGTGAAACAGAAACTGTATGTGTGCGCAATATATCCTTTGGTTGAAATTCAAATGCAAGTCAAGCACGGATGCATGGCTTGCGGTTTCCAAAATAAAATGAAAATGTTGTTTTCCCGTGAGAAAAAATAAGGTTTGTCCACTTGAGACATTAAGAAGAATGATTGAAATTTACTTTGAATGGATGGATGCCTGGATCATGGTACTATCTGACTCATAGATAGCATATGTGTATGCAGAGAGAGTAGACGGTCACTGGATGACCTAAGTGTTACTTTGAAGAACATGTAACACCGCACCCACACGTCCGTTCCAGTGTAGGAAAGGCAAGGAACAGAAGTTGTATTTTTTCCGAATACGACCATGAATAGTAGCAGTACTTTGTATTGCAAGCACAGATATATCCGGCGATTACGGGGGCCACTCACTACCTCTGTTAATAATTTTAGTACAACTCAGTCATTCATGTGTGGCCTATCAGTGTTCACTCAATAAAAAACAAAGCACCTAAAGTCATCCCATATGTAATCAAATACATATCCTGTGAAGGGATAGATAATCATATTATTTATCTTCTTCATTTTCCTTTTCTAGTAGTCATTGGCACTGTAGGGGGAAAGTTAAATGAATTAATCAGTAGCCCTTGTAACAGAGTATTCTCAGTGACACCCGTAACAGAAAATTAAGAGCTTCACCACCTGCATGTACTGGACTGGTACAGTAACGCAAGCCTGTGTCATCATGGCGTGCAAGTTGACTGCGCTGACATTATGCCGGCTTCCAGAAGTTTACGTACCAATTTCGCTAAACAAGAGAGCAGAAGAAGAACAAGACTGGTGTACTGTCATAGTCGACTCTAGTGTACTGAGTCCATAGTGCTCATAGAATTGATTCCTGAAACTCCCACTAATGTTAGAGTAAGGCTGAAGAAGTGGGAGGTTAGATAGATACAGGCCACAAATGTTATGTACTGTGCTTGCAAGTTGCTAGTTCTACTGTGACACAACTTTCTGCAGAATTCTTTTGTGTTAATCTTAAAGAGCATTGGTTACAGACTATGTTTTTCTTTCATCATAAAGATGCTCCTTCCAAACTGTCAAGGAAGGAGATGGCTAGACGGGCCCGGCAACGGAAACTGGAGGCGACTGTCGCCGAATATCGGTGGCTGGTGGCCCAGGAGGAGGAGGACACGCAGTCAACCACAACATCCACAGGGACAGCTGCATCCTCCTCCGTGCTCCCTGGATCAGCCAGTCAGCGCAGGCCTCCAGCGGTACGGAGCCGTGGTACCGCAGCCACCCGCCACCGCCAAGCAGCAAAAAAATCAGCTGCCCCCCACAGCAGGTGCAAGGCACGTGTTCACCGCCTAACCCTCAGGGTGTCCTACCTTGAGCAGGAGCAGAAGAAACTGAGAATCCTGCTCAAGAACCTCTGCAAGGAACATGACCACCTGGCCCAAAAAGTACGCCGCCGGCGGCATTAGAGAAGGAGAGACTGTCCCTTGCCCCTTTTCTAAAGACTTTTGTGGGTTTTTTGGACTTTGGGGACTTTATTTATTTCATGGACATTCGTTGGGGTTAGATGTAGGGGGTGGGTCGGGTCTTGCGGGATAGTTTATTTTTGTTAGGGATATAAATAATTATTACTTTCAACTTAAACATAGCATACGTGTTTTTACAGAGTCAGTGAATTCAATTGTCCTAGGACTTTACTAGTACTACCGCCAGTCTCTCGTCTCTCATACTACTCCATTATTCTTCCTCACCCAAACGCTTATCTTACCTGTAATTCGTGTTTGAAAATAGGGCTAGGCACAGGGCTGGCTGCATGGCAAATAGCCATTAAGGATGGCAATCCTGGGCGGTTGAAATGGCATCATTGCGGTGGTACTAGTGGTGGTCCACAGTGGCAGTTGCAGCATATGAAAAAAAAGAAATTGAAACCTTGATTGGCCTGAGCGGAGCATTAGAACGGAATCATAGATACTATAGCACGTGACAGTACACTAGAACAGTGCCAAAATGTAGCCTTACAAATGCTAAAGTATTGAAAGTATAACTACTACTTGCGTGGAATTTGACATTGGCTACTACTACAAGAAATAGTACTGAAGGTGAAGGACACAGCAGCGTAATAATTTGCCACGTGTAGGAGGAGGATGTTCTTCATGACCAATCCATTTGATGGCGCCCATGAAAATCTGCTTTGATTTGCCAATAGTCATGGGTCTGTGTCAAGCTGAGTAAGAATATATCCTTCGATTCCTTCACCAGCCTTGAAATGTATTTCATTTTCAGTTGCTATGACCTTATCCTCCCCAGCAAGTGTGTGGAATTATTGCTGTCATTTACTCACACATCAATGAAAACCACACAGCCCGGGGGAAGAGGGTTAGGGTTTTGAAATTGGATGGGAATGGGTTTTTTTGGGAAAGTTTTGTTGAGAGAGGGAAAAAAACACAGCATGGAGAAACAACAAAAGAAGATAAACAAATCTTTGGATACGAAGATATCCATAAATATTTTAAGGGACATAAAGGAAGTGCATGCACTTCTGCAGGCATGAAGTTGATTGCTCAATGGATGGTTAGGTTAATTAAACTAAGTAGTACTTTCTAATGAATGAAAGAATGCGACAGTACAGACCTGCACTAATTATGCGTTTTTTCCTATCTCAGCACTCAGAGAAACACTTTGTTCAATAAAATAGTTTGAAAAATAGCAAAGTAAAACTATACAATTGCTGGAGGGATGATTTAGAAGCAGAGAGCAAAGAAATGCAGAGTCACACTCATAGAAGTTCACAGCAATAACATTACTTAAAAGATAAGTAGAAATTAATGGATACTGTTACTGTATGTTGTTGTACTTGTCCTGTTGAATTTGGGAAGTTGCATGCATCAAGCCATTCCTCTTATTTGCGGCACTCCTCCATTCCATCTGATGTTCCGTTGATCAATGTTGGTGACCAGAAGACACCCTGTCCACTGCCTGCCTGGCAGATGCTGAATTGCGTATCGCTAATGTGAAGCCTGACTTCATCCTTTTTTCCATTGCACGGGGTGAAAGCCGCCCTGTATATGTTGATGCAAAAACAGGAAGTGATAATAAAACACCACTGAGAAAAAAATATAAGGTACGTACGCTGTGTAGTGCAAAAAGTCACAGAATCGACAGTACAATAGTTTCGAAGGGGCGTACTCTGAGTCTCCTTTTGAAGGATAAATCAGTATGGGCGAATTTTGCAGATCTTTCCCCTCAAGCTAGGTGTAGTGTAAACTACGATTTTAGAACAAAATAAGACCTTCCCAGCAGTGCTCCCAGACCCTTAAACACCAACACTAAAATGTAGATTACCCCCAATCAGACCACAAAAAACGTGTGATACTGCTACCTGTCTGAGGCCTAGTGGAAAATGGTGACAAAACGTACTTTGAAAGTAAAGTAGGCCCAAATCCCCCCTTTCCCACCATGGATTTTCTTCAAACCACTTGCAACCAAAATTAGAAATGTCTCGACAAGTGCTCAAAGAGTAGACCCCAGAACCCAGTTGCCAAAATCTCGAACTCCCCCAAACACATGCAAAACTGCTAACCCTAACGAGCCCCAAGTTAAAAATAGTGTCAAAGGCTTTCTTCTACCAGGCCCTAACTCCACTTTGCCACCATGGATTTTCTTCAAACCTCTTGCAATCAAAAGTATCCATACCCAGCGTTGGTCCAAGGCCCCAAAACCCACCCACAAACACCAGGAACCCCCCAAAACAGCCCCCCGAAAACGCTAAAGTGAGCAAAATGCCTGACAATGGAAAAACTTTTTCACCTCCGATTTTCTCCAAACCACTTTTATCCGGTATTAGACCTTGACAGCAATGCCCCCAGACCCGTCTCCCCAGGTGAAAACAAGTTTAACCCCCCCCCAAACAGCCAAAAAGCAAAAATGGAAAAATGGTCACTTAGAAATATTTAGCCCTAGTTCCAAAATCTCTCCGTGCGCGCTCTGCAGCTAGGCCCTAACTCCCCTTTGTCACCATGGATTTCCGTCAAACCTCTCTTGCAATCAAAAGTATCCATACCCAGCGTTGCTCCAAGACCCCAAAACCCACCCACAAACACCAGGAACCCCCCCAAGCAGGCCCCCAAAAACACGAAAGGGAGCGAAAACTCTGAAAAGTTTAAAACTTTTTCACCTCCGATTTTATCCAAAACACTTTTATCCGGTATTAGACCTTCACAGCAATGCCCCCAGACCCGTCAACCCAGGCGGAAACAAGTTTAACACCCCCAAACAGGCAAAAAGCAAAAGTACAAAAACGGGGACTTCGAAATATTTTGCCCTACTTCCAAAATCACTCCGTGTGCGCTCTGCAGCTAAGCCCTAACTCCCCTTTGCGACCATGGATTTCCGTTAAACCTTTTGCAAACAAAAGTATCCATACCCAGCGTTGCTCCAAGACCCCAAAACCCATCCACAAACACCAGGACCCCCCCAAACAGCCCCCCCAAAAACGCTAAAGTGAGCGAAATTCATGAAAATGTAAAAACTTTTTCACCTCCGATTTTCTCCAAACCACTTTTATCCGGTATTAGACCTTCACAGCAATGGCCCCATACCCGTCAGCCCAGGCAGAAACAAGTTTAACACCCCCAAACAGGCAAAAAGTAAAAATGGGCCTACTACCTTCAATTCAGTCCAAATACGCTGTGCAGCTAGGCCCTAACGCCCCTTTTCCACCATGGATTTCCTGAAAAACAAATGCAATCAACATTAGACTGTGCCAGCAGTGCTCCCAGACCCCAAAATCCACCCACAAAAACCTGGAAGCCACCCCAAACAGCACCCCAAAGACCGGCAAGTGAGCAAAAACACAAAAAAAAATCAGAATGGATTTGGTCCAAAACACTTGATTACGATATTAGACCTTCCGAGCTATGCCCCCAGACCCTTGCAGCTACCCGCAAAAAAGCAAAACACCCCCAAACAGGCAAAAAGCAAAAATGGGCCTACCACCTTCAATTCAGTCCAAATACGCTGTGCAGCTAGGCCCTAACTCCCCTTTTCCACCATGGATTTCCTGAAAAACAAATGTAATCAACATTAGACTGTGCCATCAGTGCTCCCAGACCCCAAAACCCACCCACAAAAACCTGGAAGCTCCCCAAACAGCACCCCAAAGACAGGCAAGTGAGCAAAAACGCAAAAATAATTTCACCATGGATTTGGTCCAAAACACTTGATTCCAATATTAGACCTTCCGAGCTATGCCCCCAGACCCCTGCAGCCACCCGCAAAAAAGCAGAACACCCCCAAACTGGCAAAAAGCAAAAATGGGCCTACTACCTTCAATTCAGTCCAAATACGCTGTGCAGCTAGGCCCAAACTCCCCTTTTCCACCATGGAATTATTGAAAAACAAATGCAATCAACATTAGGCTGTGCCAGCAGTGCTCCCAGGCCCCAAAACCCACCCACAAAAACCTGGAAGCCCCCCAAACAGCCCCCCAAATACAAGCAATACTGGTATATTCAAAACATGGCAAATTGCGCTGTTCACACTACATTGCTGTTTTCAGCACTTCCACTTCTTTGATACTCTTGAAACTCACCTGGACAGTCACTTGTTCCAGCGATTCACAAGAATTTCAGCAAGGCAGAACAAAATCGAACCATTGCGCTCTTTGAAGAAGAAGAAGAAGAAGAAGAAGAAGAAGGTCTACGACTAGTTTTCACTTAGTTTTCACCCAAACACACGTGCCCGCAAAACACCCGAAAACGCCTAAATTCTGCCAATTCTGGACCAAAGAACACCAAACCCCCCCTAAAACATTGCCAACATCATTATGAACGAGCCTGCATCGGGCCCGAGCCCTAGAATCAACGTGACCATACCAACTTAAACCCAAAAAGCCTAGTAAAACGCACTGAACCCTAATCCGTAGATATGCTTTGTCTGTCTGTGTCAAAGAGCCTAGGTATGCTACATCAGGAGGATGCTTCACTCAGTGGTGCCTGCCTTGACCATCTGCATGGCCCTGCCGCAAGCATGGGCCAAAAATCCGTTCCGCTCAAGAATTTGCGATTTTTCGGTACTTTCGTGAGATTTGCGAAATACCGAAAAACAGCAAATTTTGCAAACTTAACGGATGTTTGAGCCAAGCTTGAGGCAGTGCCATGCAGAGGGTCACGGCAGGCACCACTGAGTGAAGCAACCTGATGTAGCATACCTAGGCTCTTTGTCAGACAGACAAAGCATATCTAATTGTATGCAGCAAGCCACATAGCCCCAATTTTACATGAACTGCTGTCTGGAGTGGACTCTGCCTGGCATAACAACAACAGTACACTGCCTCGCCCTCGACCAATACATACCACAAATAGACAGACATGTAGTCTTGCTGTAGTAGTTGTTGTAGAATGGTTTACCTGTTTGCCACTCACGAATTGGCCATAGTTCTTCCGTAAATCGACGCTGATGATCCATCCATCCCAGTGAGTGACTGTAAAGAAAAAAGATATATTATTTAATCAATCGTCATGGTATATTGGCAAGTGAGTCCGCTCCAAGGACATTTTGCATATTTTGTGAAATGCAATATAGTGGCCCCTGAATTTGAAGTACAATTTTAATTAAACAAGGTAAAAAAAAGAGTTATTGATTGACATGAGTTACAATTACTGTGTGAAAGATTAGATTATAACGAAGACAAGACATATGAATCATCATTTCATGCACAAAAAACAAACAGCAATCGGTTTCATCAGAGCCAGACAGCCATTGCTGTCCAGTGCATGCCATCTTCTCAATTATTCATTACCTGTTCTACTTTTTGTCCGCATCTTCTTCGGAAAGTGAGGGCCCACAGGGCAGCCTCTCCTGTCAATATCAAAAGTAACTCTGTCAGCAATCAGCAAGCCTGTAGTCAGTCGGTAATTTCAGTCCCACTTGAGGGGACTCGTCGTAATCCATCCATCTGCCTTGAGGGAAATGGATAGGGGGAGTCTGGAGGAGGAGTATGAAGGAGCATGATTGAGTTGTGAACTTGTGAACCTCAGGAATGCAGACTGCGGCACCTTCAAATCAATAAGGAATATAAGATGAAGACAGTGCTGCTGATGGACTTGTTGTGATTATGTGATTAGAGTTTTGTTGTGGTAAAATTTGCAAAACAAAGAAAGACACACATGAATAAAAGTGAACAAGGACGAAAAAAAGTAAGTCATTTTCAGGGCTCGGTGTCAGGGAAGTAGAGCTCGTCCTCCAACTCCATAATTTGAGACGGGAGTAGGTCAGGTAACAGAGAAGAACTTCCGTCACCTAAGTCGGTGTCCTCTTCTTCCTGCGTGCATTCATGTACTTTGTAATCTGGTGGTATCAAGTGCTGATTCATCTTGATCAGTGTTAACCTCTCCACATTTTTGGCCGAGAGCCGGGACCTTTTTGAAGTTACAATGGCACCAGCAGCACTGAAAACACGTTCAGAAGACACGCTTGCGAATGGGCAAGACAAATAATTTAGAGCCAGGTTGGCGATCAGTGGCCATAGAGCCATTTTCCTGTACCAATACAGCAATGGGTTCGTATGAAAAAGACCTGTGTTGGCTCATCCAGATAGGCCTGCACCATCAACTCAAGGTTCTCCATGGTTGCTCCACTTTGCGTACCATCTGTGGCCTTCTCAGCACTGGAACGAACAACCCGTTGATGAGTTAGCCAATCCGCTTCCGACAATATTATGGCTGGGGCTGGTGCAGGTGAGGATGATGATAGGGTTGCTGCTGGTGTAGTTAATGGCTGTGAGTAAAAGTGACTCCCTTCGGCAACAGATTCAGAAGTGGGACTTGATGCTGGATCGCCTGCTGATTCAGTTGGACTTCTGACGGCTCCTTGAATTCTCTGCCGATCTTTTTCGAACCGTCTGGCTGACATAGCTATCCAATGTTTGAACTTTGAAACATCTGCCTCATCAAAAGAAATGAATGCATTGCTGGCCACTGCCTTTTTATACTGTGGATCCAGAATAGTGGCACAAATGTAATGTTGTTCTGTATGTATCTTTTGAAGCCTTTCATTGGCAACTAGGCGGCTTAATAAGTTCTCCGCCAACAGATATGCAGCTTGCTTTCCACCATCATCTCTCAAGGTTGAAGACACCGCCTTCAGTTGGTGCTCTAGCATGCGCAACAATGGGATAGCTTTGCTCAAAGAACAGTCCTCCCTGCTGACTTCACGAGTGAAGACCTCAAAAGGATGAAGCATGTCTGTCAGGCTTTTAACTAGCTGCCATTCCTCCGACTCTAGCCTCATGTCATTAATAGTAGAACCTACTGTAAAGATATAGTCATCGATTACCATGCACTGCTCCAACAGACGCTCAAGCATGTAAAAGGTTGAGTTCCAACGTGTTGCCACCTCCTGGATGAGTCCTTTGACTGGCACTTTACGTACATGTTGAATGCTCCTCAGCTGCTTCCGGGCCTTAAAAGAATGGCTGAAATGTGTGCAAATTCTTTGGCACATAGACAGTAACTTCTTGACTTGAGTTTCAGTTTTCAAGAAATCTTGAACAACCAGGTTTATACAGTGCGCCAAACACGGCACTCTGAAATAGTCACCGTTCTGCATGGCCCTAACTTTATTACTGCCATTATCCGTCGAAACATAACCAACTATGAGATTTCTTGGTTGCAGCCATTCAGAGACCTTACTGTTAAACTCATCCAAAATATTTTTTGCAGTATGACTTTTCTCCATGGCAAACATGGCTAATGTTGCATGTTTCCGAGAAGCTTGAAAAACTGTGTCCAGGTCAACAACTGCACTTGACTTGTCTCTAACCCCTGCAAAAGACCCTGCAAAAGAGACCCAGTGTGCAGTGATGCACATGTAATCAAGGGCTTGGCAACTGGTCCACATGTCTGTTGTCAAGTGGATAGTGTGAACAGCACTCTGCAAAGCTGCCCCAATCACCTCCAGCACATCTTGATGTAGTGCTGGAACCACAACTCTGGCAAAATAGGACCGGCTAGGAACCTTCCATTTAGGGCAGACTGTTGCCACTAATCCTAGAAACCTCACCCCTTCCACGAAAGAAAAAGGGAGAAGGTCCAGCGTAGGCATGGGCGAATTTTGCGAATCTCGCCTTCGCGAATTTTGCGGATTTGCGAACTCGCAATCCGCAAAATGCATGAATTCTCGTGAATTTGCGGATTTTTTTTTGTGTGTTCGCGCGGGTTTCTGCCAGGTCGCAAGGGTTTTTGTACAATTTTGCAAACGCGAACTTACCTGTGGGGTCGCATGTTTTGCGAACTTGTTGTTTCTACGTGTCCAGCCTGTTTGGGACACTCTTCTTCATCACTGCCACCCTCTGTCACCACATGCCACCCTCTGGCTCACCCATGCCACCCTCTGTTTCATCACAGCACCCTCTGGTTGTCCAGTGTACATTATTGTGGCAAAGCAAAGCACACCTTCCCTGCCTCAAGTGACCTGAATTAATTTGGGGCTGATTAATGTGTCACAGAATATTTTTTTAGCTGGCACCTGCTTCCTTAGTGCTTCCTGATTAGTGATCTTTTGCACTTGCTAAGTGCTTTCATTGTTGCAAAATTAGTTACAACACCTGCCCTGCCCCAACTGACAATAATGAATTAGGGGCTGATTAATGTGTCACTGGATTTGAACTTCCAGCCTGGCTCCTGCTTGTCTCCCTTAGCTGTAATTCAGGACCTTTGTGGCATATGTGTAACTATTCTGAGGGTCAGAGCAGGGTCACATAATAGTTGCAAGTAGGCAACTGAACTCTGGAGGGGCCCCTCAGGAAGCACTACAGGAAATGGCTACTAATGATAAGCTTGAACTTTTGAACCTGGTAAGTCGTTTCAGTTTTGCTAAGATCGTATTTCTGCAATTTAGCGCTTATTCGCGGGGCGCGAAGTTGAACTGGAAAGCCGCGAACTCACGCGAACAGTGCGAGCAAGCCATAAAATCCGCTGCTCGCGGATTTGTGGATTTTGCGGGAAATTTGCGAATCTCGCGGATTGCGAATTTACCGAAAATCCGCAAAATCCGCGAGCGGAACGGATTTTCCGCCCATACTTAGTCCAGCGCTAGCATTTTAGCCAGCTTTGCGTCATACAGACATACCGTTGGGTGGTTACGTTCAAATGGCTCCTCCGACCTGCCCTAATGGTGGGCTGGATCATTTTATGTGATGATGATAATGATGACCTCTTCAAACCAGTTAGGCCCATTGATGTCGTTTTTCGCATTGGTGTCTCTCCAATACTCTTAGTGTGCCTCATAGATGTTGCAGGGGTAGAGGGTGTGGGTGATACCACTGCAGTGCTGCTGCCAGGGGTACTGGGTGTACCAGAAAAAATGTGTGTCGCTTCTTCACTTCCCTCCTGCACAATCAGATTCTCGTCATCATCAGATTCAGTATCAATGGATACATTTGGATTTGTTTTTCTTTTGCCTACCTCAATCTTCCTCATGTATGTTTCCCAAATGATAGTGTGGTGTTTCTTGAGATGACCTCTCGGGCCTCCGGTACCATAGTTGGTACCAAGCTTACCCCGACTAACTGATGTTTTACAAATTGAACAAACGACCACGTTTTCCGCCTTTGCGCTAACAGTAAAGAAGTCCCAAACTGCGGACTGGTGATGTCAGCTGGTGGTGGAGGTGCTACTTTGACTTTCAATGCCAGATGAAGTGGAGGATGGGCGTGGCTGAATTCGTTTCTGTTGTTCACTTACAGCACCACTACTTGAGGTCGAGCTGGATGGAGGTCCCTGCCGGTCCTTCTGACTAAAAAAGATGGAAGCTGTAGGTCATGTTGGTGTTGTGGTTACGCTGGTGGTACCAGGGCCACGCCGCCCATATCCCGCTCAGCAGCCATTCGGGCTAGGGTTAAAATGTCTGTCTGCTGCATGCCGGCTGGGGCTGGAGTGACGACTGTGATGACTGGGTCATCATCAGACTGTTCATCAGCAGCAGAAGATACCACTTCTTGTTGGTCATCATCATCCATAAGTGGAAGCTTTGCAGGAGCTTTCCTTTTAGGCTTAGATACCTTTGTCGGCTCATCATGGGGTCACTCACTCTCAGACTGCATTGGTGGGTTCCAATCAACATCAACATCATCTGAAGGAAGGGGGCTTGAAGAAGAACTTGTAGTATCCCTCCTTGACCTTTTTCTTGCTGGGGATCTGGAAGACAATGGATAATCATCATCAGGAGGAGTGGCTTCCTCGGATACCTCCTCTTGAATAGCAATTTCCTGATGTGCCCCTACTTCTGGAGGAACAAGCGTTGTAGGCAGTTGTGCCCCTCCATGAAACTCTAGTTGCACCTCTCCATGCACCTGTCCATGCGCCTCTCCCTGTGGCTCTACTTGCGCCTCTCCTTGCGGCTCTCCTTGCGGCTCTACTTGCGCCTCTCCATGCGCCTCTCCATGCGCCTCTCCTTGCGCCTCTCCTTGCCCATGTACTTGCGCTTGTACTAGTTGCACCTGTGGTTGTCGTTGCGGCTGTGGTTGTTGAACACTCGTCAGCTGAGTTACACCCGGCGTTCATTGGATGGTACTTTCTTGTGATGAGCCAAGATCACTGGTCGATGGTGATTCAACAACCAAAGTGGCTGCCGCAGCAGCACTCATGGTGGTCTTGGACCTAACTTGCCGTGGTGGCACTGAGCCCAATGAAGCGGAGGTGCTGCTTCCAGCTTAGTCCCCGGTGGACACCACTGCTGCTGCAGGCGTAGTTTTTTTTTCGCTGAGGCGCTTTCTTTGGGGCCATCTTCTTGAGATGTCAGAACAGCAGGCCGCAGTTGCATGAGTTGCAGAGTTGTCTTGTCTGTGGCCACACGTGACGTCACGTGACGTTGTGTTGCACACACCGCTGCAGGACTTCCTCCTGGCACTGGTGGTTCTCTTGTGCACCTAAAAGCAATGGAAGCCAGAGGAACATCAGTTATACACTCCAAAAAGTCAAAAAACACTCAAAAATCCCCACAATCCCATGCCATCCATGCCCTTAATGATGTTTAAATTCAAGACACCCCAGAGAAAGACTAGGCCCATGCACCACTGAGTACCCCTGGGCATAATGGTTGAAAGCAAGGCAAAATGGGTGCAGGCCTGAGCACACTGCCTGGCTTCAAAATGGCCCCTTGACCCCCACCACATGGCCAGGCCCTGCCTGTACCAGGCCTCAAAATGGCCCCCACCCACATGGCCAGGCCCAACAACACCCCCAAAAGTCAAAAAACACTCAAAAATCACCGCAATCCCATGCCATCCATGCCCTCAATGATGTTTAAATTCAAGACACCCCAGAGAAAGACTAGGCCCATGCACCACTGAGTAACCCTGGGCATAGTGGTTGAAAGCAAGGCAAAGTGAGTGCAGGCCTCAGCACACTGCCTGGCTTCAAAATGGCCCCTTGACCCCCACTACATGGCTAGGCCCTGCCTGTCCCAGTCTCAAAATGCCCCCCACCCACATGGCCAGACCCCAACACCACCCCAAAAAGTCAATAATCACCACAATCCTATGCTATCCATGCCCTCAATGATGTTTAAATTCAAGACACCCCACAGAAAGACCAGGCCCATGCACCACTGAGTACCCCTGGGCATAATGGTTGAAAGCAAGGCAAAGTGGGTGCAGGCCTGAGCACACTGCCTGGCTTCAAAATGGCCCCTTGACCCCCACCACATGGCCAGGCCCTGCCTGTCCCAGACCTCAAAATGGCCCCACCCACATGGCCAGGCCCCAACACCACCCCAAAAAGTCGAAAAACACTCAAAAATCGCCACAATCCTATGCCATCCATGCCCTCAATGATGTTTAAATTCAAGACACCCCAGAGAAAGACTAGGCCCATGCACCACTGAGTACCCCTGGGCATAATGGTGAAAGCAAGGCAAAGTGGGTGCAGGCCTGAGCACACTGCCTGGCTTCAAAATGGCCCCTTGACCCACACCACATGGCCAGGCCCTGCCTGTACCCGGCCTCAAAATGGCCCCCATGCACATGGCCAGGACCCAACAACACCCCAAAAAGTCGAAAAACACTCAAAAATCACCACAAACCCATGCCATCCATGCCCTCAATGATGTTTAAATTCAAGACACCCCAGAGAAAGACAAGGCCCATGCACCACTGAGTACCCCTGGGCATAATGGTTAATAGCAAGGCAAAGTGCGTGCAGGCCTGAGCACACAGCCTGGCTTCAAAATGGCCCCTTGACCCCCACCACATGGCCAGGCCCTGCCTGTACTAGGCCTCCCAATGTCCCCCACCCACATGACCAGGCCCCAACACCACCCCAAAAAGTGGAAAACACTAAAAAATCACCACAATCCCATGCCATCCATGCCCTCAATGATGTTTAAATTCAAGACACCCCACAGAAAGACTAGGCCCATGCACCACTCACTACACCTGGGCCTACTGGCTAGTGAGGCTTTACAGGCACCCCAAAATTTAAAAAAATCAACATATAACAGTGAGCTAAAATTCCATGATATAAATGAGAATTAAGTTAAAAAACAAATCTCAGAAACAGTTGTATCATGCACCCATGACTAACCCTGGGCCTACTGGATACTGTGGCTACCCACCACAATATATTTTGTTAAAGTTGTGAAAAAAGTTTTAGAACTGTAGTTGCCTCAACTGCAATGCCCCAAACAAACAACACCAACTTACTTGTAAAATCTAAAGTCCAAAAGTGATCCAAACTCCAAAGTCCAAAAAGTCCTCAAACACAAATCCAGCAGCAGTCACATAAAGTAATCCTTCCAGCTCAACAGCCAAATGAAAAGTGACCAGTACATGCACAAAGCACTGGGAGGAGCCTGCTGGACAGGAACAGGAAGTTGGAGACTCTGAGGCACTTCCTTCCTCCCACCCCACCCCAAAAAATGGACTCAATGTCAATCTGAGGAGTTATTCTGATCAAAATCATCATTTTCACAAGGTTCATGCTTCCTGCCGTGGATTTCTTGTGCAGAATTGCAATTTTTGCAATTTCGGGAACGCGACCTGTTCGAATCTCCCGCCGGAAGTCAGCTACGCACCGTCGCAGGCTTTTATGACATACTCGCGTTGTCAAACTCTCGTCGTGCAAGATGGCAAGCCGCGATAACGTAATTGCGCTCGAAAAACTCTCGCGCGATCACGCAGCAAGATCGAAAATGGCGCCGCACACGCCAAACCTAAAGAAAAACAACTCGGCGGACTCAGAATCATGGTAAGACAACGCCGCGGGCGCAATATTGTATTTTTCAAGCGCGACCAAGCAAAATAATTTGTAGCCCGTGAATTTGCGGATTATTGGGTAAATTCGCGCGATTCGCGGATCGCAAAATCGTCAAAAATCCGCAAATTCGCCCGTGAAACGGATTTTACGCCCACGCTTACTCTTCACCTAATGCCCTGGCAGCAACTGACATACCGGTCACTGCCAGAACCTTAGAAACATTCCTATATCTGCTTCACATACTACAGTCTAACATTCTTACATTCCTACTGTAACATTCTATAGAACATCATCTCACCACAGTACCCCTCTCTACCTAAATCTAACATGGCAGAATTTTTCTTTCCATGGCCACCCTAAACTCCCCAGCCTGTGTTCCGCAACAAGTATCCAGTATCAGATACTTGTTGCGGTACACCGGCTGGGGAGCTTAATATGGACTTCCTGAATTATTGAGATACGACAGCTTGAAAATTCATCATTCTCATGATCTGGGAATCGACTCATAATTTGACAATAGCACAGCAACGTACTCACTTCCTCTTGGATCTAATTTGGGAAGTAGAAATGTGAATTTTACTCTGAAAGTGTTTGGAAGAGCAAAGTAGCCCCAGTTTATACTTATGGGCATTTGGGACTATTCAAACAACTCAAGAAGATTATTAGGATCAAGACTACTGAACTGCCTTGACAGAGTCTTAAAAAAACTAAACACATGCTGTCTGATCACTTGCTGTGTTTTTGCACAGAATAAACAAACAGTGGACATTTATTGAATCTTATTATTGGCGTCCGTGGAAAAAGTATTTATTTGTCCCTTCAAAAAGACTGTTACATTGGATGTAATACTGTGTTTTACAGCCCCTACTTTTAAATATCAATCATCCTGCCTTTTAGGCATATAAAACCTTAGAGGAGATGTATTCACATTTAAACTGAGAGTTTCGGCCTGTCAAAGGAAGCTATTTAGACAGGTCAATGTGCAGTTTTAAAACTGCATAGATATTTCATTTAAAGAGTTTTATATAGCGCTGACTAGGCCCGAAGGTATCAGAGCGCTTTACATGAGAATCAACAATGTAACAGAAAAAGATCAACAATTCCACAATACATCAAAAAATAGGCAATACAATTAAGAGAGGAGAGAGAAAAGTAGTGGAGGGGGCAGGGGAGGTGAGAAAGGGATGATAAGGTAAGAGACAACAAGGAGAGATAAAAGGAAGTCTGTCTAAAGACCGACTGGGTAGGTGACGACCAAGGAGGGAATCCATGGCCCATCTCCCCTATAGCTAAACCAGGTAGCTCCATCGGGCATCAGAGAAAATAGTTCAGTCTCAATACATTGAGAGAGGAGAGAAGGAGAGAAATAAATGGAGGTGGATGCGGGAAGAGTCGACAGGAGAGACGAAAGGAAGTCTGTCTAAAGACCGACTGGGTAGGTAACGTCCAAGAAGAGAATCCCCAGCCTGTCTCCCCTATAGCTAAGGATAGGGGAAGCCGATGAAGCCCACCAACACTCGCTCCCACCGGTCCCGCAGCTTCAAACCTGGAGTTTGTCCATAGCCCTCAGCAGACGCCTTCTTCGCCGATCCGATCTGGCCACCGCCGTCAGTAGGCCATCAGTAGGCTCATGCAAGCTTCGCAGGGCAAGGAGGGAAGGACGCGCTAAATATTGCATGTTTTACACAATCATTCTAGTAGTGGCACAACGTGTGCTGCTTACCACTAGTTTTTCAAAAGTAAATGGGAAACCCAATCAACCCTTGATGGTGTGGGCAATCAAATATTAGCAAGTAAGTGAGCCTACAAGGGATTTACTAAACCATAAATCTACATTAATTGATGCATTCAATGTTGGTAAACTCTATCAAAGTAGCTTGCAATTCAATTTCTTCAAAAACAATTCAAGTTATTCACATGTGAACTAATCATCAAAAAAAGATTTATCACACAGGTATATGTATTCAAAGAATGAATGTTATATCAATCCAAATTTATGAATTATAAAGGGTAAAAAATCATACAAAGCACAATGTAAGCAGAAGTTACAATCATTTGATATTATATATATCCTTCTTCATCACAATTGAGAACACCGTTTCACAGATAATTATAAGTCAATATGACCAGACTCTACAGACAACATTGCTGTTAATACAATGATACAAGGAATAGGTGTAATGGTTGACGTTTCGGTCTAAAATTGTCTACATCCACAAGACCATCTTCAGGACTTTAGATATACAGATGAATGACCCCTGTATGAACACGAAAAAAAACAATTATTACTGTGTGATCTTCAGCTTTTTTATTTGATTTTAAACAAGAATTACACCTGTGTGGAGAAAACAGGAAATGAAATGTGTCTAGAAAGACAGATAAAAGAGTAAATCAATAGAAAAGACTCAACCCATCTCATAAAGAAGTTGTATCACCTAGCCATTTGAGAAAAGGGAGTCAAGAAAGAGTTTTTAACTCTTACTTCAACAATGATAGAAGTAATAGTTAGTATTGTAATCCAAACCAATATGAGGTGACAAAGATGCCTACCACTTATCCAGCGGAAAAAGTATTTATTTGTCCCTTCAAAAAGACTGTTACATTGGATGTAATACTGTGTTCTTATTAATGAATACCCACTACAGATATGGTTACAATAACTATCCATAAGGGTGCTGAGGTTGCAGTTCTATAAAATGTTCACTTGGTTCTGGGGCAGCTCCTCTCGCACTGGGATTGGAACCTAGCTGGATAGGAAGATAAAAGGTATGCAGGCCTAGTTGTGAGTTACATCTTCCAGGGACAGGGTAAAAATCATTTGAAGATATGCCAGGGGTTGGGGTTGGGCACAGCCCTCAGGTCATCCTGTGAAAGTGAAGTCAAATTCTCCCTGTACCCAACGCCTTTGTCTCAGGTTTGGGAGCCAATTCATATCTCATCAAGGAGCTATTCAGCTCCAGGGTGACTGTTGGAAGCTCAGGAAAATGAGCTTCTAGAGGATTTAGGCAGGTTAAAGATGACATTTTAAAAGTACCTTTTGTAAAATACTTAGTACAACTCCAACTTTACACATAAATTTGATTTGTAACAACTATTTTAAAAGGTCAAACAATTAACTTTGTATATGGTAGAGATACATGTATAAACTTTAATAATGTAAGCCATTGTTTTCCTCTAGAACAGCTAAACCTGCTATATCGTAAATAGCTTTTTGGTGTATTATCACTGTGAGGACATGTTTAACATTAAAACTTTTACAGCCCCTACTTTTAAATATCAATCATCCTGCCTTTTAGGCATATAAACCTTAGAGGAGATGTATTCACATTTAAACTGAGAGTTTCGGCCTGTCAAAGGAAGTTATTTAGACAGGTCAATGTGCAGTTTTAAAACTGCATAGATATTTCATTTAAAGAGTTTTATATAGCGCTGACTAGACCCAAAGGTATCAGAGCGCTTTACATGAGAATCAACAATGTAACAGAAAAAGATCAACAATTCCACAATACATCAAAAAATAGGCAATACAATTAAGAGAGGAGAGAAAGGAGAGAGAAAAGTAGTGGAGGGGGCAGGGGAGGTGAGAAAGGGATGATAAGGTAAGAGACAACAAGGAGAGATAAAAGGAAGTCTGTCTAAAGACCGACTGGGTAGGTGACGACCAAGGAGGGAATCCACGGCCCATCTCCCCTATAGCTAAACCAGGTAGCTCTATCAGGCATCAGAGAAAATAGTTCAGTCTCAATACATTGAGAGAGGAGAGAAGGAGAGATATAAATGGAGGTGGATGCGGGAAGAGTCGACAGGAGAGACGAAAGGAAGTCTGTCTAAAGACCGACTGGGTAGGTAACGTCCAAGAAGAGAATCCCCAGCCTGTCTCCCCTATAGCTAAACCAGGTAGCTCCAAAATAGCTAGATCTCAATTGACGAAGGAAAATTCACAGATAAACAGGGTGGGAACTAAGGGCCAGGACAGTTGAGGGCAAAGGTCAGTAGCAGGAAAGTGGAGAAGAGTAGAGTGGAGAGGGGTAGGGGGTAGGGGGAGGAGGGAGATAAGGTCAGGAGAGATACAGAAGGGTTTGTTGCAGCCGTCATTTTAGGCAGGTACAGGCAGTATTTCAGGAGCAATCATTGCGTGGGATGACTATATGTCAGCTTTGTTGCCTCTCGTGTCCCTGTAGGCTCTGAAAACTCACTGCATACCACTGTTTTTGGTCTTGGCCACTGTATTCGTGTTGGCCTCTTTACATGCTTTGTGCCACACTGCCAGGTTCCATGTCATGCCATGCACCTTCTCTGTCGCTGGTTCACAACCCATTGGCTAAGTCTCTCGGCAGGATGAGGGGGGAGGGCGGGGGGCGGGGGGCAGTGCTAATCCCTCAAACTAAGGTCCCTGTTGTAAGGCTGTTGCGCTTCCCACTCCCCTCAACAGCTCACAGTGCCCGTCTTGATGTTTTCACGATAATCACGGGTCCTTCCCCTCTCCGCCGGCCTCCTTAAACTTCACCGATCAGGGGCCCATCTCCTCTGCGGCACCTGCTGTGGGGCGGCTGAGTTCTCCACCGATCACTGGTCGCTCTTTGCCTCGAGATACGCCGTCCCGCCTCTGATGCTCTTGGCCCCCGCTGATCTTTCCCCCAATGGGGTCGGCCGTTCTCTGGGGCTGCAGCATTCACTGGGGTGTGGCCGAGCCCTTCTCTGCGGCTCCTCTATCACTGCACCACCTGGGACACCACAACTGGTGCCGACGGCGTTACACAGGCAGGTATGCCCTCTTCTGACCTCCTCAGCGGGACTCGCTGCTCGACACCGCGTCACAGCGTCCCCAGTACACAGCGGACGGAGGGATCAGAAAGAGTCAAGGGATGGGGGAAGGATAGGGGAAGCAGATGAAGCCCACCAACACTCGCTCCCCACCGGTCCCGCAGCTTCAAACCTGGAGTTTGTCCATAGCCCTCAGCAGACGCCTTCTTCACCGATCCGATCTGGCCACCGCCGTCAGTAGGCCATCAGTAGGCTCATGCAAGCTTCGCAGGGCAAGGAGGGAAGGACGCGCTAAATATTGCATGTTTTACACAATCATTCTAGTAGTGGCACAACGTGTGCTGCTTACCACTAGTTTTTCAAAAGTAAATGGGAAACCCAATCAACCCTTGATGGTGTGGGCAATCAAATATTAGCAAGTAAGTGAGCCTACAAGGGATTTACTAAACCATAAATCTACATTAATTGATGCATTCAATGTTGGTAAACTCTATCAAAGTAGCTTGCAATTCAATTTCTTCAAAAACAATTCAAGTTATTCACATGTGAACTAATCATCAAAAAAAGATTTATCACACAGGTATATGTATTCAAAGAATGAATTTTATATCAATCCAAACTTATGAATTATAAAGGGTAAAAAATCATACAAAGCACAATGTAAGCAGAAGTTACAATTATTTGATATTATATATATATCCTTCTTCATCACAATTGAGAACACCGTTTCACAGATAATTATAAGTCAATATGACTAGACTCTACAGACAACATTGCTGTTAATACAATGATACAAGGAATAGGTGTAATGGTCGACGTTTCGGTCTAAAATTGTCTACATCCACTAGACCATCTTCAGGACTTTAGATATACAGATGAATGACCCCTGTATGAACACGAAAAAAAACAATTATTACTGTGTGATCTTCAGCTTTTTTATTTGATTTTAAACAAGAATTACACCTGTGTGGAGAAAACAGGAAATGAAATTTGTCTAGAAAGACAGATAAAAGAGTAAATCAATAGAAAAGACTCAACCCATCTCATAAAGAAGTTGTATCACCTAGCCATTTGAGAAAAGGGAGTCAAGAAAGAGTTTTTAACTCTTACTTCAACAATGATAGAAGTAATAGTTAGTATTGTAATCCAAACCAATATGAGGTGACAAAGATGCCTACCACTTATCCAGCAATCAATGCTGAAAAATAAAAGAGTGAATGTATATTTAATTTGAAGAAGTGATTTATTCTACAGTAAGTCGAGGAGATATCCTTACATCAAAGTTGTAGATGGATAAAACCACCAAAATTCAAACTCTCTGCATGGAATACATCTTCAATACAACTTCAAACCTAAAAACATTTGGATTCACTAAAGAAGATTTTATATCAATGGAGGGATCCACTACAAATTTTGAAAATAGGACCACAGTACAATCTGGTTCCAATGAAGAATTAGTTAAATTACTGGCATTAAAGAAAAAAAGAAAAATAATTGGATTGCATGGGCATTTTATGCTACAATATTTGTGTGCTGGTATAATACCACAGGGCCTGCAGATTAAGAATATACCTGGGTTATTTGTTCATATTAAGGAGTTCCTTGAGAAATGGTCCCTTATTGCTAATAGGTGCTCAAGGGATCTAATGATGCTCATTGTCGAGACAGCAAAAGATTTACTTTTACATCTAATGAAAGAAATCCTAGAATTAGAGGATAAAATCAGGTCATCCACAGTAATAGACACTAAAAAAGCACTAGAAGATTTAGACAGTGAACTACATTCATACAGCGATTATCTAACTAAAAGAAAAGTGGATAAACTCCAAAAAGACTTCAAAAACTACAGTAAGGAACATACGTACCCCTATCTCGCAGACGGGTTTTATAATCAAACTGACGCTAGTGGATATGATACCATGACTTATCAACCATCCCCAAGACCCCACCCTAGAAGAGTGGATACATTTTCTGATTCATCAGATTCGGATGAAGAAAATATGACGCCATCTTTTGATCAGAGAGGCAATAGATATACTCCACGTCGCCAAAATCAAAGTTATCGTCCTTTTTTAGGGAGACGTCATCAGAACAGAGGCAATTGGCGTCAACCCTATCAATCGCAGTTTCAACCCCCATTTCAAGCCCAATATCAACCTTGTGTACAATTTCAACCACAATACCAACCACAGTACCAGGGCCATCAACAAGGGAACTCGAACCAGTATCTGGAAACAAGGAATGCCAGATATTGGAGACAATAAAAGAAATCCCTATTTTCAATTTGAGTTCGCATATCCTAGATGAGGCCACACATTCCCTTTTAACAAAAGGGCTATCTTTTGTACCACATGCAGGGCTAAACAAATTTGAATTGTTCAATGACCTTATGGCATTTTTCAGAAAAATTCGGTTGAAATGTTTTTTTCGTGACAAAGAGAATATCACTGATGAAACCAATAGATCAGGCCTAGCGTTAAAATCTACATTTACTCCTACTTCTGAACAAATACTCTCCGGAAATAAGGATTTTTGAACAGGTTGTCTACAACAAATTGTTGAATGCAACTAAATATGTACCAAAAACCCCATTTAACATCTCTCCGAATGAATATGAGGCACTTAAAACCCTAAAAGTATCTCCTAATATCATAGTGAAAAGCTGTGACAAGGGAGGTGGGATAGCTATCATGGAAAAACAAACCTATATTCAAAAGGTGGAAGAAATGCTTAGTGATGACAGATTCTATACCAAGATCAACAAAAATCCAACGTCCAAAATAAAATCTAAAATCCATAAATTGACAAATAGAGCTCTACGAAATGGTGTGATTTGTGATAAGGAGTTCCAATATATGAATATCGAGAACTCTAAATTAGCTACATTTTATGGAACGCCGAAAGTACACAAAAATGTTGAAAATCCACCTCTTAAACCAATTGTCACTACCATTGGATCTATTACAGAACCTATTTCCAAATATTTGGACGCAATATTATGTCCATCAATTCATAAAATCCCCAGATATGTAAAAGATACCTGTCAAATCATAAACATGTTGAAGTTGCTCCTTTCAACCAACACAGACAATGGCTGGTCACACTTGATGTTGAGAGCCTGTATTCTAATATTCCAGGCAATGGGGCTGTGACAGCAGTCCAATGGTTTATGGATTTGTTTAATGTGGAATGTGATCATGACTTTATCATTGAGTGCTTGAGAATCATACTAGAAGAAAATGTGTTCGAATTCCGTGGTGACCTATACAAACAAACAAAGGGGGTAAGCATGGGCGCTTCATGCGCTCCTACTGTAGCGAACATTTATGTTGCACATTTTGAACAACAATATATTTTCAATGAGGTGGCCCCATTTTATGAGTCTGTTTTAAATTGATCAAGGTACATTGACGACATTGTCTTTATCTGGGATGATAATGAAGAGACCCTAGAAGAATTTATCACGTGGTTAAACCTGTGTGGTGAAAACTTAAAATTTACCTCACACATCAGCAATGTACAAATTGAGTTCTTGGACATTCTGATAAAACACGATGGGAGTCAGCTATTTGTAGACTTATTCACCAAGCCTACTGCACGCAACACTCTGTTGTACCAGGGCCGGCTCTAGGCTCATGGTGGCCCTGGGCAGGGAGCGTAGGTAGGGGGCCCAGAAGAGGGGGTACGGCGGGGCGGAGCGCGCAGGCCAGTAAAGAGGGGAGGGGGTCAGGGAGTTTAAAAGTGGAACAGACAGCGACGGCTCGTGGAGGGAGTTACGGTGGGGCAGGAGGGTGGGGAGGGGGAGGGGCAGGGTGGAGGTTGCTAAAAACCGGCATATGGATAATTGCAGGTAAGTAAACAATTTAATTAATAAAACGAATTTCGTAGTGCGCCTTGCATCGCAAAATGCAATGCAGTGCGAGCTACGAAATTCGTTTTATTAATTAAATTGTTTACTTACCTGCAATTATCCATATGCCGGTTTTTAGCAACCTCCACCCTGCCCCTCCTCCTCCCCACCCTCCTGCCCCACCGTAACTCCCTCCACGAGCCGTCGCTGGGAACAGAGCTGGAGGCCGCCAAATCCCTGCCAGGGGCCACCACGCAAATATGTATCCATCATCAGAGGATTAATATATTAAGGATATATATTGGCGTGGTGGCCCCTGGGGTTTGGTGGCCCTGTGCAGGTGCACAGCTTGCACATCCCTAGAGCCGGCCCTGGTTGTACTTTAACAGCTTTCACCCTACTAACCAAAAAAACAGCATCCCATTCGGACAGTTTCTTTGTCTTCGAAGAAACTGCACCAAACTTGAAGACTATGATTATAGATCTATAGAAATGAAAGAAAAATTCATTCATAGAGGCTATCCGCATCTTTTAGTCCGTGAAGCTTACAAACGGGCGAGATTCTATGATCGGCAACACATTTTGCAAGTCTCAAATAAAACGAAGAATGACAATCTGGTTTTTGTAACTCGTCATTCTATCATGAATGAACAAATCAGACAAATAATCTGTTCATATTGGTACCTATTGAATGTTAATAACACCAAAGACCAATGCATTCAGAAGCCTATGTTTGCGTACAGAAAGAATAGGAATTTAAAAGACTTGATTGTAAGATCTCGCGTGCCGGATAAGAAAAAGGAACAAACACAGTGAAGTATCATTGATATGGCACCAGTGATAGGGAACTATAAATGTGGCACATGTATAGTGTGCCCAATGGCAATTGAAGCGAGAGAGTTCTGTTTCAATGGCCACCAGATTCTGTGTAAATGTATGAGTAATTGTAAGACAAAAAATTATTATCTATTTACTCATATGTCCCTGTAACAAAGGTTATGTGGGAGAGACATCCCGATCATTGAATGCTAGACTTACTGAACACAGGTCTGCAATACGTACAGCAAAAATAAACTCACCCATGGTATCACACTTTTTAGAACATATTCACTCAACTGAAGACATTAAGTGGTTTATATTAGAGAAAATAGTTCCAAAGGAAGGAATTATTACTGATAAACTAAGAAAGAAATGTGAAGTGTTCTATATTTTCTGGTTAGATACAGTAAAAAATGGCCTGAACCAGGAAATACGGTGGGAAAATGCGATCATGTAACCATTTTTAATGTGTTGTGGTTCAATTGACCTGTAAATAATCCCCACATATAAAGAGATAATATCCTTATGTACACATCTTACCGGCTGGTGGGATGTGTTGCTAGAAAATGTCGGTATATGGACAGAATATGCATGACCATTATTTAGAGCTAAATACAGATATTACACAACAGTGATGAATATGTCGGAATATATATATATAATTGTACTCAATTGTCAGTTAATATATCTGTGAGAGATAATATGTGGTCTAATATGTTAATTTGATAACACAAATAATTGCATTTGTATCTGAGGTCACTGTAATTATGCTGGGTATACTCTGATTTATGATGTACTATAGCATTCACATGATAGAGAATCCCGAATCTCTCCATTCTGAGAGGCATGCTATTATATACCTTTTGGGCGGATGGAAATCCTACTAACTAGCGTGTAGCCCAGGCAGTTCCTGATTGAGTCGATTAATATTTCATATTGCCCGATAAGATATACGGTCTATTTCATCCTTATAGCGCTACTCATGTTATTACGAGCGATCCAAGGAGCTAATATACACACGCCACCTTGGGATGTTAGTATTCCCTTTACCATTAGTGTAGCCCAGCTCATTACTGTCTGGTTAAGAGCAGGAATCACATTGCTCGATACATCTCTAGCACTTAACTTATCCAATAGCGTACCTCAGGTAGTTTCCTGCAACTTAGGCAGCCTATCACATTGGGGACTACACGATAAACCGTTCCGACGTTAACTGATGAGACACACCTGAGGATACAAACAAAGCAGTAATCGACCTCACGATAGGTCCGTGCACGTTTCCCGATTATACTTAAGACATAATAACATCTTGCTCGGTTCAGATGGTTTGAATCCAAGCTTATCCCTAGCCTGCGGCGCCCCGGCGAGAGGGTCATACGACTGAATTATCCCACTTTTCAGGTAACGCGTGTGCATTTAAGTCTCTGAATATGCATGGGTGTTATATAACATAAATATCGCTAAACCTTAATCGGCACACTAGACACGTAATCTAATATAGTCGATGTCTACTTTAATAGGAGAATATCTTCGGCACATCTTAGTCGATCTACCTAATCTATTGGTCATGGCGCCACCGTTTTTACATGACCACATTTTGTAAGTATCCATTGTTGCCATCTAACGTTGTTTAGAGTCACATATAGGTCTTTCCGTACAGGAGTTAGAATTCATTGGAAATACTTTTTGTCTCCTATGTATCATCAACTCCAGGACCTGCACATAATCGGCATGTAGCCAAAGGATAGTATTGTTCTTAAGTACCCGATTTATCTCTACGTCTTCACTCCGGGAGACATTTCTAATCAGTAAGTGTTTTCATTAAACTTACCCTATTTTGAGCAAGAATTGAAGGACACCTTAACCTATAAGGCAACAAGTAATCAGAATCTAATGATATAGTCTAGTAACTTTTCCTATATATATATATATATACCCATGAACCAGTATAATTTGAGGTTTTGTCTTCAGATAGTTACTAAATACATCCTTTAATATCAGCAGGATGTAGACAGACAGGATGACCTGCTACCACAGACAACGTATATAGAAACATCCAGATTGTACGTTGTTGGAAGGAAAATTAATTGTGGCAGGAGGGGTCAGGGGGCCTGGCGCAGCAGCTCAGAAGCCGCGCTGGGGAGACCGTGAGAGAGAACTAAGGGAAATGGGACACCTTAATTTGCACCGGGGTAGTCCTGGAACTCTTGCTCTAAAAACAGGAAAAAAAGGATATATGAGCCTTGGAGACTGTTTCTGAAAGTTGTACAAGTTTTATTAGAAGACACAGCTTCTACAAATGTTCAATAATAGCAGTTTGCATATACATAGTACTGTTCACAGCTGCTATGAGAGAGAGAGACTATACTTTAAGTATACTTGTGAGCTTTTAGGCAGATTGCATAGAAAAGGTTAAGCACATATTGTTGGAAACACTCACCACTGTATACAAGATATTCTGTAAGTACAAGTTAAACAGCTTAAATGCAGTGGAGATAAAACAAGGTCAGAGAAAACATAACATTTCAAATAGTGAAATATAACTTTAAATGCAGAAAGGAAAAAGCATTTCATATAGCAGAATATACAATAGAGCAGCAGAATCTAAGTACATGAAAGAAGGGCTTCTCGAGTAACCCTTGGGAAAAACTCCTGTCCGACACCCATGTGCAAACAAGGAGTAGTTCAACGATATTCCTGCGGACCACCCTTTTATAGTGACCAAACAATGGGACTGTAATCACGTCATATCATGCCATCTCGTATCACATATCCTTCCATCGTCTCTCACGCCCCTGCCTGGTACCTTCCCATCACAATTCTCGTAGTTGTGTGGCACGTACGCCAGCCTAGACTGAGTTCCTGCCATTTTGACTGGAAGTTTGTAATTAATCAGAAATGTGTTATTATTGCTTTGAAGGATTCTATTCAGGCGTTTATGTGCCAGTCTGTGATACTGATTTGCCACATTTATCCTCACTTATTGGACGGCTTACAGTAGCTGAGAACTTCCCTTTTCTCCGTTCACAGCTGTTAGGCGGGGGCACGGGGTGTGTTGCAAGAATAAGAAGGAACTTGAACTTTAATGATCCTAACCTAGCATACAGTGGGGTGGGGGCCTAAATAGGAGTGCTAAGCTTTGCAGAGAAGTGGAGCTGGGTGAAGCCTGGGTCAGACCTGCTTTCTGCTTCTGTTTAAGCTGAGAGAAAATGGCAGTGCTCTGGCCAACGTAACTGAGGCTTATAACACTCAAGCAGCAGGGCCTACGCGGGGTTCATGCTTAGCTAGTGATAAGAGTGTCCTAGGATAACTATGCAGTGAATTTTTCTCCCTCTGTCAACGTATAGGTAGCCAAACGATGATAGTCTACTTGCACGTATTATCCTGCACATATATCCTATTCCTGATTCAGATGTGCTAGCAACTATTCGTTAGTTTCATATAAAAAGATTGTTTGAACCGCAACTCTGTTGTATTTCTTATCCTGAATAAGGGCCCATATAAATGAGACTAAAATGAGGTTCTGTTATCCACAGCATGGCAATCCACTTTTGTGTGATTTTACAAATCTGTAGATCCAGCTATTAGAGTATAGACACTCTTGAAGCTACAGTACATCATCAACGATACTCAGCATAAACTACATTGTAAGAGCATCTACCAACTTGTAATCTCAATCCCCTAGATGTCTATAGGTAGCACATCTACTTCGAATTCCTTTCTGTTTATTTGGAGCTAAACATATGTGTGAATATGTATATACTGAATAACAAACTATTTACTGTTGCGATGGAAATACGACGTTCCAAAATTTTGTATATAAATTTATAGAAGAATATATTTTTTCTAATGTATATATATTCGTCAGTATCTCAATTGAGGTTGTCTTTATGTTTTTCATTCATTGTGAGAATGTAAATAATACTGTAAATATGTTTATGTGTCTTGGCGACTTTTCACGGTTTAGATAATTTTGATTGTAAGAATAGATACATCAATCTCTATGTTATTGAATACCTTTACCTTTAATTATGTAAAATGTAACCACGCTAAAATGTATTATTTATATATATATTATCATTTCAGTGCAATAGACGGCTACCTGATGAAGGCGTGTATGCCGAAACGCGCGTAGTAGACATCTGCCGCACTGCCTCCATCAACTTTACGTCTATCGTAATGGATTTATGTATATTTATGTTGGTTTGATGAAATCATTTTATGAAGTCACTATCATGAATCCTATATAAATATTTGAATTTTTGATATATCAAACAAATCATGAATAATACACAAAATAAGAAAATACATTAGTTTTGATACTTAATTGTGTGTGTACGTATCGCCTTTGAGAATATAGTATTTTAGTATAGTATTTTTTCACATATAGAGGTATTCTTATTAAATAGGCTATGGTTTATATCAGCCTCTAGCTATAATCTTCCTACACTATATACATCTTCAATATACATCTTCAATTTAACATATTTAACGAGATGAATAGCGAAGAAGGGATTTGGTCCATCTTAAATCTACATGTTTTAATAAGATGGAGGAAAATCACAAACGTTACTAAATGAACACAGTGAAGAAATTATCCTTGTGCTATAGATTTTAAATTACAACTTTTATAACTATAAAAACAGCACCAAACTTGTGTAGAAAACTCAAATCTATTGAAACAGAAGATTCATCTATATTCATCGACATTGAAATACTGCATCTCCTTGAAAAATGAAAAATACATTTACATTTCAAGGGATATTTATTGTAATCATGAAATCTAAACAATGATGACAATTAACCCTTATTAGATGTAAAGGAAAGGGATGATGTCTGTGTATCAAAAATACCACATCCGAAACTCGTGTGGAATGAAAACAAGCACATTTGACAATAGCTGCCTTATGTTTTATCATTGCATGCTACAACCAAAGTGAAGTAATATATTCCCATGTTAAAAGATCGAAGTCAGTACCTAACGATAATTTTGACGTATTTACACTAAAATACAAAATGTTAAATCTTACCTCGATAATGCTTTGACCGGAGACCAAGATATGTTCAGGAATATGTAATCTGGTCAAAAACGCGTAAGTCTGGAGACGATTAAAAATATGAACTTACTTCATTTCATTGGCATAACTTGTGTGGCTAATACTTAGTCACACATCTAAAATATTTATCATGAACACCTCTATAACAATCTTTCAAATACCCCATTGGAGTTATAAATAACTCGGGTGGCATTTTCTTCATAATTGAGTAACCTGCTCTTATGTGTGAATTTATTAAGGATAGTGTGCATGTTCGTTGCTATAGACTCGTTAGAAAGAACGTATCGATTTTCGTTTTTTACATATTTCAAGATAGCCGCAATATCTATAGACGCACTATTCTTTTGCAATCCGCTTCCGATCTCCAAACACGGCAGCACGCTTAGGTGTGAGCATTTAAATAGATGCCATCTATAACCATGTGCTTACAGATGCCGACTTCAGAGCGAGCACAACTGACTTTGAAAATGACTTTGTGTGAATACAGGTAACCATAGGCCTGTCCACTAGTGACATGTAATATAGGGGTGGGTGAAACTTGTAGAGTTTCACTCCATGGAATTCTGCGGAGTAACATTAAAACTCCTTGAAATTCCAGAGTGTTCTCCAAAAAGGTGGAAATATGCATGTTGAGCTGCTCGCACTGAAATGTAGTGCCGGTAGCGCGAGCTGCTCTGAAAAATCAGTGCGAACTGCAACGTGCGGTGCGCAAGAGCGAGCAACCATTCGAGTTGATACTGCTGCTGATCGAGTAGAAAATCTACTCTAGCAGCAGAAAATCTACTCCAGAAGCAGCTCTCTGACCTCAAATGCTCTCGGCCTCCAGCAACCACCTGCATTAAAAAAATCACACTAGGGAACACCAATTCTCACTCCCAATTCTGGAACCTCACGGGATAAAATTCCGCCACACAGCGATTGGTGGAATTTGGCTGGAACTCAAATTCCACCAGTTCAGCGGGTGGAATGAAGGTCCCTGGTTCACTCTGTACCATATACTAAGAAATTATAGGCAAGTTATTTATGCCAATCACGGTTTTATACCAATTAGATATGTTTTTAGGGTTTGGAGCACATGCACTGGACAGTAGTATCCCAGTGTGCAGAGTTAAAAAACTAGCAGAAAAATCTAGCACAGATGGGGTGCGACCATGCAAAAAGGGACATTTTCCTACACTATTGGCCATCACAGCTGGTGGTCATTAATGACCGGTTATTTGGAGACACTTAAGACCTGACATATGGAAATGTAGGTATCCTACTCTTGTTTGCTATGAAATGGCAGTGCTGTTTAGTTTATTATTACATCAAACCTACAATCACAAGAGTTATATATAAAAAAGAATGAAGCCAGAGCTGATGCAATGGGTTGCTATGTTTTTGTTATAGGTTGTTATGGGTTTTTTCACACTGCACCAAGTAGATCAGATGCTTCTCAGTTCAGTTAGGGTTATATGATAGGGCGTTTCTGATAATACTGACAGAGTGGTTGGCACTGGGGTTTACCTTTTTTTACACCAAGCAAATAAAACCCAATCTATTCAAATTTTGAAACTAAATGAGCATTACCTCAAATGTGCAATGAGATTTTTTCCAAAATTGATGCCTGGTTCTAAAGGCCCGAAGGTTAGTCAGACTAGTATGAAAACAAACTTCATGTTGACCCTTAGAGGTTTTGGAAGTAACACCTTGTCGTGTGGGATATGGGATTTTCAGAGGTTTTTTGTTAAAAAAATAAACATTTCCTGTTTGCACCAAAAGTTTTGGAGAAGGACAATCAACAGGTTGGTTACATTGGCTTCCAGGGAGCAGTCATCACTTTAAAAGGAGCTTGAATTGTTTAAAGAACAGCAGCACAGTAAGTCTTTGATTTGCCTGATGCCTCAGAAAGGTCTAGCTAAGAAGCAATCACCTATGACCATAATAGCCATATGACCATCATCAGGATACTGAATTGCACCCTGCCTGCCATCAGTGACAAACAAAGATGGGCGGAGTCAGGGGAGATTGTGCCATTTTGTAATTTTTATAGATGAGGTAGGAGGAGGATTCTTGGTTGTTGTAGATAGTGGTGCAGAATTCCGCAAGACTGGGTTCCAAGTCAATGACAGGCTCCTCGCACTGTCATCAAATAGCACATCATGTGTTTTTAAGTATTCTATAGTTGATTTTCCAAAAAAGCTAATAATGAATGTTCTTGAGTGATACCATTACATTTATTTCACGAAAGAATTTGAAAAGTTAACTTGTGTGCTTCGTTTCCACAACTCCACTTGTGTCATTATACGCAGTCTTGACTCTACAACCTGTAGCTTAAAACTTTAGGTTAAACAAATTATTCCTCACCACAACTTAATGTTTTGTTCATTTGACTAGTAATTTTTCATTTGAGGTTCTCTATGGTCCCATGAAGGAGTCCAATTCACAAAGGTTCTTTTTAAGTGTAACCCACAAGTTCAAAATAAATTCAAACCTCGATCTGCAGTAAGTAGCACAGAAAAAACGTGAACCAGGTCCTTAATCAGCGACGGATGCAGAGGGAGTCCATGTTTGTTGCCAGGGTGGCATGCTGGGTGACTTTCAGAAGTAGTTGGCCAGCTGATTAATTTATTTATGCAGAACATTAGCAGCAATGTTCAATCCATGGTTGAGGTTGGACTTCCAAGATGAACCTTTGCAGTTTGTCAGTAAAGATCAGGCCTGGTGGGTGACAAGCTCTGTGTGTGGGAAGGTGATTCAGTGAATAAACCTAATGTTCCTCCATGTCTCTTGCCCAGCACTTCGTTCGTTTTCTTATCTATCTATTCACCAGTTAAGCCTGGCAATCAGTAGAATTCTTTTGGACTTGAGGAACATGTCATCTTGCATGTATTCTCCAAGAATTCAGCATGGAATTTTGTTTTTAGGTCTCGCCTATTATATACCGCAGGGATAAATCGGCGAGATTTATAGTAAGCGGTTCAAAAAGTCTACCAAACTGCGAATCGCGTACAGTTCATGTGAGCTATGTCCGTGCACAGATCCAGCCACGAGACACACCACCATTTGTCTGTGCCTCGGCATCAGACTTCAAAGGCTGCCGCTCCCCCGCCCCCC
Source organism: Lissotriton vulgaris (assembly GCF_964263255.1). Classification (NCBI taxonomy): domain Eukaryota; kingdom Metazoa; phylum Chordata; class Amphibia; order Caudata; family Salamandridae; genus Lissotriton; species Lissotriton vulgaris. Next base: position 982,486,221 of record NC_141687.1, read on the forward strand.
CGGCGTGAATGTCGCACACCATTTGTCTGAGCCTTGGCATCAGACTTCAAAGGAATGCGCTACCGCTCCCCCGCCCCCCACCACAGCAATGCCAAGAGCTTGGTTTTTTTGCATCCATTTCACGGGAAAGCTGTGTTTTGTTCGGCGTTCTCTGCACCTTTCTCGTTTTTTTCTGGACGAAAGTGAAAGTCTACTGTGCTTGTTTACAGTAGCCTTGCTCCTCAAATGCTGTTGCTGTGTTGCCATCTCTCTAGGGACACTCAGCTTGAAAACACTCAACTTGCTAGCTACAATGCTACATCCGCTATGCTTTGCCTCTAGACACGTTGATCCCTTGCAGACTGTGCTGACTCTACCCCTCCTGATTCTGAAACTGACCAACGCAGTCACCACACAGTCTCTTCTCTCCATCTTATGATGTCTGCCCTGCCCCCATTTACTTCGGACCCTCACCCTCACACCTCCTCACCCTCACACACCCTCCCACCTTCTCACCCTCACACCCCCTCACACACCCTCACTCACCCTCACACCCTCACCCACCCTCACATACCATCACACCCTCACCCTCACACACCTCCTCACCCTTACACCCCCTCACTCTCACACCCCATCACCCTCACACCCCCTCATCCTCACCCTCACACACCCTCACCATCACACACCCTCGTCCTCACTCACCATCTCACCCTCACACACCCTCTCACCCTCACACACCCTCTCTCACCCTCACACTCACTCACCTTCACATTCCCTCACACCCTTACCCTCACCCTCCCTCTCCCTCACACCCCCTCACCCTCAAACACCCTCACCCTCATTCACCCTCTCACCCACCCTCTCACCCTCACACACCCTCTCACCCTCACACACCTTTTCACCCTCACACACCCTCTCACCCTCACACACCCTCTCACCCACCCTCACGCCCCCTCACCCTCACCCCCTCACACTCCCACACACCCTCACACCCCCTCACCCTCACACCCTCACCCTCACACACCCTCACTCTCACACCCCCTCACCCTCACACCCCCTCACCCTCACACCCTCACACCCCCTCACCCTCACACCCCTGAACACCCTCACCCTCACACACCTCCTCACACCCCCTATCACCCTCACACCCCCTCACCCTCACAGCCCCTCACCCTCACACCCCCTTACCCTCAAACTCCTCACCCTGTCACCCTCACCCCATCACCGTCACCCTCCCTCACACCCTCTCACCCTCACACCCTCACTCTCACACCTCCTTACCCTCACAACCCCACACCCTCACAACCCCACACCCTCCCCCTCACACACCCTCACATCCCCTCACCCTCACACCCCCTCATCCTCATGCCCCAACACCCTCGCACCCCTCACCCTCACTCCCCCTCACCCTCACACCCCCTCACCCTCACACCCCTCACCCTCACACCCTCATATTCATATACCCCCACACCCCCTCACCCTCACACCACCTCACCCTCACACCACCTCACCCTCACACCCCCTCACCCTCACACACCCTCACACTCACACACCCTCACCCTCACACCATCACACACTCTCACACACCCTCACCCTCACACCCCTCACTCACTCTCACACACCCTCACTCACCCTCACACACCATCACTCATCCTCACACCCCCTCACCCTCACAACCCCTCACACACCCTCACCCTCTTCACCCTCACAAACCCTCACCCCCTCTCACCTTCACACACCCTCACACCCCCACTCACCCTCACACCCCTTCACCCTCACACCCCCTCACCCTCATACCCTCACCCTCACCCCCCTCACCCTCACACACCCTCACCCTCACACACCCTCACACCCCCTCACCCTCACTCATCCTCACTCACCCTCACACATACACTCACATGCCCTCACCAGCATAGCATAACAAAACATAGCATAACAAAACAAAGCATAGGATAGCAAAACAAAACATAGCATAACAAAAAAACATAGCATAGCAAAACACAACAAAGCACAGCATAGCATAACAAAGCACAACAAAACAAAGCATAGCATAACATAACAAAGTATAGCATAACAAAACATAGCACAGTAGAACAAAACATAGCATAGCATAACAAAACACAACAAAACATAGCAGAACAAAACATAGCATAACATAACAAAACATAGCATAACATAACATAAAACAAAACATAGCATAACAAAATATAGCATAACAAAACATAGCATACATAACAAGCTTAGCAAAGCATACCAAAACAGCATAACAAAGCATAGCATAGCATAACAAAACATAGCATAACTAAACATACCATAGCAAAACAAAGCATAGCATAATAAAACACAACAAAACATAGCATAGCATAACAAAACATAGCATAGCATAACAAAGCATAGCGTAGCAAAACATAACAAAACAGCATAGCATAACAAAACACAACAAAACATATCATAGCAGAACAAAACAAAGCATAGGATAGCAAAACTAACCATAGCATAGCATAACAAAACATGACAAAACACAACAAAACATAGCATAGCTTAACAAAACATAGCATAGCAAAACAAAACATAATAGCATAGCAAAACATAGCATACCAAACACAACAAAACATAGCATAGCATAGCATAACAAAACTTAGCATAGCAAAACAAAGCATAGCATAATAAAACACAGCAAAACATAGCATAGCATAACAAAACATAGCATAGCACGACAAAGCATAGCATAGCAAAGCACAGCATAGCATAACAAATCAAAGCATAGGATAGCAAAACATAGCATAGCATAACAAAACAAAACATAGGATAGCAAAACAAAACATAGCATAGCATACAGCATCAATCTGCACCATCACAACATCACTCAGGGGCACCACAACATCACTATGCGCTACCACAGCATCACTGAACGCAACAGCATCACTCGTTAGCCATCACAACATTACTCAGCGCCACCACAGCATCAATCTGTGCAACCATTCAACAACACCTGGTTCAAATATGTTCTCTCAATGTTTCAAGCTTCATTACAAATGTAACAAAAAGATGTTAATATTTCACTGCTGATCTTGGATTTTCATCACAATAAAATACACTGAAAATAATCTTCACAAAAGTTATTTACAAAACTTTAAGCTATTGCCATTATAAATTACAATAACTTTTATTTAAGTATTAATTATTGAAAAAAAATTAAAAGCCATTGTTATTTGTAATATCAATACATGTAAGTCACGTAAATATAGCACATATTGCATTACAAATGCTATAATCAATCAATCAAGGAATTTGTAAAGCGTGCTACTCACCCGTTAGGGTCTCAAGGCGCTGGGGGGGTGGTTGCTACTGCTCGAACAGCCAGGTCTTGAGTTGCCTCCTGAAGGCGAGGTGGTCCTGCGTCAGCGGGAGGTGGGTGGGGAGGGAGTTCCATGTCTTGGCCGCTAGGTAGGAGAAGGATCTTCCTCCGGCGGTGGCTTTGCGAATGCATGGGACGTTGGCCAGGGCGAGGCTGGCCGAGCGGAGCTGGCGGGTTGGTGTGTAGAATGCGAGGCGGTTGTTGAGGTACTTGGGGCCAGCGTCGTGGAGGGCCTTGTGTGCGTGGGTGAGTAGTCGGAATGCGATTCTCTTGCTGACGGGGAGCCAGTGCAGATTCTTCAGATGGGCAGAGATGTGGCTGTGGCGGGGATGCTTATATAAGAAATGGAGGGAAGAGGATTAGAAGTCCATTCATTTCCCCTGAGTAAACGTTCATTAATCAAAAATAGAATGGACACTAGTTTCTACAAAACCATTGGTTTGTATTCGAAAACCCTCATAGACATCCTGGTATTGTCGTTTGCGGTGTATCTTTTCTCCGCCCCATCAGGAGTCATGGCGTATTCATCGGGTGATCGATTGACGTGCTGGGTGCCTGCCTCACCTGAGGCTACCTCTGGTGATAGTAGAATTGTCCAGAGATCAAAATAATATAGGTGAAGAAATAGACTAAAAATAGTGTCTAATCAAAAAAGGTATATTTATTCTGGGTAGTTTAGGCACTATGGTTAAAAAGGAATTGCGATATAAGGTGGTCAGGTTACTGGATCACCATATCTTTTAAGGGTTGTGGCGGGGGATGTCCAGGATGAGTCTTGCCGAGGCATTCTGTATGCGCTGTAGTCTTTTCTGGAGCTTGACTGTGGTTTCGGCGTAGAGGGTGTTTCCGTAGTCTGGGCGGCTGGTGACGAGGGCCTGGGTGACCGTCTTCCTGGTAGAGGTGGGGATCCAGCGGAAGATTTTCCAGAGCATGCGCAGGGTGTTGAAGCAGGACGATGACACGGCGTTGACTTGCTTGGTCATCGTGAGGGAGGAGTCCAGGATGAAGCCCAGGTTGCGTGCGTGGTCGATGGGTTTTGGGCCGTGCCCAGGGCAGGTGGCCACCAGGAGTCGTTCCAGGCTGAGGGGGACGGTCCCAGGATGAGGACTTTTGTCTTGTCTGAGTTCAGTTTCAGACGGATGAGCTTCATCCATTCCGCGATGCCCTTCATTCCTTCCTGGAGGCTGGCTCTGGTGGTGTCCGGGTCGTTGGTGAGGGAGAGGATCAGCTGTGTGTCGTCGGCGTAGGAGATGATGTTGAGGTTGTGTTTGCGTGCAATGGCCGCGAGGGGGCTCATGTAGACATTGAAGAGGGTGGGACTGAGCGAGGATCCTTGTGGGACGCCGCAGGTGACTTTGGTGGCCTTGGACCGGAACAGGGGGAGGCGGACTCTCTGGGTTCTAGCGGCGAGGAACGAGATGATCCACTCCAAGGCCGCACCTTGGATTCCGGTGTCGCTGAGACTTTGTATTAGGGTGCGGTGGCATACCGTGTCGAAGGCTGCTGAGAGGTCCAGGAGGATGAGTGCGGTGGTTTCCCCGTTGTCGAGCATAGACCTGATGTCGTCGGTGGCTGCGATGAGGGCGGTCTCGGTGCTGTGGTTTGCTCGGAAGCCGGACTGTGATGGGTCGAGGGATCCGTTGGTCTCGAGGAAGGCAGAGAGCTGCTTGTTGACTGTCTTCTCAATGACTTTGGCAGGAAACGGAAGGAGTGAGATGGGTCGGAAGTTCTTGAGGTCCGTGGGGTCCGCGGTGGGTTTTTTCAGGAGGGCGCTGAGTTCGGCATGCTTCCAGCTCTCCGGGAAGGTGGCAGATGCGAAGGAGCTGTTGATGACATCGCGGAGTTGAGGTGCGATGATGGAGTCGGCTTTGTTAAAGATGTGGTGTGGGCATGGGTCGGTGGGGGAGCCGGAGTGGATGGTGCTCATCGTGCGGGCGGTGTCTTCGGTGTTGATCAGGTTCCAGGTGCAGAGGGTGGCGGTTGGGTGTGCTGGTTCGGTTCTTGGGTGGTTGGTCTGTGTGCCGAAGCTGTCGTGTATGTCGGCGATCTTGCGGTGAAAGAACGAGGCGAGTGCGTTGCAGAGGTCTTGCGAGGGTGTGATGTCGTTGTTGCAGGCGCTGGGGTTGGAGAGCTCTTTAACGATGCTGAAGAGCTCCTTGCTGTTGTGTTTGCTGTTGTCTAGGCGCTGTTTGTAGGTAGTTCTCTTGGTGGTACGGATCAGTTGGTGGTGCTTGCGGGTGGCGTTCTTGAGGGCTGTCATGTTCTCTGTTGTCTGGTCATGACGCCAGGTTTTCTCCAGGGAGCGGCAGGTTTTCTTTGAGGCTATGAGGTCGTCCATGAACCACGTGGCTTTCTTGCTGTGGGGTCTGCTGGGTGGTTTCTTCAGTGGTGCGAGTTCATCGGCGCAGTCGGTGAGCCATTGTGCGAGGTTGTGGGCTGCTTCGTTGGGGTCCGTCATGATGGCGGGAGGATTCTGGTTGAGGGAGGTGGTGAGCTGGTCAGCGGTGATCTTGCTCCAGCTCCTGCGGGGGGCCTGTTGCGGGTGGTGGTGGGTCGTGGTTTTCTTGAAGGAGAAGTGGACGCAGCTGTGGTCTGTCCAGTGGAGTCTGGTGGAGTGGCTGAAGGAGATGTGCTTTCTGTAGGAGAAGACGGGGTCAAGCGTGTGGCCGGCGTAGTGGGTGGGGGTGTTCACTAGTTGCTTGAGTCCGAGGTTGGCGAGGTTGTCCAGCAGGGTGGTGGTGTTGCTGTCATCGTTGTTCTCCAGGTGGAAGTTGAGGTCTCCTAGGAGGATGTAGTCTGAGGAGGTGAGGGCGTGTGGGCTTACAAAGTCTGCAATGGCTTCGCTAAATTGAGTGCGTGGTCCCGGGGGTCTGTAGATCAGGGTGCCTCTGAGGGTAGTCCTGGGGTCGATGTGTATCTGGAAGTGCAGGTGTTCGGCGGCTGTGAGGGTGTCCTCCGAGTTGGTCGTGATGCGGATGGTGTTTCTGTGGACGATGGCGATGCCTCCTCCAGTTTGGTTGGAGCGGTCCCTCCGGGTGATCTTGTAGCCGTCCGGGATGGCTATGGCGATGTCGGGGGCTGAGGAGGCGTTCATCCAGGTTTCCGTGAGGAAGGTGACATCCTGTGCTGTTGTGTCTAGGAGGTTCCAGAGTTCGACTGCGTGCCTGTGGACAGAGCGGGTGTTGAGCAGGATGCACTTGAGGTAATTCTTGCTGGTGTTAGGCTTGGTGGGTGCTGGTCCGGGACGGATGCAGGTGAATTTGCATTCTTGGCAGGTGAAGGGTCCGTGGGTGCGTTTCGGGGTGGCCAGGTAGCTGGCGGGGTTCCGGCTGGTGTTGAGTGCGTGGAGGCTGGCGGCGTCGTAGGTTCGTCGGGTACGGTGGCATCGGTGAGATCCAGGGTTTCTGGCACTGGGCGCGGTCTAGGCGCGCACGAGCGCTGACGTGCGCAGATGGGCTTGCCTTTGGCATGCCTTCGACGCGCAATCGGCGCGCCCGCTGCGCGTGGTCGCTGCGCGTGCGCGCAGACTCCGCCATAAATGGCGAGGAGGGAAGAGCAGCTGGGAGGAGGGAGCGGGGTGGCGAATGGGAGAGGGGAGAGGGAACAGAAGAAAAAGGGGGCGGGCCGTGGGGGAGCAGCAGCAGGGAGCGGGGTGGAACAGCGGGAAAAGGCGGTAGAAGCGAAAAATACAAAATCAAGGGCACAACAGTGAAAGTAGGCAGATACTGGTACTAACGGAGGAAAGACCAGGGGGAAAAGAAGGAACCTCGACTGCAGGGGCAGCGACGAGAAAGCGGCGGCAACAAGGGGGACCGGGTAACCTCAGGAGGAGCAAAAACGGCGGGTGGAGGGACAGGCACTGACGAGGACAGGCTATAGGTGTCACATTTGCGAAAGTTATAACTATTGGCAATGTAAATGACAAAACTATTAATTTTGCTATTTTCAAAAACAAAACATAAATAAAAAATGTGTCATTTACAATACCAATAGCTCAAACTTTCCTAATGCGAGACCTATTGCATTGCAAATGATTGTTTGACATGCCAGGACTCGAGTAAGAGGATTGAGAAGAACATGGCAGTGCAAGCAAACCCGCTCTATTGACTCCCAATGGAATAAGGACAAAACAGAAAGTGCGTCTTAATATGCATTAGAGTTACTGAAGTGAGAGCATAAATACCAGCACAAGGCTTCTCTCATTCCCCCCTCAAGGAATCCCAAACCCTGCAACACTTCACAATCCACCAGTGGAACCTCAAATAGATCCAAAACGTCAGCTGATCCAATGAAGTTCATGGTTTTGTTTCCCTGGAGCACTCTTGATGCTCATTGGGCGCGCAACTAAACCACCTGTAATCAATATTTTGGTAGCCAAAAAGGACAATGGTTGTCGATTCTCTGGAAGCCCCTTCTTTCCTTACATCAGCTGCCATGAGTGGTTTCTGCACCAGAGATCTAATGGCCCATCCTTACTGTTTTCCTCCCCAAATTGTATTCACGATATATATTTTTTATTGGTAAAATAGCACTTTTAAGTGTTCAAATGGTGATATGTTTTTCACGGCACGAAATACATTAAATTAATACTTTAACTATGGTGATACATTTCAAACAGTTTAACACTTCACGCTTGGCTTTAAATGGGCCCCTCTCCAGCCGGCACCAACTACCTGTCATGTTTTTTTTTGCCACACGAGAGAGGAACTTTGATATAGGAATATGGTACACGCTGGTAGTTTACCTATGATTTTTTCCCATTCTGTACGGCTGAGGAGATTAAGGTTGCATTAGTTCGTATAAGTCTATATAGCCACACTGTTTCTAAATTGGTCTTCACGGGTATATATCTTTAAAGCAAATGTGCAAATGCACTAATGTGTTTGGAATTGTGCGCTTGCAATAAGCCCGTCAGTCCCGCTGAAGAAGACAGATAAGTCTATTAATTATTGTCTCTGGCCGGTGCAGCACTATTGTCTGTGCTGTCAGCAAACCGCAAGGTGCAAACATCCCATCATGCGGTGGGCGGGGCCTAAAGAAGACAATGGCGCGGCACACATTTCTTAATGTGTTTATCGGAGGTCTGTCATCGAGTAAAGAAAGCATATCACAACAATTAAATACTCAAACAGGGAGATGGTGGAAGGAAAGGCCACAGTGGAAACATCCTCGTCCCCTTCACACTTTTGCGAAGTAGAAAAAAAGGACCAATCAAGAGTCAGGCGAGGGCAATTTCTTGTCGTGGAGAAGAATGTCGGCGAAGTTTACTGGTTAACATGTTTTTAATCTAAAGTGTTCGTAGGGCAATCAAGTTGGGAATTTAGGAGACAAAATACGGGTCAAAGTTTAATATAAGCTGGTTCGGCGGGGCTTATACATTAAAAGGACTCTGCACTGCGATTAATGTTTCACCTGTGCCCATCTTTTCGGGTGTGTTTCGTAAGCGGCTTCTGGGACTCGCATCAAGATGCAGGCACCGAGACCAGTTCTGTGCAAAGCTGTGGTGGAGCAGTGGAACCACAGCGCTGGGCCTTGTGCAGTGTATGGCACGGGTGCAGTGGGCCTCAATGCAAGCATAACCCCCACCCCCAAAGTCAGTCAGGGTAGCAAAATCCAGAAATGATCAGGTTTCAGTAGGCCCCTGAAGCCTCTGGCCTCCCATGACCAGTGCACCTGCTGCATAAAACGATGACGTGTAGCCGCACAAACACCAGGGACGACAGAAAGCCAAATATGTTTTTTCCGAAACGTGCTGTCTGAAAGCGAAGCTCAAACTGAGGGAAGTATTGCAATTCAATGGTATAACTTTATGCCCCGCGGGGGCTTAAAACAGGCATTCTGCCCTGCTCTGAGGCAGTGGAAGCCATCATAAGGCTCCTGGGGCCTCATTTATGAGCCCTTGCGTCACTTTTACGCCGCCGGTGCGTCACTTCTGTGACGCACCAGTGACGCAAAAAATGGGCCTTGTTGAGTCATATTTACAAAGTGACGCATCTAGGTAGATGCATCACTTTGTAAACCCCTGCGCCACATTATACCTGCGCCAGGTATAATGTGTGCAAGGGGGGCGTATTGACGCAAGGAAAGGTCGTAGAAGTGACGCAGGGAAATATATGAGATTTCACTGCGTCACTTTTAGGACACCGTTGCGTCAAAATCCTGCGCCTGCCTCACAGCAGGCGTAAGACTGACGCAGGACCTTTCACATGGGGCTTGCCCCATGTGAAAGGACGCATTGCTGGATTTGCGTCACTTTTGTGACACACTCCAGCAATGCGTCACTTTTGCGCTTACAGATACGTCAGAAATACGGACGTATCTGTAACTCCTTGCGACATGATGCGTCATACATTAAATAGGACGCATCAGGAATGTCGCAAGGAGTGCGCACTGAGAAGTGACGCATTGCTGCTTTCACACAGCGATGCGTCACTTCTCATAAATGAGGCCCCAGATGTGTTTTCATGCCTTATGTTCACGCCAGAAGAAAAATCAAGAATAGCATACATAACTACAATTTGTCACCCTTGTGCACACATTCCTGTGACGTTTCCCACACTTTGCAATGAGCTGGTGGCAACATCAGATGGAGTGAGCACAGTTTGCACAATGCTCCTTATAGATGTTAGTATAAATCGTTATTGAATGTCAGAACTGCACAAAACCAAGGCGGCCTAGTATTGATGCCACCACCTCCCTCTTTCTTACACCGCCCGTACTTCTGGTCTCTTTATCTCACGATTGCAGGTTGTTTTTAATGTTTGCTTCACCCCTCTATTTTCCTATTTTTTTCTCATCCTTATTCTTTCGAACTTTACGCCATTCTCTGGGTCAAAGTCTGATGATATATCCAGGGCACAAGTCCTAAAAAAAGAAGTGAGGGGACGCTGACATCACGACAGGAAGTGACATCACGAAAGGTGGCTTGCACCATCAGACTCATTGCCTCCCCTCGCTCACCCCTTAGATGCGACTGCATCAGAGAAGCCAGCGCGTGAGCAGCATTCTGAATGAACTCCGATCTCGCCCCAGAGAGGCCAAAGAGTGAATGTGTGGCTCCATTTGCTCCAGTTATCAAGCTCCTGGAAAAATAAGTGGGGGGACGCCGTCCATCCACGTGGTACCCCGACTCGAGCCCTGGATATATCCCAGTGACCAAAATGTTGGTGGCCACCACCTGCAACCAACTTCAGGGTTGGTATAAAGAATGCACACACATAAACACAAGAGAACAAACTGAGATCACATCCTGTTAGATAAATAGACATTTTGGGTCCCCAGGAATTAATGAAGAAACTCAGCCGTGACCTGTACAGGTATGCACAGTGGTGCCGGGGTTGGATGGGGAGGGGGTGTTGACGGATGACGACCAGGAAAAATTATGTCCCCACTGCCCCATCGCCAGTACCTGCTCGGGCCGCGGCTTAAGAAACTCCACCCATGGAGGTAAGTCATAGGGGGAGGAAAGAAAGGAGGAAGTGTGTGTGGGGTAAGGGAATGTGCTGGTAAGACTGCCCACTCGCCTGTCGCTCTGTGGGAGATACAGACAGACAGACAAATTAAGCATTATTTGACATTTAAAAAAGTAAAACTGGCTTGATCATCTTTTAAAGAATTTTCTGAAGATTAGGCAGTTTGCTGTAGCCTTAAGGATGGCTTAAGGTCAGTACAGATTCTGGTACTGGGATCATGGATATGAATGCTTCATTGCAATGCAATACAATGATCCTGAATAACCACCCAAATGTAAGGAAACAATTTGGTTTCCCACATTTGTGAAACTAGTGAGTTTCTGAACATAAAATGTTGCCAACTTGGTAGGATAATTTGGTAAAGCATTACATCAATTACTATCTCGTTCTAAATAGCACAAGATCACTCACATTGAGGCAACACATGACATAAGATCTCCCCATTTCAGGATAAGTAGTACAGTTTTCGGATTGATAATTGATATAACAATAGCCAGTCTTTGGATTCATACAATGCTTATAATGAAAACATAGAACTGCAGGTACCCTGTACCAGAGTACCTCTTTGTTTCAGAGAAGTGCTGGTACTCTCAAATTAAAGCTATTACGACTCTCTTGAGAAGTGCAAGTACTCTCCCTTTCAAAATAAAAAAGTGTGGGTACTCAGTACCGGGCAGTACCAGCCTATTTAAAGCACTGGATTCATATAATATCAACCATTACTACTTAGAGCATAGACTTGTTCTCCTCTGCTTGGGATCATAAGATGAGTATTGATAAGTCTGAAAATGAGCACAATTAAAATAAAACTTCCCAGAAGCTTGATGTGATGAATAAATTATGCAAGGCTTTCATAAAGAGTGGAATTCTATAACCTTATGTAATTTTTTGGCTCTGTGTGGTTGTTCTGTGATTAAACCAATGCCTACAGAATTTGCTAGAAACAGGCACACTAGGACATTATATTTGGGCTCATCTGTTTTACTTAGAATGTTCTCTACTTAAAATGGGAACTAACTAAATGTCCTCTTTTTGTTTTGGTAATAACTTTGATGCAGTTGAACAAATATGCATGAATCTGGAAGACAATTAGCCCATGTGGCTAAGTTTCAGCATTTCTGGATTTGCGCAGTACTGTCCAGGGGAAAAGTTTCAGTAGGGAGTGGAGTGTCCCAAGGGGGCGTGAGGAGACCAAAACAATTGTGTTTCGTATTCAAGTTCCAAAGGCACCAATGGCTGGCATAAAACTACAACTTTACTTAGAATTTGGCATTTTGCAAGTTTGGTGTAAAGTTGTTCAGCATGTTTTGATGTATTTGATTTTAAAAATATGTTGGTGGTTTGAGGGTTTCCTCAATTATTTATCCCGACTGCTATAGAACAATTTTATGTTAAATAAAGTGTTTTAGTGTTATTTAGCAGCTCCATTTTTATCTGTAATCATAATATATATGAGAATCATATTCCTCCATGTTTAAACCACTTCCTAATGTTCTTATTACAGTCTAGTTGTGAATTCACTAGTTACCTGTAACAAGACAATAGGGTAACTGTTTCGTTGTAATAAGTCATTACAGTTGACTTAAGACGTCACAATGTCTGCAGCCAAAACCACAGCGTGAAAGGAAGGAGCAACATTACAACTACTATTAAAACAAAAAAGGGAACTAGCATTTCAGCTCTTTCGAACAGTATTTTTTCTGAAAAGTACAGTTGCTAGCAGAAAGGAGCCATTTAATGCAAGCCCTTTTTTGTGCTTGGTGATAGTTTATTCATTAGACAAAAGCAGGATGTGTTTTTTAATGTTACCACTCATTATAAACTGTTGCTGTTTCAGAAAGTGACATATTAAACTGCACTTAGGTTTTGCGACCAATTTCCAACAGTATATTGGTGTGTTTAATTTTGTACTACAGATTTCGCATTTATTCCACATGTTTGCATCCATCGTTGGTCATATGAAGGCTCAAGAGACCAAGAAGTTAACGTTTTTTAAGGGAAGGGCTCTGGTTTGATCATACGTTATAAGGAATGAAAACCCACCTAAATAAGTTAAACGGAGTTTACAAGTCATCTCACAGTTCTATGGCTTTACAAAATAGAATCATGGAACTCCTTGATGACTTGCCATAATCTTATGATAATCCCATATAAAATCACGTGGAAGGTCCATTTTTATGGGAACCATTTTATTATTTTTCTGGGTAAAAAGATCTCATTTTGAAAATAATTCGTTGTTTTACTGCGAGTAATTTTATTTCCCGTGTTTGCTTTATAAAGCAAATGATTGTAGCTGTTATGGCCTAGACAACATAACCTGTCTCAGATACATGTACATCTAAACATTCAGGTTTTTGGCTCAACAACAAAATAGGTATTGACGGTAAAAGTGTTTCACTACCAAAAGAACATCTCGTATGGCCTGATTTGAGGGTAGGCAGTAGTGTCCTTCTCTCTCACCCCTGTCTTATTTGTAGTGTTGCATATGTGGGTTTGCCCAACAGAAATACTATTACCAACTCCTGCAGTGGGTGAACCATTGTGCCTAGTAAATGCCTGTGGAATTGGCTTTGGAGGAGATAGAGGGTAGACCCATTTTAGGCTGCCAACTCCGATAACACGTGCATTGCCTTTTTTTCCTGCCGAAACCATCATATTTGCCACAGTAGTAAGGAGAGCAAATATAAGACATGAAAGAGTGGTGGGAGGATTTGTTGCAAACAGCCTAAACCTCTGGCAATCCTCTGGGTAGCATACATTTTTAATGCACTGGACCAAATTAGACCCACAATATGCCTATCTTGAGATAAAATATAGCGCTAAGTGATGAATTTTTATTTTGTGTAATCACACAGAATTTCAGTCTATATATAGGAACAGTAGTAATAGCGATGACCAAATAGCAATTTTTTGCGAATCGCTTTTTGGTAATCTCTATTACTAATATACAACGGGGTTATCTAGCTCCTATTCCATAAATAGCACTTAGCAGTAGGTTGCAAATAGACCTACCTTATGAACATTAATTTTTGTAGATCGCACTTGTGACCCACTAGGATTTGCTGCCATCACAGTGATGGTGGCCTGCTCGGGTCCGCAGACCACCATTCTGTGATTGATTTTAAATAAAGCAATCATTTTTTTGTAAATGGAGTCCATTTTCCTTAAAGGAAAATGTGATGCATTTAAAAAGTAAACATGACTAGTTTCATTTTTATTTTTCATCTTAAAAATATTTTTCTCAACATTCTCACAGGGGTGAAGTGGTGGACCCCTTTCCATTTGCGAACAAGCTACCACCATGTTTTGTGACCGCATATGTGTCACAAAACATTCATATATCCCATTCTGATTCGGTATTCGGAAGGGGTGCCCTAAAAACGCCCCTTCCAAATACTGAATTGGTACGTATTTGCAATTCCAAATAGCAGTTCAGTAACATGTTACCAAATCGTAATTTGGGATTAATACATACCAAAATGCATTTTTGCAGTCGGAAATGCCCGATTCTCTGAACCAGACAGTTTGCGACTACAAAAATGCCCTAAATGTCATATTTTGATATTTGAAAGTAATTACACAAAAGCAAACTGAGTGAATTTTGCACAGCGCTCATGAAAATGCCACTGAAAGCCTGGGTTGTCGCTCTACTGGGCGATTCTGGACATATGATACATGCTTGGCCTAAACATTCCCTCAAGGATTCGCATAAACACCTGAAACAGATCAGAGTGGTTGTAGGATGGTTCCCTTAAATTGGATAGTCTATGAGTGGTTCAGACAATAATTTTTTTACCTGTAGACCGCCTTGAGAACTGGAGAAGAAAGGACAATTAATGTTTGGGCCTTGTTGGATGGTAGAGCATGAGGAATGTTAATTGATCAATATTGCGCTCTTAAGAACTGTATCTTTAAGAGAGCTTAACAGATGTCTGAAGTAGTCCAACATGTTGACTGTATGCCATTGGCCCCTGGGCCAGTAGGGGAAAAGTCTTCATTACCATTACAGTTCTCTTTGGACATCCTAAAGAAGTGCATTTTTGTGGTCTCCCGGTTATGCTGTGATTTGTGAAATTCCTGGAGTAAGGAGGCTCAATCCATGTGTCAATTGGACTGCTAGATCAACATAACTATCAGCACAGTTTTGCCATTACTATTTTAATGCTCGAGGAACTTATTGTTCACCTATCGGAGAATCAAAAGATTCCATAACTATCACAAAATGTAAGTATTGGTAGTATTTCCTCTGTCAATTCACAAAAAGATCCCTGTACCAAGGACAGATAGTATTGTCTATTTACTAAACATGAGTGTACACTGTTCTGGAAATATTACTACAATGTGCCAGAAACAACCCCCTTTCTCTTCACAGTGAGGTGTGTTTTCTCTAATGTCTTTCTCTCCACAACAAACCACTGTTTGTATCTAAAAACCTAAAGTTTCAAGGTGGCAATCAACTCAACATGTCCAACAATGTCTGCCCTCAATCAGACAGTACATCCACCCACAATTAAACAGATGAAGTAATGAAAAAAATGTGTGGTGGAAAGGAAGGCAGTATGCAGATTACTTTCTCCGTGAGTCAGTGGTGAATCAACGGTCCTTTGTTAAGGACACCACTGATGTGCTTAACATCTTGGAAAGCACCCCGTACAACCCCAGTTCTCAGTTCTCAGTGACTATCGATATTGAGTCCTTGTATACGAGTTTCCCCCAGGATGCGACGTTGGTGGCAGCGGCTCGCGCACTGGGGGATTTCGAATGATTCTATGATGTTCCACAATCATTCGTCATGGAATGTATTGAGTTGGCACTCACCCGAAATTATTTCGGATACAAGGACCAACTCTACTTGCAAACCTCTGGAACATCTATGGGGGCCACTATGGCCCCCAGCCTGGCATGCATATATGTAGGCCGTTTTGAGGAGCACATCGTCTATCCTGATACCAACCCCTTCCAGCAGCACATTTGCCTCTGGAAGAGATATATAGACGATGTGCTCTGCATCTGGTCAGGCACTGAGGAATCCCTGTTGGAGTTTTTGACATGGCTGAACTCACAGGATCATAGTTTGAGATTTACTTGGTCATACAGCCATACCACTGCTGTGTATCTGGACCTTGAAATTGAGTCATGTGTTGAAGGTGGCCTCAGCACTAGGGTGCATCAGAAGCTCACCGACAGAAATTCGCTTCTCATGTACGAGTCATATCACCCTAGAGCCCTCCGTGACAATCTTCCGGTGGGTCAATTCTTAAGGTATCGGAGGAATTGTTCTACTACAATGGGCTTCTTGGAACAGTCGGTTGATTTGACCAGGAAACTTGAACAACGCAGCTATCCCCATAAGGTGGTCAAGAATGCGAGAAAGAGGGCACTCAATACACCACGGAGTGTCTTGCTCGAACATACTAACAGAGAAAGAAAAGACTGCCTCCCGGTGGTGATGACTTTTGACCCAATGGCAACAAAAATCAGACAGTCTATTAGAAAACACTGGGACTTATTGTCCAATAAGGATTTCTGTATGCCACCACCAAGATTTGCCTTCAAAAGGTCAGGCAACTGGAAGGATAGGCTTGTCCATATCCGTGCTCCCTTGCCTTAGAGAAGTGACCCGACGACTGTACCCAATGGGCAGTACCCGTGCGGAATGTGCTCGGTCTGTCCGCTAACGATGAAAAGTAATAGCGTGATTTTGACATCAGGGAAGGAATGGTTCTTGAACCACTTTAGCAATTGTAACACTGCTAATGTGGTTTACAGATTACTGTGTTGCTGTGGTCTCCAGTATATTGGTCTGACCACACGAAAAATTAAAGTACGCAAGTAAGCGAAGTAGTGTGGCTCACTGGTTAGAGGCGGCAGACCCGAGAGCAGAGGACGGCCCGGGACCAGGGTTCGATTCCCGGCGCGGCAGGTTTCTGGACCAGGGTCAGCGGACTCGATAATTCTTTCGCCTCGGTGCCCACTCTGATCAGCGATCACACTCGGCAACTCTAGGCATTAGCTTGCCTCATCTTCACTAACGGCCCCACCAGACCGCCGGGGATGCCTGGTCTCACCCTGGAGATACCCATTAAGGGACCATCTCTCAGGGAAGCCAGGAAGGGTTTTGCAGCGGTCGAAGCGCCTTGGGACCCTACGGGTAAGTAGTGCGCTATATAAATGCCAATACATTTACATTTACATTTACATTCAGGAACACCTGAGCACCATCAAGTCAGGTAAACTTACTACCAAATTGGTCCAGCACTGCAACAAAGAAAAACATGGCTTTACTTGGACTGTGCTTGAAACAGTGAAGGGCAACCCACAGAATATGGAGGCAGTGTTGCTGAACAAGGAAGCGAGATGGATCTACAGAGAACATAGTGACACACAGGGACTGAATGAGATTATTGAGTGGAACAGATTGAAATAAACTCCCTCTGTCATATTCTGATGGGTAGTGGCGCCTAGATTAGTAATACACTTTTTACATATACAGGTGCCTTTTGCTGTCCATATTGAGGTAGACAGGTGTATGTGGGTTGGCCATACCGACTTTACAATGTAAATAATCTGGCTTTAACTGACCCGTTTTTGCATCTTGTGTATTGTGGAGCAACATACACAATATGACTGCAGTTCTAAGGTCCCCAGGGTTTGAATACCTTTTCCCTATAAAGGCAATAGTACTGATACTTTTGATATCATTGAAAACCATGAAAAATATTCTATTCGTTAAGTATATATGTGCGCGCTGTAATTAAAATGAAATTATAGCGGCATTAGGTCAAAGTCTAGTTGTTCATTACACTAGTAACGACATTCTAATATTACATACTTAACACCACACTCCACTCTAAGATGGCGCCCGTATTTGTGCACATCAGTAAGCGCTTCTGAGCATGCTCGGTAATCCACGTGACCGGCCATCCCCGGTCTCGCTGCAATCAACATTGAGTTAAATAACACCAGCAGCGAGTACACGGCATTCCTGGGATGATTTAAGGTCCTGGCTACGAAGCTGTACGGTGAGGAGAAGGGTTAAGGGTGTAAATAAACGTGCCTAGTAAGGATGCAGAGATATTGGGATTACGGTTAACTTTTGGAGTACATCGGCGCCGCCACTGTGAACTCTTTGCAGCGCCGCCGTCGCAGGGGAGCAAACTAGTCCATTTACAGGGGGATTTATTGGTACTGCCCTATACTGTTGCCTAGATGAGGGACACAAGTTTCATAGAAGGGCCGAGTGTGACCCAATCGGCTTAGGAATATGCCTTGTAGTGATTACCCATACATTTTACCGGTGTAGGTTCTAAGCACTGGTTTATGGTTTTATTATTTGCAGATTGATGTATCAATCGACATGAAAAGAGGTGGACGGTGGCTTGATCAGCCGGTATGAGAGGACAGGGCTGATTTAGGGTAAATGTCCCCCACTTCGACCACAGTTTTCTAGAGAATAAGATATCCAGATTGGTTACAGGAATGGTTTTTAATGGTTTTTTACGGGTGTGTTTTTTCAACTCAGCAGTGTCCAAAAAGAGGTGTCCAAAATCGGTGCAGTGACCGAGTGTTAATACCCTGATGAATCTGCCAAAAGCATTGGGGCAGTGAAACATGTCGGTATCAGGTAGTGGGATGCACTATTAAGCTACCAGCCGTTTTAATTCACCAGTACACACTAATACGAATAATAAAGATATATAGTGAGTGTGTCTGATGATTTTATAGCACTCTTTTATGTTGGTCACACCAGTGAGCTATTGTTGTAAGCTTTCTGTCTAGCACCTCTTTGCACGTATCTTTGCTTTTGTGTTGTACAATTTCTGTGTTTTGTACACTCATTTCTTTTGGAATTGGAATGGCAACCAATGATGAGAAAGGGGCATAGAATTGGTAACATCTGCCAAGTTCCCAGAGGGTTGTTCACCCGTGAGGTGCCTTCCTTTCCACCACACATTTTTTTCATTACTTCATCTGTTTAATTGTGGGTGGATGTACTGTCTTATTGAGGGCAGACATCATTGGACATGTTGAGTTGATTGCCACCTTGAAACTTTAGGTTTTTAGATACAAACAGTGGTTTGTTGTGGACAGCAAGACATTAGAGAAAACACACCTCACTGTGAAGAGAAAGGGGGCTGTTTCTGGCACATTGTAGTAATATTTCCAGAACAGTGTACACTCATGTTTAGTAGATAGACAATACTATCTGTCCTTGGTACAGGGATCTTTTTGTGAATTGACTGATTAGAGTGGAGGGCGATCCCTTCTGTACCTTTTTGTTCCCTCTGGGCTCCTTTGTGTTATTGCATGTGATGTACGGCGGCTCAACCGTGAGAGTCTGTTTTTAAAGTTCTGAGATAGTCATTGAGAAATCATCACTGGACCAATCTGTTTTCTTATATTGCATTTACGTCTCTCTAGAAGAGCTGAATGGCATTTCTGTTCCGAGGCTTAAGCATCTTGCACAACTGTGTGTCCTTCCCCCAATAAATAGTTTGCCCAGATGGATAAGAACTGCTTGGCTTTTTCGGATGAACAGATATCGGCAATCTTGTCAGGTCCTTCTTTACTTCTAGGTGCTCCCTTACGAGGCACTACTTCAGCTAGGGAGGAATGGGAAAAGTTGTCAACGTTAAAGAAAAAACAAGTACGAATAGCACTGCACGGTGCGTTGATGACCGAGTATTACACGGCAGGAGTGGCCCCCCCAAGTCTTATAGTTAGGATTGAGCCCCGTATATTCTTGGATGACAAAAAATTTCGCACAGATTGGAGTTTCATCGCCAATATATGTACCAGGGATTGGCTCATCCTGATTATCAGTACGGCTCAACGACTAAGTGAGGAACTCCTAAAAGAGATCCTTGAGCTGGAAGAAAAAATAGCGAATGACACTACTCTTGTGGACAGTAAAGAGCACCTGCAGAAAATACAGGACGACCTTGCAGATTACAAAAACTACATGGTCAACCAAAAGATTAAGGGACTGACAAAAAATTTGGAAAGGTACACTTACGAGTGGGCTTTCCCTTATGTAAAGGAAGAGTATTACCAACAAGCACCTGAACAGCCCAGTGTAGGCAGTCGGCAAAGAGGCAGGGGAGGGAGACAACAGCCCAGACGTACACCCAACAACTGGACGTTTGAAAATACATCAAGCGAGGAAGAGGAAGAACCCCAGCAAAGTAACAGAGTGAGGTTCAATCAACAGAACCGCCAGACTGAAGATTTAGGCACTTTGCTACGCTCTTTTTTAGAGCAGGGCCAGAGAACCAACCACAACAGGGGAAGGGGGGTTGCAGGACGAGGCAGAGGGAGAGGCAATCCAACACCCCAATGGCAGACCTTTTCACCCAGGGTGACCCGCAGTCGGTGGCGAACAGACAACTAAATGAGAGTATTGTAGTGAATCTATCTGATCACATTCTAACATCTAGTGAGGAAAGAGTTCTCAATAAAGGTTTGGGATTTGTTCCGACGCCTAAACATGATGCATTCAGGTGTCGCATAGATTTCCACGAGAGATTGCGAAAAATTAAACTCAAGAAATTCTTCGCACAAAAAGACAAAGAAAAAGACACGGACCAGTTTCGAGGCACAAATTTGAGAAAACCATCCACATTTTGCCCTGTGTCGTCTGCAGTCGGCCCAGAAGTGACAGTATTTGAGGCGAAAGTTCTCCAAGCTATCGACAGTCTAGAAAAATCCCAGGGACGTTCTAATTACACCAACATGACGAGAGAGGATTGGGAGGCAGTAAGAGGACTAGAAAAAAATACCTCGTTGACCATTAAGTCAGCGGATAAAGGGGGAGCGGTGGTGGTTCTTAATACGCAGGACTATGACACAGAGATACATTGTTTGTTGAATGTACGTACCAACTACAAACCCCTCAGAAAGAATCCGTTTGATGACCTGCTGCAAACCATTCGTGAAATGGTTAATAAAGCCAAAACTAACAAATGGATCTAAGTCAAAGAAGCGGAGTTCCTTGTGAACAACACCCCCAGGACTCCGGCATTCTATATTTTACCCAAGATTCATAAACCAACCCGCCCTCCGCCGGGTAGACCCATAGTGTCGGGTATACAATCTGTGTTGGAACCCCTCTCACAGTATGCGGATTACTTTCTCCGTGAGTCAGTGGTGAATCAACGGTCCTTTGTTAAGGACACCACTGATGTGCTTAACATCTTGGAAAGCACCCCGTACAACCCCAGTTCTCAGTTCTTAGTGACTATCGATATTGAGTCCTTGTATACGAGTATCCCCCAGGACGCTACGTTGGTGGCAGCGCGCGCGCACTGGGGGATCTCGAATGGTTCTATGATGTTCCACAATCATTCGTCATGGAATGTATTGAGTTGGCACTCACCCGAAATTATTTCGGATACAAGGACCAACTCTACTTGCAAACCTCTGGAACATCTATGGGGGCCACTATGGCCCCCAGCCTGGCATGCATATATGTAGGCCGTTTTGAGGAGCACATCGTCTATCCTGATACCAACCCCTTCCAGCGGCACATTTGCCTCTGGAAGAGATATATAGACGATGTGCTCTGCATCTGGTCAGGCACTGAGGAATCCCTGTTGGAGTTTTTGACATGGCTGAACTCACAGGATCATAGTTTGAGATTTACTTGGTCATACAGCCATACCACTGCTATGTATCCGGACCTTGAAATTGAGTCATGTGTTGAAGGTGGCCTCAGCACTAGGGTGCATCAGAAGCTCACCGACAGAAATTCGCTTCTCATGTACGAGTCATATCACCCTAGAGCCCTCCGTGACAATCTTCCGGTGGGTCAATTCTTAAGGTATCGGAGGAATTGTTCTACTACAATGGGCTTCTTGGAACAGTCGGTTGATTTGACCAGGAAACTTGAACAACGCAGCTATCCCCGTAAGGTGGTCAAGAATGCGAGAAAGAGGGCACTCAATACGCCACGGAGTGTCTTGCTCGAACATACTAACAGAGAAAGAAAAGACTGCCTCCCGGTGGTGATGACTTTTGACCCAATGGCAACAAAAATCAGACAGTCTATTAGAAAACACTGGGACTTATTGTCCAATAAGGATTTCTGTATGCCACCACCAAGATTTGCCTTCAAAAGGTCGGGCAACTTGAAGGATAGGCTTGTCCATACCCTTGCTCCCTTGCCTCAGAGAAGTGACCCGACGACTATATCCAATGGGCACTACCCGTGCGGAATGTGCTCGGTCTGTCCGCTAACGATGAAAAGTAATAGCGTGATTTTGACATCAGGGAAGGAATGGTTCTTGAACCACTTTAGCAATTGTAACACTGCTAATGTGGTTTACAGATTACTGTGTTGCTGTGGTCTCCAGTATATTGGTCTGACCACACGAAAAATTAAAGTACGCATTCAGGAACACCTGAGCACCATCAAGTCAGGTAAACTTACTACCAAATTGGTCCAGCACTGCAACAAAGAAAAACATGGCTTTACTTGGACTGTGCTTGAAACAGTGAAGGGCAACCCACAGAATATGAAGGCAGTGTTGCTGAACAAGGAAGCGAGATGGATCTACAGAGAACATAGTGACACACAGGGACTGAATGAGATTATTGAGTGGAACAGATTGAAATAAACTCCCTCTGTCATATTCTGATGGGTAGTGGCGCCTAGATTAGTAATACACTTTTTACATATACAGGTGCCTTTTGCTGTCCATATTGAGGTAGACAGGTGTATGTGGGTTGGCCATAACGACTTTACAATGTAAATAATCTGGCTTTAACTGACCCGTTTTTGCATCTTGTGTATTGTGGAGCAACATACACAATATGACTGCAGTTCTAAGGTCTCCAGGGTTTGAATACCTTTTCCCTATAAAGGCAATAGTACTGATACTTTTGATATCATTGAAAACCATAAAAAATATTCTATTCGTTAAGTATATATGTGCGCGCTGTAATTAAAATGAAATTATAGCGGCATCAGGTCGAAGTCTAGTTGTTCATTACACCAGTAACGACATTCTAATATTACATACTTAACACCACACTCCACTCTAAGATGGCGCTCGTATTTGTGCACACCAGTAAGCGCTTCTGAGTATGCTCGGTAATCCACGTGACCGGACATCCCCGGTCTCGCTGCAATCAACATTGAGTTAAATAACACCAGCAGCGAGTACACGGCGTTCCTGGGATGATTTAAGGTCCTGGCTACGAAGCTGTACGGTGAGGAGAAGGGTTAAGGGTGTAAATAAACGTGCCTAGTAAGGATGCAGAGATATTGGGATTACGGTTAACTTTTGGAGTACATCGGCGCCGGCACTGTGAACTCTTCGCAGCGCCGCCGTCGCAGGGGAGCAAACTAGTCCATCTACAGGGGGATTTATTGGTACTGCCCTATACTGTTGCCTAGATGAGGGACACAAGTTTCATAGAAGGGCCGAGAGTGACCCAATCGGCTTAGGAATATGCCTTGTAGTGATTACCCAAACATTTTACCGGTGTAGGTTCTAAGCACTGGTTTATGGTTTTATTATTTGCAGATTGATGTATCAATCGACATGAAAAGAGGTGGACGGTGGCTTGATCAGCCGGTATGAGAGGACAGGGCTGATTCAGGGTAAATGTCCCCCACTTCGACCTCAGTTTTCTAGAGAATAAGATATCCAGATTGGTTACAGGAATGGTTTTTAATGGTTTCTTACGAGTGTGTTTTTTCAACTCAACAGTGTCCAAAAAGAGGTGTCCAAAATCGGTGCAGTGACCGAGTGTTAATACCCTGATGAATCTGCCAAAAGCATTGGGGCAGTGAAACATGTTGGTATCAAGTAGTGGGATGCACTATTAAGCTACCAGCCATTTTAATTCACCAGTACACACCAATACGAATAATAAAGATATATAGTGAGTGTGTCTGATGATTTTATATCACTCTTTTATGTTGGTCACACCAGTGAGCTATTGTTGTAAGCTTTCTGTCTAGCACCTCTTTGCACGTATCTTTGCTTTTGTGTTGTACAATTTCTGTGTTTTGTACACTCATTTCTTTTGGAATTGGATTGGCAACCAATGATGAGAAAGGGGCATAGAATTGGTAACATCTGCCAAGTTCCCCGAGGGTTGTTCGCCTGTGAGGAGCCTTCCTTTCCACCACACATTTTTTTCATTACTTCATCTGTTTAATTGTGGGTGGATGTACTGTCTGATTGAGGGCAGACATCGTTGGACATGTTGAGTTGATTGCCACCTTGAAACTTTAGGTTTTTAGATACAAACAGTGGTTTGTTGTGGACAGCAAGACATTAGAGAAAACACACCTCACTGTGAAGAGAAAGGGGGTTGTTTCTGGCACATTGTAGTAATATTTCCAGAACAGTGTACACTCATGTTTAGTAGATAGACAATACTATCTGTCTTTGGTACAGGGATCTTTTTGTGAATTGACTGATTAGAGTGGAGGGCGATCGCTTCTGTACCTTTTTGTTCCCTCTGGGCTCCTTTGTGTTATTGCAGTATTTCCTCTGTGCCATCTCAGTATCACAAATACAAATGTAAGCATGGCTAATCTTTCCCCAGTGCCACTTCAATATTATGAATAGGCTAAACCTGAAGTCTGCAGGTTACCCCTTCAATGGGAATACGACTGCGCCATACCAATCAACCCTGATGCACTTGCACCATTAGGGTTAGCACTCGCAAAAACCACTATTCTCATCAGGGTGAACCACAACACTCGCTAAATTAACCTGTGCTTAACCCTCTCTTGGCTTGGCACAAGGTAGTCAGGCTTAACTTAGAGGCACATTGTAGAGTATTTATGAAGCCCATTAATAGTAATAAAATGAAAACACAGAACAAATTTTATACATAAAATGATATCAATCCAATTAGCGAAACGGAGATATGCAATTATAAAGGTTGAAGTAGCAATAGCGCCTTGAAGCACAAAAAGTCATTCACAGTTATCTGGTTAGACTGGAGGGAAATCGCAACTTCAGGCCGCCTGCGATGGAGTGGGGGCCAAATAAAGGGACCAGGTTAGTCCTGCTAAAAAAGTTACCTACTCAAAGTCCAATGTGAACAGTTCCATTCAAGGTGGAAGTGGCCACGAGGAGGAAGAGCACTGTGGATGATGATCACTGCAGCACGAAGTACAGTCCTGGCATCGTAGCTGGTCGCTGTAGCATGAAGGTCGAGTTGGGCATCCCAGACGTTCAGTGCTGGACATCGCGGTGGTGGTCACCACGGTCTGTCATTGCTGTTACATGGAGTGAAAATCTCAAGTTGCTGGTAATCACTAGCAGTCACTGTAGCACAGAGTCAGGTTCACCAGAGCTTCGCGTTGGGGATCTCTGCGGGCTGCAGAGTCTCGGAGGGAATTGACCTGTTCACAGCCATTAGGAGCTCAAAGCTTCAGAATTTCACCTTTTCTTTTTAGAGCAGTACACTTTGATGCCAGCCAAAGCTCCAGGGCCTTGGGAGGCACCTCTTGGGGATCAATGGCTCATTTTAGCAGAGGCCAGTAGGACTCAGACTGGTTCAGCTGCAGGTCCATTGAAGCAGGTCAGCTGGACAGCTGCAGGGAGGCTTCTGGAGATTGCTGTGTTCCTGTAGCTCAGAAGAGGAGGTCAGACAACTGATGCTTGGAGTCACTTAGGTAACCTGTGATGAAGGAAGCAGGTCCATTCTTCCATCTCAGAGATCAGGGCAGGCCTCAAGCAGCAGGACAGTACTCTAGCATACAAGTCGGCCTCGAGCAGCAGGGCAGATTTCTGGGGACCAAATCAGGACTCAGACAGCAGGGCAGTCCTCTGGGGAGCAAGACAGCCCTTTCTCTTGTATAACCTCTGCTCCACGATGTGTGCACTGAAGAGTGGCTCTGGAGGTCCAATATTTATACCTGGTGCCAGCCTTTAAAGTGGGGGATTCCCTATACTAGCCCCACATCTTAGTCTGGAAAGTTCTTCTCTTCCCCTGCCATGACTCCAAGAAGTCTGGGATGACAAAAGACAAGTGCCAGGTTCCATTTGTGTTTAAGGTAAGCCCCTTTGGAATGTAAGTGGGGAAGCTAACAGTCCTGCCCCAACAATCCATTTAGGGTGGCCCATCCTGCCTACACATAGTATGTATGTATAATGTATGTATGTATAAACCATTTTATAGCGCGCTCTATTACTTGTGAGTATCCTGGCGCGATGGGAAAAAGCAGAGGAGAAAACAGATGGAAATTAACTTATGACACACTCCTGAATAAGTAGGTTTTCAAATTTTTCTTAAACTGCGCTACACTTTGAGTGGAGCGCAAGTGGAGGGGAAGAGCATTCCAAGCTCGGGCAGCCACTACAGCTATGGACTGGCCCCCTAGTCTAGTTCGCTTAAAGCGAGGAACAGTACTCTTTGTCTCACTGTCTAGCAGGAATAAACAAACCTAAACAGCAGAGTCATTTACAGTCATGTGACCCAGGACACCGGTAGAATGCACGAACAGGACCTGAAAATGCCAATTTTCTGAAAGTGGCATTTTCTGAATTGTGACTTAAAATCTGACCTCACCATTAAAGAGTATTTTAAATTACAATTCATTTGAATGTAAGTGCTGTTTTCTATCTGCTCTCAAAAAACAGTTATCACTTATTAAATGTAATATGATAACCCCATGTTAGTGAATGGGTATAGGAGCTTTTCATTACCAGCACATGTAAAACCTAAACGCACATGCCCTGCTTTTTTAATACAAATCACCCTGCCCCTTGAGCCATTAGGGTGTGCCTTTGGGTTGACTTAAATTTATTAAAAGTGAAGGGTTAGTCATGACAAAAGGTTTATTTTACAAGGTCGAAATGGCAGTTTAAACCTGCATGTCAGACTGCACTCACACGCTGGAGACATGTTTTAAAAGGCTACTTTAGTGGGTGGCACAATGATTGTTACAGGCCCACTAGTAGCAATTCATTTACAGGCCCTGGGTACATGTAGCACCATTTACTAGGGACTTACACGTAAATTAAATGAGCCAATTAGGTGTAAGTCAATGTTACCATTTTTGAGGGAGGGAGGGAGATAGCACAAGCACTTTAGCACTGGTTAACAGTAGGAAAGTATGCAGAGTCTTAATGCCAACGAAAACGGGTTCGGCAACAGAAGGTAAGGTTCACTCTTTTCTTGGACAATCAAGAAAGAATCAAGAGAAACCTTCACAGTCATGCCCCTCTCTACACTCAACAATGGCAAGCACCTGTATATTACACTCTGCACGTCTCCCTATGTATAGCATAGGCATAATTATTTTGTCTTCTCTAATTGTATACAGTTATCCTGGGAAGCATTAAAAGAAATATGGCTAAACTTCATTCTTGGTAATATTAAGGAGAATATTATATATTTTGTATCCTAAATACTATCAAAAATAAAGTTGATCTCTATTTCTATTATTATCTCATGATATTTAAATACAATTAATGAAGAGGAAGGGTCACTGCATAATCTACCTTTTTAAACCATGAAAATGTTCATTACCAAATTACTTAATAAAATTTGATATGCTCTTAGGAGATTTTACAGTTTTCGTCGCAAAATTACAGACCTCATTTGGGGTTTAGTAATCTGTCGCATTCATGAAAGCAGCAAGTGGACGGAAATATGAAAGAGGTATGATGGATCATTATGGCAATTGCTGCAATGCTTTACGAAAGATACACCTAAATAAGAAAGGAAGGATTTTCAGACACTCTTAATTGAAAATATGGTCTCCAGTCAGACTACCAGTTCTGCTCTTGATTCAGCTGCTCGAGATTTTTGCCATGGACCAGCCTACATGATGCATGGTAAAAATATTCTTGACTTATCTTTTTCTAGAACCACCTTTTTTATGAGGTATTCTGATGACTGAAGCAGGTGGAAACTCAAGGCAATGGGCTTGGAGTGAGACAGAGGCATTGCAAGCCTCACTACAGAATCCATGCTAGTGTTTTTATACTATTTTTTTATTTTTTATTTAGTGCATTTTTATAAAGCGTGAACATTAGCCAAAGGTGTCAGAGCGCTGTACAATAGAGCTACTTACGGTACAAGAGAAAAGTGGTACAAAATAGAACATTACAAAGACTAAAAATGAAGGGTACACAAACACAAAATCCAAGACAGCACCCAGGGGTGAGGAATGTACAGGAAAAAATATAAAATTTACAATGAAGAGCAAACTTCCAATAGGGCCTGAGAATGAAGAGTACACAAACACAAAATCCAACACAGCACACAGGGGTGAGGAATGCACAGGAAAAAATACAAATTTACAATGAAGAGTGAACTTCCAAGTGGGGCCTGAGTATGAAAGTATTAGTTCTGAAAGTGTCTTTGGAAGGGAAGAGATTTGGGATCAGCTTTGTAGATCTGGGTAGAGGAGGTGGCACGGAGCAATGGGGGAAGTGAGCTCCAGATTCCCACCGCATTGCCTGAGAAAGATTGCGACATCGATCTTTTCCTTTTGAAGACGAGGGGCTCAAGCAGAAGCTTTTCCGCATTGTGAGAGGTTTGAGAGCCTCCGGACAATTTCAATTTATTTGCCAGGTAACAAGGGGAGGACGTGTGCAAGGCTTTGTGTGTGATGCAGGCAGTTTTGTAAATAGATCTTGCCTTGATCGGAAGCCATCAAAGAGAGGACAGGATAGGAGGGATGTGGTCGCTTCGTTTAGACCCTGAAATGAAGGGAGCTGCTGAATGGAGGATAGATTGGAGAAGGGAGAGGTGGGATTTGGGTAGGTCCATCAGAAGAGAATTGCAATAATCCAGTCTTGAGAGAACCAGCGATTGTACCAAGGTTTTTAAGTCTTTCTCCGGGAAGAACTGACGGATCCCCCACAGAAGGCGCAACTGGTACCATTGGTTCTTGGCAATAGCGTTGATGTGGAAGATTAAGTTGAGTCTTTTGTCAAGAATGACACCTAGGGATTTAGCGCTGTCGACAACAATGGGTTTGTTGTTGAGTAAGTTCAGCTGATACATCCATGATTATACGGGAGGAGGTGAGAGAGAGGTAGAAAGGAGGAGGAATTCAGTTTTGGCTGGATTTAGAATTACTTGGTGCGCTAACATCCAGTTGTGAATGGAGTTGAGAGTAGAGTCGAGTAATGAGAGATCGTGTGCAGAAGACACCTTGAGGTAGATTTGAGTGTCATCCGCATAGAGATAGTAATGGATCCCAGATTTGCTTAGGAGGTTCTCTGATGGTTCCAGGTAGAGATTAAACAGAGTTGGTGCCAGGATAGAACCTTGAGGGGCACCTTGACCTACAAATATACTGAATTTCCCCCGTGGTCAGATCCTAATTTCTTATGTGGCACAGCTCACAAAGTTAGACAATTGACCTTCAATTTAGTACAGGGACAACAAAATCTTTTTTCTCATTTAACATATTTTATTTCTTTTTCTGTGATTTATCAAAATTATTTAAAATGTTTTTTCCCCATTTTTTTAGTCTTTTCTTGTGTATACATCAATTCATTAACATAGGTAATGATCTAATCAATCTTAAAAGTACAATACAAAATAGCATGATTTTTACAGTGTTTCAAGAAGAACCATGTGCTTTACAAAAAATAAATAGAGGAAAAACTAATACCCTGTCTATCACACACTAACACACATGCACACTTACTCATTCATACAAGTCTGCAGTCTTACAAACACCAAAACAATTTCTAAGGTTGAGGTGACACAGATAATAATTGTGTTATTTCCACGCCAGGTCTACGCGCGTTTTGGGTGGATTCACCACCTTCCTCAGGACCAACTTAGAAATAGTTTTATTCTCCCCTCGTCATGTGTGCGCAGGGTACCTGAAATCATAAACAACATATCATGTACCTGTAACTACGCCTAAAATGAAGGACATTCGTTTTAATCTATACTATTTCATTTGTCGAATCATTTGTACATTGACTATGAGACATCTAATTACACCAGGAAGTAAGAAACACTAGAAAAGTAGAAGACACAATTTATTAAAGAAATGGGGGCTAGGTCTTAACCAAAGAGGTACAAATCCACTGTTGCCCTGTCATGATGTTCTGTTAGGCAGATTAAAGGCTAGTCTTTTAGGGTGCATCAAGGCGGGTCACATTGGGTGGCGATCTTTATTGCTCTTTCTATGTCAAGTTTTGAGGAGTAAGTTGTTCTAATCTTTAGTTTATAGTCTCACCTTAGACTCGGCGTTACACAGCCGTGTTATGATTCCTTCTACGTACATGTAGTATCCCTTATTTAGAAAGACATCAATCACGCCTAAACGGAAGATATATGTGTATCAAGAGTTTATTATAGACCTCTATTCATATAGGTCACTATCATAGGAACAAGAAAAATTATTGTTCTTACCTCGAATTTATCATAAATGCATCAGTTTAGGGCTACTCTTTACCTTGGTTTGGGGAGTGAATTTCAGCGATTATATTGAAAAGATTTTCCTTTTTGATAGCTCTAAACAAAGTAAATTACATATTATGTCACTTCTCCTCCAGTTCATTGAAGATTTATAACAGCCTAGGGGAGGTTCCTACCTCAAATTCGATCATAAATGTGCCACTTTAAGGGTCAGTTCTTTGTCTCAGTGGGAAGGAGCAGGACGGGACAATTATGTTCTTATGGCTCTCGATTTTAATCACCCTAGGAGGATACACGGAGATTTTATTTCTTACTCTGCATGTATCTACATTAGTTCCATAAAACAGGATTTTGTATGTTGACTAACCTTCATTAGCTTTTTGCAAGAAATGTGGACTTGAGTTTTCTTAATATTCATTCGCAATCCATCGTGAACATTTCTCGATACTTCACTTTCAAAGTCGTCACGGTCTCTAAATCAAAAATTCCATTTATAGTATCGGTTATGGTATGCTGATGTATATTTTATTATAAACATTCGAGGTCATATTAATGACTATCGTTCTACCCTCTACTTGCGATATCCTCAAAAGATTCCGACTATTATCACCGTGGATGCGCATGGTTTTTGGTGTAAAAACGCACTAGTAATTCTGAAATGCGCTTTGTTGGCCCATAGTACCAAAGGTCTCTTTTCGATTGATGATTAAACAATCCCTCAGGCTTTTACCCATGGCTAACGCTGTTGTACCCCCATAGATGAGCCTATCTTTGGGTGCTGGAGCGCGCTAATATTTATAGAATGCACGTTGTATACCCATAACACCAATAGTCTTATATCGGAACAATAATTTAACAAACCCTCAGTAAATCACCTTTGGCTAGTGTTGTCATTAGATTTAAAGCTGCCACACAGTGATATTAGACTAAGTTATTGCTATGTATAGTCAGACAGTCCATAGTCATTCTACCGCGCAATCGTACCTGGTTTTGGTGATTTAGCCGATCTAAGCCGTCCTCCTGCCTGGTCTCTCCTTCAACAAACGATACTACTGCCAATACTTGTAATCGAGGCTTTAAATAGTTTCTATCGACTCACGCCAATTACACTTGTGGCGTTTGACAAACAGGAACTGGTGGTATCTCATTCCGGGCGCCATGTTGAAACGGCATATTGTTATAAGTATTGGATAGCGATGATGACATATTTTTTATTACGGTACTCGAGTGCATAATCGAGCTACCTAGATATAAAGCTGATCGTATTATTTAATGATTTATTTTGAAAAAGCTTTAAATAGGTTCTATCGACTCACGCCAATTACACTTATGGCGTTTAACAAACAGGAAGTGGTTGTATCTCATTCCGGTCTGTGTCTACGAGCGCCATGTTGAAACAATATATTATTATAAATATTGGATATCGATAGTGATGTATTTTTTATTGCGGTACTCGAATGCATAGTCGAGCTACCTTGAGATAAAGCTGATCATATTATTTAATGATTTATTATGGAAACAGCACAACATACACTTACGGTGTTTAACTAACAAGAAGCGATTGAATCTCGTTCCGATATATACGTGCGCCTTATTGGAACGGGATGATTTTATAAGTGTTTTTCAGTATTACTAACATATTTCAATCCACATACCGCTTTACCATTGCTAGAATACATACTTAACTTACTTCGATATAGAAATGATTATATTTTGATATTCATTATATAAGTTAGCAAAATACCTCTTTTTCGACTTTACCTGACCCGGTAATGGTTGATATGGTTCCTGTTTGTAAATATGGGCGGCCTCTTAAAACAGGTTGATATTATGAGTATTGTGAGGTATTAATCAGAATAAAACGAATAATATTATCATAATACCACTTAATTATGAGAAGGGAGTTGGTTTCTGTATCTATCATATTATATCTAACTTACTATTCTAGGAGGGATCTGATATGTAGTTATTAATAATATAGACATGTAGTGGAATATGATTTAGCAATACCTAATGCTTCATATGTGTCATGGATGTTATCTGTTGACCTACATCAATGGAGATGAAAGACTGTTCGCTATGTTAATCATTTGGGATCTGTCCGAGAGGAAAGAGGCAAACCATTTAAGTACTGTTCCATTCAATCCCATTCTCTGTTGAAGAGTGTTGAGGAGGGTGCTATGATTAACAGTGTCAAAGGCTGCAGAGTGGTCAAGAAGAATCAGAAGACACGATTCCCCAGAGTCGGGTATATGCAACGCATCATCAATCACTTGCAGAAGGGCCGTTTAAGTGCTTGAATATTGGATGAAGCCAGATTGGAAAACGTTGAGGAGAATATTGTCCATAATATGTATGGAAGTTGTTTCGCAACACATTTTTCGGTGATTTTAGAAAGAAAAGGGAGGTTGGTGATAGGGCGGAAGTTGTTGAAGTCGGTCGAATCAGCGGATCAGCGGAGTGTTAAACATTGTCAATCAACTGAAAGGGTTGGAAGAAAAAAGACAATACAGGTGGGTGCTGAATACAGTGCACTATAGCTCTAACTAGAGGTTCAAAACACCTCCTCAGTTAATTCTTACAAAAAAATCATGAAGGCAGGTACCAAGCCAGACTATAAACAGAAGTTGACATTCTTTTGGATAAGCAAGCTGTAAAGATGGTCCAGCTTTCCCAAAAAGGAAAGGGAATATATTCCTATTAACTTTCTAATATGAAGAATATTTCAAGCAATAATTCAGTCCCATTTATTCTTGACTTACACTGCAGGCAGAACAATGGATATGAAGCAGAATTGTCTTTAGCTCCATTGAGAAGACTGGGCATGCTCCATTGACCTACAAGCTGCATAATTCCACATTGCCATGGCACTGAAACCCCTCAAGTTACAAAGTTCATGGTGGATAATAGTCATTTTCAATACAACATCATTTCATTCAGCATAATATCAGTCCCATAAACCTTTTCCAAAGACACGGCACTGGTGGCAGAGCATCAGAGAAGTAGGAAAGTTTATGTTTGTCCATGCCTTGATGACTGACTCATCAAAGGTTAATCCCACTAACATAACAGCGATTGGGGTTCCCCAACACTTCCGACTGACAGATTTTTCCCTTCTACATTGCCTAAGAGTACATTTACTTCCTGGGGTCATCTTAGGCTCTCACGAGGCAAGAGTGAACACCCCTAGGGAAGCGACTATTTTATATCCATTTAAAATCCTGTAATCTTCAAAGGATTGTGTACCCACTTACCTTGCATGCTGCACGACCTCTGACGTACTCCTCTCTCCAGTCTCCTTGGGCTCCACTAAATTCCCTTAAGCAAGCCTGGTGCTGCTCTCCTGCTGGTAGCCAGCATGAGAGAAACACCAAGTTTGGAGGGAGTGGCTTCTCTCGGTGCTCGCAAGAGCACTGGAGGCCTGTGCTTTCTCCAAACCAGCAGTCTTAGGACAGCTGGGATAGAGAAGTATAAAATGCGCATGTCTGGCTGGCCGTCGCAAGACAGCTGGCCAAATAGACATGCGCACTTTAAACTGAAATGGACAGCTCCCTGATGCCTCTCAGCAGCAATGGCCTTGCCTTCTCCAGACACTCCATTCAGGACAGGAGGATGGAAAGTAAAATAGTATTAAATTAAATATATTACCATTTTATTTTTTATCCCTGAAGGGCATTGTGGGCAGTGGGGTGACGCTCCTCTGTCCTAATGGAGAAGCTGCCCCTGCCCAACAGCCTGCCAGATGTAATCCCTTCTCACCTCAATAGCATCTTGCATCTTCTAGATCCACACTCATGTTCCAGGAAGAGACTGCTTCAACAGTGCCTGAAGGATCAATAACGTAAAAGCTCAGTAAGCTGGGAGGGCAAACTGAACCTAACAACATCTGCTGTGCAGTTCATTCCATTGTGGTACCAAGCAAAGAGTCTGTTACAAGGTGTGCCATTCTATCAGGATATTCTGTCTGAGACAGTTATGAAAGGTGCTTATCTGACTGCTTGGGACACCCAGCGGTGACGTGGCAACGTCACTGACTGATCTCAATGCTTGGCATGAAGCGGGCATACACACGATGGGTGACCTCTATCTAAATGGCACACTTGTGTCATACAATGATCTTACACAAAAGGAAGGATTGCTTCCAGGCATGCCTCGTAGATTAGTTTACTACACCAAAGATGGGGAGACATAATGCAAAAACTGCAGAAAATGTGGTACTTCTGTATAAAAATGTTATGGGAGAGGGTAAAAATCTAACTCACTGATTTGCGGATACATTGCGCTTGCACACAGCACAGGGCCTAACTCCACTGCACACTCAATGTGAATCTGACCTAGGTCGCCCATGCACGGATACAGAATGGAATAAAATACTGGCAAGTCCCACATATGTCCCTTGTAATGTTCAGTTTAGATTAATCCAGTACTACACAATACACAGCATACCTCACCCCGGAGAAACTCAACCGCAATTTTCATAGACAGGACACGAAATGCCCTTGGTGCTCTTGTTAGATGCTGGTCTTTTACATATGTTATGGTTATGCCCTAAATTACTACAGTACTAGGAAGGGGTGACGAAATACCTATCTAACTGCACAAATAGACAACTACTGAACACATGCAAAGTTTGCATTTTGGGATTGTTCGCGAGAGATAAAAAACACAGAGCCATGAGACGCTTCTAGATCTGGGTCTTGTGGTGGCTAAACAATTAATAACAAGACAATGGAAATCTAATGATCCTCCACCTCTGCAGGCTCACTATTTTGTCCTCAACTGGGCCAAAGCAGAGGGTGGCTTCCCTTCGTAGGGAGGATACACTGGGGCTCTGAAAATGTCATATCTCAGATAGCGGGAAAGATATTCTGATGGCGCTTCAAGTGTCTGTGCACATTGATATAGCAGCAGATGATCCATAGAACAGGTTGTCGGCTCTCTGTAGGGGGGTGAGGTTGGGTACCCCTCATTATGGGATAAATATAATGATAAAATCCAGGAAATGTCCTTTGAATTGGAGTTTGTAACACTCAGAGTTACTGGACTTATATTCGATCGGATGCATATACTGCTTATCTGGGGTTAGGAGCGCCAAGGAGTGGGTGCCTGGGGTTAGATTGGTTTATAGGTTCAAAATTCACTGATCTTTCAAAACTAGCAGGCTGTCAGTTATATGTATATTCTGGTATTGTTTGTTTATCTACTATACAAGAGAGCATGCAAAAGACACAACACAATTGATGGACGGAATGCAGAACAAATCAAACCAACCATTCCCAGTCAAGAGATCTGGGCTAAATCCATCATTCTTTTGCTCACCATCCCACCCAAGACCTGCCCATATGCAAATCAGTCTTGACCCTGTGCCTCATGGGAACAGTCCAGCCCGAACTGCCAAACCAGTCCACCCTGGTCCGGAAACAAGCATCCTAGGACATGTTTTGGGGTTTCACCCCTCATCAGCCAGGATAGCTTGAATCCAGTGGCACAGTGAGCCCGGGGTGAATGTATGACATTGTTCTGCATTCTGTCCATAAATTGTTCTTTTTGCATTATGCAACAGAGCAGGGCCTCGCCTAGTCTTATGTTACATAGTTATATGATGTAATTTTTTTTAATCACCTTAGTGTATACTTGTTTATTATGCATATGCTTTACCCTTGTATGATTTCTAATGCAAAAGTCAATAAACATCAAACAAAAAAAATGAAAGGTTCAACTCTGATAGGCTGGGGTACCAACATGGATCATTTTACAGTATAAGGAACATGATCCCAAAAGGAGACATCCTATCACATGAACCTTCTAGAGCACAGAGTTTTCCGTACCCTGACAAAATCCTTCCTTATTGCATTCACCTCGAATTTGCTGGTGACTGAGACAGATGGTACAACAGCAATGTGATACATAAACAAATGGGAAGTGACAAGTTTCAGGGTCTTATACCTGGAGGACTAAACCATCTTCAGATGGCTGATAGCAACAAACCCATTGATCACCACAATCAGTCTCTCAGTGGTAGACAATGCAGAAGTGGAGACTTTAAGCAGGTTGTTCCAATGAAGTTCAAAGTGACAAAGTGCGGCATCACTATTTATACAAGTGGGGCTTGTCACTAATTGACTTGTTTAGACCTGAAGAGGGCAGCAATTGCCCAAATGTGGCTTCAGTGTGCCACCAGTTCTCCAGTACATGATGCACCTATTAAAATGGGGCAGCTGTTTTCCTCGATTAAAGTATACTTTCTATGCCTTACTGCCTATAGAATGTGGCCTTCATATACCTTCTTTAAACCACTTATAAGCGGAGCTTTCTAGTAACTATTTCTTTGGCCCATAGAATTAGTGAAATGCAAACATTCGACTCTCACAAACTATACAGTGCTTTGTGGGACCAAGGTGGTCATGAGAACTCATCTGGGTTTCCTTCACAAAGGTGATTTTAACAGAGCTATACCAATGTGCTCAGACTATGATAATATATGGGAGGTATACCTTTGCATCACCACTTGCACAACCTTTTTCACAGGGGTTTACAGACCTGCATTAATGTCCGCTTCTGTACCCAAGCATGACAGGTTCCTTGACAAACTGCATAACAAATTGTAGACCCATCTGCCTGACGACCCCTCAATACATCATCATTCTATTGTTCACTCTGTTTCAAGATTACACATGGTCGCAGTGACAAACACAAGATAAATGCACAACTAGTCCTCATGTACGACATCTCTACTACCCAAAACAGGAAAGAGAGTGAGGATGAAAAGTGCCTGTCCTTTCCCCCCAGATACTTATAGCAAACAACAAGAAGGAGCTGGGTACCTTGCCAATCAGTTTGCATCAAGCGTACATTTCACAAATAAACAAATACCTGTTCCGCTGTATTCAGGCGTCCCAGCTCACCTAGGCTGCATTTGGCACCCTAGGTGGGAATCCGATGATGAAGCATGCCACCAACTAGGTTGGTGGGTGAGGGTTCTTTTAAAAACCTAGTGGGTTTTTTCCAGCGAGACTATTGAATGTACACTTGATGTAGACTGAATGACATGAATCCAGCTCGTTCTTGTTGTACGACATTGCTACTACCCACGTAGGCCTATACCACATTCACTGTTCCATCCATGGCACTCCAGTGAAGCTGCACGCTACCCAACCACAAAGATCCTTAGCACCTCATCAAGGTAGGGTGCAATATATGAAAATGGTAATAATGCAACACAATACAAGACGGACTGCTGAATATTGAGCTCTCTTTTGGTTTTAGTTATATCCTACTAAGACATTATCAAATAACGTAATTTTATTTTATTTATGTTCATCTAAATTTCAGACCAAATACCATATCACACCGCACCTGCCAAACTACAAATGGCAAGAGATGCTTAGCAATATATTCAAAGACAGAATATGTTGACTATTGGTTGTTAAAATGCATATTATATCAGTATCATAGTCCCCACCAACAGTAAGAAAGAACAAACTAAAGAGCAATCAATGGCCTTACAGTTAGGCCGTGGGATCATAATATATAAAGTTTCGCATTGGTGCAGAAATTAGGACAGTTACATTTTGCACCACGTATACTTCTTGCTTGCTAAGGAATTTAGCAAACGTTATTTGCGCCACTGTAAAGTTTTGAAAAGGGCCAAAAGTGGGCAAAAATTATTTTGAGCTATTTGTGTTGGGTTTAAATAATAACAAATGGGCAGAGTAGATTTTTTCCCACTTTTGAAGTCTGCAATAGTGGATTAAGTTTAATGAAAAAATACTTTGTTCCTTTTTCTATATACTTATGTGATAAAAATAAAACACTTTGCTTCATTTTTGTTACAATGTTTCTCAAATGGACCTTAGTGTTGAACTCTATAATATATATAACATAATTTAGAATCCCCACATGTCATTTATTTGAAAACAGTTTCACAAATCGTTTCCGAGTGTCCTATGGCACCAAAATCTAAAGGTAACAGGAGCTGAAAGAAAATCAGTAATTGGTCACATCCCATCAAACAAGTAGACTGATATTATTTGGCCACGCCAAGTGTACATAATGTGGTTCACTTGAAAGAAAACAGTCTGAATCGGAGGCAGCAGGTGATACCCTGGAATGTCAGTGAGTGCAAAGTGTGCCATTTATTACATCTGGGTGCCGAGATTTGCATAGATCGCTGTGTTATGTTATGTTGATTTGTATAGCGCACTAATCATCTGGGAGGGAGTCTAGGCCCTTTTGTCGGGCAAAAAATGCAAACTCGACTCGGCTCTCTTCTTTTCCTCACACTAGCTCTCTCTTTCCATCTACCCATTCTTTCTGTCTCCTTCTGTCCTTCTCTCCCTCTCTTTTCTCCCTCTCTGATCCCTTTCTCTCTACCTCCCTCTTGCTCTCTTTCACTCATGAAGCTTTCCTGTGCCTGTTGCAACTCTCCTCCGGGAGCTTGGGAAGTGACTGAGGCAAAAGCAGCAAAACCGGCCCCGGACACCGGGGAAATGCCCGGTTTTAAAAGGCCTATCCAGCCCTGATGCTTAGGCACATACATCAATCACGTAGTACCTCTATGCAACCCTAGGATGCTTCAAGGCGCTTAGGGGCGTGGTTTGTAGCAATAAATCACTAAACTGCTGACGCCTGTTTGTTTTCAGCCTCCCTCCGTCCCGGTCTGTAGTTTTCCTTACACTTTCTCTCCTTCGGGAAGGTAGGGTTTCACTAGACCGTGGAAGCGCTTTCTATCCTTTTCCGGCATAGTGATTGGATTAGGGCGGCTTCCCCCATCTCCATACACACCAGAAAGGCTGGTCTGGTCCATGCTGTGAAACCACGACAGGAATGCCGCTAAATTGGCATCCCTGAAACACAGAAAAGAAAGACACAACAATGAAGAAAGGCCTTCCGCAGCAGAAAGGAATGTCTCCGTCCCGCTCACTCCTACGGTGACAGCAGGCAGGGACAGTGTGTGCTCGCGCCCCCTCTTGAGACAGCATCTCTGGGGTACCCGCAGCTCATTGCACAGTCTAATCTCCATGTACCTCACCGGGCTATGCAGTGCCGTGCAGGCGGGCTGTCGGGAACTTGCATGACTCACGCCGAGTCACGGCCAGTCAGCGCGCCGAGCTTGCAGCCCTTCGCATCACTTGTCGTTTGGAGCGCATAGACGTGCTGCGTCACTGTATTGTTTCCGAATTATGAGGCACACTCCACATGGTTCCTCTCCTGTAACAACGCTACCACACCTAGAGGTACACTTCACACTGGAGCGCGAGCTTCCCGCCATTCAAACTCACACAAACCCCAATCACCACTCATTGTCCATGTTACCCCTCCCTTGTTTCCCAATACACACTGATCCGCAGGGCGCCACAAACGTCCAGGCTGCTTTTTTGACACAAAGTACAAAAATAAATGTACACACCTCCTCTCCCCTCACGCAAAGCTTACACCACCGGGCCATCAAACATGCATCATTTACGTCCTGCTCCGCTCAACCGACACAGATGCTTCTTGTGCCCCCGCATCTCTAGCACACACGTCCTTTTATTCCCGATTGGCACTAACTACACTCTGAAACACTGCTCCTCACCTCCCTTGATGCGCACATCTTTGTATCCCCTCACACACATCACTCTACCCACTAACACACATTCACGAATTCTAACCTCCCTCACAAAAACTGACAGACCTCCTTCCCACCACAGACACACTCAAATAAACACAGACATGTAAAACATCTGCGCCTTCTTGTCATGCCCTAAGCACATGAATCTCCCACACACAAACACAGAAACCCTCCACTCCCCAAGTGCACACAAACCCACATTCAATGTTTCCTGTCCCTCCAACCTCAAATCTTCCTACCCACGGAGACCCTGATGTTCCCTCAAACACACACAGACCACTCAACCCCTCACACAGACTACCCACCTCTTGCCCGCATACACAACTTCTTCTCTTAGATACACAAGCACCTGCATATACCGTCGAGTTTAGAAATGCCCACAAACACACATGTTTGCAGTATCTGCATAGGGAGACGGTGCACGGCTAGGCCCATAGTTCGTGTGGATGACATTAAACTTTCCTTGTGATTGGCCGAAGCCAGAAAAAGTTGCAATGACCATGACAGATAAAGATTTCCAGAAGTACCTTAGCTTCACTCGACCCCTGATCTCTGCAGCGGGATCTCCATCTAAAATAGAGGGAGCATCAGACTTTGCGAGATTATGTTTGTGTACGTGCTGTCAACGCACACCCTTCTAAACAAGGCTTGGCATTACAACTGGGAAAACATTGGAGAACTGAGGTTTACTAAATATAGAGCTATCTCTCGCTCTTTTTGAATCTTAGTAACTCTGCTGACAACACCGCTCAGGGTACACTTCTGTGGCATTTCTGGACATTAAAATCCTTCCTATTGTTGGGGGAAATTGACTGTGTTTAAACACAACTTGGTTGGAGTTAGTGTAATGGTCAATGTCTCCCATCTCACATTGATGTGTGAAATGGGATTCTTCCTGGCCTACCTAATTTTCTTTGGCCCCAGGCAAACCATTCTTTACTTGGCTTCTCAACTTTGTTGCAGGACAAACATTAAATTACATACCACAAGTATTTTCATCTATATGCTTGTATTTCCTTTAACATTGTTTCTATCCATTACAAAGCCTTACACTTGGAATAGCTCACCTCCTTTGATAGAAAGCTGTCGCTGGCTAATTCTTCAAAAAGTAAAGAACTCATTATGTTTCTCATTTGACATTCCTCAGTCTAGGAAATCAAATATATTACTCATTCATTCTTGTGCTTTGCATCAAGACCCAGGAACAACCTACCTAAGAAAACTTAAATCCTGAACGTACATATCTTCCATTAACAACTCACAACTTGCTTTTTTTGGTTCCCTACTTCAGCATCTAATTATGTCTTTCAATCACATAGATTTCGCATTTTTCTTCCTATTAATGGGATCAAAATGAGCATAAACAGATAAAAGTTGCACATATTATTGTAAGTCCATCGAAGGAGCATATTCTTTTATACTGATCGCAGTCTTATGCACGCGGTCGATATGCCTTAAATTGTGCTTGGCGCCACCTGCTAAAGTAATAATTATTATAGCTTTAGGAGCACAGAACGAAAACACTATAGAAATAATGTAATTATATTGTGGAGGTCGAAGAGATGGGCGCAAGAAGGGCAGATGGGTCAAGCAGTGCTGGAATGCACCCTCAGCAGAATCACTGCCTCGCTAGGTCTGTCTGTCCGTCCGTCCGTCCGTCCGGTGGGGGGTGCGTAGAACAGGCTGAGATTGCGTCATGCTGGTTCCGGGGCCGGGCGGCTGTAAGAGCTTTATGCCCTGTCTGGGGGCGGGAGGGTGTTAGAACTGCGATGTCTCAGCCCCAGGACACGCCCCCAGGTTGCAAGTAGCGGG
The DNA here is from genome assembly GCF_964263255.1 of Lissotriton vulgaris. Lineage (NCBI taxonomy): Eukaryota > Metazoa > Chordata > Amphibia > Caudata > Salamandridae > Lissotriton > Lissotriton vulgaris. The sequence continues at coordinate 982,527,817 of NC_141687.1, forward strand.
ATAAGAAAACACTGCGTGGGACCCGGGAAGTGCAGATCCCGGGAGAGACGCTCTCGGATCAGCGGCTCGCTCCCACCTGCCTGCTGGACCAGTGGCGAGCCAGAGATGACCCCCCTGCTGCCCGGGATGGACCGACCGGCTGCCGCTGCTGTCCTTTGCCTGGGGGTCTTCTTCGGAGTCTGCACGGTACTCACCGCCGGCCAGGGTAAGACGTCCCATCTATCCGCCCGCTCCGCGAGCATCAGCCACCTGTTTGTGCACAGAAAGCCGGGGGGTGAGCAGAGGCGACCACAATGGGACCCGACTCTGGGGTCGCCCTGCCTCATGAAAGCTGCCTCATCCCCTCCAAACTTCCCCAGAGAGTTCAGAGACCCCAGGACTATATTGTGTTTTGCATGGTTTTGGTTTTGCGTTAATCCATCTGTTTCAAAGTTAAAAGACCGGTGAAGAGTTTACTTTCTACTCTATTAGAAAATGCATCTTTCTCACACAAGCGAACGTTTATTTTAGCTGACAGGCTGCTGCAGCCTTGGTCCCTTAGCAAGCGAGGGTACAACTTTTGCATTTGTGGTCGTGACAATAATTGCTGAACACATCGCACTGTAAAATAACTTGAATGCGTGCTCTGATCACAGAGGAAAAGTTTCTCATAAGATTATGAAAAGGTTGCATTTTTTTTCCTGTTTCCACATTTAATGACCCGCGTCTATAACGACACATACATTCATACATTTGTTTTAAACGCTGCTGTAGTCTCACTCAGACCCAGAACTATGTGTGTTCGTAATGGCATTGTTACTTGTTAATGTATATGCAGTTTTACTGTTTGGGGTTTTCTCACAGTTTTGTGGATGTTGCATCTGATACCCACCTCCTAGCAGCACAAGTGAGATAGATGGATGCCTTTTGGGAATGCCATAGGGTTTGGGAAGGAAAGAGTTGATTCCTGTGTGTGAGTTTTGGCCACCGCACTCAGAGACACTCTTTGGCCCTGGACACAGACGTGTGGTCTGCGGGAGCACAAAGCCTCTCAGGGGGCTGCACAGACCCAGACTTCCCCCAGAGCAACTTTTTTTCCTGGGCTTTGCCGTTGCCGGGGCAACGGGGCAGCATGTGACTGGCGCCCAGCGCTGGGAGTGCAGTGCCGTGCGGCTAATCTAGGCCCGGTGCAGCCTTCCACGCACCCGCACGGACGCTGCGGCGGGCAAACCTCCCCCATCCCCTCGGGTGCCTTCAACAACTTAATTGTCATACAATGAAAACGAGGCCCCCATTGTGGCAGGCTTACTGGACGCGAGAATGGCTGTCTAGGGCCACATACGCGGTGGCACGGCCCGTGTACCCTTTTACGTCGACACGTATTCAAATTCTAATCTCCTTCCTATGCTGAACTCCCAGGGTAAGCTTCTTAGAGGGATTCGAGTAAGGTAATCATACAGTCAGTGCTGCTAAAAACACCCGTTTTTGACACGAAAAAACAGTCCGGGGCACAGCGCCAAGAACACATGATGTGTGCATGAGGGTAGTGCCGTGACGCTGCATGTCACGGCGCTGTTACTGCAAATACACAGGGTCTTACCTCGACAGCAGGTGCGGGGGTAACTTGTCACTGCCTGGCCAAGCGGTTTACAGCAATACCATTTACATTCATTTAGGATAGGTGGAAATCTAGCACTTGGTGTCCTTGGCGGATTCGTTTTGGGAATTGTATGCAATATGAAGTCGTGCCTGCACCAATAACATCACACCTGTGCTGGTCATCTATGTATTTATTCATTTCTTTCCTGTCCGTCATCCCCACAGCTAGCCGGCTACAAAACTAGATCTCAGTCAAAAGGCCGAGAAGCGCCTGGTAATCTATTTCAACAACAAAGGTATAATAGATATACCTGTTATATATGTATGCAGCTAATTTAAATGGTGGCAGTACAGTCATGACGTCATATTTGCATTGTTATGACAATTATGCTATAGAAGGTGTCATTGCTTCCATTGCATAGCAATTTCCGCTCTGGTTTGCGCTTTCCTGACCTCCGTGCTCCGTGGAGTATAATGCGGCGTGGCCACTTTAAGAGCTGTTCCTGACTTAAATCAGTCATGTGGAGAAAGGGATTATGGGAAAGTGCCACAAGGCAACCTTTTTAAGAAAAACGGGAACCTCACTTAACTCTAAACAATAACTTGAAGGGAAAAGGCTTTTCAGACACAAAAAAGTCACTGATAAAACTCGTGTGACTTATGGTGCTAAACAACCCACGCAACCATACAATGCAAGGGTACACAAACCTACCCCGGATATGTTGTGTTATCAGTTAGGGCTCATCCGTTGGTCGCACCACCTGCAGTCCCTCAGAACTTCACCATACCCTGAAGCCACCTTAAATTAAGACAGCAACAGGTTTCTGATTCTACATTGGGTTCCGAAGGAGGGTGCTACCTGCTGTAATGCACTTCAGCGCCTAAGTAGTGGCAGTAAGCGCTATATAGATGCACATACAATCTAATACAATGCAAACTCTGCTGATGGGCTCTAATAGGGCAGAGAAGAACTTTAAAGCCAGAGAGGCCATTTGTTTGGAAGCTACTCAGTGAAAGCGGCAAGATTACGTGGTCTAAACACACAAGCGTGTGTGAGCGCAGGAAGTAGTACTGCAGGAGGACTCTTTTATGTACTCCTACACACCTTTGTCACTCTGCACGAAACTTCCAGCACCCTACCATTAAAAGTGCAACAAGGCCATTTTTTTTGCTGTTTGTACTAACTGTATATCAGTCTGCCATGAATATTGTAATTCTACTTCTGTTGTAGATGTATTGGGACAGTTCACAAAGACACCTACTAAAGATAACATAAAATACTATTATAGGAGTACTAATTTACGTACCCCAGAATACCTTTGTGAATAGGCCTTTGTATGTTTACATGTTCTGTTACTTTCAGTACAGCTCGTATTTCTTCATGTTACTGGCCTGCCCTGACCCTGTACTGATGATCAGCCCCATCAGTGAATGAGTGCAATCCTTGCCCAAGCTCACCGAACTGACCTGAGATACAACCATTTGAACCGTGAATACAAATTGCTTGGATAATATTTATCGATTTGTAATAGAGTCACGAGCCATTAGTGGGAATAATCTTTAATTATGCAAATATTGTGCTGGCACTTAGTAACATCTTCAGCATGAGACGTGTGTTCATTTATGAGGATGTGGTCAATAATTTCCCTGGTGGCGTTTGTTTAGCATACTTTTTTTTATTTAATATTATTTTTATTGAGAGTTCATAAAAACAAGATCAACATTACAGAATACATTTGTTAAAAGATTTGATGTACTACATGGCATATGGTTATACTTGAATAATCAATAATCGAGTGTCCGTAACATGATTATAAAGTGCAAAGAGTAATTATAAAGTGCAGAAGTGCTTAAGAAAAGTGCATATAGGCAGACTAGAGATTATGAAGGTATTTTTTACAATTCAAAAACACTCCAGAACTTTTCATATTTTTGTGAAGGGATTTTAAACCACAAATAGGTGTTTAATATTCTTGCGAACCTTTAAGATAGTTTATGTTCAAATGAGTGTTAGAGTTGAACAGTGGCATATGATGTACTGCGTGTAAAGGATTATTTGTGATGGAGGCAAAATACTCTGAACGATGATTTCCCTCTCCCGCGTAAGGGACAGAGACTTGTGAGGGGCAAGTTTCCAAATTCTTCAGGTGGCTTAAGGAAAAGTCGAACTGTTCAGGTAGCTCTTGGTTTGGTATAGTACCTAAAAAGTGTGAGAATTTTGCACTTATTTTGAAGCATTAACATTTGCGCCCTCTATTCTAAAAGTACACTTGTAAGAGAACATTGCTTTATCAATACATGCGTCTGAAAATGAATCTTAACAGTGCTGTTCAACACGCAGGCCTGCCCTGCCCCTGACCCTTCATGTCTGCTGAGTGGACATCCCTGTACTTCCTGCTCAGAAAGACTTGGAGTTTCCTATGGAGCTGATGCTGCATTAAGGTGGCTGTGCTCACCTGCCTTAGGCCCACCCCTGGAGACCACAAGAGGGTACCAGATTGCAACAAATGCCCAGGTTAACGTGGAAACCCAGATGGCAATATGTAATTTTGCCTGCACTTCTTCAATCCTTGTACAGTAGATGGCTTCATATATCCGTCTGAAGCCTTCTCATTGGGGTGGGTACGCCAAGTCTTGGTATTCGTTCCAAACCGTATGGTAAATATTCAGGGCCTTCCTTGTTTAAGACTTGAATGGATACCTCCAATTCATTCCAGCATTGAGAGAGCAGGCACAGCATGTGTTGTTCTTCAGGTGGATATCAAGTGGTTTCAGTTTTAAGGGAGATCTTGAACCTCTCTGTTATTGCATCTCTATTGCCATGCACATTTTATTTGTGTTTTTTCTACAGCCTAGTACATTGGGGCGGATTTACTAAAATATAGAATAGTGTAGCGCAGCAGCCTAAGTTTCTATACTGAGTTGCGCATGGGGAGAGAGCAGCACATGACATATTTGCTAAAAATGGAGCTTCTGGTCTCTTTGTCTGTGCTCGCTGACAAACAGGCGGCCTAGTGCCACTCACACGACTTTCCACCACGGTGCATATGTGAGTGTGTGATGTCTAGCATAGGTTGTATACTTGAAATATACCAATCTAGTGCACAATCCTATGCCTATACAATTCATAACTCATTTCTCATCTTCAATGTGTGCTGTACAGTGCTGTACAATGTGTTCACTGATTGGAGAAATACATATATTTCTCTGACTTTGGGGCTGCCTCTGGGAGAGTTAAGTTCTGGTCGTTTTGCACTGGTAAATACCCATGCAAGACTTTTCTATCAATTGTGTCACTGTGCTTGACTTTGCAGCGGCAAAGGTCTTGGTAAATCTGCCCTATTGTCTCTTTGCTACTTTGAGTGGTTTTGTTTCACAGAGTCACTTGCGGCCAATATGGTTCTATTCCAAGACTTGCTATTTTGAGTGGTTTTGGTCACAGAGTCACTTGCGTCCACTATGGTTCTATTCCAAGACTTGCTACTTTGAGTGGTTTTGTTTCACAGAGTCACTTGCGGTGATTATGGTTCTATTCCAAGACTTGCTATTTTGAGTGGTTTTGTTTCACAGAGTCACTTGCGTCCACTATGGTTCTATTCCAAGACTTGCTACTTTGAGTGGTTTTGGTTCACAGAGTCACTTGCGGTGACTATGGTCCTAAAGACTTGCTACTTTGAGTGGTTTTGGTTCACAGAGTCACTTGCGGTGCCTATGGTTCTAAAGACTTGCTACTTTGAGTGGTTATGGTTCACAGAGTCACTTGCGGTGACTATGGTTCTAAAGACTTGCTACTTTGAGTGGTTTTAGTTTACAGAGTCACATGCGGTGACTATGGTTCTATTCCAAGACTTGCTACTTTGAGTGGTTTTGTTTCACAGAGTCTCTTACAGCCACTGTGGTTCTATTAGAAGACTTGCTACTTTGAGTGGTTTTGGTTCACAGAGTCACTTGCGGTGACTATGGTTCTAAAGACTTGTTGCTTTTAATGGTTTTGGTTCACAGAGTCATTTGCGGTGACTATGGTTCTAGTTAAAAACTTGCTACTTTGAGTGCTTTTGGTTCACGGAGCCACTTGCGGTGAATATGGTTCTAAGACTTGCTACTTTGAGTGGTTTTGGTTCACAGAGTCACTTGCGGTGACTATGGTTCTAAAGACTTGCTACTTTGAGTGGTTTTGCTTCACAGAGTCACTTGCGGTGACCATGGTTCTAAAGACTTGCTACTTTGAGTGGTTTTCGTTCACAGAGTCACTTGCGGTGACTATGGTTCTAAAGACTTGCTACTTTTAATGTTTTTGGTTCACAGAGTCACTTGCGGTTACTATGGTTCTAGTTGAAAACTTGCTACTTTGAGTGCTTTTGGTTCACAGAGCCACTTGCGGTGACTATGGTTCTATTCCAAGACTTGCTACTTTGAGTGGTTTTGTTTCACAGAGTCTCTTGCAGCCACTGTGTTTCTATTAGAAGACTTGCTACTTTGAGTGGTTTTGGTTCACGGAGGCACTTGCAGTCCCTATGGTTCTAGTTGAAAACTTGCTACTTTGAGTGCTTTTGGTTCACGGAGTCACGTGCGGTGACTATGGTTCTATTAGAAGACTTGCTGCTTTGAGTGGTTTTGGTTCACAGAGTCACTTGTGGTGACTATGGTTCTATTAGAATACTTGCTACTTTGAGTGCTTTTAGGTTCACGGAGTCACTTGCGATGACTATGGTTCTATTAGAAGGCTTGCTACTTTGAGTGGTTTTGGTTCACAGAGTCACTTGCGGTGACTATGGTTCTATTAGAATACTTGCTACTTTGAGTGGTTATGGTCCATAGAGTCACTTGCGGTGACTATGGTTCTATTCCAAGACTTTGTACTTTGAGTGGTTTTGCTTCACAGAGTCACTTGCGGTCATTATGGTTCTATTCCAAGACTTGGTACTTTCAGTGCTATTGTTTCATGGAGTCACTTGCAGTCACTATGGTTCTATTAGAATACTTGCTACTTTGAGTGGTTTTGGTTCACAGAGTCACTTGCGGCCATTATGGTTCTATTCCAAGACTTGCTACTTTGAGTGGTTTTGGTTCACAGAATCACTTGCGGTGACTATGGTTCTATTCCAAGACTTGCTACTTTGAGTGGTTTTGGTTCACAGAATCACTTGCGGTGACTATGGTTCTATTCCAAGACTTGCTACTTTGAGTGGTTTTGCTTCACAGAGTCACTTGCGGTCATTATGGTTCTATTCCAAGACTTGGTACTTTGAGTGCTATTGTTTCATGGAGTCACTTGCAGTCACTATGGTTCTAGTTGAAGACTTGCTACTCTGAGTGGTTTTGGTTCACAGAGTCACTTGCGGTGACTATGGTTCTATTCCAAGACTTGCTACTTTGAGTGGTTTTGCTTCACAGAGTCACTTGCGGTCATTATGGTTCTATTCCAAGACTTGGTACTTTGAGTGCTATTGTTTCATGGAGTCACTTGAAGTCACTATGGTTCTAGTTGAAGACTTGCTACTTTGAGTGGTTTTGGTTCAGAGTCACTTGCGGTGACTATGGTTCTAAAGACGCTACGTTGAGTGGTTTTGGTTCACCGAGTCACTTGCGGCCACTATGGTTCTATTCCAAGACCTGCTACGTTGAGTGGTTTTGATTAACAGAGTCACTTGTGATCCCTATGGTTCTCTCCAAAGACTTGCTACTTTGAGTGCTTTTCGTTCACGGAGTCACTTGCAGTCTCTGTGGTTCTATCTGATGAGTGTCAGACAAACTATTGAGAGACGAAATATTGAAAGGTAAGTGCATATAGGGAAGGATAGATTGACTGTTTGTAACTCCACAACTTATGTACCTTGAAGACATATAGCACCAAAGTACATATATGTGGAGTTAGATATTGAAAATTTAGACTTACTAAGCTGTGTATATTTTATTTTCAATATTTTGCCTCCATATTGCGTGCCTTCGATATTGCGGTGCCGATATTCAGGATACAGGCCGGACTGAGCCGAGTTGATACCTGGCTCAATCATTTCAAAGCAACGCTTTTTCTCATGCAGTTTTGAGGGGCCAGTGTGCTCCACTGCTTGTTAGAATTGAAACCAACTTCCGAAGAGAATGAAAATGGACTCCTGACAATTCCAATTATGTCTCGCCACACTTGCTACATTTGTAGTACATGCTCTTTCTATGAAGAATGGGACATACTGAGATTTCTGTTTGCAAAGGCCTTGCACTATGTGAATGTTGGCCTTTATTTTTTCTGTATCACTTTTATTTGGCACAAAAGCTTCTCCAGGAGAGAGGAAACTAGGATAGTCGGAGGGCCCATATATAACTGCCTGACAAGAGTGGCTGGTTAGGAAAGAGCAGAGTAAGCTTTTCTAACTGCTGGCTGCTCAGAATCCGTCACAGATCTGTTAATATGTTGTGAGTGGTTCTTGAGGGAACTGAGGTGACTTTGTCTTGCCCGCTGTCCTTTGCCAGCCTGGGCTAGACAAACGCCCTTCCAGTTTGCAACACCTTCTAAAATGTCGCCAGTTCATCAGCCCAGTTTAGGGAAAGTCACTGCTGTTAATGTCTGATAGATGTGCATGTGTGTGGGGTGGGGTGAGGGGATCTGGGTGTGAGCGAAGGGTGGAAAGTCATTGGAAGATTTTGCAATCCTTGAGTCAGGCACTGTGTGCTGACTTTCCAAAAAATGATAGAAAAAGTGTTGACTGGAACACATTGAACGTTAGCACTAAATGACACAGAACTTGTGTTCCCGTGAATATCTGGGCCCCTAAGATAATATTACTACTACTACTACTACTACTACTACTACTAAAATTAATAAAATATTAACTTGTTTTAATAAACACTGCTTCGTCTCACATTTTTGCGGTAAATAGCCGGTGTTACTATTACCCACTTTATTGGTACTCAGTTTTCCAACCTCCGAAGGATGGATCTCTGAGTTCGCCTGGCCAGGATTTGAAACCGACATGTACGTCATCATAGATATGAGCAGAGGGCATATAACACGATGTACCATCTTGGTGACTAGAAGTGAGAAAATAATCCAGGTCCTGCCTCAGGCCCTTTACACACTGGCTCATTGTTTTAAAAAAAAAGAAAAAAAACATTCTTTTTATTAAGCAGTAACTTGAGAAACACAGATCATTAACGGGCAGTTTAGCAAAAACATTGTAGGTCACTCACAGGAGGCATGGACATGGCCGATTGTCAGTGTGTTACCCAGTCCCCTATCCCGAGAGCAACATATTGCATAGTGTGACGGACTGTTGACCCGTCGTCTGCTTACCACAGTGACCCATTTCCCTTCCTACCTCCATTCTCCTCCTGATAAATTAGCTCCCCTGTATTGCATCCACCGCCCCCAAATCTTTTCAATTTTGTAAGGGCAGCCCCTCACCGGGTATGTTTCACGTTCAGCTAGTTGACACCAGTCAAGGTCTCCCTCCCAGTCGTGGGAGGCCTATTCGCTCGCCAGAGTCTAGCCAGGTTGCGCTTTGCCACCCCTGCGGTGGTGTTTAACCAGGTGTATGAGTATTTGGGCCACTTCTCTTCCCCCCTTATGCCCAGCAACAGCCACTAGGCCTTCAGTTGGATTAATAGACCTGCTACTTTTTTCATCAATTCTGTCACTCCTGTCCAGAAATTTTGAATTAGTGGGAAAGTCCAGAGTGTGTGGTGAAAAGTGCCTTTTGCTGTCGCAACCCCTGGTGCCTTCAGTCAATTCGCTGCGGCCCATCTTGGGCTTTCTTGACCTAGAGAGATACGACCTATGTAGCACCCAATGCTGCACCAGGCAGCACAATAAAGTAGTTTATTTCAGTGGCAGGGACTGCTATGGAAATGTGTGTTTTTGAGACCAAAACATATTTTTGCTTTAAGACAATATTTGTATGTATTGCTAATAGCCAGTTGCTCAAACAACAGTACATTTTGTAAGAACCTGCCTAAATAAAACATGCATTGAGAAAGCTGAAAGACTGGTAACCAATACCAGACCTTTTGGCTTTGCCAATGCCTTTTGATAATGCAGCCATATCTTATTTATTCAGCAGAGGATGTATACTTTTGGTGTGTTACTACTGAGGCATGAGGGCTTTACCAATTGACTGCATATCTTCCAGGTGCTGAGCAAGCCTATTGCTTGTCAGAGTGACATGTGTGTGGCTTTCCATGGTGGTGAGTCAGTGGCGTGACAAAACTTTAGGGATCCCCCCCCTGCAGACTGCGTGGAGCGGGCCACCCATGCTCTGGTTCCAGTCGGGAGATCTAATGCTGGGGAATCTGCCGCCCATCACCCGCAAGGGTCTCAAGGCGCTCGTACGAATACCGCTGTGGAACCCATCCTGGCTTTTCCTGTGAGGCTTCCACTCCTGGGCACCCACAAGGTGGAGGCCAGGCATCCTTAGCGTTGTGGGGGCCGTTGTGGAGATTATTTAGAAAATGGGCCAGCAAGGGATTTGTTTGTGAAACTATTTTTTAACGAAAGTGAAAGGAACTGTACTAAATCAGATTACCACACTTTGTCAAATTAGTGACTAAAATATTTTTAGAAAAAACATCAATAATGTTACCACACTAACATATTGAGACAATCGAAAGAAATGAAGGAACCAGGTATTGTTGTATCAAAAAGATTATTATTTTCTTTATAGCAAAAAAAGTGCATAGGGTACAAAACAATGCAAGTGGGATAAGAAAGGAATGTGTTTTAGATATTCCTGTAATATATCACAAAATAGGGGTCTAAACTGCTTAACTAGTACAAACACAATGATTCCAAAACAATAATTGAAAATCAAAAGTGGTTACAACATAACAAGCAGGATTTAGACGCAGCGGTCGACATTTCGGTCTTTTGTGGATGATTTCATAAGACCATCATCAGGACTTGAATTTTAGAGCATATGAAGATAGTTGACCCTGAAACAAATTAAAAATTCCGAGACAATTAGTTCCCAGAAGTAGGTTGAAGTGTTGTTCAGCACTGTTGGATATACAGCGTGTGAATGAATCAATTGGATCCAGCAATGAACGAGGTTAAGTTTTGAGACGATCACTTGTCGATGCTGATGATCGATTATAGATTTCTCTATTCGGGTCAGGGATTGTCCTTTAGATCCAGAATTTGGAGTGTCCAAGAAATAAATTGAGGGCAGCGCCTTGTTTTGATTATTCAATAATCCGGTTTTCAGCAGTACGCCGGCAAAAACGCGATGTGCAGGACAGCAACAGCATTCGCACAGCAGCCGAACTGTGGAGCCAGTTGTGGAGATTAAGCAAGCTATTGCCCAGAGTGGGACTCCATGATTGGAATAGGCAGCGAGGCGAGAATTAGCAGGTCCATGGAATTTTGAGCCCAAGACCCACCGAGGCGGGGAATTGAACCCTGGTCACAGGCCAGACCTCTGCATCAGGGTCTGCTGCTCTAACCATTGAGCCACACTACTCCAGCTTCAGCATCCTTAGACCATGCCCCTGAGTAAAGCAGGCAACCAAATATATTTATTGAAAGACCAATCACTAGTTAAATACCTGTTGGATCATAAAAAAAAAAAATTGATACTCCCTCATTTGTTTAAAGGACCAGGCTTATATAAATTAATTTACCACATTGGGTTCCGGAGTAGCATGCTATGTGCTGAGATGCCTCATCAAGGGTAGTAAGCGCTATATAAATACAATTACAATTGATCCTGATTGGAAGTAGGGTAGTGACTAGTGAGGGAAATCTCAGTGAATGGTCGAGTTCATGCTAAATCCACAGGATAGCCCATGAATTTCCTCCATCATATGCAAGCATGGCGGAGTAATTTCTTGCAGGGTATTCTCCACTGGGTTTTGCCATCCTGAAATCTGAGGGCTTTTTGTTACCCTAAATTGTAAATCAAGCAATGTGTCTGTACATTTCCATTGCGTTTTCTGTATGAGTATCCCCTTTATTGGAAGCGTTTACGTACATGCCAAGCAATGACTAGCGCCACAGAGGGCACATGGTAGTGAAACACATTAATAGTAGGTCCAGCAGATCTACAACCTTTGCTGCATCTATGGACCAGGTGAATTCTGAGAGTCTTTGTGGTTATGCTTAAGGTGGCTTTTTGCTAGTTGGTTTACTTAAATGTATGCCAGTGTCCATACCTTACGTGCTACACATTTCTGCCGGAGTGGTGTCCAGAGGAAAGAAGCCTAACCATATAATCTCTGTAGTAATGAAAACGACTTGACTTTTCAAGAGTCTATCATAGTATTAAACTCACTTTTGTCACCGCCCATCAGCGATCCTTTGCACCTCTACAAAATAATTACCTAAGATGTGTGAAAGCAGACCCAAGAAAATGCTGTGTAACTTAGAATGTCCTTCATGCCGAGGGCCAGACTGGCCATCCAGCCACTCGGGCATTTCCACGGCGGGTTGCAGGCTAGGGGACTTTTTCATAGCAGGAGGGGCTGACACAACCTAACCATGCCCACAAGGCGCCATTTTAGCCACCTTCTGCAGTGCGGGACTGCCGTGATAATTTTTGCCGGGGCTAATTTTGTTTCCCAGACCAGCCCTGTCTCTGCCATATGCAAGGCAACCAAGGAGAGGAACAACCTCCAGAGAGGGTTTGGCCTCCAGCCGGAACTAGGGGCATTTTGGAAAGAATTGAAAATTCTGCTCTTCATAACATTTCTAGCCACAACCTAGGCAGGATGAAGTACTGTTACACTTTGACTTACCCAAGACAAGCAACCTCAGTTCAGACTTAGGACTGTTGTGGCAGATGGGTAAGATGTTTAAACATTGCTCAGTGGCTAATGCCTGAATTTTAGGAATGCATTGCTACAAAAAACAGAAGTAGACAAGCAGAGGAATGTTAGTTTAAAGGAGTCACAAAAAGGGAAGAAGGGTCAACAGGTATGCGTCATTCTTTTTAAGGAAGTAAGGTTTTCTGCATATAAATCTTGACTTACCCAGCTATGGAGATGTCCCTATAATGCCTTCTAACTGTTGTTGAGAAACTGATGTTTTTTGTAAGTGGACTGTGTTCGCTCTGCCCTCATTTTCTTTTTAATAATTGACTCTTTTGCATAATCATGGGCAGTGACCCTCATCAGGAATGTGCCATTTAATCACACATTGATCTCAGAAAACAAGACACCCTGGCCAAAATCTGTTAAAAATTTAGGGACGTAGACACCTGGCCATTGTTAGGTTACTTACTTTTTTGGAAAAAGAGTTAAGGTATTTGGATTCAAAGTTCAGGCAGAGTAAAAATAGTGCAAGGCGAGATGGGACGCTGAAGAGTAGCGCAGTACGTGCTAGACGTTTAGTCCCATGTAAGGCAATCCCAGAGTGCTCTCAGCAAAGCTCAAGGGAAATTTGAGCAACAAAATCCCACTTTAATCCTGATTAAGTTTTCATGTGTTTTGGAGGAAATGACTACAAGATTCGTTTGTGGGCCTTTGAATGCAGTTTCATTTAAACCTTTCAAATCTCTTCCGCTTGGGCCTCCTGGATTTACATACAATCGCTCAGACCATCTCTGGCCTCTTACATTCTTTTTAGTTTAGGCTGTTGACAAGTTAAAGAAAACTAGGTTTATTTGACTTCTTTGTACAGTGCTCAGACACTTAACTTTGTTGGGGATGTGGTTAGCGTGGATACTGCAGGTTGCAGTGATTAGTAACTTGCGGCTTCGTCTAGAACCGGCCAATAGTTCGTGCTCACATCTCTGTTTTTTGCGCCCATTGGAGCAGGATATTGGCCTTGCTCTGGTTTTTGCATCAGCATTTACCAGAGGCTACTAGCTAGCTGTAACTGTCCTCTTAAAATGTAATAAAAATACAAGTGAAATGGGCATGAACAGTAGTGCAGAAATCACTCCAGCAATTGTAAAACACTGAGTATGGTTTTCAAATCAGCTGATCTCTGGTACACGATGTTTTCAAATCATTTTATCTCCGGTACAAAATATGTGCACAATTGTGAAGTTAGTACCTTCCAACTTTGCAAGATTAAAAAAAAAAAAGGGGACAACTTTAATGGCTTTTCAGTGAAGCAGCAAACAGTCCCCCCTCCAGTGTAGGGACAGACATAACATTATTGTACTATCACCACTCAGCAGCTGATTCTTATGGGGAAACAGAGCTCACAACGCTGTCATTACATTGTGCTACAAGTACAATGCGGTTGTTACAACAACGCGTTGTTAATACGTGATGCATTTACATCGCAAGTCATTACAACGACTTGCACTAGGGGGCGCTGAGGTATTGGAAATGAACACCTTCTCTACTTTCCGCAAACTGGAGTAGGAATAGTAATAAGTATTATTCCTAAGTCCAGCGCGCCCCCTAGTGTAAGTCGTTGTAATGACTTGCGATGTAAATGCATTGTGTAACAACCGCTTTGTAAAAGCACATGATGTGTAATGCATCGCGATGCAATGAGATGTATTCCGCTCATCCCCTGGTAGAAGCCACCACCCCAGGCAAAGCCATGAGTCCTGCATTGTGCCTTATGGTCTGTTTTGGGCTTGTTGTTTATTACCAATCCCAGTTGCCCTCTTTGTGGCACATCCATCTCCCATCCTATCTATGTCTGTCCCATCCCCCCTCCTTGTACCTGCACTGGAAGGTTTGCGTTGGCCAACACAGGATTTCCTGGCGTGTGATGTCACACCCATGGCACAACCTGCCCCCTGAAATCTTGGCCTGAAGTGATAGAGGGCGATGCTGACTCCATTTTGCTTTGGGCAAAGTCAGAAAACTTCAGTCACATTCATGAAGGTCAGGTTTCATGACTTTGTGAACAAAAGATAAGTCCTCATTCACCTTGAATTTTTTTCCTTTGTCTACACTGGCACGTATTGGCGATGAGCTCAAAATCCGCTCACTTCAATGTTGAAGGGGGCGAGCCTTACCAGGTCTGTTCCAAATCTGGGTGCAACAGTCTAACAATTAGTGTACCATGCAAAACAGGTACAGGTACCGTTTGGGCACATTATTCACACTTGAGTGGCGCATAGATGACATTCAGGTGCGAAAACTCCTCTTATAAGAAATGTTATATGCACCGGGGTCGTTTCTGCACCTGTCGCATGCACCATGGTTTACACTGTACCCAGGGTGCGCTTTGCAATTCAGTGTACCTTTGGCCATTGAGTTATGCTACCCTAACCCTTTTCACTCATATTAGCTATGTATTTTTCTGTACATTCCTGTCACATAGCCATGCTTCTTGTTTTGCTGGGCACCATGTATTTGTAGAATGGCTTCCTTACAATAAAATAACTTTTCCTGAAACTGAGGAATTACGCTTTCATTTATAATCACCATTTTGGCGAAAAAAAGCAGTGACTGAATGTATGTGCAACTTGAAGGTTGTGCGCTTCGAGAACATTCTTAAAAACTCGCTTGCTCCTCTTAAGGTAATGATCCACGCACGTACACTTTAAAAACAGAAAACATGATGTTTTCTCAAAGGTGCTAGTCAACATGGCCTGCTAAGGTATGGGAATCAGATAGCTTAAGACAGTCACCAGGCTGGCAATGGTTAACATCGCATCTGTTAAATAAATAAACCATGTAATAGAAATGTTCCTTTCGCAGCAAAAAAAAAAGAAACTGCGTGTTTGCCCCGGCCTCTCTCTCCACAGAGAAGTGAGGCTCGAGTCTTTTGTGCCGAGAGAGGACGGGGCCACATTCAAATGAAGACGAGGCCTAAATGAGATAGTTCATTTGTGTGTGAATAGTTTCTGTCCCTCACTTTCACGGCCCTGTGCAATGAGATGTCACGCTTGGGCACTCTATTGTTTCTGCAGCGCTGCCTACTCAGAGCTCGCGAGAACAAAGGGGCATAACGAGTTAACATGTAAATATTCAAGTAAGCTCGGAGGGGCCTATCAGAGCCGACAATGGGGCCGCGCGAGTGTCAGGATGCGGTGTGCTAACATCTTTCATTTGTTGTACATCAACTCCCTGCAGATCATAGCAGTGGCCTTTCGCTTGTCTGCTAGCCCGGGGCCCTCTTGTGAGATGGAAAGGGTGGCGCGGGGTGCAGCCCACAATGGTAAATTATCCTGGGGTTTACTTCTGCCTTGCCAGAGGGCACTGCCCCCCTTCCAAAGGTGCTCTGCTGGCATGTGTTGTCGGGAAATGTAGGGGAATTTGACAGCCAGTCAGAAAACATGCCCAGCTGGATATGAGGAGGCCTTTTGTTTATGCCTGTTTGATGCTAACATAGTGGAAAGCAATGCATTACAGATACATATTATAATTTTATTTAAAAATATTGAAATGTGCAGCGCCTGCACACCGATTCTGCTCCTTTGCTTGTTTTATCCACACGCTGCTTATTTGTCCCTGACTTGCAGAGAATGCACAACAGTTTGAGTGTCCGAGGACATGCCTTTCCTGCATGAATCATTCACTTTATCATGGATAGAACAACTTTGCGTTTTCTTGCTGCCCTTCAACTCAGATCCACCTTTACATGCACCTGCTGTGCTGTACCTCAAAACATGTTTGACCATGAATGACATCATTCATCTGGACTGACAGGATGTTCAGTTATTTACAACATGGTGGTTGTTTTGTAGAGCTGCTAACAATAGAGGAAAAGCTTCAAACTACTCTGCAATTTTCTTACTACCAAATTCTAACCACTAATTGGTCTCACACGTTGTCCCCACTCCTCACTGCTTAGAATCCCCTGGTCAGCCAAAACGTATTTCAGTTCTGGTGGAGAAAGTCGTTCCCACTCAAAACTAGCTACACCTGGAGGCTTCTGCCTTTATTGGTGGCAGGGTCAGGCTAGGACCCAAGATCCGCCCTCGCGAGGATGTTCAGGCCAGGCCACACTGCAGGAGGTCTCAATCAGAATGAGGCCATGGATGGTTCGCAGCGGCACACTGTGTACTTAAAAGAGCCCCTAGGCCTGCAGCCGTCTGGGAGATTGCCCAGTGGGGGAATGGCCAGTCCGGCCATGCACGGTGAGTCAAAGTCTTGTTTTCTTTTCACTAAAAAAGTCAAAGTAAGCCGCATCAGGGCCTCATTTAGAGTCCTGTAGAAATACCAGGTGGTAATCACCGAGAAGAAAATCTGTCAACAAAGCTCAAATTTTTTTTTATAGCATGGTCATTTTAGTGTCCCGTTCAGGGATTTTCTTGATGGAGTCAGACCAGAGCATTATCTGTTTTTTTCACACACTAAGAATCCCCACATTTTCTCCCTTACTGACTTTTTTTTCTAGCAAACTTCTCCACATAGAACCTGGAGGAATGTGTGTAGCATCAAACTCTGGGTTTGCAATAATTCTGCACAGCATAGAGTGGGAAATCAGGATGCGCATTCCACCCAAAGGGTAAACAAAGAAAGTCACTTCTCCCTAGCGCTTAAACATCTTTCGTAGTTATCAATGAAGAGGAGAACGGCACAATTTGAGAAAGTTCGTCTTTTAGAAGGGAACATAACCAAATTGGAGAGACCTGAGAGCCTGAGGTTGGCTCCTCACAGCCTACAAGGATGAGGTTGAAAATCGGCCTTGGCTATACTACATACACTCACAAAAAGTTCTATGAAGCGGGGAACAAGGTAGGTTGACTCTGGGCGTGACTCAGTAGAAGGGAGGAGGAAGCCAAGTGCATTAAATAAGTCATCAATAGTGCAGCGATAGGGGCATTGTATACAGAAAAGGAAGCACAAGGATTAGAACATACATCCACCTTTACAAAGAACTTATGAATCCCTAAACTATCTGGGATGGATATTGAAGCCCTACATAGTGATATAACGCTAAACTAAATAATTGACACTATTCAGCATCTGCAGGGCAGAAAGGTGCTGGGTCCAAAGGCATTGTCTCTGAATTCTTAAAAAGTAGTGTCTGGCTGGGACGCCACCTACTGACATGTCCCAGGACACCTGGGGAACTAGCTGATGACCTTTGGCATGCCACTATAATGGTTATACATAAAGAGGGCAAGCCTAGGCCTTGATGCTCCTCTTACCAGCTGATGTCATTCCTTAACCCTGAGACAAAAATTGCTAAAATTATGACAGGTCGACTCCTAAATGTCATAACAGCCCTGATACACCCAGATCAAACTGGCTTCATGACTAGAAGATCTCTAAAACCTAATCTACGTAGACTTCACCTGACTGAACGGGACAAAAAACAATGATGACCCACTGGCAACTCTTCCATTTGGGGCTGAAAAGGCATTTGATTCTATTGGATGGTGTTGCTTCTCCCAAGACCTTGAGTGCTTTGGAATGGGCACAGTGTTCATATCCCGGCTGAACATCTTATAGGAACTCCAAATGTACAATAGGGGTGGATGGAGTGATATCCAATCCGTTTGAACTGGGGAGAGGCACGAAGAAGGGATGCTTACTCACTTCACTTTTATTGGCAGTGGAAATCGAGCCTCTGGCTTTTTGTATTAGGTATGCAAATGAGTTGCTTCCAGAGGGAAGGTAGTACCCAGAATATACTCTACCTTTATGCAGACAACATTCTTCTGTATTTAGGTGAACCATTCCAGATGGTCCTACAGCTACTCGCCCTTACCTGAACATTTGGTGCATAATCCAGGTATCACCCTACTTTACATACGCATAAAGTATTGATAATATATGGGTGGGATGAGGAAGCACTCCAAATGCGAGTCTTACAAACAATTCTGGCTAGATTTGGATGCCTGGGAATAGAAGCAATCTTAAATAAAGATCAGATTCTTGCTCATAAGCAGGACACTGTTTTCCAATTTCAGATCAGATGTGATGAGGTGGCAGAAGCTGCCAGAATCACTCCGGGGCTGGGCTTCCATCTCCAAGATGACAACATTACTAAAATTATTATGCGTAATTCAGAATGCATCTTACCTCAGTCGTGAGAAGGCGAATCCCCACTATTGGCTCCAAACACATGTATAGAACCGTCTGTGCAGGTGGCATCGCACCCCTAAGATTCACCTCTTCTTCTGGGCCTCTCAACTCCTTGTTCTTAATAACTGAATGCATGTCCTAAGTGATGGTCCTTAAATATGCCTGGACAGGGTGGCCTTGCAAGGAACCACTTACTGACGCCTCATATATATAGGGGAGATTGACCAACCTGGTGCAAGCAATGCAGGAGGTGCTACAGATACAGAATACAATGTGAGGCAAGGTCCTTGAACTCTAGTGGGCCATTAAACACTGATTCCTTGTAAACCCCAGTTTGGCCAGACATCAGGATTCCAACATTTTGCTGTCATCACCGCTCTTCCACAATACACCCATGGTACATTTCTGCAAGCCAAACTGGCTTAGATTTACTGGGTGAAAACATGCATTAAATTATGATACATGCAGTATTTGTTGTGATAATCACCAAACTTTGCATGTTAAGACTCATTTTTACAAGGGAATCTCAAAAGAGTAGGAATTTACTGGACCTAGTGAAATACTGCGCCCCTCAGTTTCGGTATTTACAGAGGGCAGTAAAAACCTCACCTGCCTCTGGCCCACAAGCGATTGAGAGATAAGACTTTAGTGATCCAGGGATTTAATAAAGTAAGAATTGGGTGGGAGTGAGGAATTTTAGGAGACAGATATAGCTGGGCACTGCACCTGCAACCTTTTTCCAGAGCTCTCTTTTCAGCACCTATTTCCAGTCTGTTCATGTTGAAGGGAGCTGAGAGAAGGGCATTGAAATAATGACAAAGAGTGGGGATGCAGCTTCCTGCAGCCAAAAACGTGGCACAGGAATTAGCAGCCTCTTTTACACAGAGAACCATGACCCCTTATGCTGACCCAGAGGCTAGCAAGATGGCACAGGCAGAACGGGATTGGCATAAATAGGAGATGTAAATGTAAATTAATACTTGTATAGCGCACTACTCACCCTCAAAGCGCTTGTACGAACACCACTGTGGAACCCATCCTGGCTTTCCCTGTGAGGCTTCCACTCCTGGGCACCCCCAAGGTGGAGGCCAGGCATCCTTAGCGTTGTGGGGGCCGTTGTGGAGATTAAGCAAGCTATTGCCCAGAGTTGGACTCCATGATTTGGAATAGGCACCAAGGCGAGAATTATCAGGTCCGTGGAGTTTTTGAGCCCAAGACCCGCCGAGGCAGGGAATTGAACCCTGGTCCCGGACTAGACCTCTGCATCAGGGTCTGCCGCTCTAACCATTGAGCCACACTTCTCACACTCCACATGCAGGCAAGCGGACATGATGCATGGATGTTGAGGCCAGGCATCCCTCAGAAACGAGGTGAGTGCATGGCTCTGATGCAACTCAGTGTGCTGGGCCTGATCCCAGGCGTATTTTTGTTCTCATCCACAATGAGAGTGGCACAGGAGCTGACACAAAGAGAGTGGCACAGGGCTGGAGTGGGCATAGCTGGAGAGTTAGACCTTAGTAGATTATACGGCATGAAAAGGGGCTTGAGCAGCGCAGCAAACGAAGGAACAGGACTTTTCGCTCCCCAAATATTCTAGTACAATTGAAGAAGTCTTATCTTATCAACAGAGATCTTCTGATATATTCATTTCACCGACATAGGTAGAAGGGATGATGGGTAAACCTACGGGTGAAAAGGATGAATGCCTCACACCTTTCCTTCCCTCCAGACATGGTGTGCACTACACATGGCCCCATCTGGCAGGAGAAGAGAACCCTGATCTGATACAGGCCGCAGCCCTGTACATGGCGGTGATCTTGGATTAGAAGATCACCTCCTGGAATATGGAGGCAAATATCATTTTGCTGAGTGCCAGATTTAAAGAAAATGAAGAAAGTGTGAAGGAGGTGGCACCAATGTATATGTTGTATGGTAGACAACCTAAACAAAGATGCTGCCCACTTGCATTAATTCCATTGTGCAGCTTGGGTCTAAGGTTGATCTGGAAGATTTTACCAGAGTTTCAAATAAGTGCTTTCTTCGGATCCCTGCTTTAACGTAGGGAGGGGCCTGAGAGAAGTGATTCGGTTATATAAGGCATTCGACCTGATGTCCAACAATAGACCCATGCTGGTGGCAGTGATGAAGAAAACATATTTTTGAGAGATGTGGATAGCTTTCTATTTCTGGATCTGAGAAAAAGTAGGCAGCGGGGGAACAATGACTTTCAGTCGATCTGGCAGGAATTCCTGAACCTCATTTTTGAGGTCTTGGTCTGGCAGCTTGATTTAGAGTGGTACTTGTTGATAAAACACACACGTTCTCAGAGGTGGAGCCCTGCTGGGGAATATGAAGACCGAAAGATAATTTCTTGGCTCTTTGGGGACTAATGTGACTTTCTCTGTTTTCCAAGTTGAACTCTTCATGCTCTAGGTCGAGTCCTTTCAAAATTTTGTTCTACTATCAGTAGAGGAGAAAAGTCTGTGTATAGTAAAATGACTGTCTGAAATGGCTATGAGCAGCTTATCTCCCACCTCCATTTGAGCTCAAACTCTTTGTTGCTTCTGAGCCTTTGAGAGTACAACATATGTATGTGGTTGAGCTTCCTTAATAACATATTTAAGTAAAAGAATGCAAGAATAACCGTTTTCTGTGGCTCCCTCTATCTGTAAAACTCTCTGCCTAAAGACAGTAGGACCACCAAGGACCAAGTGATGTTGTAAAAGTGGGCTAGATCTATGTTATCATAACTTTATCTTCTTCGCCGTACATGACCGTACACAGCTTCTAGCACCTAAGGTGCCACTTGCAGTAATTTAGCCCTGTGTAAACCAGTTAACATGGCCTCACATAATGTAAGTTTGCACTATGTTGTATTATGTACTCTGTATTTGAATAATGCGTGCCTGCCATGGACATGGCCTCAGAGGTGTGGGAGCTGTTCACAGCATGGTTTTCGGTTTTGCTGTGCGATCCTGTCTCTGTGATGCTGTCAGCATATTGCTGTCTAGTACAGGGGTAAGGGTCTTCCTGCCCCACTGACAATGTCCATGTTCGTTTATCCCTATTCTTGTGTTTATTCCTGTAGCACCTTGCCTTGGTCTCAGGTTTATTCGGTACTTTTCTGGGTCTCCATGTTCCACTGTGAGAACCCAGATCACCCTCTCCATGGCTTCCTGTCCTATTGTCAATGTAAATGTGTGTGTGTCCATGTATCCCTGTCTGTATCTTCTAGTTTCGTGTGGAGAACCGCATGGGCGAACCTGGTCGCCTCGTCTAAGGTCGTCAAGGCACTGATTCTGTCCTGGGCTGCCAGTTTACCAGTTAATGTATCCTGGCTATTGTAGTTCGCGTTTGCTACGATTTTGGTGATTTAAGTATTGCACCTGATAGGAATGATTTGTGAATGAAAGTTCAGGATGGGAAACAGTGTCCATGACGACCTGAAGTGAGGTGATAACCCAAGTATGGGCAGAGTATGGCACATATATGCACTTTCTAGGACCTGTTTCAGTACAGTTTTCTGCAGGGCTTCAGTTGTAAACATTTATAAAAAAAAGTAAGTTGAAGGACGCAAATGTTTTTCTCTGATTTTGCCACGAGTTGTACAGAATACTGGGTTGCTGAATACAAATTCTGCCTAGTTTTCTTTCCCCTTCTTACCTCTTTCTTCCACCTTCATGCACTATGTCTCTTTTTAGCTGAATCTTGTTGCTTTTGTTATCCCCATTCATTGTCTCTTTAAAGCTGTTTTCTTTTGTTTCTCTTCCTCTTTTTTTCTCCTTTCTCTAACGTACTCTCTCTTGCACTGTCTACACAATCTGCACAAAAGAAGCACTGATACCTTGTGACCCCTAAGCCCAGAGCAGGATGTCTTACTAAACCCAGAGTCGACATTTTTGGCCCACCCTGACGATAAGATTATGTGCACTAGATTGATGTTTCACAGACAGCTCTGATTGGCTGGATTCGTTTCTAGGCAAGCACCTGCTTGTGTGGCCCAGAACCTGTAACAGAAACTTAAAACCTGAGTATATATGCTTGGTTTATCTTCTCTCATCATCGCGCTTAAGTAAAGTTTTATCATTGGGGAGCCCTAACTCCAGCACACCAGTCATGATAAAGGTGACAGGATCACGGAGAATCAACACAGATAGGCAGAAGGTACACTAAGAATGGTAAATAAGTGCCTCTGAGTTATCTCTGGGCGTGCTGGGATCCCAAGAGGTGGAAAGCATCTTTCCACCTACTTGACATTCCTAAAGAAAGCACATGGATATTAAGTGTAAGAGGCTGTGTAATTGGAGAATGCTGCATTATGCACATATCAAAGAACATAATCTAACAATAAATAACATAGAATATATTATATTACATTAAATTATATTGTATTATATCATGTTATGTCATTTACATCATGTCATATTTTTATTAAATTAGGTCATATTATTTTATGTTATGCTATATTATATTATATTGTATTATGTTATACTATTCATATCATGTCATATCATATATCATGGTATATTATGTTATATTATGAAATATTATATTATATTGTATTGTATTGTATTATATTATATTATATTATATTATATTATGCTATTAATTACCAAAATAATATTTTTAAACCCAATGTGCTGCTACCTGCCAACAGGGATGCACTGTATGGGAAAGAAAATGACTAGCGGTCCACCCACGACACCATCACTGCTCATCCATAAACTGCACTCTCAGCTCAGCAGTCCTTCATGTATGTCACACTGTAGACCTGGATCTGAGCAGTGTGCTGCTTTGACAAGTGGTTTAGAGTAAATGCTAATGTGCCCATATTGTCACACTAGGACAAAGAGATTAGGGAGCATTACAAATGGGAGTAACAATAGAACATTGCACAATGGGTAAACATGACATTGGTGAGGGAATAGCACTTTATGTTAAGCTGGAAATGTAGAATTGGGGATGTCTGTGTTTTGCATACTGGGGCAATGTAGAAAAATGTACAGCAAAAGGGCTTCAATTATGGACAACGGTGATAATTGGCATGGTGACAGAGTTTTATAAACTGAGGACAGTTTGTAAACTAGCATATATAAGTGTGTTGTTGACAGTGGCAACATGGCTATATTTGTAACCCAATCTATGACTCAACTTGTACTCTCTGAGGGATGACCCTGTATGATCAGTCTTAGCACATTGAGGAACATCCCGAGCATCCGCCTGCGCCGATGAACAGGTTCCTGGCACAAGTATTCCTTGGAAATATAGCTTTACATAGCATCTTTGAGCATCACTGAGCACCCCACGTAGGCATGTATATTGAGCATTCGTCTTGTAACTAGATTAGCTATTCTATGCTCCTGTAGCTGATGTAATTTTGTAACTCGCTAATCCTCATGTAAAGCGCTCTGATAATTCCGGGTCTAGCCAGCGCTATATAAAACTCTGCAAATAAATAAATAAATTAGCAATGATCCCTTGAAACATGTAACTGCTAGCTCATTGCGGAGAGTAAAGCAATGCCCTCCAAAGCTGTTGGTGCATGTGGCCATATCTTTCTGGCCACTTGGCTAGACCTTATTTCTCCTGCAACTAAATTTGGCAGGATGCAAAGGCTTAGTGTTCTTCTCTAGGCATCCTTTTCACTCCCACAACCACTCAATTATAGATGGTAGAGCCCCAAAGCCGCCCAGTTTATCTCATCAAGCTGCATCAGGTAAAACATTTATTGTAGCTAATGTCATGCAGCAATATATCTACTCTTAGAGGAAGGAAACATTGCCAAGGTCACATGCTAAGATGTTTTACTCACACATACAAGAATATGTGGGATGTCAATCTGCGTACATTGCTTAATTTGTGTCGGAGTTTGTGGGTGCTCAGCACTGGCACCTTTTTCTAAAAAACCTGCTCCTATTTATTCCCCACACAGTGGCGCTGTGTGTCTATTTTTTCGCAGAATTCCACAGTGGCAATTTAATATACTTTAAACACGTATTTAGGGATAGCTGTCACTGTAGTGGCAGGAGCTGCGGTGTGCTAGCTGAAGTGGACTCCCGATAAATGCTATTGGCCCTAGCACTTGATTAGTTACAAATTAAACAATGCTTAAGTATTGCAAAGTATGAGCTCCTCTGCAAAATCACATAATCTGTAATGCTAATCTGCTTCATCACCAGCCGAGGAGAATTTTGTTTTAACGCTGGTGGAATCTTGTGAAATTCGCACAGGGCAGACTGGTTAGAGCTAAAAATCTCTCAGAGGAATGGTAAAACTGTGGCAAAGATATATTTTTTACTCAAACCAGTCCGCTGTCGGTATCTCGTGTGACTTTTAAATGCAATAAATTCCCTTGCGTTCAATTTTCACCTGTGATTCTTGCCACGTACAATTCACAACATTTCTCAAAAATGAAATTCTGTAATTTCACTTGTTCCTTAATTATTACTTCTCATGATGCTGCTGCATTATATATAGTTCACAATGAACAAACATGAAGCAACAGATTTGAGAATATATACAACAGTCACTTTACTGTACCTCCTCAATCACAGTATATAGAAGGAAGTGACGTCTTATGCACTATACTTATAATCCAATATGTAATCCGTTCAGTTCAGTTCAGTTCAACTTTATTCGGATACAATAGTACCCATAAAAGCACATAAAACAAAAATTCATCACAATAGTTAATACAAAAGATTAAAATTCAATATACAGATATCCAAAGTGCCTTGTGCAAAACTAACCATCATGTTGATATATACAATATGTAATCATTAGCGACAGGAGGTGTCATATAGCAGCCTGTCCCCGACCTCAAAATTACTAATGTTCAGAGTGGAAGGGACACTTTTGGTCTCTCATTATTCATTCTCAGGTGAGAGGAAAAGGCCAGAGGAAGGCCCTATGCCCTCCTGTGTAAAATGTTGTGCATGGGACCGCCCTGGACATGGTGCATTATAGGGCAGGAACTGTCATGGCAGAGGGTTTGAGAGTTGTTCCCTCCAATAAATTTCCCTAACGGTGACTTTATTTTATTTGTAGAGTTTTTTATAGCGCAAATTCGACCCGAATGCATCAGAGCGCTTCACAGTGATGACATAGTAGTACTTATGTGATTTACATAATCCATATTCAGGCAGACATTCAGGTAAAATGGCAATTCGTATGCAGAACATATGAAGGTATTAGGATCAGTAATTGATACCATTTTTGAGGTAGAAACAGCTTATAAATATAGATATTATTTTAGCAGTGGGTTAGGCATAGAGACATAAAGGCAGTACGTAAGCGAAATATATAAGGTATTTTTGAGATAGAGACAATTTATAAATATAGATATTGTTTTAAACAGCGCTGTAAAGTTGACCATGCCATTCGTCACCCACCTTTCTTAATAGGTAATAATGTAAATAGTGCCCAGGACAAGGCTCTTCCTTTAGGAAAAGCATCCTTTGTCACACCTGACATACATTTCAGGTTTTGGAACTTTTAAGGAATCACCCCATCCTAGAGTTTATCAAGGGAGATGGATGTTTGTGGCAGGTGGCAGCAGGGCCTACAAGAAAAATATTTGATATAAACTCAGTTTCTCTGCAGTGGGGCATGTTTGTTTTTTACAATGCTTAACATCCTTCTTGTCACACAAATGGTTTTACCCATATGGGCCCCTGTTGCAACATGCAGGGAAACTGAAATGACCATGCCTGCAATAATACTCTCTGGCCAGTGAATTCACCCCTGCACAGTGCAATTACCTGTTTGTATCCGCAGTATGGGGAATAACCAAGCAAACCTGGGATGTTTGTATCCGCAGTATGGGGACTAACCAGGCAAACCTGGGATGGCTGGTCCCCTTTCTGCATGGCCGTCCCCGACAAACTCACTCCCATTTACCTCCTGCTGCAAGCAAGTGGTAAACAGGAGCGGTCTGTGCAGTCTGTGCAGGCTGTGGCCTGGCTGCGGGTGCACTGCCTGCCAGGGGCATAACAAAGGCCCCCGCACCCTCTGCGGTGTGCCCCCCCCCCCGCCACCCCATGCGTATCCATACTGGAGGGCACCTCAACCCCTACTGGTATGAGTGTGGGGGGCCCCTTCAGCATATAGTGCAGGGGGGCCCTCACGTTTTTTTATGCCAGTGCTGGCATTCCTCCCATGTTCGTGGCTGGACCCACATGCCATGCTACCGGGTGCATTTCTACACCTGGTAAACCCGGGCCGGGGTATCTGAGGTACAATGTAGATGTCTCATGTAAAAGTAACAGGAAATTCTCAAGTTTTCTTTTTTACTGAACCAAAAATATTTGCTCCCGTTGCACTCCGTTAACATGTGTCATTTTTTCATCGAATGTTGGTTGTATATTTAGAATATTTGGTGAATTCCAAAAGAAGGCTGTCCAATATTTTTACAGCAGTGAAATTTAAAAAGTTTCAAAGACATTTCATAATCATTTTGCTTTCAGCAAATTTTAAGTTTGAAAAAGCTCACATTTTTACCTGAGTAAATGTAAAGAGCTGTGTTTCTGCAAAACGCACACAGTTTCCCCGTGGTTTAACCCCTGCCCTGCTGGTGACGGAACCACTCCGTCATCAGCCGCGGTCGCGCTGTGCTGATGACGGAGCGGTTCCGTCACGGCTCGCTCGGAACGCCGGCGCGGTGCGGATTCTGCGCCTGCGCTGAACGTTCTATTGAGCGGGCGGAGCCATGACGGAACTGCTCCATCATGAGCATAGCGCAACCGCGGCTGGTGATGAAGCAGTTCCGTCACCAGCATGCGCCTGCCGCGCGGCCGCCCCATCCCCTTAGCACTGCAGCGGAATAGCTGCCGCAGTGAAGGGGTTAATTAAATGTACCCGTTGAACAACTATGAACAGACACAAGACTGCAGGAGAAAATAATTCGGAGGGCCTTATTATGACCCAAACTCTTGTGTGAATCACTTAGGGGTTTCTGGGGGTACAGCAGCACCTGCCACACACCTTCTTCATGAGCACCAATTTGAGAATAATTTGACTCTACCATTTAAACCGGAAACAAAATGGGCAGCAGTTTTTTCAAATGAATCTTTTTAAAGGGTGGCCCTCATCCCCTTTCCCCTGGTCTTCCTGAAAGTGAACAGTGGCGGCGCTGCAGCCTTTCTTCTCTTCAGTACTCTTACCACAGTGTCAGAGAGCAAAGGGCACTAGTTGGCAGTGCCTTTTGTACTTTTCAGTGACGTCACTGCCTTATATTTCCACTCCTCGAGTACCACCCCTAGACCCTAGCTGCTCAGATCAGGTGTGTCCACGGTTGGCCCAGGAGAACTTGTCGCATGCGAGATTTGCAAACTAATCACTGGGGCCCAAAGTTACGAAGAATTCAGGCAATGCAATGCAGCAAGGCTAGACGCTGAACTGTGATGTGTGAATGGGAGAGAGGCTTATTTCTAAAGATATGAGGCTCTTCAGCTCTCTTCCAGCACTGGTGCACTTGTGGCTCCCTAGCGCCAGCGCAGGGACCCTTGAGCCATGCGGCAAGGATGCCTGCGTTAAGGACAGGATTGTTTTTGTGCAGGAAGAGATACCTTTCGGCACAAAAAACATCCCAAAGAGGCACTTTCCTCTTTCTATTTGTGATGTAGAATGCTTGATGTACGGAAAGAAGAAGTAATGAGGAGAAATACAGTTATTTCACCTCGTTACGCCTCAGGCGTAGCATTTTGACGCAAGCCCAAGTTTACTTGCGTTAGTAAAACTGGGAATGCGCCAAATCCATGGATGGATGCATGGGCGCACCCATCCATGCTCCACTAATGGACCCGCTCCCCGATGCAACACAGCTCAAGTGGCTGTGTTGCCATACATCTATCTGTCTCTCTGTCTGTCTGTCTGTCTGTCTGTCTATCTACTTACCTGCCTGTCTGTCTGTCTGTCTGTCTGTCTGCCTGCCTGCCTGTCTGTGTGGTGCCTGTCTGTCTGCCTGCCTGCCTGCCTGCCTGCCTGTCTATCTGGCTGTCTGGCTGTCTGGCTGTCTATTTCTGTCTGTCTTATGTGAATGCATATTGCAATGTAATCTAACAAACTATTTAAATGTTCATTCTGAAATTGTGTTCACTTATTATACAAACATAGGTGGAACGTCCAATCTCATGGTGCAATCGATTCAATTTACCAAAATAATATTGCACACTTTAGTGCACACTGGAATTTGTTAAATCTTGATATTGACGCTAACAAATCTTTAATAGATCGACCTAGCCTTACGTCTAGGTGCGCATTCCGAGACATGATAAGGGGCTCTCCTGTGATCAGCTAAGATTCACCACTTACGTTTGTAACCTAAACCAGAGAGAACTGGAGTGTGTGAACTAACTACAGTGTGATGACACAGCCAGAGGCGGGATTGCACCACCCACGCGAGGAAGCATGCACTTCCGCACTGACAGCCTCATGCTAGAAAGGAGAGCTTTGTGTAGGGCCAGATGGACAGGTACTGGCACTGGCTCATGGCGCAGATACCTCAGATTCTGGCAGTCAAATCCAAATAAGCCGGTCTTTTAAGTCCCTGCAAAAGGACACTCTTGTTAATGATACCAAATGACAGAGATCACTGAAGAAGGTAAAGAGCAGTAGTCAAGTGTAAAGGAGAGGCCCCCTACAGTTCCAATAAGGTTCCTTAAAGTAGGGAATAGGTCAATGAATGTACAGATTTAAGGCAACCAACATGTAGACCTAAATTGATTTTTCTACATATGTAACAATTATCTAAAAGGACCAAAGACAACAATGACATATGATCATGAATAAATAAATAAACACAAAATTAGTAGAACACTGTCAGTGTCAGATGAGTGGCACAAACTCGAATGACTGGTGGAATTCTGATTCATGAACATATGTTATTATTCTAACAATGTTTTTTTTATTTGCTTTTAGTATGATTGTGAGTCTGAATGACAGATATGAAAGTGAATGAATGATTTTTCAAAATATTTTCCTTTTTGTATAAATATTGAATAAAAGTTAAATTTTTACTTTTTGATAAAGTCATTGTTGTCTTTGTCCTTTTAGATAATTATTACCTATGTAGAAAAATCATTTTAGGTCTACATGTTGGTTGCCTTAAATCTGTACATTCGGTAAAGAGCAGTAGTGACATCACCATTCACTACTTCTGCGCAGACCAGACGGTTTCATAGCAAGTTTACTCCTCTTGGTAAATCACATCGTTTTGTAGGGCAAACCTGTGCTCCCTGGCAGGAAACTTTAGGAACAGGAGAGCCCGTGCCCTGCCATCAGCGTGGTGGCAGAAGCATTAGAGCAATTAAACCCATTCAGAGGGTGCCATCTTGAGAGGGTTCTGTCCGGCACCAACAATTTCAAGGATCTAGCGCTTACTGCCCCTAAAGAGATGCCAAAGCACTATATGGTGAGACGATTGGTACTCTGGAACCCAAGTTTGGTGGTTAATCCAGTGGCTATTGTGATTAGTCTTGAGCTGCCATTACCCACATTTATTCCATTTCTAGGTGGTAGACAAAAGGTATGGGAGGTAGTGCAAATGATGAGTGGGATGAATGGATAGGCTAAATGACTTTAGGTATTGTTCGATTGGGTGGATACAGCTTCAGAGAAGGACAGGTTGTGATTTACGAAATGAGTTGCGGACAGTGTACAGAAACGTAATAATGGGCAGGCAAAATGTGATTTAGAGTGGGCTGTACTCCGAGGAAGGAGATATGCGGAGGATGGAAAGTAAGGAGAGGGTCATTCGAAGGGAAACAAGGAGAGGGAGCAACCAATATTTTTATGCGAAGGGCAATTTATCATGCAGGGTTTAAGGGATATTGAGGGAGGAGGCTTTTTGAGATAGCATGCACTTTGAGGATGTAAAACTGCAGAAAGAAACATTAGTTGCATGTGAGATAGTGCTGTAGTAAGGTCTTCTGATAAGGTATGGTAATAGATTATGGAAAGCTGAAGCACCACTGAACAATAAAGCACAAGGCGCTTAACCCCAAACTCCTCAGGCCGCCCCAACAAGCGCCAAAGTAACAAATGTGAGATTCTAGCTCTTTCCCGCGAGTCAACCAGCGGTTATGGGGTCCAGTTAATGCTGAGCACATACACAGAGCTGATCTTCAGGAGACATTCATTTTTTTATTACAACTACAACATTCCTTTCTAAATAAATTAGCATATATGTTTACTTTTCGCTTTGGTATCATATAAAACATATTTGTCTATATGTAAAAAACAACACTACAATATTTTACAATACCAAGGCAGGGGGCTCTTTCTATTCCACTTTATGTTGCTTTAAACATTTTTTTCAGCGGCTTTCAGCAATTTTTAATCATCAGATACTGAGATATGTGCACTAAATACCTCACCACAACAAAATTAAAAATAAATCTCTGGTTAACTTAGAAAGTCAATTCAGAGGATTCAGTGCCATAGAATAGTTCACATTCTTCTCAGTATGTTTTGGTTTGTCTGTTGGCACAAGCATGGAGCATGCATACTTGAGGGTGCAAACCCACGGAGGGCACACACAGGGCGGCCTTGAGCTGGCTTTCTGCAAGTAGGCAAGAGCCTTTTGCAAAAGCTGGGACCAGCAAGTACCTTGTAATAATAGATATGGGAGCGCTAACAATAAAACAGAAACTGCAGTGCTACAGAGTTGCATTTTCGCTGCGAAATTCAAGGTCCCAGATTGTGTGCAACAACTGTGTGCTTGTTTTCGAGAGTTTAGGCACACACAATTCATACTTTCCAGAGGAGCATTTTACATATGCAATGGGGATTAATATTTGTGATAAACAAAATAATTGCACATTACACTGGTTATGCTTATGAAAGTAGGGACCCTCTGTGTAATCCCGTGGGGTCTGTGGAGTTTTTTCATGCCAGTAAGGTTTTGTAGATGTCAGCTTTTGAAGTTCATGTTTGAGAAATGTCATGGTTTGTTTGACATCACCTATAGACAGCTTTTCTGCACATTGCAAGTTCATTTCCAATGTACTGCAAGGTAATGTTCACTGTTAACCCAGGAAAGATAAAAACAATTTGCAATATTTTTCCTTTAAATATGCATTGCTTTTCTATGCACAGTGGCAGTCTATGCTAATCTGTTCACTGTAAATGTTCCCTTTTGTGAAGTTCATTTTCCACAAGAGATATACATTTCATGCAAATGTTCGATACCAAAGAACTTTGCAACTTCATGAAGTTTGCAAATTTGTGTATAGAACTAAAGGCCATATGTATCAACATCTCGTTCTGCGATTTCTAAATAGCGATTTCTAAGGAATCGCTATTTAGAAATCGCAAAATGGTATGTATGTAGAAATTCGCTTTTTTTTAGCGATTTCTTAAAATTCCTTAATTGCGATTAGCAAATTGCTAATCGCAATTAAGAAATACTTTCCCATTTATTTCTATGGGCCAGGAGGCCCATAGGAATGAAGGGGAAATTTGCGATTCGCAATTTGCTAATCCCAAATTGAGAATATTTTCAAGGGTGCAGGGGTGTCCAAAGGACACCTTGTTGCACCCCTGAAATCTGCATGGGTGCACATGTGGCGCACATATATGCATAAGGGCATGTATGTACGTCACGTGGCACTTTGAAAAATGAAAAAATATGCATTTTGAAAGGAATTCGCAACTTACCAAATTTGCGATTCCTTAAGGCCAATTTGCTATTTTTTTTGGCTTCTTACATTGCATTTAAGGAATCGCAAAATTTGCGATTCCTTAAATGCAATCGCATGATAAGGAATCGCAAATTTTGTGATTCCTTATTTTTAAAGCAGATTCCCTTGATGCATACCATTAGTCCAAATTGCATTCGCAAACGCCGAAATTCTGCGAATTTCGGCGTTTGCGAAGTCAATTCGGCTTGATACATATGGCCCTAAGTGAAGGTTGCAAGAAATAAATTGCACTTACCCACATCCTTAGCCACAAGCATAGCTACCATCAGCCCATTTCAAATCAAGGACACATTTTACGCTTAGAAATATGTTTGCAAGGAGGAGGATTCCTAGAGGTACATGACTATTGGGCGGATGCTATATCACTTATGTATGGTTCTCGTTTTCAGCTATTGGTTCTGCTGCAGCAGGGTGGGATTTGCATATTGCAAGTTTTTGGTGCAAACTCAAGTGCAAGCTGCACTCGAGTGGATGGACCTTTAATTGCAGGCTCAGGCTTAACATCAATAAAGCAACAATACATCAATGACAGTGTAGTAGCACCTTAGGTCCCAAGGATGACAGGGACTACTCGATTTGCAAACCATGAAGGTGCATTAGCAGAGTAGCAAAGTTGCAACCTCAGATCATTTAAAGTTAGCAAAGGTAAATGTTCATTACAGGAAAATGTGTTATGTAATTGAAATTGATTCAAAATTCGGGGGCAAAAATGCTAAGAATTGTCATAGATCAAAATCGAGAAATTTCAGTTTCCCATGAAGGGAATATTCTCTGATATGATAAACTAAAGAGTCG
This sequence comes from Lissotriton vulgaris, assembly GCF_964263255.1. Taxonomy (NCBI): domain Eukaryota; kingdom Metazoa; phylum Chordata; class Amphibia; order Caudata; family Salamandridae; genus Lissotriton; species Lissotriton vulgaris. The sequence continues at coordinate 982,560,765 of NC_141687.1, forward strand.
GGCGATTAGGGGATCAGAAATGAGCAATTGAATCATGCAATTTGTAGCAAACAACAATGCCCTACGTTCCCATAAAGCAAACCAGTCAAAATATATCATTTCACAATAAGACATCTTCAGTCCTAGTCCCAGACATCACACAATGGAAGTTTTCTGCTGCACGTAGGTGCAGAGATTCATTATTCAGCTCTCTGTGAAACACATACACACATATAATTGTCACAAAAGGCAAAACATTTTGTTTCAACCTTATGGATGTGAACTACTGCAGCTTGGCTCCTGAAAGGAGACAACGAAAAAAATCACCAGTTCCTAATCATCCTAGAAACAAGGAGCAGTTAATCAAATCTCCTGTAGTATGAGACCCATAGTGTAAGGCTGAGGAACTGAATGAACGCCCTGCCTGGGTCAGCCAATCAAAAATGAATATAGTATAATCATGCCAAATCAGTTTGTAGCCTCTATTCCCTTCACTGTTTTACTGTTGGGTGGGATAAGAGACAATTTTAGAGATTAGATTCCCCTTTTATGACCTCATCATTAAACATCTGCACCAGAGTTGAGTCCTTTTGCAGGTTCAAAAACACACATGTGAGCATTTAAAAGAAGCCGGTTGTGTGTGCGTTTGTGTAAATGAAAGGAACCAACACAGGGGATAGTTTTGTCTTCACTTGTTGTTGTTTTTTTTTCTTGATGACAACTGAGGGATTCAGAACATAACTTATATATAACAGTACTACAATAGCAATAACACATTTCTTTAATACAAGGAAAGCGTTTATGTGGAGTGAGTAAATGTGAGTTTTTTACTGGAGTATTTTGGAAGTTTTATGCATTCCAAGAGATTTTGATTTTAGCATCTCCCTATGTAATAGAGAGAGCACAGTGGGCACAAGCAAGCCTACATTTGATAGAAAGTGCCCAGCAACATCCCAGGTGATACAATATACTATCTTCTTATGCAGGATACAACCCATGGATTAGAAGTAAGAGAATTTGGAAATAGCTGAGGTTTATGGAGCCACTTATGACCCTAATCCCAATATGACTTAATCTCATTTTACGCTGTAATGTGCACGCTCCTGTATAACTCCACACACACCAAGGGATTTCAGTGGAAAAACTAATTGGAATGGAAGACCCCTACTGACTGCTAAAGCTGCATCAGCTCTTGAATCTGGAGCTCAGTTTACTTTGCAGTCATCAGTCATGTCCAGCACCTCCATAGATACAGCTCCGCATCATCAACTTGTGCGTGGCTCCTGCTTCCCATCCGATAAAATGGCAACAGGAACAGAGTCACCTCATTGAATACATCAAAAGGACCAGTGTCATGGATGTGGCCTGAAAACATGTAGGGAGTAAAGAAATTTCTAAACGCTGGAAAAGTGGTTGTCTCACTAGCCTACCAGGAATGGGCAAACAAGAACACGACACCTAGAGGGTGCTTGAGAGAATCTTAATTCAAAGCTGTATTCAGTAAGGTTATCACTGTAGATCAAATGGGTATACAACAGCAAGAAACAACACACACATAAAACAACACCAGTGTCCCCAGCCATGCAAGCAGTACCCAACATGTGATGAAGGCCACCGGGACCAGATAGAAAGGGGCAACTAGTATGCCTAACTGTTATTCTGGCAAACAACACTTCAGAAAGGCATATGAGATGCTATATGGTAGTGATTTTATGAACATACTCAACTGAAGATCAAGTGTCACCAGACTAGAATGCTGATAAGTACAATGCCTTGTTCAGAGATGATCTCAGACCTCCTGTGACACAACAGAACAGAGAGACAGCCATCTGAACTCAACCACGGACAAACTAGAGGAGTTGTCAGAACTGAGGTTGTCTAGTCAACTGTTGATGGCTTTGCGGTGGAGCGTGAAATAGACCTGCAGCAGGTCCTCTGTCTACAGTGGCACTACTTGGATCCAACATATCTCTTGAAGCTGGCATTGGATTAATTTGAGCATTTTAAAGGCCCACTCAATGGAACATTATATCCGGACCTATGTCTTGTAGTACTTCTTCTGTTCCCAGTTTGACGGCTAGTGGTATGTTAGTATCAGTCTTATCGCTCAGGGTGTCCAATTTCAACTCTGTGGAGATAGTGATTGTGTCTCCAGTGACTGCCTGTAAAAACCAGCAGCGTACTGTCATAGTGCACAGAGCAGCAGCCGTGGTCATGGTTGAGGCTTATATTTCATCGTTGGATTGTGAGGCATGATGAGGAGTAGGGTTGACTGGTGGTGTCGTATCTGAGTGTGAATCTCTCTATGCATTTTCTGTTGGTGAAGTCATGCTACGTACCTACAGGTATGTGTTCCAGGTGAAGAAGTATATGTATGAAACTGTAGCCTTCTTGTAGATTGTTTGCATTGCTGTAGTCCACAGCATGCAGTTTAGCTTTTGGTTAGAAATGGCAAGGAGTAAGTGTCAGTGCTAATGCCTGTGCCTTACTAGTGTTTACATTTGTGTTTTCACACTTTTATTTGAAATATATTAAGTAGTGCATTGATTGCAAAGCCACAAAAGTCTACATTTTGCAGTTGTGTGTTCCTTTCATTTGTCCTTTTACTTTCTTGCAGTGCTTATTTGTTTTAATTTTTAGCTTTCTGTGCTTGCTTTGCACACAACCTATATTTTCATAACATGTGAGTGTGTGTTTTGGAATTTTAATCGAATTTTAATTTTGAATTGTATGTGTGTTTCGTCTCGGAGGATGAGTGTCCTACACCTGCTTTAAAGGTGGGTTCCCGCCATTTTGATTTTTAAGTTCATCCGGGTGGGCCAGGCCCCTTGGGTTAGCACATAAAAATGTTATATAGAGGAGTGTGTGTGCCCCCTCCTTGAGCCTTTTCTTGGCCCTGGGGACCCTTCTCCTCGGGCCAATTAATGTGGTTTGGGTAAAAGGATATACAGGCCCCCTCCCTGAGCATTTGTAAGGTCCTGAGGATCCAAACCACTGCGGCTGAATTCATCTTTTTATGTCCCCCCCCTCAGTGAGGCCCTGGGGACCCCATCCCTTGGGTCCCGGAGACAGAAGTGTCCCAGGGACCCCATTTCCCGGGACACTGATTTTCCCCACCCGGGAGAGAGAATATACATTTAATACCCTGACCACACTCTCCCAGGCAGGGAGCACAGCCTTGCTTTCACCTGGTGGGAGCAGAACAAAAAGCTTCTCCCACCCAGACAGGAGCAAAATGTGAGAGGTGGCTCCCACCACACCCAGGATGGGTACTATCAGGGGAACTGGCAGCGGCTGCAGGAGCTTTGGGAGTCCCCCATGGCCCTCAAATGCTGGGCATATTGTGGGTGACCAGGGAGGGCACCGGGGCACCCACTGTAAAATAATGGCCGGCTTCCGCCGGCACCCTGTATGAGATTTGGCTAGGGACCTAGGAGGGGCCACGGTTGCCTTCGGGCTCCTCCCACATATCCAAAGTTAATAAAAAGTGTGGACGACCCAGGTGGGACTGGGACAGCCAAACAAATATTTTTTTTAAAGAATAATAAATGAGCATCAGGAGCTATGCAGTGCTTCAAACCCATTATGACCTGCATGGCTTAATATTTATATATTTTGTCCCTGGTGGTGCCCCTAAAAGAGGTAGGGCCACCACCAAGCCTTTTTTTGAATGCCGTTTAGGGCTGAAGGGATTGCAGGCTCAAGTGCTAGTCCTATGCTTAAAAACGTTGCTAGAAAAACAGACAATTGAGGTTAGCAGATTCAGTGTGTGGCTGGTGATGTAGGGTGCTCTATGCAAGAGCTCCTCTCCACCTAAACTTGTGAACTACCCTGAATTCCCTGCTTCTTTTTGCATATTTATGTGGCACTCTGAGCCTGACAGGCTATTGTTTTGATTGATATATATATTGCAATATATTATATATATTACATGTATGTGGTCCTATAAACTTGTTGGTAATGAGGGTACTTGTTTTTTTGATGTAGGTTGTGAAATGCAATCGCCCCATCCTGCCTAGTAATGAGTGTATTGTTTAGATCACTTTCCATCGCCAATTAAACAAAGTTTTCTATCGCTATGTCCAACATAGCCCTTGTATATTCACTAATGTTGGCAATTTAGACTTGGGTGGACCGGGTCCATTCATTTCCAGGTACATTACTGCCTTGAAAATAAAGGGTAGTTCGAGTATTGTCACATACTTATTTGAGAAAAGGCACTGCCAGCACTTTATCAATGTTTTTAGTTATATACAAGCATATGCTTCAAACAATATATGCCTTTCCGCAACACTGGTATTTTCCCGTTGGGCAAATAGAAGGAGATGATGGACAGAGCGCTGAAACTTTTCAAACACTCACCCCCAGTCACATATCTGGAAACAAGTATCCTGGTACTGGTTGCGGGGTAACACCCTTCATTAGCCAGGCTAGCTTGAATCCTCTGGCAAAGTGAGCAAGGGAAGTTTGTCTGGGCATACCCTGCCAGCTCAGGGCAAACAAAGCAAACACAAGGAGATGATGGACAGATCACTGAAACTTTTCGGGCACTCACCCTCAGTCACAGATCTGGGTTGAATCCACCATTGTTCTTTAGCTCACTTCACTACCCCAGTTCAGACCCAGCCATAAGCAAACCCATCTTGACCCTGTTCCTCATGGGAACAGTCCAGCCCGAACTGCCAAGCCAGGTCTTCCTTGGGTCAGATACAAGCATCCTGGGACCGGTTTCGGGGTCATACCCCTCATCAGCCAGGCTAACTTGAATCCAGTGGCAACGTGAGCAAGGGACCCACGTCTGGGCATACCCTGACAATTTGGGGCAAACAAAGCAAACACATGGAGATGATGGACAGAGCGCTGAAACTTTTCATTCACCCCTAGTCACAGATGTTGGTTGAATCCATCATCGTTCTTTAGCTCACTTCGGCACCCCAGTTCAGACCCAGCCATATGCAAATTAGTCCCATTTCCCGGTGGGTCATAGCCCAAGAAGTTGCTTTCAGAGCTGGATGGGCTGACTTGACGCTATTATGAAAGCAGTTAGTCAAAGGGGAAATCCCTGGAGTCAACTAGTCCACTAATCACTATAGGCCTTTCTTGTTGTAAAAGGAAAGGTCACAGTATGCCATGGGTATTCGGACAAACATAAAAATAGGTTTCCACAAAGAAATAGTCTTGTTTACAATCTAGATTTATTAAAATTACATTTAAATAAACAATAAAAACAAGATAAATTCATACAATTCTTCCGAAACAATTAAAATCCAAGATTAAGTATCTTGGAGGGATAAAAATGATTATTCAACAGTATTACACAAACACAATATTACGGTACACGATAAATGGAAAGACAATCAAAATATGTTCACAATAAACAACAGACTAAACATAATCACAACCAACCCCTCATGTATAAGTGGCCCACTTGATATCTCTGTATTTCACTAGATCCAATGGCCGTGGACAATTTGGTTACTCTAAAGCTTTAGTGGAAAAATGTGATACCCATCTAAAGTTTTACCCGGCCCTAACTGGATTCTTTTAGACCAAACAGTGCGTCGACGCGTTTCGGTGCTTAACACTTGATATCGTGGCACCTTCCTCAGGACTTCTTATTTCTGGGGTTTCGGGGAACGGATGGATACACCGTATCTGTAAATATATTAGGAGAAATGTGCGCAGTCAAATATCGTGCATTGAAACCTGTTGTCTCATTTACTCTAGGGGCTGGATTGTTAAGATTAACACATACCCCCTCTGACTTTACACTATTAATTAAAGCTGTCATTGTTCTCTAAACAATTTATAATTCCTGACACAAATCCGCTTAATTATAAAATACAATTAATCACACAATGATGTATACATTGGCTCAATTGCATGTGATTTGTCCTCTACTTTTTCTGTTTGACCATTCCATTAGCCAAGTAGCAAGCATGTGATTCACATATGACATATAGGCCCTCCAAGTCTTTTTCATTGTGGAAGACCAACTGGTATGGGAGGGACTAATGAACCCAGGGGCCCGGGAAAATAGATAAATATAGATTCTCACCCTCGGGACCGTGTAGGAAACGTTCCTAGATGGGGTCTATTTGAAGTATCACTTATTGGTACTACAGATGTAGTTCTTGGAGCCTTCTGTTAATTAAAAACAACTTTTATTAGGTGTAAGATAGAATCTCCCATCATCTACTCACTGGGGGGTGATTTTTCATTCTTATATTTACCTCTCTCCTGTAAAGGGAGCTCCTTTTGATGGGGTTCCTTGGTTTTTTGTTTATCAGGCGATTGCCCACTTGTCGTATATCTGTGGTAATAGAGTACATTGCACTTTTTCACTCTACTATTTCTTAGGTACTATTTCTTAAATCACATAGTTTTATAATGGTAGTGTCTTACCTCAAATGTTTTTAAAACGTACTTAGAACGGGCATATAAAGTCGTTGGTCTACTCCTGAACTGGATGTGTTCTGTTGAGTAAAGACAAGTATAACACCATCATATGTCTATACTGTACTAAAAGATATTATGCTCTTAGCTCTGTTGAAGAATTTATAATGTAACTAGCAACTTTCTATTTTTCATTTTAATGCCTGCTCCTGGTATTACCAGTATCTCCTACTCAGTACCCATAGTGCCCAAGATACCTGTTTGGTACCCGTAATGTCCAAATTCCTATTTATTGACTCTAGGTTCTACTATTTAGATGGGCCAAATTTTTGTAAAAGTAATTAGTTTTACCACATCCCGCCCAGGTTAGAGTCTCTAACTACAGGCATTCAGTATGGAGTATAGACTTTGTAGGGCTAAGAGTATCCCCTGTTTGAGTTACCTACAGGGCCTAATGTACTGTCCTTCAAGTTATACTGATAAATGGTTACCCTACTACATAGAAGAAGGGGGGGGCATAGGGGTTTGGTCTCCACTTACCGGGTTAGCGCTGTTTGTTAGCTTCTGCCTCGTTCCTTCACTCGATCTAGAGTGTGTTTGTTTGGTGTGTGTTTTTATAGCTCCATGTAATTGACTGATTGTCCACACCTGTCAAGGGAGGAGCGCTGTTAACGCGCTGCCGAGACCGCCGTGAACGTGGGCGCCATCTTTGAATGGTGTAATATGCTTGCTAGTGTATCAGAGGATCTGCCCGTCTAATGTCTCTCTGAGTTCGCGCTTGGCATGGAGTGTCTCTACTTGTATCTCCCATTTGTACAAGCAGTGCACAATATGTGAGGGCAGGGAAAATACCGATAGGTCTTCAAATACGAAATGAGCCAGGCTTATTCGTAGACAATCCAAAGTTCTTGGAAACATGGACTTTCATCTGTAACAGATGCAGTAGGGACCTTATGCTTCTCATTATTGAAACCGCCCAAGCTACAGTATTGATAGAAATCAAAGAGATGGAGGAATTAGAGAAGGCCCTATTAGATAGCAATGTTGTAGAGGATGCAAAAAAAAGGCTAGAAGAGATAAACCAAGATATGAAGGGATACTGTGAATATTTGACCAACAGGAAAACCCAAAAACTTAGAAAGGACATTAATAAATTCAGCCAGGAGGTGGTTTATCCATTTCTGAGAAAAGACTATTACACAGACAAGGCTGAGTATAATAGGAATGAGGGACCAAGACCCAGATTTCAAACGAGATTTCAACCCAGGAAACCCAGACATGTACACTTTTCTGGTACATCTGAGAGTAGCATAGAGGAGGAGGAACTGTGTAGAGAAGACGGAGAATATACGGGCCAGAACAGGGAATATGAAACCCCTTTTTTAGACCAGCGCCCACAGAAAAACAGGGGGAGCTTCCGTGGCAGAGGGAGAGGCCAATACCCGAGGAGACCAGCCCCCAGGGAACAGGACCAGGAGTACCAACAGACCCCGGCCCCTCAAGAATACAAGAGAACCAGAAACAAAGTCTATTGGCACTAGAGAGGACTCCCATTATAAACCTTTCCAATAGAACACTCACACACACAGAAAAGCAAGTGTTAGGGATGGGTTTTAATTTTGTTCCAACTACAGGAATTAACAAATTCCAATTGGAAAAGGATCTGAGGTCCTTTTTCCGCAAAATACGACTACGCAGGTTTTTTGAGGACAGACCAGTGAGAGAGCAACCCCAAGATTCGGGTCTTAGAACGAAATCTACCTTTACCCCTAGTTTAGGAATGGTGGACAAGAACCTGGAGACCTTTGAATCAATTGTAAAAATAGAAATAGGTCTCTTGTTAGAGAAAGATCATTTCCAACAGCACAATATCAGTAAAGCTCAGAGAGAGGCCATCAAATCCCTGTCCGAGGATAATAGTATAACTATAAAACCCGCGGATAAGGGGGGAGGAGTAGTAGTTTTTGACACACCTGACTACGAGCAGAGAGCACTCACCCTCCTCACAAATGAACTACACTATTCGAGAGTCTCCCAATCGAGACTAAATAAATTGAAAAAGGACGTAGAGACCCTACTCCATAGAGCCCTGGAGGAGGATAAAATCACTGAGGAAGAGTGGAAATTTCTGAACAATACTAACCCAAAAATCCCCGCATTCTATGGACTACCCAAGGTCCATAAGAATCTAAATGACCCCCCCCTCAGACCAATAGTGGCATCTATTGACTCTTTGTTGGAGCCACTAAGCCAATATGCAGATAGATTCTTGAAGCCCTTAGTAGCTGAACAAAAATCGTATATCCGCGATACAGCGGATATGATATCCAAAGTGGAAGGGATCCCCTTTAATGAAGAAAATGAACTGTTGGTGACTCTCGACGTAGAGTCACTCTACACCAACATACCACAGAAAGACACCATAGTGGCAGTTAAGAACCTTTTAGAAGAGACAGACATACGAGGTGGAAATAAAGAGTTCATTGTTCAATGTGTATCGATGGTCCTACTTAATAACATCTTTCTTTTTAAAAAAGACCTCTACATTCAAAAGAAGGGGACCAGCATGGGCGCAACATGTGCGCCCAGTCTGGCCTGTATATACGTGAGCTTATTTGAAAAGAAGCACGTGTATAATGAAGTGAGTCCTTTTTTCGAAAATATTCGAAATTGGGCTCGCTTCATTGACGACATATTCTTCATTTGGCAGGGAAGCACAGAGCTCCTAGAAGAATTTCTCAGTTGGCTTAATCTAGGGGACCCAAATCTGAGGTTCACAGCAGTACACAGCAGGTCCAAGGTCAATTTCCTGGACATATGTATTAAGAGCCAAGATCAACATTTAAAAGTGGAACTGTACAAAAAGGAGTCCGATAGGAATACAATCCTACATTACTCCAGTTACCACCCCAAGAGCCAGAAGGACTCGATACCATTTGGCGAGTTTCTTCGACTCAGGAGAAATTGTACGGATCTAACAGATTTCCACAAACATGCCCAAGAAATGAAAAAGAAATTTAAGGACCGGGGTTACCCCAAAAAACTGATAAATCATTCTCTCAAAAGAGCACAATGCTACAATAGGGACTGTCTGATCAAAAAAACAGACAATAAGAAAACACAAGACAAAATAGTGATGGTGAGCCAACATTCAGTCATAGCCAACCAAATCAAAAATATTATAAACCACAATTGGAAAATTTTAAATAATGGCCCAGACGTGACTCCTCTGGAGCGTCCCCTGTACGCATACAGGAAGAACAAGAACCTCAGGTCGAACCTTGTGTACACATACAGAGAGGACAAGACAGAAACCCAAACCACCTTGAGTGGACAGAAAGCAACAGGCAACAACAAATGTGGTACCTGTTGTATCTGTGAGCTATGTATAGTGACTAAAACAGTTGAACATAACGGTGCGAAACACACAATCACCACCCTGAACAACTGTAAAACAAAGAATGTAATATATATGATCCTGTGTCCATGCAACCAGGCATATATAGGTGAAACTGGCAGAGAAGTGAGGCTCAGGATAGGGGAACATAAGTCTGCGATAAATAACAATAAAGAAAATGCCCCCCTTGTGGCCCACTGGAAAGAAAAGGGACACAAAATAAAGGACCTCAGATGGGTCATTCTGGAAAGAATTAGGGAACTCACCAGATCAGGAGATAGTACAAAGAGACGAAAGTTACAGGAACAATGGTATATGGTTAAATTTAACACCATCAGAAAAGGTTTAAACTCCAGGGAAGAATGGGAGGCTCTTATTTAGTATGCCGTTCCCATTCAGTGACTACCTTTTCACTACTCTGTACCATAGACAAGCAGCACCTTAAACATTACCTACACTGAAATCTATTTCTGAATCAAGTGAAGGACCCTCCTTCATACACAAATACTGAGGTTTAAGAACAATGTTATTACTTCTATGAGAACTTGTAACCTTTTTTTGCACCCATATCCGATGGGACAACATTGTAATTAAGCACACTTACCACCAGTCCAAGATGGCGCCCATAGTCAGGGGTTGATCAGGGCGACCGATTGGTCGGATTAAGAACTACTAGTATTGAACCCAGGATCTTTGAATCCCCACTTGAGAGCATGAATTGGGACAATTAGTAAATATTCGCAGCGCGGGTCATAATAAGAGAGTATTTCGAGTAAAGCGGCAGAAAAGGTTTCTCTATGCCGATCCGGCGAGCGAGGGCAACTTTTCATATACGATTGTTGTGCACTGCTTGTACAAATGGGAGATACAAGTAGAGACACTCCATGCCAAGCGCGAACTCAGAGAGACATTAGACGGGCAGATCCTCTGATACACTAGCAAGCATATTACACCATTCAAAGATGGCGCCCACGTTCACGGCGGTCTCGGCAGCGCGTTAACAGCGCTCCTCCCTTGACAGGTGTGGACAATCAGTCAATTACATGGAGCTATAAAAACACACACCAAACAAACACACTCTAGATCGAGTGAAGGAACGAGGCAGAAGCTAACAAACAGCGCTAACCCGGTAAGTGGAGACCAAACCCCTATGCCCCCCCCTTCTTCTATGTAGTAGGGTAACCATTTATCAGTATAACTTGAAGGACAGTACATTAGGCCCTGTAGGTAACTCAAACAGGGGATACTCTTAGCCCTACAAAGTCTATACTCCATACTGAATGCCTGTAGTTAGAGACTCTAACCTGGGCGGGATGTGGTAAAACTAATTACTTTTACAAAAATTTGGCCCATCTAAATAGTAGAACCTAGAGTCAATAAATAGGAATTTGGACATTACGGGTACCAAACAGGTATCTTGGGCACTATGGGTACTGAGTAGGAGATACTGGTAATACCAGGAGCAGGCATTAAAATGAAAAATAGAAAGTTGCTAGTTACATTATAAATTCTTCAACAGAGCTAAGAGCATAATATCTTTTAGTACAGTATAGACATATGATGGTGTTATACTTGTCTTTACTCAACAGAACACATCCAGTTCAGGAGTAGACCAACGACTTTATATGCCCGTTCTAAGTACGTTTTAAAAACATTTGAGGTAAGACACTACCATTATAAAACTATGTGATTTAAGAAATAGTACCTAAGAAATAGTAGAGTGAAAAAGTGCAATGTACTCTATTACCACAGATATACGACAAGTGGGCAATCGCCTGATAAACAAAAAACCAAGGAACCCCATCAAAAGGAGCTCCCTTTACAGGAGAGAGGTAAATATAAGAATGAAAAATCACCCCCCAGTGAGTAGATGATGGGAGATTCTATCTTACACCTAATAAAAGTTGTTTTTAATTAACAGAAGGCTCCAAGAACTACATCTGTAATACCAATAAGTGATACTTCAAATAGACCCCATCTAGGAACGTTTCCTACACGGTCCCGAGGGTGAGAATCTATATTTATCTATTTTCCCGGGCCCCTGGGTTCATTAGTCCCTCCCATACCAGTTGGTCTTCCACAATGAAAAAGACTTGGAGGGCCTATATGTCATATGTGAATCACATGCTTGCTACTTGGCTAATGGAATGGTCAAACAGAAAAAGTAGAGGACAAATCACATGCAATTGAGCCAATGTATACATCATTGTGTGATTAATTGTATTTTATAATTAAGCGGATTTGTGTCAGGAATTATAAATTGTTTAGAGAACAATGACAGCTTTAATTAATAGTGTAAAGTCAGAGGGGGTATGTGTTAATCTTAACAATCCAGCCCCTAGAGTAAATGAGACAACAGGTTTCAATGCACGATATTTGACTGCGCACATTTCTCCTAATATATTTACAGATACGGTGTATCCATCCGTTCCCCGAAACCCCAGAAATAAGAAGTCCTGAGGAAGGTGCCACGATATCAAGTGTTAAGCACCGAAACGCGTCGACGCACTGTTTGGTCTAAAAGAATCCAGTTAGGGCCGGGTAAAACTTTAGATGGGTATCACATTTTTCCACTAAAGCTTTAGAGTAACCAAATTGTCCACGGCCATTGGATCTAGTGAAATACAGTGGCAGAGATATCAAGTGGGCCACTTATACATGAGGGGTTGGTTGTGATTATGTTTAGTCTGTTGTTTATTGTGAACATATTTTGATTGTCTTTCCATTTATCGTGTACCGTAATATTGTGTTTGTGTAATACTGTTGAATAATCATTTTTATCCCTCCAAGATACTTAATCTTGGATTTTAATTGTTTCGGAAGAATTGTATGAATTTATCTTGTTTTTATTGTTTATTTAAATGTAATTTTAATAAATCTAGATTGTAAACAAGACTATTTCTTTGTGGAAACCTATTTTTATGTTTGTCCGAATACCCATGGCATACTGTGACCTTTCCTTTTACAACAAGAAAGGCCTATAGTGATTAGTGGACTAGTTGACTCCAGGGATTTCCCCTTTGACTAACTGTCTTCCTACCCTGTTCCCTGGTGAAAGTGGGGTACCCTCTCTTTTTTGAAACCCGCTATTATGAAAGCCCCCAAGGTCCCTTCCGACTTGATTTTTCAGGAAATGTGGGACTGTTTTGACATAAATTGACATTTTTTACAGGGCTGATTCTGGATTCCAGTCCGGCCCTTGCTCTGAACAGGCTTCCGAGCTGGTAGAAGGGTAGAAAACTGGTCTCAAGAGTCCGAGGGTGAATCAGATCAGAGCTGTTTGGTGCAGGTGGGGCCACTGGCCCTAGTTTTAAGGGACTGACATTTATCATTAGTCATCAGATGTTTACTCAGAGAAGAAAAAACACAAAGGGGGGAGGAATGAAGGGGGGGGGGGTAAGTGGAATAGAAAGACATAAAAAAAGTCACAAAGGGAGAAAACAGGAACCTAGAAGGGAGAGATAAAGGGTCAGAGGGTGTCTGGCGATGGATGAGAGAGGCCAGAATTGGAATCGAGACAAAGCAGCCTTGGTGTTCGGAACCCCGACCTTTGGTAGCATCGGCCGCGGGCTTCTGAACAAAACTTTAAGCACCAGCACTTATTCTTTTGCAAGTCAAGCATTGCATGGTGAAGTGAAAGGGAAAGGACGAGTCCCGGAGGCGCGACAGCGCCCCAAGAGAGAGAAGCGATGCGCAGGCCACAGAAAATATGTTGAAAGGAAGAGACAATCAGTAATACACGAACCCTGCTGTTTTTTGGAATTCTGTACCTGTGGCACAGAAATGCAAGAGTACACAGTGCAACGTACTTTATCACTATATTATAAAAGAGTGGAGTGTAACTTTAGAGGAATTATTATGCTTGAGTGCCGAAAATGTGGCAACTCGATACACTGCCTTTCGAATTCAATCTGATTTGGGGAAAAAGACACATCTTTGGAAAAAAAATGAGTGAGACAGGACAGTCTGTAATCTCCTGTGGAAGTGCAGCGCCTTCACATAACAAGCACAAGCACAAGCTCCGCATTCCCGGGCCAGCGCTCTGCATTGCTGCAGCACGTGCGCAAGGGAGGTGGTTGTTGTGTTTCGGAGGTGGTTGATAAGAAGCCTGCACCACCGACCCGAGGCCTGCACCACCACCTCCGACCAACATACATCAGCCTCGAAGGTATTCGGGCCCAGCACACTCCTGTACCACTCAGTACCACCGCTGCGTTCGTGCCATGCCCGTTCCCTGGCTGCACCATAAATCAGGGTGTCACAGCTCCGCATCAGATCTGCACATTCCAGCTACAAAGCGGCTTCATCGAGAGCAGATAAACAAGATCACACATTCTGTGTGAGTGACAGTGTTGATGTGCCGGGGAGAGCTGGAGTTAGGAATTCATTTTCGCGAGTTCCTGCCAGTGTGATCACAAAGACCAGTCTCTGCTTTCAGGTTCCATAACCAAGCTGTATTACTTAATTGAGCCGCTCCAAATGCGTCCACTTAATTCGTATTAATTAACTGATTGATAATGCATATTTTAAGTAAACCTTAAGAAGTTCACTTTTTGCGAATGTGAGCCACACCCACTGATAACCTCTCGACTTCAACAAATAGTTTAAAAATGTATCCAACTTTAGCATTCATTAGTATGTTAGATTTACGAGATTACCGATGACTTGCCCTATTGCATTATGCTCATCAAGCCAATTATTCTCAAAGCACGGCGCATTTATATTTGTGTGAACCTGCTGATTTGGTTTCAGGAAATTTCACAGAATTTCATGGCCATTTAGTGAAATGACGGTGTGTTAGCGTAAAACCATGATTTGGTGGTGTTTTTCATGACTTTATTTCACACAAAGACATATTTAGCATGAATAAACTAATGCAAGATTCTGGCTGGAGACTGGTTCCAGCAGAACATGCTTCTTGGTGAGACATTGGATGTATGTGAAGGATGTTGTTACCCCATCTTTTATTTGCCATGCCATCGATGATGTATGACAGGTGAAAAGTCAAGATCACACCATATGTATAATTGTTATTTTTTCCATCTGCTTTACTCCATTTTCCAGGAGTCTCTGTTTTATTTCAGAGTATGTTGACAAGTTTTGGAATGAGAGATGTGACTTTTGCGTGTATCACATGTTGAGGACATTTCTCCAACTCCTTCCCACTTCCCCAGCGCTTTTCAAGGTTACTGGCACTAAAAGCTACAAAAAAGTACTTGCACTATTGTACTTTAAAAGATTTTGCCTTTGGTACAATTGTATATCATATTATTCAAATGAACAATAGCTACTACATCAAAATCTGAATGAAAAAACTACAGAGAACATGGAGGCTCATGGCAACTTAACACATTAGTCAAGCGAGTGCAATTGGTAAGGATTTGCACCAGTGCAAAGAGATCAAATAGTCTTTTTGGTTTTTTTTGCTGGCAAAACGATGACTTAAAATGGGGGGATGTTTGCCTATTTTGTGTACACAACAGACGGATGACTATGATTAGAAATTCTTCATCATGTGCCAGATCTTTTACTAAATCACCCTGGAGACAGAAAGTGTAGTCCAGTTACTTAATAGAACTGACATTTATTGTTAAGAGAAGAGAAAGAAAATTGACGTAATGCTTGGCTGTCTAGCATAAGACCAAAAGTAGTATCTCTGGATTCTAGACCATATTTTTAGGACATTGACATTGGATAAATGAATGTATGATATTGATACTATTATTAGAGGAAGACTGTACAGCTGCTGATGGCTAAAGAAATATCATCATCACTCAAGTGGTGCACTACAAACACAATGTAGTTCTTATTTGAGCAACCTTCAAAGGGGTGGTGGTGCTAGTGATACATTGTGACAGGGGCTTGTCCTTTTTATTAGGTCTGGCCCTCAGAAAGCTTTTTCTGTCTCACTAGCCTAATTTTTGAGCCCAAAAAGCATAAGAAAAACACATAAACAGAGAGGGGCTTTCGGTCAGCCGTCTTCATCCATTGGTCTGTTCAACTGTCATTCACAATTTGCTTTCCTCCCACCCAGCCTAGTGCATGGGGGATTGGTATATTTTCTTCAGCCAGTGGCTCTGTTCTCTGTGAGTGTTGGAACTGTATTCTCGCACATGCCCACAACTGCCCAAAAAGTAGTCTACATCAGTCACAGGACTGGTTGGCCAGTTTCTGCTTTAATTTAATGTTTTAAAAAATATTTTTTACTCACTGTTTTGGCAACATATTCACACCACGTGACAACAGTATTTCTACATTTTATTACTTTAATACTTTTGAATATCTATTGTATATGTGTCTCTAAAAAAGGTAGAAATCACAGGTTTCCCAAGGCCACATCTTTCGGCGTTGCCAATGCCTGTGTAAAATGCCAATTTCAGTATTTGCAGTTTGAAGGACACTGGTGTCACATCTAGCACAGTTTCTCCTCTGGCAGCATGGTGCAGTCATAGTGGGGATGGCGATGAATAAAACACTACTCCAGAGTCTGACTTGCTCCCTTCCCTGACAAACCATCTCTGCTTGATTATGCATCACCTCGACTTCCTTATATGTCTGCTGTGGACGTGATATAGTCTCTGGTGTTGGTGGGAATCCTACTGCTGGGCATCAACCTACACTCCACCTTCCCCTGTGGGTTAATTTCCTCCTGAAAACCTTATCAGGCTGTTGTTGAAGACAGCAGTTATTTAAATGTTGGCCTCATATAGTGATATAAAGTTTGCTACTCCCTCCTTGGTTTCTCGTGCACTTGTCTTGGTGCCTGATATTCTCTGGTGCTGCTGCACTTTGTCAGTATTTTATCGAATTTTCCATGTATAGGGCAAACAAGTACAGCACTCCATGTACAATACCATTTTGGTACTCATTTGGCGCCCATGTGTCCTGGCGATGTGATAGGACTTCAATGCATCTATTGCTACGCAAAGGAAAAAGGCATGCTGTACAGCAGCATACTGACAATCAGGTTTCATTGCAGCTTTATAGCCAACAATAACTCTTATACTAAACATTAACCAGATCCAGTTCATTAGCACCCAATTGCAACGTTTCATAGGCCTCTGTACTCTCTCTGCTTGTGATACTGTCATGGCGTCGGGGGAGCAACGGGGATGTCTCTTAAAATGTTTACTCAGCGTCTGAGCACGGGGCTCTGTGTCGTGGTGGCCTTTCCATGGCATTTTAGCTCTGGAGTGAGGGGAGGATGTAGCGGGGCGTCTTGTCCTCTCAGTGCTTGGAAGGCGGTGAGCGTCTCCATTCATTGGTGCACCAGGGGCACTCTACGGAGGTTCCAGGTCTTTTCCATTTCAAGTTTCGCCCCCTCAACTGACAGCCAGCTCTCCACCTCTGTCTTCCCCTGATCGTGCGGTGGGCCCTCTAGGGACCTCCACGGGGCATGTCTGGCATTGTTACTGTTAATTTGTACTTGTGTAGACCGCCGTCTACTGGAAGCATCCAGGCCCCTTTGGTAATTCTGCGTATGCCTTTCTAAACTATTTTTTAAATTATTTTTCTATTTACTATATTTATAGAGCAGAGCCACAGCACGTGAATAGCTTAGTGCATACACATAACATTTAAAAAAGCAAGGCATTAATAACATTAACCTCAACAACTATCTCTTGCTAACTACGGATATCTTCATAAAGAACTAGCTATAAGGGAGTAGATAAACTACAGTGGGAAGAGCTTGAAAAGGAGTGTCTTTAGATTTTTACGGAATGTCAGGAGATTTGCACTTAGAGATTCAGGGATCTGGTTCCATTGTCTGGACCTGGCAGGTCCGGGTTTGTTTTGGTCTTCATATTGGGACTTCCTGGTTGTCTTTTTGTTCCTGTTGCTAGTTTATCTTTCCCTGTGGTATGTCAATTTTTCTTGGAGGTAGCCTGGGATCCATGAGCTTCAAGCCTTATTTTGTGGAAGCGATTTTGAAAAAGCTTCTAATAGCAACCAGTACAGGTGCTTTAAGATGGGTGTTAAATGATCTCATTTATTTGCATTTGCTGGTAAGTGTCCTGCATTAGTTGCCTCACTAAGTGGCGTCTGATTTGGTTTTGTGGATGTTGTCTTTCTTAGGATTCAGAACATTGACCACCATTGTTCAGTGAGTCCCAAAGGTACCAAGCACCAGTCCGCAAGTACAATCTTAGGACCAAAGGAATCTAGCTGCATGCACACATGTGAGCCTATTTGAAAAACCCTCGGAGTCGCAGAAGTGTTAAGTGTTTAATTTGGAGATTGTCCTTTTCCACATAACATGTGTATTTGTAAAGCGCACATTCACACCTGACAGGGTTTCTTGGCGCTGCATAACAGATGTTTATTGTTATCCAACTCAATGGTACTCATTTTATCGACCTCAGATGGATGAAAGGCTGAGTGGACCCGCCGGGATTTGAACCTGTGACCATGAGGTCAAACACATGGCCCCTGCAGTGGTTGCATTAGTCCACTGAGCCACCAGACCCAGCATACTAGTTGATATATGTAGTATGTACGTATGTAGTTGTACTTATGTACAAACCGAGTGAAGCCACTGGAGCATTGTGCAATAGTTATAAAACATTAAACAATTGATTCTAACAATACCTAGGCAGCCAGGTGCACTACAGGTAGGCACAACTGTAATGTAAGATCCTTTACAAAATTATTTGGGCCTGACCATCAAAGAATGCTGCGTGCATCGAATGAGGGAATGTGCAAGCTGAGAGCAATTCTATGCTGTTACTGCGATTTAAAAAAATCATATTTGTCGATTCATAGATCATCAGTGTCGTCCATTAACCTATAAAGCAAACCTTGATCCTTTATGGGGTAGACCTTCCAATAGCTATACATGAGTGTAGATCAGTAAATATGTTTAATGTGCACTTAATGAGAATGTAGATGCAGTATGTCTCCTGGGCATAGATATATTCTTTAAAAATATACATGTTGTGCAGGATACTAGTTAAGTATTCAATTCATTTTTCATCATGATCCAGAATATGAAGGCTTCGAAGCACTAGTTTAAACGTTGTGAAGAGATAGAGTATATAATAGAACTATGGACCAGGTGCAGGGTGGGAGAATAGAGGTCTATTTAAAAAGATGGGCAAAGCAGAGGGCATATTTTCCAGTGATAATTGACTACTGATTCATTTATAACACAATAAATGCCAGAGCCCAAAGTTTTGTTCAGCGCTATCGAAGATCAGGGTGCCGAATACCAAACCTGCGAAGCCTTGATTCCACCTCTTGGTTCTTTAATCCACCGCCAGATGATGGATTAAATCATTTTACAGGGTTTTTGTTCATCCCTGCACAGCCAATGCTTTTCTCTCTTCCTATACTTCCTTATTTACCCTCGTTGTGTTTTTCACTCTTGATCTGAATCAAAGTTTGCAGAGGAAACAGAGGAACCAGTTCCCAAAAAGGAAGTGTCCCGGTCTGTTTCTATCCTAATAAAATATTTGTTTCCATCGGACTTTAGGAATGCAAAAGAGAGTGCTTCATTTGTGCTTTGCTACCTGCTTTGTTGAAATATTTGTACAGCTGACCTTTTCTTGTGAGTTAGAAAAGCATCCTACAACCTTCCCCTTCACACTCATCAAGATTGTCATATAGTTCACATTATAAAATCCTCTCACCTTATTGTCAGAGAAAGAAAAGTAAATAACAAGCTTCATATCAAAAGAATTAGCAGCATTTTTGAGAAGATAGAGCTTGACATTTGACCTCTATGACGAGATAAAATGTAAAGGCTTCTTCAGTGCTCTTTCAACTTCAACAAGTTTGCTTTGGAGAGGCTGCAGCACCCGACTTCCAGCGCCTATCTGCCTGTGGGACCTACTTACAACCACTGGCTCAAATTAAGCAATGTGCTTGAACTCATAGGAGTGTCAGCTTTCTTTGAAATTGAATGAGGTCATCACTAATCCATATGTACTGTCCATAAAATATGCATTGTCACCATCTATGCACAAAAATTCACTCCCTTTCATACAAGTAGGCATTGAATGTAGACATGTAAGAAGATCTCCATGTCATCTGTTTCATTTGTATGTATGGAAAGGCGTTCAATGTAAACTATGCACTGGTTCTGCCATGGATGACTACTTTTCAGCAAATCAGGGAAAGGTTCGGCCCGAATTCCCATCTGGTGTGGAGGTGCTCAGTATCAGGGGGAAAAAACGCTGGGATTTGGAAGAGTGTAGGTGCTTAGAAAGATTACTCTCTCTGACACCCTGTCCCAGGGTACTGGCTATTAGGACCGAAATTGGACTGACCGCATGGAGCTATTTAGCATATGTGGAGACCTTAACATTTTTGGCAAGGATAGATAGTGATGAGTGCCTCAAAACATCCACACCTCGTGAAAAGGAAATTATAAATAGTGATTTAAATTGGGCAAGATCTGCCAGGAAAATAATCTAAGATCTAAGTAAGAAATTAGAATTGCAAGGGAATTTGACAAAACTAGCAAAATTAGTAAAGTTTCGAAAGATGGCAAAACAGAAAGCTAGGAAAGATGACCTGAGATATTTAAGGAATAAAACATCTTTAACCCCTTTGCTGAAGGCGTGGCTGGAGGATGAAACATTCCCCTTTCTTGAAAAACTACCAAATGTATGCTTAAGAAGTTGTCTTCTAAAATTCAGATGTGGGTTAATTAGGTTTTATCTTTTCAAACACAACGCTGCCTTTTAGATAAGCATAGCATTTGTAAATGCGGTCTTAACATGAAAGGGAATTCAGTTGTTTGTGGTTTTTAGCCCAGTGGACGATGCTATTGAGCTATTGAGGCCAATTTTACACAAATATGGCATTAGAGAAAGCTAGCAAGCAATTAATGTATTTTTTGACATGCTGCATTTGAATGTAGCTTGTGCTTTAGGGCGATTTTTATCAATGGTAAAAGAAGCTTTGCTATCTGTAAATGAAGTTTTAGTGAAGAATCTAGGGGCCCATTATGATATCAGGCGATCGCCAAATGTCCCTGGTTCACCCCTCGCCACTTTCCCACCGGTCGGATTGCCGGACAGGGGGCGGAAAAGGAACTCAATATGGTGGTGGTGCCTTGCAGGCACCGCCGTCCATATTAGGATGCATGCTTTTCCATGGCGGAGACTCCGCCATGGAAAGGCATGCTGGAAATTTCTGCGTGGCCCATTGCGGGCCCCCGGGGTGTGGTGGGTGTGGGTGGCTGCACTGGGGGGTACCCATGGTACCCCCCCATCATTGCCATGCACAAGGAGTCAGGCACGGCGCGGTGCCTGTCACGTTGTGCATGGCAATGCACAACATGGGCATTAACATTGCGGATGGTGTTGCTTACAGTACCACCCGCCGCAATTTTAATGTCAAGGATGCGCCCGCCAGTGTGGCGGGCGCATCCTAATTTGCATGGCGGGACCGCCGCAACTTCGGCGTTTGGTCCCATGCTCCATTTGTCCACTCGCCATCGTAATAGGCCCCTTAGTAATTTAGAGTATATACTGAATTTTACTCATTATGAATTTTGTTAATTTTAATTGAGGAGCTTTTATAATGTATGAACATTGAAACAAGATGTTTTTATTGCACAAGTGTTTAAAAGACCAGGGTCTAAATAAACTTATGTTTTGATACTGGCTGACAGCAGGACTTGTCTTAACAATTTGTTGATTTCTATGACGAAGAGCCTCTGAGTGAAGTCATAACTCTGCTGTCATTTCAAAACAGTCTTAGGTCCTTATTATGAGTTTGAGCCCGTGGTGGCAGCCTATGGACTGCCAGACTGGCTGTCCGCCCGCCCGTCGCATTAGGACTGTGGCAGCAGTCTGAGGCCCCTAATATGCTGGTGGTGCCGCTGTGACATCGTCAAGCATATTAAGAGTTTCCTCACTGCCACACTTTTCATTGCAGTGCAACTGCCGTGAAAAGTGTGGCAGTGAGGAACCAAAGGGGGCCCTACAGGACCCACTGTTGTCTCTGCGCCATGAGGTGTATGCAGGGGGACACATGTCTTGCCCACCTGTGTGTATGCACTCCCAGTTCCTGCAGGGTATGGACTTGACAGTCCCTGCCTTGCAGGAACTGCCTTTGATGCTCCCATTGCAGTACCTTTTTTAAAGGCTTTGCAGAGGGACCACCAAAGAACCATCCTCCAGAGTAACAAACATTTGCAATGCAATAGGTATCGCATTTACGCGAGTTTAAGCTATTGGCATTGTAAATTACAATGCCTTTTATTTATGTTTTAAAAACGAAAACAAAAATAAAAGGCATTGTTATTTGCAATGTCAATAGCTCAAACTCGCGTAAATGCAAGACCTATTGCATTGCAAAAGCTTGTTAGATTAGTGAGTAGAAAAGCTCCCTTTTGCCCTGTGCGGCAAATTAATTAAATAAAACAAGCGCTGCCGCTAAAGTAAAAGCAGACTGCACTACAACAACAAAAAATAGTGATTACCGACTTATGAAGGAGACCGTGTAACGCCACAAGTAAAAGATCCAGTCCTCATGGGAGGTAACAAATGGCGACAGGGCAGTAACAAGGAGGGACTATCAATCCTCATTATCAATCCAAAGCCAGCATTTACCAAAGACAATGACACCAGCCAATCAAAAATATGGGCGGAGGGAAGGTGAGGCTTCCACAGCATACTCGACTAATGCCTCGCAGAGGGAGCAGTGCTTGCGCGCTGCCGCTAGGCTCGACCTAAAAATAAGTTGTACTCTGGCGGGTGGCCTTGAATGGCTGTGGCGGTCTTGGAGCGATGCAGCAGTGTGGTGGCCCCACTCGGAGACTGCCAAAGTCATAATAAGTCCCTTAGTTTGCTGACACATCTTAAAGTGGTATGTTCATATGCTTCCTAAACATTTGGTACTATAGCAAGGTCCCAGTGATCTCAAAAACGAAATGTCAAACAACGACTTTTTGTCTTGAGGTGCCTGCAAGGTGTTGTCAGGTGTGTTTTTCACAAATAAATTGACAAAGTTATTGTTGAGGGTTGGCATCCAGTAGAGGATGGGTAACAAATATTTGCTGGTATAGAAATTAAGCTGCGACATGGTCTTTACCTATTACCGAAATACCATGCGAACTCCAAGTGGTTTCTGATGTTAATGGTATCAATCAGCGTATTCATAAGTCAAGACCTATATTGAATGTTCACATTCCCTTGCGCTTCAGGTTGTAGCAGTTCACAGTTTCGATGTGGGAACGGGCGCTGTATTCCTGCTAGCTGGAGATGCGATGGAACTGCGGACTGCTCGGACAACACGGATGAAGCTGGCTGTGGTAAGTCAAAGGCAGTGATACTTATTCGAGTGATCCAAACAGTTTTCCACCTTTGAAACAACACTTC
Organism: Lissotriton vulgaris; assembly: GCF_964263255.1. Lineage (NCBI taxonomy): Eukaryota > Metazoa > Chordata > Amphibia > Caudata > Salamandridae > Lissotriton > Lissotriton vulgaris. The sequence continues at coordinate 982,583,868 of NC_141687.1, forward strand.
TACTAATGACCTAGAAAAAACCTATACGTTACAACAACATGAACCACTGAGTATATGGTAGAGACCTCTTCATGTTAGGTTTGACAGATGGATAACAGCCTCTCAATGCCCCTATACATATTAGGAAAATAAACAAAATTGAAAAGCTTACAATCTGTTTTTCTGATTGAAGTGGCTCCTCAGGAGGTCCTTAATTGTATGTTTAATGTGTTGTGTTTAAGTTGGTGAATCATGGCAGAGGTAGCAATTGTCGTTTCCCAAGGGAGCTGCCATATTTCTTTCTTTCAAACTTAAATTAACATTGAACATCTCTGTATCACTGTCTTTACTAACTAATGGAGCGGTCAAGTCAATGTTCCACTTTTTGCCTTCTGCCTGGAGCCTGCCTTTCTTCTGTGGATATGTATTCATGCTGCCGGGCTGCTTAGTGGCGGCTAGAGGTTAATCTCTGCAAAGGCAATATTCCAATTCACAAACTGTAGCAACCACTTTCTACATCCAGAGAGGCAGATAACAATAAAGAACACATTTATTTATCAATGTACATTTTTCAGGCATTGCACAAAATGGAACAAGAATGGTGACGTCAGAGTTTGCACTGGGAATAGTTCAGATGGGCTGGGGCTAGTCTATTTACTTACAGAGCCATTTGGTAGAAGTGGCTAGCAGTGAGCCTGGACATGACTTTGATGGGGAAGGAGCAGAAAAAGTGGGATAGTTCCTATGAGTAAACTATATCACAAGGGAAAAGAAAACACAGAAAAAGAGGCCCCACAGCTATTGGCATGTTTGATTCCAAGCCTTCTCAGAATTCTATTTTAAAGTGCATCCCACAAAATACAAAGGCGACCGTGCGTACTTTTTAAATCTTTATACTTACTTTCTAAAGAAGCAACAAAAGGAATTATTTCTTATGAGGAAGAGGGATACAATTTTCAACTATTGTGTCATTTATCCATAGGAATGCCCTAGCTTGTTTTAACCTTCCAATAGATTAAGTTCAGAGAGAAATGACTTATTTTTTGATAAATTCATTGACGTTTATTGGGACTTAATGCAGCCTCATTTGTTATCATTTGTTGTTCTATTGATAATTAGGAGGATACAAAGTACACCATCATCAATTAGATACCTCCCCGGCAATTCACTGACAATTAACCCCCCCCTTTTTGTTAAATTGAGTGCTTGAGTGATTGAATTGACATTCTTCCGATGGTGACTCATAATGGGTGATCAGTTAGAAAGGCCATGATATGTATGCTTTGTCTGACATTCTCCATGGTCTCAAAACTTGCTACAGTGTCTGACGCCAGATAATAATGATACACATTTTTGCAATTTCTACACTGTGTGATCCTTTTTTTGTGCTGAGCACTTGTGAAGTATTGGAAAAAAATATTGTTTTAAATTCTATGTATTATAATACAAGAAAATCTATCTACCTATATACAACATGGCAGCCCGTGCTTTTGTTTAGATATGATTTATCTTCTAATTGTGTTTGTTTCATTTCAGTAACTGTCATTAGGGTTAATGTAATGCACCCTTTTAGATCACTCAAAACATTTGAAAATATTATCCTGCAACTAAAACATTGTTGATGTTCCAATAGATTGCCTCGTTTTCACTGAGACACTGAGGGCAGGATGCTGCCAGTGCTTTACTTATTGCATCAATAGCAATTTTAAATTCAACATCTTGCTGATAGAATTCTTTCTCGAAGAGAGAAGTGGCATCTTGTACTTCATAAACTTTGGATGAAACAATGTCCCTCATCCTGCCGGGTATTGGAACCTTCAATTAATCTGTATAAGGGCTACATCTGTATAAGGGCTACATCTGTCTGATCACAACACCTTTTTAGTAAGAAATGATGCGTGCAGGATAAAGTGTGGCTTCTGCCAAAAGAGACACCAGAGGGCATGGCCGGACGTTGAACGCAAACCAGTGCTGGCAATAAAGTCAGACTGGCCCGGCTTGGGGGGGTTGGGGGGTGGGGGAGGAGCTTGTGGGAATCCCTGCTGCTGCTCTTGTTACAGGGGGCTGCACTTCTGCAAAACTGCCCACAGTATCAGAAATGGCCACGTTTTTCTGTCACTAGGTATAGTCTGAAAAGAATACTAAAAGTTTCCTGAAAGATCAGGACACTGTAGTGTGTACCTGTCTCACATGCCTTAGTCACCGGTACTCATGTACTCATTGTGCATTTAGGGAGGAAAAGATAGGCCTGTTATTCCCAGAAGCTCCCCTGAGGATAGAAACTTTGTCCCAACTGGGTTGATTGGAGACGTGAAGTTGAAGAATGCACTGGCTCTGAAAGGAATGTACATATACGCTGGAGCTCAGTGACAATGTATACCAACACAGACCCACGTGCGCTGATACCTGAACGAGTTTCCATACTGCAGGTTTCTTTACGGCTAAAACTAAGTATGATGCTGTTCTGAAGTTTTGCTGGCCTGACATTTGGCTTGCCTTTTCACTGTGAAAGTCGTGAGCCAGCACAAAGAGTTCAGGGACTCCAACACAGAATGCATAGAATCCCTGAGATCAGGGGAGGGCGGGTATTGTTTACATTTGTGTTTTTCTTCATCTTTGCGGTTTCTCCCTACTTGCCCTTTTCTAGCACTGCTGGTCTCCACCTGGCTTGCTTCGAGCACAGGGCCATCACCAGCATACAAGACCTGGAAGCCAGAAGTAGTACAGCCAAGCTTCTGGCTTCATTTACCCAGCCTTCCGGTGTAGTGTTCAGGCGCTCAGTTGGCTTTTGTGCTAGCAGGATGATCAAGATAGATCAAATAGGTCCTGTGTGATTGCTGGTGTGTACCTTTGTGTCAGGGAGCTCACACGTAGATTATCCCGGTGGGTTCATAAGCTTTCTATGCCCCTCACCAGTACCTGGAGGTACCCTGATTGCAAAGAAAGTCACCCTATTATCCCTAGGGCATGAGATATTCACTTTTTAATACACTGGCAGACCCTGACACTAAACTACAAGTTAGGCGTGTATTGCCTGTTCCACAACTCCCAATTGTAGACTATGACACCTTTGACTTTGCTGCTTAGTATCCTTTTCCTTTCTTACCATGGGCGTTTCTGGAGTTTGCGATCAGTTTGTGACTTTGAGTGGTGTTTAGACAGTTACTGTCACTTGGGCGGAAAATCTTGCTCTTCCATGGCCACTTTGTTCTACAAACAGCTCAGTGTTCACTGATTGTCAAAAATGCATATTGTGTGTGGCTGGGTGGCAAGTAGTGCAACAACATTGACTTGTGTAATTTTGTTGCTTATCCGATGTGCGTGCTTTTCATCATTGCCCAATATTTTCACAGTGGGTACAGGTATATAGTTTGGAATATTCTCTGTTGCATCATCCTCATGTTTATTGCCTCTGTGGTCATTGTGTTGTGCTTTACCTAGACTAGCACCTTAAGTGCTGCCGTCGGCCAACGGTCGTCGCGAGCACTACCTTGCCAGTGCTGCGCACGACCGTTGACCGACGGGCCAGCATTCGGTCGTCGAACGTTCAGCACTGGGCGCTGAACGTTCGACGCTCTTAAGGTGTTAAACATTCACAACAATCCCTTTGAGCTAGGCCTTTACTCCTCAACCAAGCATATTTTTGTATTCTTGTTTAAAAGCATTAAGTAGTGCTTCTGCATGAGAAGGATAAAGGCACTGTGGATATACCTCAATAAATTACATGATAAAACATTAGAGAGAGGAACAGTGGAGGATACAGATAGTGAGCAATAACGGAGGAGCAGAGTGAGCAAAGATAATACAACTGGAAGGAAACCGAGATTCCGAAATGTAGTTGTGGTATGAGATTTGAGTCATCGGTAATTCTCGGAAAAGTGGAAGAGGTGAATTGTTATGTGCTTTTTGTAGGTAAGCAAGGTGTGTTGAGCTCAGATGCCAGGCATTTGTTGCTTCAGAAAAGAGATTCTGTTATAACCTTGTAGATATCTAAGCTTGTTGTTAGGAATGTTGCTTCTCTGATTTACCCTTAGAGCCTTACTGTCATCATCTAGAATCATGAGACGCCATGGTGCTGGCGTTGATCTAAAGGATTATCCTGTAGGAAGGTTTGGATAATTTCCACTAAGATTAATTCCTACCAGTATTGTGAACTTCTTTTATGCCTTTGTGAGATTATATATTTTTGTTGAATGCATTAATTTCCTTCTAGCGGTTGACATTGGTTATTTCCTTTAGTAATTGTTGTGTTTATTTCCTTTAGTAATTGTTGGCATTTGTACCCTATAGTAAGTTGTTCTACAATTGATTTTAGAGCATATTATCTTTTCTTTGATGACATTAATTTATTTTCATTTTGTATCTCTAGTAGTTGTATTTAATGCAGATTGTTTCCTTCGTTATAGGGATTGTCTTGTTCTAGTTTACACCCTTTAGTTTTCCCGGCACTTAGTTTTATTAAAGAAAAAAAACAATATGCAATTTAGGGGGAAGATGTGTTTTAACCTTGCAGGTATCTAAGCTTGTTTGTTAGGAATGTTGCCTTTATGATGTACCCTTAGAGCCTTACTGTCATAATCTAGAACCCTGAGACGTCGTGGTGCTGGCCTTGATAGTTGGCTTTAAGAGGAGACGAAGACAGGCTGTGCTGTTGCGTGGGTGCGAGAAAGAAGGCTTGAGAGATAATTACCCGAGAACCTCTTTCTCAATAGATTACTTCTTAGTTGAGGGATGTTCTGTACTGGCAGGTGCAGTCATCTAGGCTATAGGCACCAGTTTTCTGCTGTAGATCGAGTATCCCGCGCCCAGAATAGAGGAGAACATGTTCCATCTTAGCTTTGAGATTGCTATCCAGTCCAAGTGACTACAGAATAGGCATGGGCGGAAAATCCGTTCCGCTCGCGGATTTTGCGGATTTTCGGGAAATCCGCAATCCGCGAGATTTGCGAATTTCCTGCAAAATCCGCAAATCCGCGAGCAGCGGATTTTGCTCGCACTGTTCGCGTGAGTTCGCGCCCCGCGAATAAGTGCGAAATTGCAGAAATACGATCTAAGCAAAACTGAAAGTAACTACTTACCAGGTTCAAAAGTTCAGGCACATCATTAGTAGCCATTTCCTGTAGTGCTTCCTGAGGGGCCCCTCCAGAGTTCAGTTGCCAGTTGAAACTATTATGTGACCCTGCTCTGAACCTCAGAATAGTTACACATATGCCACAAAGGTCATGAATTACAGCTAAGGGAGACAAGCAGGAGCCAGGCTGGAAGTTAAAATCCATTAATCAGCCCCTAATTCATTATTGTCAGTTGGGGCAGGGCAGGTGTTGTAACTAATTTTGCAACAATGAAAGCACTTAGCAAGTGCAAAAGATCACTAATCAGGGCGCACTAAGGAAGCAGGTGCCAGCTAAAAAAATATTCTGTGACACATTAATCAGCCCCAAATTAATTCAGGTCACTTGAGGCAGGGAAGGTGTGCTTTGCTTTGCCGAAAATAATGTACACTGGACAACCAGAGGGTGTGGTGATGAAACAGAGGGTGGCATGGGTGGGCCAGAGGGTGGCATGAGTAGTCAGAGAGTGGCAGTGGTGACAGAGAGTGGCAGTGATGAAGAAGAGTGTCCCAAACAGGTTGGACACGTAGAAACAACAAGTTCGCAAAACTTGCGACCCGACAGGTAAGTTCGCAAATTGCGAAATTGTAAAAACCCTCGCGAACTGGCAGAAACACGGGCGAACACAAAAAAAAAAAAAAATCCGCAAATTCGCGGGAATTCGCGGATTTTGCGGATTGCGAGTTCGCAAATCCGCAAATTCGCGGATTGCCAATCCGCAAAATCCGCTCATGCCTACTACAGAACTGGGGGCTGCAGAGAAAATTCTGAGAGTAGGCAATCAGGGTTGAGTCAACTGTGCTCCAATGCTTCGGGGCCTGCACACTCAGTAAACTGCTTTATATCTATTACTCATTTGGAAGTAGGTCTGCTATTTGCATGAGGTATGGTGTACAAGGGGGGCACAGCTTCTTTAAGTATATTGTACACTTATTCCAGAGCGCGTTAAACATTGTGTGGATGGCAGTAGTAAATAGAGTACAATTGTGGCATGACCAGAAATCTGGTCAGTTTTACTTAGTTGCTTCTCCACATCAGTAGCATGATCTTGCTAGGTATGGCTACTTGGGATTTGGTTGTTTAGACTAATGTATTCTTTTTTGGGGGGAAAGATAATGTCCGGATCACAAATTACACTCTGTTTCAAATTTCCTACAAGGCTGGAGCTGTGCCTAGAGATGGGGCACCTAAATAAAACTGCATTCATCAATAGCACAGTGGATGTATTTTGGCCATCATTAAGTCTCACAAAATCCCTCTGACCTAAATGACCGGTTAGTCCATTGATACTCAAAGTTCGGCCCTGGGGCAGTCTGCGGCCGTCCTGACCTTCAGATGCGGCCCCTGAATTAAAAGCAGCACTGAGCTACTGTTTACTTCAGAGAGTGCTAACATTCAAAAAGATGTTAAATTAATGGGGAAGCTTTAATAACAAGCCAACTGAAGTAAAGGAAAATAATCTTATAAAGCCCCACTCCCATCCTGCTAGCCTCAATGTGACTCTTGCGCTCACCACAGACCATACTTTGTGACCCAATGGAAAATGTTTGTGAGTATCTACAGGTTAGTCCATGCTGTTCTGTAATGTTAACTTGGCTTCAGGCAACACTGATGGTCACTGGGAATCACCTCAAAGTTACATACACTGTCTCAGCTTTTTCGTTCAAAGCTGAGACCACTGGCATCTGAGGATGCATGTAGGTTCAGCACAATCAAGGCAGCTAGTGTGTATGGGTGTATGGAAGATATTAAACTCTAGAGTTTTTCCCCTTTCATTAGTTTGAAACTTAATTGTTGGGCATGGAAGTTATTGTGCTCCACATATTTCTGAAAGGGTCTTGTGGCTGCCACCCACTTCCAATTGCTAGGCAATCAGTGGCAGCCACTTATTTGTGTCTTAAAAACACTCATTAATGTGTAATAATGTTCTGAAAATTTATAAGGGTGCTGACCTGTTATACACTTTCTTGGCAGGTACCAATTCAGGGGCTTATTTACAAGCCCCTTGTGCCGCCGGTGTATCAATTTTTGTGACGCACTGGGGGTGCATTTTGCTGCCCCATATTTACAAGGACACGTAAAGGCACCCTGCGTGACAAAAAGTAGGCAGAAACCATGCCAAGGATGCCGGGTCTAACAAGTCAACATTTGTGTTGTGTGCCGTCGACGACGTTTCACACTCATGACAATGTGAAGTTCATTTCAGGACAGTAAGGATATCCTGGGGGATTGTACCCCGGAGCTTCAAAGGGTGGCACCAAGGCTTTCTGGCTTCTAAGGGCTGCCTGCTCTGCTATTGACAAATGCAGCTCACACCTAGGCCTGCCTGCCCTTTGCTACCCTACACTGTTTGGAGCCAACTTCAGGAAAGGGTAGGGGGGGTGAGTCAAACAGGGCATCCCTAGCCACCGGCTGGCACTGGGGATAAAAGAGGCGCCTTCAGAACCTCTCATCAGAACACTCCTAGACCTGCAAAAGATTCAGAAGAAGGATTGCTCTGCTGTCTGAAGAAGTAAGATGACTGGACCTGTGTACCATGACCCAAGGCTCCAAAGAACAAGTGTCTGACCTCCTAATTGAGCTACAGGGACACACCAAGCTTCCGAAGGCCTCCTTGCAACTGCTTAGTTGACCAGCCCAAACTGGACCTGCAAGGACCTGCTTGAGTCCTGCTACTGGCCTCTGCAATTGTAAGTCCTGATCCCCAAGAGGTGCCCCTAGTTTATGGTGACTGGCATCAGAGTACATTACTCGTAAACTCAAGGTGAAAATCCAGAAAGTTTGAGTTTCTTGTGACTGTGAAGTGGACTTTTCAAGCCAAAACAACAATTGTCCGAGACACCCACCTTCTCAAATTTCCAATATTGACTTGCTCTTCATGTCAGCACTGAGACCCAGTGCTAGCGGTGGCAGTCCATGTCGACCACCAACGTAAACCTCCAGCGACAATTCTTCGTGCCAAACGGTGCCCATCTGAGACACCCGACCTGTTCCTTGCGGCCCCTGTCAATGGCAACCACCATTTGCAGCTCCTTGCGCAGACTTGAGTACAAGAAGGAAACAGCGGCGTCCAACACAGGTAAAAGCAGTGGGGCGGTGCAGATTGGGAAGAAGTTGACAGACGACAAAATAGGTATAATTAAATAAATCTGCCAGCTTCCCACCTGGCCACGCCTTGCCCCGCCTCACCGCGCTTACCTGTGCCGGCCACCACAGGAAGGTAAAACTCTTTAGGGGGACGAACTTTGACTTTGTATCTGAACCATGCCGCATTGTGGTGGGCCTGAACTTATGAGTTTACCCTATGACTGGATGAGTATGAGTGGCACTTTGTGCTTTTTGGTGCAATTTTCACCTAAAACTTTAAAAAAATCATAACTCCACTTCTATTGGATGGTTGACGTTTAGATGTCATTGTATTTATTAAAATTAGCTCTATTGTTTTAAGTTGATTTAGGATTTTTCTTGAGTTGTGTTTTCACTTTATTACTGTTTGAGTCCTGCATAAATAATTAACACGTTACCTCCAACTTAAGATTGGCTGCTTTTGTGCCAAGCTACCAGAGGGTTAAGAACAGGTTATTAGTGACCTTTGTGGTTCATCTTGAGAAGGATGATGTTTATTATTGAGTCGTGCTTCCACCCCTCTCAGCTAATAGCCCAATTTCTTTTATCTGCTCCGTATCATTGTTGTATTATTTTTTTGTTTTGCTTCTGTAATTTTTTTTTTTTTGAAAACCTTTATTCAAAAAAGAAGGAGATACATGCGCAGGCCCACAGCCATCATGACCGGCCGCAAAGACAGTCAATGAAAACAGGAGAAACTGGAGCCAATCAGTAAACAGGATATATCAAAGTACATCAGATGTGGTTGTGGGGCTCGCAAACAGGATATGAGGTTTTCATTTTTAAATTTTAGAAAAGGAGTAGGGGCTGCAACAACAAGGACATCACACCTTAAAGGATAGAAGCACAAAGGAGACGATTGGGACTTACCCCAATTACAGTCGGAGATAGGCTATGACTAAAGCAACTATGCAATCTGGGCAGCCACGGCGATAATACTGGACAATAAACCACATTACAATAATCCACATTTCTAAAAATCACCCCAGAGAGCCTACTCCCCAAGAACAGAAAAACAGAGGCTTATCGAAAAGCCGGAAAAAGAAAGAAAGGTGCAAGACCAAGAGACAGCCAACCCTACTAAAGAGGAAAGAACCCTCCCAAAGCCGGAAAAGAGCGATAGGGACCATAGAACAAAACAAACTAAAATAACAAACCCCCCCCCCGCACCCGCCACCCTGCACCCCTGTAATGGCTACGGCCTAACCCACTAACAGCGTGCCTGTCGCCCCGGAACTGCCCCACAGAAGGGAAAATATAAGAAGAAGTGGAGGAGGAGAAAAACAAACAAGCCCCCGGACACTTGGTACCCCCCGCCGGCGGTGACCCCCCCATAGCACAATCATCATCAAGCAAAACTAAACAGTCAGCAATATCACAGGGAGGACAGTCACCAGGAAACCCCCCCCCCCATCCTACCCCCGGCCCGGTGAGGAATTCGGTGCAGTCCCAGCAAAAGTAAACAGAGCAACCCCAGGGAAATAGAAGTCAACCCTGCAAGCCTCACAGGGAGATCTATCACCAAAGTCATATCAGTTGCAAACAAAGGGAGCGTCTCAGATGGTCCAAAGCAGTGACGAGGAGCAAGAAAACCTCAAAGTCAAAGTCAGCCCTGACCAGTGCGAATCCGTTCCGGAGCACATCCCGACCAAGCCACATCCGACCAGAGGCAGCCATAGCGTCCATGGCAGACCAAGGCATTGAAGATGGAGCAAAGTCCGGTCACAAAATGGCGGCATCCGTTATGCAGACGGGCCGGAACAAAGGAAAATGGCGATCCCCTTCGACGGGACCCTGAGACTCGGCAATGAAGAACAGGACATCCAGCGACGATACACCATCGGATAGGAGACGTAGAGGGAAGACCATGTACTGTAGCAGATGAAGGAAAAGTGAGGCCAACTCTCAAAGGAGCAAAGTCGGGCTGCCGCTCGGGCCCCTTAAGTTGGCGGGTCAAATCGCTCGACTGGACCGCAGACTTCTGTGCAGGCGCTGCAGCGTCCGTGGCCGGTCACTTCTGTCATTTTTTATCATTTTATCATGCATTTGAAAATTTGTCATGAAATGAAGACGGCATATAAATCAACAATGCAGTCGTATTGCACTGGAGTTCTTTAAAGAAAATCAATATACATTTTATTTAAGAGGGGCACAACCTGTGTTCAGTCCTCGTTTTTTATTTGAAATAAGTTTCAATGGGAATGTGTAGTCACATATATAACTTTAAGAGAACAAATTATACAAAATACCTTTAACATTTCGTATGGCACTTGTGTATGAGCAAGAAATATTGTATGGTCATATTGGGTCTGACAAATAAAGTAAACAGGAGAGATAGCTCGAATTAATGAAGGGAACAGGCATGGCTAGACCTACTGACATCCAGGGCAGACCCTACGTTTGCCGCCCGGTGCAGGTAAGAGCTTGTTCCCTTGGAAGTTGAGGGATCCTGGCAGCTGACCGACGACTTGTTCTCAGGGTGCGGGTGTTGGTGGTAGTCGACAGACATGACTTGCTCACCTCGGCTGCCTCCAAAAACAGTGCCCCTCCCCCAGCGACACCACTGGAAACAAGTCTGCTTTGGTGTTGAAAGCATCATTTTAATGAATTTTTTATTTCATTTTTTTTCTGTAGCTCCATCTACCTGCGAAGCAAATGAATTTCGGTGTTCGTTTGACGGAGACTGCATCCCTCGATCATGGGTTTGTGACGGTGAAGAAGATTGCGACGACGGATCTGATGAACGTCAGCAGTGCTGTAAGTCATTTGTTTGGCTACTTTTTGCCAGACCCTCTTCTTCGACAGGAACACATATCTCTGGCCTTTTCTGCTTCATAATTGGCTGTTATATAAAGACAGCATCACAGTAGACATCTCTATAAAACTTCAATCTATTCCCCATTCACTGCACTACTTCAACTGTTACAGTTTAAAATATTTTTAAAATGTGTATTTTACCATAGTGAATAATCTGATATAATATTTAGAATACCATATAAGAAGGCCTAAGCCAATCAGAAAATAGAAATTGTTAGTGGCAGCGAATCATATTAGCTTATTGATTCGACATATGTACGCTGAAGTTTGTTGGGGTGAGAATAAGATTGAATGAAAACGGAAGCTAATGCTACAGCTTAGAGGAGGTCGGTTTTTAAAGGTGGGTTTTTAAAGGTTTTTTTAGAAAGCAAGCATAAGGCGTACTGTTGTGTTTTCAACTTCTCCAACTCCTGCCTCTTCCCAGCCCAAAAGCATTGATTGGTCTTGGCCAGATTTTTAAACCGGCTTGGCTACTGAAACGTATTATGCATCTTATATATTCTATAATCAGGCTTATAGAAAACTACTTGACAGGAAAACACAGACTTTAGTGTTTAGGATCACATGCCAGCTGCCCGGGCAGTATCTTATCAAGGCACATATCATACATAAAAGCCGTAAGAAAAGTACCACTCTACAGAGCTTATTTGGCGGCTGACCTGTGTCTAAGAAACACAATTCAGCATTACTTGATAAACATGATTAATGTCAAAAATATTGGCAAGTGCATGAATCTCACCTTCTTGCAACCATTTTTGCTAATTTTGTGAGTAGTAGCATTATGTTTAGAGTTTGGTAAACACAGTTTTCTGCCAAAAACCTGGTGGAGTTCCATGTCTGGAAAATGTGCAGTTCACGCACTTCTGAAGGTGGAGTCCACACTGGCAAACCTTTGATCAGTGGTCTGAATGACATTGATCCTTCGGTCAATAGATGACAGACCATCAACTCTAGTAAGGACGGTTGCGCCAAAATTGCCTTGTTCGGTACTGGCAGTGCACACCTGGCGGTCCAGAACAGGAAATAGGATTAATGATCCCAACCACTGGAAAAAACTCACAGCACATTAGGGTCATTCATGTTTTGTATTTCAACAGCAAACTCCTACTTCCGGCTTTTGAAAAAAATGCTGATATGCTGTTGCATTGAAGTTGGTACCTGCACAGAAAAGCTTCTATGCCTTCAGTGGAAGAGCCTTGGCAGCATCTCTGAGAAATGCACTGAGCTATCTGCCTGTTTGGTGGAAATCTCTAAATATGTCAAGCTACACTCCATCATGACGGCAGAGTAAATCCCTCCATTGACTAGGAAGAACAGAGTACAGTCCGGCATACTTTCATTAAATATATTATTTTCTTGTATTTCCATTGGCCACACATCTTTACATTTCTAACTGCTCAAAGTTCTCAGTATCCTTCCATGAGCCATTACCAGTCCACTGTAGCTTGCTCCACTCATTGTCCCTGCCAGTGCTGCAAATGACATTACTAACATAACTACTGACAATCACACTCCTAAAGGAAGAGAGGAGTTGGCCTAATGGCTAGGGCGGTCGACCTCGAATCTGGGGCACTGGTCCGAGTCTCGGCAATGATGCTAAACATCCTGTGATTCTTGCCAAATCACGTAATCTCCCCGTGCCTAACAAAAATTAATATGTCCTCATATAATGCAACTGGTGCTATGTAAAGGGCTCTGATACCCGATTCGAGTCAAGTTCACGCTATATAAAACTCTGTAAATAAATAAATACAGGTTTGACAATTCAACTATACCAGGCCTCTCAAGCTACACAAATGGCTTGGGCAGCAGGTATTCGTCATTTTTGATGTATGGTGAATTAATAAACAACTGTTGTTGTGCTCATCTTTATATTAGGCTTTTAATGTCACCAAGTGGCAGACTGTCAGAGAGTAGATGGCCTAACGGCTAGAACTGTCGACCTCGAATCTGGGGAACTGGGTTTCGAGTATCAGCAACGACGCTGAACATCCTGTGATTCTGGGCAAATCACTTAATCTCCCCGTGCCTAACAAAAATGAATGTGTCCTCATGTAACGCAACTGGTGCTATGTAAAGCGCTCGGATACCCGATACCTTTAGGTCAAATTCGCACTTTATAAAACTCCGTAAATAAATAAATAAACAGTGCTCACCACGGAAACCACTGGCTCAAATTAAGCACTGGACAATACACCACTATAGAATATCACATTAATTCAGAAAAAAATATTCAGACCTCTGCAGCAGTTTGCTACTCGATCATGCAGAACAGTCAACAGGCTCTCGTGTATAACCATCAAAGTACAACAGCAACTTGCAATGTTGCAACGAAAGCCTCTTTCCTGGACACAAGGAACTATGTCAACACACTGCAGTTTGCAGCGACTGGTACCCACTTCCGTAATTGCCTGTCTGATAACCGAGGACCTAGCAGAGGAGATTATTTTGAGTCACATACACAGTAAGGCGCTAGGAATTTGAGGAGGTGTGGACCGGCTCGGAATCCGTCAGCTGATTCTTGAAGGATACACTTTGAAAAAAGATGAAGGCGCTCAAAACTTGGCACCAACTATTTTGCCCAGTGGGGCTCACCCGGCGAAGCTGATTATTATTTTTGAAAAGGACCACCGTTGACCTGGCAGCTATTGTGCCGCACGAGCCAAGGTCTCATGGACTCCACAGGCAGTGCTTTGATGTGGCAAAGAGCTAGTGAATTTAATCTCCCAATGAAATGAATGACGGCGAGGGAAATTGCAATATGAATTACACCCCTAATGTGCTCAATCTTTCCTTCACGCTTTTCTCCTTTATCGTTACCATGCATTCTTATGTATTTGTTATGTTCCTCATGTTATCCGGTTGTGCTTTCTCTGTAAAGTGCTCTGACACCTTCGGGTCATGTTCGCGCTATATAAAACTCCTCAAATAAATAAATAAATACATCTTGGAGTTTTGCCTTTACCAGACTCCACTTTCTATAGAGAAAGGCATCGTGTTTTTCTTGTGTCCTGCAAATCTAATCAAAAATATCCACACCACCCGAGAGCAGGATTCGCAGTTTAGACCTTCAGGCCAAATACCAGGTAGAGCAATATATGAATCATTTATGATTCTATTTTATTTATTGTTTTCGCACAGCGCTAACACTGGTCGGGACCATTTCAAAACACCTAAAAAAGACATGGTATGCCTTGAGTGACCGCCACACTCTGGGTCATTATGGACACTTTTATCTACGAAATATTGATTTTAGGGGGGTTGGTCCAATTAGTTCAGTGGAAGCCAAACAAGACTAACAAGACTACCAACACCCAGAATGCATTGGGCTATCCCACTGCAGACTAGGACTGGAAACAATGTCCATTTTGAACTGGAGGGGTGTGGTCACCTTTGGTTTGCCCAGAACTCAAAGTGGTGGCTTTTTCTGATAGAAAAAATGCCAACAATGTGGAAATATTTAACTAGAAATAAATGGGAAGTGGCTCAAGATACACTTTAGAAGATGATCAAATGAGCCTCAACAAAAAAGATGTGTGATGTGTGAATGTTTCGGTTTGGCCAGAAACTTTACAAAGAAGCTTAGTGAAGAAGTGTCAGTACCTTGGCTACGCTCCATAGCCGGCTGCTGATCCACTTGTAACCCTCAGGTTCTTCTCTCTGAGATGTTTGGGGCTCATCTGGAAGAAAGTAACTGCCTTTTCCTTCCTTGTCTAGGATAAGAATATTTCAGTTCAGGAGCAGTGCTTTCAAAGCGTCCCTTCTAGTTTATACATTTTTTAATTTACGATTTATATTGATTGGTACATAGCACAATTCTGCTGTGTCACAACGCTAAGGGAGGTGAACGGATCATGCAAGGAATGTAACACATGATAGTGTCATCAGGTGAAAAGGGATTACTTCCTATGACGTGTTGCAACGCTAGAGACCATGTGGGTATGGAGCCGCGAGGATCAGAGATTGAGTGCCAATTTTCCAGGCGCCTTGTCCATTGATGGACTAAATGCTTTTGTGCTTTAAAGTGTCAAGGAATACTATACAATGACCCCAGGTAGCATCTATGCAACTTGATTCTGGCTAATCCCTGACACATAGTCATGAGCCATGTGTTGAGAAATGGGCCAAGCTTGACAACATGTGAGATGCTGAGTGAAAGTCAGACCTCAAACTTTACATTTTGGGGTGTCTCTGCAGAGTAGCAACATTGAATAGCTTAATAGAAGTATTTCCTCCATAGTAATGGGATTAGGGGTAGGTCCCTGTTCAGTTCACCATATCAGCTGCCGATATCATTGTCTATGCCTCAGTCTACCCATATAGATAGTTTTGCAAGCACCGAGTGTCATATTAAGTGAATCCTGCATGGGACAGAAACAGGTTTTGTAAGGTATGACAAGAAAACACCACAATGACCCCCACGAGTTGTGGTTGGGAAGAGGAGGTCTGATGGGATCAGAGGAAGAACTGCAAGGGCAAGGAAGGACAGAGTGTGGTGGTAATTAAGCAGCATAAAACACACCCTTCTGCCTGACCATGGAGAGGAGTTCTCTCTAATATGTATAATCACCTTCTACATCTGGAGGCAGGCTTATACCTGTAGTATTGAACAAACTTTGGCCTATCGACATAATTACCCAGTTTTTATCCAACACTTTCTATTTTCAATTTTGAAAATACCAAGTTGGTCCGTTGTTCTTTGCCACAACCAAACAGGGGGTGAAGCACCTTGATTTGCTTTGCGACACAGAGAGTGGCTTGAGAGGTTGGAAGCCATGTGCAGTCTCTTGGTGGTAGATGTCACAGTTGATCAAGTGAGGAGAAGTGCAGGCCCTCTGCAGCCGTATCATGACCAAGGGATTCTTCTAGGCAGATTAGCAAATGATGCCTGATGGGGTCATCTAAATTTGTAGCACTTAGGGGGCTCAGCAGGGTGGCTACTTGCCCTCACCATATGATTCCATCCATGGTAATTTGAACGAAGAATGATCAAGGCGTAAAGAAAAAGAGGGTAACATCTATAAAACATAATGCTTCCTAATACTATTGTCATCATACCTAACCAGGAGATCCACCATCCCTTCCTTCACCTTTGAAATCCAGAATGTGTCAAATTAACAAAAAATGTAACCATGTGTTGTATATTTTACAGCGGCGGGGACCTGTTCAAGCCAGCAAATCACCTGCTCCGATGGAGTGTGCGTACCGCAGAGTTACCGCTGTGATCGCGTCAGGGACTGCTCCGACGGAGCTGATGAAAGGGGCTGCCGTGAGTTTCTCTTTTATACGTTAACACCAGCTTTGATTTCACCCTCTGCTTTCTTTGGCATTTTAATCAATTTGTAAGATTAAGGGGCTCGTTGACAGACATCAATGGTCACAATATGCTTCTTGTTATCAGCATTTCGCTGCAGATTCCTTCGCGGATTAGCGCTGATGTCCTCCTGATGGAGTTATATGATTGTGGTGAAGCCTTACTGGCCTCATTGTGCCGCAGAGGGATATTCAGTCCTACATTTGAGGCATTCAAAATTTGTGAAACTAAAGATATCAGAAAACCTCAATAAAAATGCTTCAGCAGTACTTAGTTGTGAAACACAGTGGGTGTGATTCACAATAAATGAGTACATTTCACCTGAAGGTTTACAACCGTGCATGTGTGTAGACTTACTCCTTTGATGAATTCACAAAGGTTTTCCAGGTTATGCCTCCAAACTTGCAACTGTTGCGGCATATTTTTGTGAATATGCAATTGCAGCCACGCGGAAGCATTTCTGCAGGCACAATTTTGCATAGTTCACAATTATCCATGAGAAAATGGCCCCTACACAATAACCAATGTTGTGGGTGCTCTATTTCCCTTCCTTCCAGGAAAGGAATTGACTCCTGCTTTTTGCAGGAGTAAATCTCCAAGCAATTCCATAGTGAGAATGAGTCAGATATTATATGGTAATACTCACAAACTTTCCAATTAATGGTTATTCCCAGACTTTCAATGGAAAACCACACCCTGGAATGCACAACCCTTAGTAAATTGAGTGGAATTTACTCACACACAAAATTACTTAACTATGGAGTAATATTGCACGAGTAAATGGATTTATGTGTCTTAGGGCCATATGTATCATAGTTCCGTTTTGTGATTTCTAAATAGTGATTTTTAAGGAATCGCTATTTAGAAATCGCAAAATGGTATGTATGTAGAAATCAGCTTCTTTTTAGCGATTTCTTTAAATTCCTTAATTGCGATTAGCAAATTGCTAATCGCAATTAAGGAATATTTTCCCATTTATTTCTATGGGCCAGGAGGCCCATAGGAATGAAGGGGAAATGTGCAATTAGCAATTAGCTAATCGCAAATTGAGAATATTTTCAAGGGTGCAGGGGTGTCCTAAGGACACCCTGCTGCACCCCTGAAAATGACATGTGTGCGCATAAGGCGCACATACATGTATGAGCGTCACATGGCACCTTTTGTTTTAAAAAAAATAGCTTTTTGAAAGGAATTCGCAACTTACCACCAAGTTGGTGGTAATTTGCGATTCCTTAGGGACAATTAGCAATATTTTTTTGCATGATACATTGCATTTAAGGAATCGCAAATTGTGCGATTCCTTAAATGCAATTGCAAAATAAGGAATCGCAAATTGTGCGATTCCTTATTTTGAACCACATTTGCTTAATACATACCATATTGAGAATTCACATTCGCAAAGGCCGAGACTCTGCAAATTTCGGCCTTTGCGAATGCGAATTTCAATGATAGATATGGCCCTAAGTCACCTTACCTTGAATATCTGGCACTCTTAAATTGATTCATTTGCTTATCTAAGAGCACTTACACCTGCAAATGACTTTGTGAATCAGTCCTTCTAGGTCTGCTTTTTGAAATAATTTTGATCTTAATACTGGAGACTCAGGGGTAAACATATATGGGTACTTCTAAAGTTAAATGAAAGATTATTTGAAAAAGGAGTTTTTCATTTATGGTATATTTAAATAGAAAAATTATAGCATGTACATATTGATGACATACTTTACTTTTATAGTTTCATTTCAACAAAGGATGATGTCGGAAAGGTGTCACAGAGAGTTCGGGTCTTAGACACTCATCTAGAGTATGGCGGATAAGATATTCCATCACAAACTTACCACATATCCCATCTGCCGTTATGCACTTGGAACATTGCGGACAACATATCCATCCACGTTCGATACGAAGTATTCTATCCATCAAACTCTAAATGAATGACTGGATGAATGAATGAATGAATGGGCATTTGTAAAGTGCACTGCTACTCCACGGAGTGTCCTGGCCCTTAAATGAGGCCCGCACTGTTGATATCTGTGTATAACTTTCAGGTGCACCGAAGAGTAACACCCAAAGCTTATTATGTCAGCACTGGAAACTTTATTTCCATGACTGCTTTTACTCAATGGCAGCCATATAAAGGCCTGGCCTCGTAGTTCTTCTGCTTGCTTCTGCGGACACATCTGACAGGGGTTTGCTCAGCAGGGATCCTTCTCTATTTGGCTTAATTTGGTGACTCAAAATTTCCAATGCACAGTTAATGAAGAAGCTCTTCACACACCGTTGACGGAGGAGTTTTCCAAATTTAACATTTAAGCAAAAGTGGCTCCTCACCAGGGCCGGACTGACTATCGGGCGTTTTGGCATGCTGCCGAGCTGGGGACTGATTTCACTGCGGTGGGAGCTAATTTCGTTCATGGAGACCTGCGTGTACTTCAAAATAATTAAGGCAAAACGAATTTCGTTCAGTACACGCAGGTCCTCATCAACGAAATCAGCCCCCAGCTCAGCAGCATTCCATAACGCCCAGTAGCCAGTCCGGCCCTGCACCTCACCATTTAGTAGATTTTCTAAAATGTCCATCCATTTTTGTAGCCTGGCTATCATTATGAACATCATTTTTCTTGGTTGGCTTAACGTCAATGTGGCGAATAATATTCAACTTTATTTTGCAATTTAAGTATTAATAATACATTACCAATATTTTTGAATGCTTACAGGTAGCATTTTACCATTTTATATAAACATTGGATTCAACTATTTGTAAACTGGCCAACCTCCTGTGCATCTCCACAGCTGGACCTTCTATGGAATGTTTTATGATCTTCTGGCTGAACTGTGGACAAGGGTATCACATGATTTCCATGTCCTTTGGGACACCATTTTTCAGTCCAGGGATTTCCTTTAACTATTTTATGCATTCTGGCAGTTGAAGTCTTGGTACATTTCAACGTAGTAAAGCGGACTAACACACCCTAAAACAAAGATTTGCAAAAGGAAAGCCCAGGACTGGTCCTCGTGTCTCTGAGGACATGAAGTTTCTCCATGTGACCTTGATGATGGGCTGATAAACCCTGATCTCAGACTGCTGCTTCCTCCTTGGGGCCATGATCCGTGGAAAACACACAGGCACCCGCCATGAGTGCCTAAGAAACAGACAAGGGCGCAGATCACTTTATTTCTATTGCCTCAGTTCCAGTGGCTTCCCAAAGTTAGGATCTCTTTGAAGAGTGCAGTTTCCTCTTTCACGTCATGGCATGGACTGCAAACGAGGAGAGAAACAAAGAATGGCATTTTAAATGGCTAATATAAAGTAACGAGATATGTCTATAAACACTAATAAATAGTACATTAGAAGCCAGTAACAATACATAACTGGAACTGCAATCAGGGACTTAAGCCAAATGATATATGGGCTCGAAATCCGTGCTTTCAGATATGCTTAAGAACAACAGGGGACATTTACAAGAAAATGCCGGAGCGCGGTGTTATGCCAACTTTGGCAACGCCACTCTCTGACATTTTCAAAATAAAAGTATGCGCTGGATTTACAAAATACAGTGCATCCCTGCATTTTCCCCTAGTGCCATGTTGCAAGGGTGCCTGAGCTGCAGGGGCGATTGTTTATGTGCAGGAAGGGACACCTTCCTGCACATAAACAATCAATAACTGTGATTTGCTCATTGTATGTGCGCTGCACAATGCAACACACATGGAAAGAGCAAAAACAAGGAGAAATGTATTATTTCTCCTTGTATCGCCATTCTAAGACCAGGTTTTACCTGGCCTTAGTTTTGGCGCTGCTCCATCCTTGTAAATACGGGGCAGCATCACAAAGCAATAGGTGGTGCGGCACAACAACCATTGCAACACACGTTGCCTGCCCCTACGACGCACCAAACTGCAGCGGTAAGGAGCATATTTATAAGGCAACGCCACCTGAGCATCAAAAAATGTGTCGCTCCTGTGGCTTTATGGCTTGTAAATACGCCCCAACATGTTTAGAAGTTGCACTTAGAAGGGAAGGGCAGGCAACGTGATGGAGGAAAGAATCAGCCCAGCTAGCTGTAGCCAGCAGGGCAATGCAGCGTTGGAGGAAGAAAGAATAGCTCAGTGTGTGTGCATGTGGTGTGTGTTTTCGTTTGTAGGTGTGTGGCTTGCGTCTAAGCTTGCATGTAGGTGTAGACGTTTGGTGCATGTGTGTGCATGCATGTATTTTTGTGGGTGGGAATTTTGTTTGTGGGGGGCGCACAGGCGAAATTTGACAATTCCGCAGTGGGTGCACAAATCATTGCATTTACAACAGAAACCCTAGTAAGGGTTCCATCTATGCCAGGAACTGCAGATGATCTGAAAGACCAGCCAACTGTAAAACACCTCAGGTATTAATTAGCTGAGCAATTTCGTAATTAACACATCGAAACAGGCTGTTTCTCACCCTGATTCAACGTAGTTCATAATTGGATTAACAGCAGAGAACATTGATGCACCGTCGGATTTTCCTTCCACATAAAACAACAATATTATGCGATTTACATAAAGCTGACTAGGATCTTGGCGGGAAAAGCATCCCCTCGCGAACATGCCAATGGGACCAGACGTGGGTCTTCTAGGCGCAATCTAAAACGCCCTATTCATGGCAATATGTTTTCTTAGGACCTGCCTTGAACACATAGGTTTGATTTTGAAAAATACTTCTGGGGTGTATCAGATAGGCATGTGTTGACCAGCTGTCGCCGTGGATCCCACACTTCCTCGTAGTGTTTTATCCTATCACCAGTTATGCGGCAGCGGAGGGCGGAAATATCCAGCAGGGTTCACTAATACAGGCTGCAAATGTATGCGACAAAGAAAGGCAAATTAGAAATAACATTATGCAGTCAAAGGCAAATTATACTGCGCATTGGGTTACATTTTGTCCAACCAGTTTGAAATATTAACACATAGTGATAACACACACGTGTTTTTTTGTCGGTGGCCCAAAATGGCACAATTTGGGTGCTAGTTGTTGCTTGTTTTTGTGACCATTCCCCACTTTCGAAGTAAATAAAAATGCCATATAGTGTCTACTTAGTTTGCAAGTGATATGAAATGTGAAGGGCTCTGCTTAATACTTCTCACATGGTGTAGCAGCCCTAACACCAACATTAACTGAGGGAATGTATCCACAATATGTTTTTTTTAAAGTTGATTTGATATTGCCCAATTTATTCCGAAAACATTCTTTTTGTAGAATACCCTGTCTGTGGCCAGTTGTCCTGTGCAAATGGAGCGTGTTATAACACAAGCCAGCGCTGTGATGGGAGAACGGACTGCAGAGATCTGTCTGACGAAAGCAACTGCAGTAAGTACACCACATCTGCTTCTGACGTGGGTGACACTGATTTAACGTTGTTGTGTTTTATCATGTAGCTCACGGCTATAGCTATTGCTTCAGAAGGGCCGTGTCTGTGTAAGGGCTTCGGTTGCCAGTGCACTCTGGCAAAGTGTCTGCATATTTGTCAGTACAATCAGCTGGGAACAAGTTGTGGGTCTGTTTGCAGTGGCACAAACTCTATTTTCCTGGCTAGGCAATCAAACGTGATCCTCAAAATGCTGTGAACTTTTTCAGCGACTGCCTCACGCGATGAAGCTGCATTCCTATTCGTATCTTGATGTACAGTTGACTGTGGCGCGCAGGAAGGTGACCACATGACAGCAGTAGCTCACAAAACACATTGGGGCATATTTACAATAAAATGTAGGAGCGCGGAGCTGTGCCAAATTTGGCGGTGCGGCACTCTGCCATTTTAAAAATGCAGGGATGTGCCTTATTCACAAGAAGACAGCGCACCCCTGTGTTTCCCCAGCGCAAGAAAAGCTGCTTAGCGCCAGCGCAGGCCCAATGCTGCCATGTTGCATGCTGGTGCCATGTTGCAAGGGTGTTGCGTGGGGTTAAGCCACGCAAAGTGGCATGGCGCCACCTTGTAAATATGAAAAATGGTGTGGCACCACTGGAGCATCAAAAAAGGGATGAACAGATGTCTTTATGTTACTTTAGTACTGACACTTCTGTACCATGGTCTCTCTAAATTTAGTTTCAAGCACCTGGGTTGTTTGCAACAGTCTCAAATCCCCCACTACTGAGGAAGGATTAGCTTTTGCTTCTTTTACCTGTAACCTGTTTCAAACGTTCAGCAAGAACCATCCCTATGTGTGAGGGGACATCTTGTATGGTCCTGCTGAGACTAGGAATGCGCCTTTTGGATGTCTAAGGAAGCACTTCCATAGACTTGCAAATCCCCGGTCCTAAAGCTGTGCTGCAACTCTACCTTTCTTCTCAAGTTCTGTGAAACTGACACATAGTTGAAGAATAAAACACAATTGTTTCATTGGGTTCAGCACCTGCAATACTTTCATAAAAAGAATTGTCACTTTTTTCTAAACTGATCTTCATGAAATGAAATTTGATTTGTAGAGCGCATGGCTGCCCAGAAGCGTCCCAGCGATTGCTTAGGGAACCCGTCCTGGTATTCCCCTGCGAGATAACCCATTACTGGGCATCCCCAAGGTGAAAGCCAGGCATCCCGCTGCGAGGGGCCGTTGTGGAGATTAAGCAAGCTATTGCCCAGAGTTACAGAGTGGGACTCCATGAATGAAATAGGCACCGAGGCGAGAATTGTCAGGTCCGGGGAAATTTGAGCCCAAGACCCACCTAGGCGGGGAATTGAACCCTGGTCCGGGCCAGACTTCTGCATCAGGGTCTGCCGCTCCAACCACTTGAGCCACACTTCTCCACACTTCTCCATAGAGATTCGCCAATTTTGCTGCACCTGCCTCAGTTAACAGTCACAAGTAGAGCTAGTTGTGATGGTAGGTATAACGAGCTGCATTTTTGTATATCAATAAATTCGCTTAAAGCGAGATGGTAAGTCTCTCTGACCAATTCTTAAGCGATGCTGATGTGGGTCAGATCTAAAAGTCCAAGACCCTTTGCCCTTGGACATTCTCTTCAGGCACCCGGTGTTGTAATATCCTTACCTTTTTTGTTCCAGGAGTGTTCTTTCTTTGCAGTCACTCTAGTCTGTTATTCTGCACTTGCTAATGTGACTTGTACTAATGCAGCCCTCCCATCCTGTTTTGTAGCTCGAAGATGTCTCCGCGACCAGTTTCAGTGCGGCAATGAAGAGTGCATCCCTCGATCCTACATCTGTGACCATGATGATGACTGTGGAGACGGCAGCGACGAGCGAAACTGCAGTACTGTGGTTTTATTTGCTTTCTGTTCTAGTTTATCACTTGGGTTGGGTGCTCTCCATGCTCCTTGCACACAGCTGGAACCCAGGAGGCTGCCAATGGAGCAGATCCCTCAGCATGCTAATGCAATGGGCTTGAGCATTATTTAACCACATTAGCGCGGCGCGAATTTTCGCGCTGTGCTGAACGTTCTTAAGAAAGGGCGTGGTCATGACGTAACGGTTCCGTCATAAGCACAGCCCAACCGGCGCTCATGACGGAACTGCTCCGTCATGAGCGTCGAAGGGGTAAAGAAGTAGACTCTTTGGCGTGTTTGCAGAATTGACCGCTACCGAGAAGGCGTGCACACAGCATTTTCACTCTGTCCTTGCAATGGTTATATTTATGCGTATTATGCTGCGTTGCCCAGCGTCTCTAGGTATGTGTGTAAGCATGTTATGTATTTATGTAGCATGACTTTAGTTGAGAGCAATAGAGAACTGTGCATTGAAGCATCAGAGGCCGAGATCTGACATGGGAAGCACGACTCTGTGTACGTGGGTATGGGAGGCGTAGGTGTTCCTTAATTTACTCCGCTACAACTTCGATCGGTGCCTTTATTGGCTGATTTGATGCTCTTTGAGGAGACGTGTCCTCATATCTGGCCTGAACGAAGGAACAATGGGACATGCTTACTTTGTGTCACGGTTATTCATGTAATGCTTGCCATTATTCATAGGGTAAAGTGTAAAGATTGCTGCAATATTGATCAATATCTTGCTATTTTGAAGAATTTGAGAAGCAACATTGATATTTCATAGAGCAGAGCTGACTATTTCTTTTACCTTTATGAGTAAAATTTTACCAGGCCAATAGCTCCAAGATCTGGTTTCTAGATTAAGCCAGCTTTTGAGACATGAAGGGCCTGGTTTAGAGTTTGGTAGAGCTGGTACTCTATCGTAAGGTGGACAGACTTTAACCCCTTCCATGCTGATGACGAACCCCAGCCGTCATGCACTACGGTGCTCGTGTGCTGATGACGGCTGGGGTTCGTCACGGCCCGCCCCTGTTCGTGCTGTTTACAGCACACCAGGGAATCGCGGCCGCATAGAAGGGGTTAAGTATGTCAGAGAAGGAGCTCCATTGTTGACATACTCCTGCGCTTGACAGAGTGCGGGCAGTTCGAGGTTTACCTAAACCACCATCCGCCTGATTTAGAGTGGACAATGTTATGCGTTATTTTTGCTGTTCGTCACTGCCAGGTAATACTGACAGTTAGGGGCAGCAAAAATATATATATAATTTTTCTCACACCATAGGAGATAAATCCTATGGTGTGTAAGTAATTTTTTATTTTCCTTAAAAGAAAATACTGCTTTGGGATTTTTATTACAAATGTAAAAACTTGTTAAATGTTTGAACAGCGGCTGTCGTGTTTGACATGCCGTCCCTCAAACTTTTAGCACAGTGACAGGACCAATTGTAATGGCAGTTCCTGCCAATGACTTGAGATGTCTGGAGGGATGGCAGACATCTCTGAAAATGAATGGGTACTCCATCACGCAACTGAGTATTTTGCACTGTCGCCCTACTTCTCAATCTAAATCATGCCCTATATTTTAACCCCTTGCATGCTCATGACGGAACCAGGCCGTCATGAGCCACAGGCAGTGTGTGCTCATGATGGCGTGGTTCTGTCATACTGCGGCCGCTCCGCCCAAGCGGCACTGATTCCCTGCCTGCGCGGGCGAATTGATGAGCGGGTGTGGTCATGATGGAACCAGGCCATCATGAGCACACGCACCTGTAACTCATGACGGTGTGGTTCTTTCATGAGCACGGAAGTGCCGCGCTCACCCCCTAGCCCCCGGCGCCACGGCAAAATTCACGGCGCAGGGAAGGGGTTAAATCAATTGCCCCTTTCAGTAAAGGATGAACAGAAAAAACAATGTGTTTTTTTCTCTGGTGTATGGATTGACTACTTCTGTTGTGTTGAGCCAAAGTGTGTTCTCTCTTTCAGGCTACCCAACTTGCAGAGGCAACTACTTCACATGCGGCAGCGGCCGCTGCATCCACCAGAGCTGGATTTGTGATGGAGATCTTGATTGTGAGGATTCTTCTGATGAGGATGGATGTGGTATGGCCAAAGACAACCCCTTTTAAATGTCTATTAAACAAGCTCCTTTGCTAGGTGCTGCATCTCTTAAAGGTGCAGTACCACTTCGGCTTGATTGAAAAGTAAATACATTTCTAGAGCTATATTGATTCCATTTTCGCTCTTGTTGTGAATCTGTTTCCGATTTAGAACTGTACTTCTTCCTGTGTGCAAATATGTTGAGAGGAAAAATACATTTTTCACAAACCTACAAAATTTTAAACCACCTTCCTTTAAATTTTCAATTTTCATGTTTTTTATGGGTTAGTAGCAAACCGAGAACCTCAGCAGCACTCTTGGCTCTTGTTAGAGGGCAGACAATATTTTTTTTATTATATTGAGCATATCCCATAAAAATCAATCAATCAATTAATCAGGGGTTTGTAAAGAACAACTACTCACCCGTGAGTACAAATGAGATCCCCCTACTGCCTCTGTAAGAGCTATAAGTCTGCCTTGAATTACAGAGAACATTTTGACAGTGAAAAATATGTCACACCGAAGACCATTGCTTTGCTGGTCTTAAACTAGGCTTTTTGGGTGAAGTGTATGGGTGGGCAACACTGGACCTGGCGACTTCTGGGTTAGGAGCTTGTGGGGGGGTCCCTCACAGAAGAGAATTGCCCAACACTTTCCTTCCACACCACACCACTGCCCTTCTGCAGTACACCACCTCATTTTGCTCAGTTAAAATGAGACACATTAATGTTCCACTGACTGTCAGCAAGATTTACACCCCCTACAAGTAATACGGAGGCAAAGGCCTTGTTTATCATTTATAGGGGAGAGCTTTTTTTGTTGAGTCCGTTTAAGGCTCCCATGCCACCCGTTCTGTAACAGCTGAAGGGGGCGTTACTTTGGACACAGTTTTAGCCCCTGGAAAGAAAGAAAGTTTAAAGAAAACCAAAAGCATGCTGGTGTTTTCATTGTGACATACTATTTGTTGCCATCTTTTTATGTTTTGGTAATAATGGTGCTATTAAGATTGTTATTTCTGAATTATGTGACTAAGAGCCAGATTTACCAAAGTATCACCCAGCGCAGCAGCCCAAAATGCTGCACTGCGTTGCGTGGCATGGAGAGAGCAGGAGATCCCCATAACCACTGAGATATGGCACTCTCCTCTCCTTTCCCTAGCGCTGTCGCAGAATGTTGTTGGCTAGCACCACGTACACAGGCGCCATAGTGAAATATGGACGCGTGAGTCGAATATGTGTTCTTACAACGAATTCCGTTGCAACGCATGCCTTTACCACGCATGCGTTACAACGGAATAGTTTTTCTTCGCATAGGCTTTTCCTCTAATACTTCCATGGTGACGTCGTACGTCGTTAAGAGGAAGCGGAAGTTTCTTTCCGTTTCCTCTTAAAGGACGCTGTTTGCCTGCACATCTCGACGTTTTTTGAGGTGAGTTTCGTTTTTTGGGGGGGAGACCCCCCAAGCCCCCTTTTTTTTTGTTACCCTTTACCACACATGCCTTTACTACATACCTCGTAGTAATGGTATGCGTGGTAAAGGCTTTCGTGGTAACCACGCATGCGTTGTAATGCATGCGTGGTTAATGTTTCCGTGGAAACGGCCGCGTTGTAGTGGCCGTTTCCCGCGTGAGTCTAGCATAGGCTTTGTACTGGAACGGTCCCTTTTAGTACAAAATACTATACCTAGACAACTTTAAAAACTTTTCCTACATTGAATTTGTGCTGTACAGTGCAACACACATGCAAAGTCGGAAAAGAAAGGAGAAATGAAAAAATTTCTTCTTTTAACGTTTGTTTTCAAGTGGCATTCATTTTTTAGCAGACACCATGTCTGCTATTGTTATTCTATAGGTTTTTTGTCAAAAACCAAGGCTGGCTGCATGATACCATGCATATGTATCATTCATGGAACGCCTCCTTGGTTTTAAACCAGTGGCCTCTAAGTTCCTGAGTGGTGCTAACCACAGTGGGACAAAGAGCTACCTAGACCCTAATTTTGTTGTTACAGAAAAGTCCTCTTTTTCAATGTGCTGTAGGAGTATTTCCCCTAGTATTAAATATACATATGCTATAAATATGATATAAATATGTCCTCTAGAAAATATGCACATAATTTCGATGGAAATGCATAAAATTCATAGTTGAGCATATTTTGTCTTGGGCATTGCAGTAACCAAACCTTGAGGTTTATTTAATGGAAATAATGTAACGATCAAGAAATATCCTACGAAATACAGAGTTATTCTAATTTTTGGGGATAAATCATTACTATTGTGTTATATTGGGACAACACGAAAGGCATTGGGCCATGCCCTACAAAGACATATGTAGTTCAGCATCTTCTGCAACTCTGGTACCCACTTTCTAAGAACACACAGATACAAAATACCACATTACAAACGTTTTATCAATTTTCTTTTAAAAGGCCCCAGTGCACAGGAAGTGAATATTCACCTAATGAGGCTTCTGTTTCCCCTCCCAGAAAGTGGCCGCCGAGAATGCTTCCCAGGTGAATGGGCCTGTCCTACGTCTGGACGCTGCATTCCGATTGGAAAGTTGTGTGATGGGACAGCGAACTGTCCTACCGGGGAAGATGAAACTAATAGCACTGCCCTCAGGAACTGCAGTAAGTGCCAAAAGTGTCACATGTGCCAGTAGATTGAATGTATCAAATGAGAGCTTCTACTTGTTCTAGGGAGATGAATACACGTTTATGCATAGTTAGGGCCACTGGGATTATGCGGTAGTCGAAGACCAATATATGTGGTGGGGCTGACTCACTAGTGCAGCAAAAATAGGCACATTTTGGAGCATATTCTGTGGCAGTTTTATTTCATCATTTTTTCAGTTTATCACAGATTACATTGACTGGACACATATTTCACTGTTTTAATACGTTATATATTGGACCGTAGCAATCACCTAACAAATGGTGACCAGTTAGCCTCTTTAAAGGATCTTCCACTGAGTGTGAGGTGCTTTTTTTTAATAACTTTTGATCCATTTGAGCTAGAAAGCATTTTTTTGCGAAAATCTGCAAATAAAGTATCATTTGGGAGATAATGTGGCAATCTGACTGTGTAGACAATGCTGCATAATTCCAGTGTTCCTATGTGCAATTCATAAATCATGCAAGTGCCACTGTCATTAAGTATGTCATACTTTGTCATTGTGGGGGGCAGGATGGCCATTGGGGTACAACCAGCAGCTTTAGCAGTAGGATTTGAAACTTCCTCAACAAGAAAATTACAAAAATCACCAATGTGAAGCAGACACTTTTGACTCTGTGGTTTATGTTGGGTTCACTAAAATGGCATAAAACATATTTTCATTACGCCCCTCCTAAAAAAGGAAGCTTGACATACTCCGTCATAACACACAGCCAATCAAAAGAATGAAGAGCCTCTTATACGCTGAATACACACGTCAACGGCTCATCTCTAACAAAAAACAAATCTGATTTTCAATTTTTAAAAGTTGTCATTTTCTAGTGAATTTTTCTTCTTTTCTATCCTAAAAATGCTCAGAGTGTTTGAGTGGGAACTTGAATGGATGTAATACAATGTGTGCCTTTCTTTAAGTTTTTAATGCTTGGAGTTGGCGACATTTAAAGGACATCAGAGTAGGTCATTATTTTGGAGGGTCACAAACATAACCAGCTGTTGTATTTATATACAATAACAGCTGCAGCCTGGAAATGAATACGAACTGAGACTAAACAGACTGGATAGATGACACTAGAACCAGAACGGTGATGTCAAGTTGTCATTTTTTAGGTCGAGCCTAGGCAGCGCGCTGCACTGTCTGGAAGTCCTTTTGTAGTTAATAAAATGACTTTGGCCCCGCCTGCTACCTTCAATAGGTTCACTTCAGTGTCGCTCTACTTTTCTGCCTCCTAACTTGTTTGGGCAGCCAATACCTCACTTCCCTTCAAGGCTAAGGAGCACCGGCCAAGTACAGTTTCCTTGCATTTTCTGTCTTTATCATTTGTTTGGGAGAACTCTTTTTTCTGATTGTTGCTTTTGGTGCAGTATCCCTGCTTGTGTTCTTTAGACATATCCTTTAGTGGCATTATTCTTTTGATAGGGTGGTACTTAAATCAAGCTGTAATATTGGTTACTGTGTAACAGCACCTGCTGTAAGAGTCTTTTTGGTTTTTTTTTGCATGTAAACAGCTGTGTGGCAGATCACTCAGCAGAGCAGAAGAGGAAGGGGAAAATAACTAGAGCACAGTGCTTCAGGGATTGCTTACCATACCTTTTATTACATTGAAGATGCAGAAATTTTTTGTATGTTTGTCTAATATTTTAGACAACATGCCCCTTAAGCCACGCAATGTTAAAGAGGTTGAATGTAGGTGTAAAATGTTTACTGTGATTCCAACAGCAGTATCTGCAGCAAGTTTTTGCATATCATAGCTAGGAGTGGGCTTAACTCGTGTAATTTCATGTAGTGCAAGCATGCAAAATTGTCTAAGAATTCTGTGAGATTAGGCTGACTTATGCGAGAAGAGTAAGTCATGTGTATAGCTCTACTTTTTAGTGCAAAAAGGTCCCCTCGCATCCAAACTGGATGTAAAGATGTATTTTGTGGTAAGAAATAGCAGCATTTGCAACAGAACACAAATACTGAGCGCAAGCCAATACCCATGCTCAGTAAACCTGTTCTGGACTTTTCCCCCACTTACTACCAGCATTTTGCACTATTTATTTATCATAAAATGCACCCTCACGTCCAAAATTAGTGCAAGTATGCATTTTGTGCTAATAAACAGCGCTAAATGCAGCAAAATATTAATTGCAAGACTGAGCAACCGCTGGTGCTTGTGAAATGTTTTCTTGCAGTACGATTTTACCCACAATTATTCAAGCAGGAGAAATTGAGTAATTATCAGAAAATCTCTGTCAAAGGGTAACGCAGAATTGTCTAAAATTACTCTGATTATTAGGCCTAATCATAACAATTATCAATGAGAAACATAATTTTCTATTAAATGTATTGATCTTCCGTCCTAAGGGTATATTTTACTGCATGTATTACAAAAGAGAAAAACTATTCCTAGATTATCTACCAATGTGAATATTTTCTTTAATTTCCTTTGTGCTGTATGTTTTATCTTTCTGGTTATGTTTCATGGATAATTTTTTAGGTATAACTCTGTGTGCAGCATTGAGCTGTCAGCACCGATGCCACCCTTCACCTACTGGCGGTACCTGTTATTGCCCATCTGGTTATGTGATCAATCCCAATGACAACAGGACATGCATTGGTAAGTAACTTAAGTATGCTGTAAATAAATAAGGTGATATTCAGAGTGATGGCCAGAAAAAGAGAATGTTACTTTCACATCACCTCACTGCAGCAGCATTTTAAAAAAAGTTATTTCTATCTGAAATTTACGTCAAACACCTCCATCGAACATCTGCAATAGTTGTGCTAATGGATAATGTTGATTGGAAGAGAAAGAGTCATAATTCGGCATCACAACCCTGTTTGCCTGCTATCACTTCAGGACATTTGCAGAAAGCAGTACATGACAACATGTGAGTGGTACATCATCTAGCAATGTGGAGGTTTAATTGAGAGAGTTAAAGACATAGTCATAGTGAAGGTGTGGGAATGTATGTTAATATGCAGTGGTATTTCTCCCCGCAGGGAATCACAGCGCGGTCGTTACAACGACCGCGTTGTGATTCCGCATACCATTACTCCCCAAGTTGGAAGAACGACTTGCGAAGGGGGGGCGCTGGATGTTGGACTAGTATAATTTACTATTCCAACTCCAGTCTTTGCGGACACTAGGAAGGTGTTGGATTTTAAATCCAACACCTCCCCCCCTCCGCAAGTCGTTGTTCTGACTTGCGGAGTAATGGTATGCGGAATCACAATGCGGTCATTGTAACGACCACGTTGTGATTCCCTGCGTTGAGAAAAATTTGTGGTAAACGTTGTTTACCGAAGGTGTGGGCGTGCAAGTAGTTCACCCACCATAGCCATCACTCAGTGTCCACCTGTTGAGGGCAGATGTTTCTCTGTATAGCCACTTACCTTGACGCAGTCTCCTACAGGCAACTTCGGAATACTTTGTCCTCCCCACAAATGCATGGAAATGGAAGAGATTGAAAGATATTTTGGGGGATGAGAACCTCTTGCTTGACAGCAGAGAACTTCCAAGACACTTTGGGACTCATTTACTGTTGGGCTGGAGACCAGCAGCCCGTTGAGTCAGTGGAGGTCCTCGCCACCGACCTACTTTGGAGGACTGTCCACCATATCCAGAGAGCCATACGTGGTTGGCAGGGATCCCTGCTATGAAAGTGCATTCACTGGTGCCATTGATGCACTTTCATCGCGTTTGAATGTAGAATGTGCAACCATATTTTTTCAGCCGGCTTGTCTTTCTCCTTTGGTTTTCAGCAACACACTTCAAAGTAGGAGTTTTCGTTGAAAACAAAAGTAAAGTGCCCTTGACTAGCAACAAGTTTTCTCTCTGGTTGTCAGAGACACTTTTATGTTTTCCTTCCAGGGACAACCTTGGGAACGTAGCCCGACCCAAACTAATCCAAGCTCACCACCAATGTGACCTGACAATCCAGTAGTAGTCTGAACTTGCCACCACCTGCACTCTAACAAACTGGTAGCAGTGCCACTGTAACCGCCTAGTGAATAAAGGCGTAGCTGCTCCGTCTGTTGTGCTAATAGGAACTTTCCAGCTCCAATTTTCTTGGGCAGCGATCAAGAGAGTAT
Source organism: Lissotriton vulgaris (assembly GCF_964263255.1). Classification (NCBI taxonomy): domain Eukaryota; kingdom Metazoa; phylum Chordata; class Amphibia; order Caudata; family Salamandridae; genus Lissotriton; species Lissotriton vulgaris. The sequence continues at coordinate 982,616,307 of NC_141687.1, forward strand.
TATGGATTGGTTTAACTAATGCAAAACACTCATAGCAGCAGTCACAACAGTCTGAGTCTACAAACATATGCCATACTCATAAGCATGGTGGCTGTTTGCGCTGGGAGGGTAAAGTCAGGTGAGTTGGGCTGCAGTGACCCGGTTCAGTGGTTATCTGGTGCGAGAGCAGGATAACGGCAGAAGATTGTTCACCACTTGGGCAAATCTTACTAGAGCAGACTAGTTACAGCATGAGGACCATCCAAAGTTAAGAGTGTCATCAAGAGCCACTGAATGTGTAGAAAGGGTTGGGGAAGGTATAAGTAGGGGGGTCAGCCCTTTGTGAGAATAAAATATACCAATGCAATAGATAAGACTACCTTTATGAAGTGGGTATGGTGCCAGAATATCATCCGACATAAATATTAGGTCCTAAATATCACTCAAAATGTTGCCCCATTGGAATTAATATTAGAAAATCGACAGCCCAAGGGGCGATATGTTTCTTAAAGGATATTTATGAATGTTAAATGAAAGATGTTTAGGTCATGCGATATTTATGCATATGATATTCGGACATACAACCAGGGAGAGGCCATTGGCCTCCTGGGGTGAGTCTTATCTGTAAGCTATATCTGCACGAACACTATACTGAAGTCAATCAAAAGTGGAGAAAACACCCAAGCAAAGCACAGCGGCACAGCCGGGCGTGAATTAGAATTGCATCTCACACATAGAAATCCTAGTGTCATGTTTACCTGCTAAAACATGATGTACGCAAATAAATTAACCAAACTTACCTTACAACACTGCGAGGTAGTCCACACAACAGAGGTGAAAGATGAAAATATCCTCTGAGTATCCAATGTGCAAAGAAGCCATATGCAGGTGGGGCAGCCCTTTATATGGTAATTTCTTGTTACAGAACTGGAACTGATAATATTCGGTAGTTCACTTATATTTCTTTTAGGACCTCTACCATGTTTATGCCTCTTGACTGTCCCTCGCTCTATTTCCCGCCTCCAATCCTTCTCCCACTGGTTCTCTGGGGCCCCATACCTTTTGGTACCTGAATGTTTTCTGAATGTTTTTTATTCCCATTAGTCTGCTAAAGAAAATGCCCATTGTGGCAAACAATACCGCAATCATTGTGACACATACTGTATCATATGGTAATTTTGAAAGAGACTTTGTCAACCATTGTGAGAAAAAAACTCCTAAGTTGTGACAAAGAACTGGGCAATTGGTGAAAGAAGTAGGTTTAATGGTAAAAAGGATGCCCTGCAGGTACCCTTGATTTTACAGGTGCGTGGTCATTGGGCATTGTTGGTTTGATGACGTGTTTTGAGTGGAAAACCAGGACTACAAAAAGATACAGTTTTGGGGTCAAGATGATTATCTTTGTGCATAGCAGGGGTGGGAGCCTGTAGGTTGTTTGCATTTTTTATTACTTGTTCAATGGGTTCTAGTGCCTTATTTGTAATATTATAGGTGCCAGTGCCCAAAGCTCTGCTCAGAAACCTGCAGCCGGTACTATTAAATGTCGGTGCACTGAATACCAAGGCTGTGTAGTCTTGAATCAACCTCACGTCTCTTCCACTGTCAGACACTCCATGCCCCTTTATTTCACTCGTGTAGGTTCCTGCTTAATCTCTTTGTTACATTTGCTCCGTCTTTCTCTTCTGACTTCTTTACTCTTTGTGTGCTTTTTCGCTCTCTTGCTTGCGGTCAACGTCTGATGAGGTAAAAGCAGTGCCGGTCCCCAAAAATGCGACCGACTCAAATTAAGCACTGATTGGCTCTAATTGGAGGTCTGCAAAGTGATTTTAAGATGAGCTGTGAGGGGGGGTTAAAAAATCCCAAATTAATTTAATTTGTACCATTAGACACAGATATACAAACATAAGTCAGAAACCAGTTCCACTAGAAGGATTACTCGGGAACAAAAGGAGTGCTTTTCCGTCGTTTTACTGGGTCATCATTAATCTGAAGCATGTCAGTGAGCTGAAACTACTGGAAGCACTGGTTTATGCTTTGCACATGAGCCAGCATTTCACAGACTTTTTGATAAACAGTCACTCAGTTGGCAACAAACCACCCAATGCGCATCCTAAATGGTAAGTGTTCTTGCCTATGACTAACAAAGGTCCCACGCCCAAGTACACAAAAAAATGGAGAAGATTGTTTATTTTGGCTGAATTGCCTTTGGAGGTTAGTGATGGAAACATATAGCAGCTTTGCAGGTTCCGTCACATCAGTGGTGTGACGAAACTTGAGGGGGGGGGGCCTGCAAGGTAAATGGAGCGGCCCCCTCCAGACTCAATCAAGAGGTCTTAGGCCAGGGTACTGTGCTGAGGGGGGGCCCTGGAGCACGGACCCCACACCTTGCAACACAGGGGCTGCGGGGGCCTATGTTATGCCACTGGTCGCAATGTGTAGCTTCTGGGACTGCAGTATCCCTGCGAATTGATTTAGGACATGTAATGAACAACTTGTGTGAATCTTGCTACCTGAAGCTTTGGAGGTCGTTGTGTGTTTAGAAGCTAAAGAGCTGAGGTGAATGAGCGTTCTTTTCTTTATTTGCAGATGTGAGGAAGGTAAGGAAGATGGGGGTAGAGGACTAGGGAAAGTGCTCAGTGTTTTGAAGGCACAGAGATCACACCAGGGCTGGATTTGATCTTCTAATTTGGTGGGTGATAGTCTGGCCGGAGGTCAAGGAGATGACCCCTGCCACCCTGCGGGCAGCAGGCTTTGCGTCGGAGTCTAAATCAGACCCTTAGTTGGCCACTTGTGTTGTATACCTGAATGTTTTATATTTCCTTTCCCAATATAAGTGCAGCATAAAACTATAACCATATTTCTTCTGCCTTTGTCCTAGATTTCGATGACTGCAAGATGTGGGGAGTCTGCGACCAGATATGTGAAGACCGCGTGGGCAGCCACCACTGCAGCTGTGTAGAAGGGTACACGCTGGAGCATCACAGGCACTGTCGTGCCAACTCCTCATGTAAGAACTTAGCCTTGGGTCACTTGTACCACACCTGATGTCTGCCATCAAATGTAATCAGTATTATTTGATAGCCAATGTGATCATTAGCAGAGAGGCACGCTTTATAGCAAGTGAACTGGTATAATCTGATATTCTAGCAGCCTAGTATATCCATGTAGTGGGTACATTGTATTCTGTCTCGGAGCATAGCAAAGACCCACTGATAATCAAACGCTTTGTATTTTTCCCACTATAAAGTTTTTGAGATAGTAGAAAATGTCTGCCTGAATATGAGGTCATCGTTGGTTTCTTGTTTTTTTTATTTTATATGAGCAGCCTTTGCCCATAACATAGGATCTTGAAGATACTTTATATGTGTGACAAATATAATATGATATTGACAGAAACAAATAGAAAATTAAAAGGTTAAAGTAGAAAGAGTGAAGTTGAGAACAGCATAAATAGCTGTATACTCTAGAAACATTTAACACTTTCCTTGTAGAATAGAAAACAAAGAGATCTTTCAGACACCTGACATCCACGCTCAATGAAACCGTTTTCATGGCATTCCAGGAATGTTTTTGCTGGGGTCTGGAGAGTGATGGGGGTTTCATGTTAATTCTCCATTGGCAAAAAACCAAATGAATGCATTTAGTGCTTGAAGGTTTGAAACTTGGCACACATGGATTCGCTGACCATCTTAGACCTCACAGGCAAATGCATTTGCGCAACTCAAACTTTTTAATATTGTTGACACCATTTTCTAGGAATGTAATATTGATTTGCATAAAACAGCACATACATTTTTGTTAGTGGTAAACGACATTCTATTCTTTTTGCGGAGGAGCAAAAAAGTCAGATTAGGGGTGAAATCTTTTAATACACTGCAGCAAAACCTTAGATTGAGATAACTTGAGGCACTGAGGAAAATCGAGAGCCATCTTGATTTTAGGAAACAGTTGTAGATCTTCCTTTTAACCTATTGAGTAATCAGGAGCTGGACAAGGAAAATTCCTACTGCTACAAGATTGAATGAATATGAAATAATCTATCATAAAATATGTCTTTAAGAAGAGCCCTAGAGGGGTAGATTTATCTTAGATGTTCCTTTTCCAGTAGATTCTCTGATTTGGATCCTAATTCTGACATGAGCTGCTCTTCTTGTGTCCCATTGACTTGCCTGTCGGTCATGGTGCGTTGTGGAGATCAGGCAGTCGGCGCGGGGCCGAGCCACATCCTAGTTCCACACTTATCCTGCACATTTCAATATTGCACCACCATTATTTGTAAATCTGAGCGATAGTTAGCTTATCTTCAGGAGCTTCCGGTATACTTCCGTTTTGAGATAGCACTGACAACCCTGATGTGTTTTTTCAGCTGGCGCGCCATCGATAATCTTCTCCAACGGCCGGGATTTGCTGATTGGGGATGTGCATGGGAGAAACCTCCGCACACTGGTGCAATCCCGCAACCGAGGGGTGGCCATTGGTGTGGACTTTCATTACCAGCTTCGCAGAATCTTCTGGTCAGACACAGTGCAAAACAAGGTAGGAGAAAGCTTCAAGTAAAATGGATTTTTGTGAATGTAAGTCCCAGGTAGCATGATGTGTTCAGTGATGGCCATATTTTTGAGTTGAGTAGACAATAATAAACCCGGTATTTGTAAAGCGCAAACTAATCACCCCTAAGGGTCTCAGGGCACTAGGGCAGTCAGGAAGATTAAGCGAGCAATTGCCCAGAGTCACATGGTGCTGGGATGAGCTGCCGCCAGCGTTTGAACCGTGAGCCCTGTGCTCCCATGTCAGCCGCCCTGGCCGCTGCACCACACCTCTCCCAGAGGGAAGTTTCCTGTCTTTCCACAAAAAAATAGCTTCAAAACACCGGATTGTACTGTTACAGAGGATACTTTAAACAAAGCATGCTTTTATAGGATTCTGTGGTAAGCTACTTTTAATTTTACCTTCAACGGCGTCCACATTCCTAATCACGCGAATAGTAGGCATTCTTTCCAAACAAGTCGGATTTTTGTCAGCAATTTTTTGAAACCTGACCTTTTCAGTTGTGAAGGCTGCCTTACCATTCTGGATGATAACAATCTGATTTCTCCAGCATGAGCGTAATGGGATGGTAATTGGGCCATGGATAACAAATATTGTCAGCATTGTTCAGAGAGAGAAGCTCTTTGGTTTCACTGTTTTTTTTTCTAAGAAACAAAATGGTTAGATTTTCCAAAGACTAAGTACTTCCTTCAAGCAGTGTGGAATATGTTTCTACACTCATACCTCACGTTTCTGCGTTTTTAAATATATATATTAATGTTTTTTTTATGCTGTGCCTCACGAGATAAATTCAAAAATACAATATCCAATGTATTGCAGGAGCAAGACGCCTGCCTCTTCAAGAATTTTCAAAAAATCAATTGGTGAAATGCTGTATCTTTAAAGTGTTGTTTATATCAAAACATGACCGACATTTAATAACCAACTCAGATAAATAAAAGTGTCGTGGTTGTAATCCCGATAGCAAAATAAGTGTCCGCATATGTATTCCCTTGGACACTTTTAGTCACCTGGGGCCTCATTTATGAAAAGTGACGCATCGCTGCGTGAAAACAGCGATGCGTCACTTTTCACTGCGCACTCCTTGCGACACCAATGATGCGTCATATTTAATGTATGACGCATCATGTCGCAAGGACTTACAGATACGTCAGTATTTCTGACGCATCTGTAAGCGCAAAAGTGACGCATTGCTGGAGTGTGTCACAAAAGTGACGCAACTCCAGCAATGCGTCCTTTCACATGGGGAAAGCCCCATGTGAAAGGGCTTGCGTCAGTCTTACGCCTGCTGTGAGGCAGGCGCAAGATTTTGACGCAACAGCATCCTAAAAGTAATTAGATTAGATATCACTGCGTCACTATTACGAGGCTTTTTGCGGGGGAACGCCCCCTCTGCATACATTATACCTGACGCAGGTATAATGTGGCGCAGGGGTTTAAAAAGTGACGCATCTTCCTAGATGCGTCACTTTTTAAATATGGCGCAACAAGGCGCATTTTGTACGCCGCTGGTGCGTCACAAAAAGTGACGCACCGGCGGCGCAAAACTGACGCAAGGCCTCATAAATAAGGGCACTGGAAGGGGAACAATGAAGCAGAGAACATTTGGGCCCTCAGTATGCGGGGCACGGTTAATTGTTGTATGTGCTAACTAATGTTAACCCACATATAGCAATTATGAGTTTTGCGATAAATATAGTTGTCAAACCTGCAGATATTTATGTGGGGAGAAATGCCTGTTTTTTACCGGTGCATGCAAATTTTGGTGCAATAAAAATAAAAAGCTGCATTACTACCCAAAAACTCTGAATTCGATGGTAATTTATCCCACACGAATTCCAACTCTGCGGAGTCGACATATATCAGTGCCATAAATATCGGCCCAAATACTTGTCCACTTATAATGAGGGCCTTAGTTGCAATTTCTGATGCAAATCCTGTTCACGAGCGGCTGAATACAGCATAGAGCAGCACAGGGCCGCAGAAGTATTTCTTCACTTTGGTTCAGATCCTACAAGAGGATAGAAAATGGTTGATTTCATGACTTTCCTTGTTATAATATATATATATATATATATATATATATATATATATATATATATATATATATATATATATATATATAGATATATGTTTTTACACTTCTGGACCATTATGTTTGTCGTAGGGCTTCTATCTGAGGGCTTTGGGGGTTTAATTTTAGCTCAGTAGATTGATGAAAAAAGAGTGATAAAATGTCACTAGAAGTGCTTAGGTAATCCATCCATAAAGCCAGTAAGATGACATCAATGTGAAATTGTCATTGCATCTCAAAAAGTTGCCTTTACATGAAAATTACACTGTTTCTGCAGTCTTCTGGTTGCTATTCAGGGGTAGGTGAAGGGCAATAGGTGCAAGTTACAGAAAGTTAGTAGGGTTCTTTTCACTCATTTTAAGACCTCTGAGGACAGGGCCAGCCAGAGGTACCAAAGGACAAGTCAGGAGAAGCAGCTGTCCCTAATTGACTTTCATCTAAGCAACATTAAGCTTACATTTTCCTCCAATGGGTAAATATAAGTGCTCTCCGATTGGCCAACTATTTCCTTATAGAAACTGCATGACATTATTTCACATTTAAATTCAAAGTTTCCCTAAAATGAGGATGAAATGGGCTCAAAATAGCATATATTACACTGCAAAGGCAGCATATCAATTATTCGTGTGAAGTTGTCACAAGAAACTGTTTCTAACTGGTCCCCCAGGCAGGCATGGCATTGCATCTATAACCAGGCCTATTTTTTTCCAGACCATAGGAGAGAGAGAGTGAGGGGCATCATTGTGAGCCAATAGACAGGGTCTACCCTAATCAGGTGCAGTAGGGGATTTTTGCATTCCAATTGAGGGCACCGCATGACTGGCCTCTTGACCATCTTTTCACCATATTACATGATGAAAGGAATGACTAAGTGCCAGCAGTTGCTCTTTAACCATTTGTGGTTAATACAACACACGCAGCTTAGTAGGTTTGTTCCTTTTATGGCTGTTTTGGACAAAATGATTGGAGACCAGGTACAGTAACAGATTAGGTTGACCTCTCGGAGTAAACCCACCACATTCACTTCACTTTTTCTACGCGGTGCTGCTCCAACCGGAGTGGCATCACCGTTAAGTTGCCCATTCACACAGGTTGAGTCATTTACCCCTCTGTTCTCCCAGGACTGTATCTCGCTCCGGTGCCCTATCTGTTTCTGTGTATGGAATTACAACATTACCAAGAAAAGTAAGAACATTACTGAGCATCAGTGCCTAATTTGAGCCGGTGATTTACAGTGCCCAGCACCGGCACTTTATTATCAGTATAAGTACTTATAACAGTCTGCCACATGGTGGCCCCGTTTGTTTAGTTTTGTGGTGAGCACAGCAACACATGTTTAACAATTCAATATACATTAGAATGACTAATACCTACCACCCAAAGCTGTAAGAATCGCTTGGACGGCAGGTATTAGTCATTTGTAGGAGTGCGATGGTAAGTTATGTTGGTACTGTAATTGGCAACAATTGCGAAAGCTATGGGTGATGCAAGCTGCAGTGCCCTCCTGACAAGGGCCCTGGCACTTATTTATTTAGAAATTAAGCACTGACTGAAACCAACCTTCTCAATTACTGGGGGAACATCCTTTACAATGCAGATGTTACCCCGCAGTGCAGTTACGACGCATCTTTTACAACGCAAGTTGTAACCAGGACTTCCGCTGGAGGGCGCTCTAGGCTAAGGAATAGTAGATTTACTATCCCAACACCTTCCCTACTGTACGTAGGCTGGTGTTGGAATAGTAAATTTAACTATTCCTAAGTCCAGCACCCCTACAGCGCAAGTCGTGGTAACGACTTGCGTTGTAAAAGACGCGTTGTAAAGTACCACGATGTAATACATCACGTGGTAACAACGTACATCCCAATTACGGTGGTGTAGACTGTTCATTTAGTACTAAGAGTGTTTTTGTTCATTAGTCTGCAGGTTCTAATCATTACCACATCACGCACACCCTACTCCTCAAAGAAGGCAATCTCATCTCTGTTGTCTGACGATCATCAACATGTATTCCTCATGGGCGTTGCTTCCAAATTATGACTCTATACATTTAGTCATTTATCCATGGTTCAGATCATTATTTTTTTACATTTATTTGGGCACTTCTGCAGCACTGTGCATCATGAGTTTCTGCTGCATGAGAATGCTTTGGGGGGGGGGGGGGGGGGGAAGTGCATGGGTGGTGGAAGGGTAACATTCTGGTTGGACGTCATCAGCACAATATGTTTTGAGGTCTGAGTGGAACTAAATTGCCTCCAGAGGATCAAATCCAGACAAGAGTCCTTGGGTTCCTCTAAACTCCAAGGAATGAAATGGTAAACTAAAACAACAATCCCTTGCACATGTCAACATTGTATTTTATATATCATTAACAGTAACAAAAAACACTCTTCTTCCTCTGTTGAAACAGTCACTTTAGTTTAATCTTGAAATCCTTAGCCAACACGTGTTTCGTCGCACCTAATGGTTGTGCGCTGGGACTTCTTCAGGGCGATAATCTCTTCGTATGGACCCTTAATTCTAGTTGTATTTCCGACCCGGAATGGGTTCTAGAGCTCTAGTGATAATTACACAGTAAAAGGCATCAGGGTATAGTGTGTCCAAAATGTAGTGTATTCCAGAAGTCTTTACTTAAGTATGGATCTTGTGTGTATGAATCATTAATCCATCAAGAAGAACGACGGTGTGGTGTAGTAAAACCATTCTTGGAGGCTAAGTAAGTCCCTTGTGCCAGCAATCAAGTCTTTGCTGGCGTAAACGCAAGCCCTCTGTTTTGTAGCAGGGCTGCTTCCGGCGTGTCCACCACACCTCATACACACAAGATCCATACTTAAGCAAAGGCTTCTGGAATACACTACATTTTGGACACAGTATACCCTAATGCATTTTACTGTGTAATTATCACTGAAGCTCTAGAACCCATTCCGGGTCGGAAATACAATCGGAATAAAGGTCCATATAAAGAGATTATAGCCCTGAAGAAGTTGCTGTGCACAACCATTAAGCGCGGCTAAACACGAGTTGGCTAAGGATTTCAAGATTAAACTGAAGTGACTGTTTCAAATGAGGAACAAGAGTGTTTTTATTACTGTTAATGATACATAATATACACTGTTGGCATGTGCAAGGGATTGTTGTTTTAGTTTATCAGTGGGTATCCACACATTGGAGAGGAGGGTGGCGCTCCCCACACTTATGCACCGCAATCCTAATTACACACTAGTATACACCCACTGCGTATATCCCAGGAGCGCCATTACCCAATCCACCGACTGAAATGTTCCATGAAATGGTAAACCTTATAGTGGGGCTGAGAACACAGGATCTCCATGCACCCTATTAAGAAGCTCTACCCTTCATCTACGATCACAACTTCCTTTCTGTTGCTTCACCCACCATAGCAAAATATTACCTGCTATATCCTTTAATTTTTATAGTGTGGTTTTATGTGCTATTCTGTTTCTCATTGGTTGAAAAATTGTGGTTCACAGGAAATAATAGGTGTTTAAACTATTGCTATTTGGGAAGTAAAATATTTTAATCATGCGATGTAAACACACAGACAGGCATATGCGTATACTAGAAATATTTATTCCACAGATCAATTCTAATCTTCCTATAGTGTTCTAACCAAAAAGCCTGCATTTCTTTGCCATTTGATTTGCTGTTAATATTTCTACTTTACCTGCTAGGTTTTGTCTGCTGACATCAGTGGATCTGATGTTCGTGAGGTGTTAAGTGTTTCAGTTGAAAACCCAGAGAACCTAGCAGTGGACTGGATCAGTAACAAGCTCTATGTAGTGGAGACCAGTGTGAGCAGAATAGATGTGGCAAATTTAGATGGAAGCAACCGTTTGACCCTCATTACCGAAAACTTGGGTTTTCCCAGAGGGATAGCACTGGATCCAACAGTTGGGTAAGTAACTCTGAGACTGAGGCCCACTCATCCTATAAGGGAATGTCAATGAATGTGCTATTAGATTCACTCACTCTATCTGTCTGTCTGTCTGTCTGTCTGTCTATCTATCTATCTATCTATCTATCTATCTATCTATCTATCTATCTATCTATCTATCTATCTATCTATCTATCTATCTATCTATCAATCTAACGCCCTCACTCTATCTATCTATCTATCTATCTATCTATCTATCTATCTATCTATCTATCTATCTATCTATCTATCTATCTATCTATCTATCTATCTATCTATCTATCTATCTATCTATCTATCTATCTATCTATCACCTTCTCTCTGTCTGTCTGTCCATCTATCTATCTATCTATCTATCTATCTATCTATCTATCTATCTATCTATCTATCTATCTATCTATCTATCTATCTATCTATCTATCTATCTATCTATCGCCTTCTGTCTGTCTGTCTATCTATCTATCTATCTATCTATCTATCTATCTATCTATCTATCTATCTATCTATCTATCTATCTATCTATCTATCTATCTATCTATCTATCTATCTATCTATCTATCTATCTACGCCTTCTGTCTGTCTGTCTGTCTGTCCATATGTCTGTCTGTCTACCTGTATGTCTGTCTGTCTATCCGTATGTCTGTCTGTCTATCTGTATGTCTGTCTGTCCATTCCGGTTACGCATCTGTCTGTTTATGATTATGTCCAGACACCACCATAGTGATTTTATTGCACTGTTGATATATGTGGGTAAGGTGTGCAAGTGAGGATATTGGTGGTGGGCAGATGCCAGCAGTTAAACCATGAGTATACTCAGTGTACTATGAAGATGAGTATAGGAGCCATGAAATGGGAATGCAGAAGAGAGGAAGTGGAGGAGCTGATCATTTAGCCATCAGGGTGGGGAGGAAGTAAGAGTGGAGTACACAACCTAATGGTCAAAAGCTGGCAGGTAAGCCACAGGCATTCAAGAGAATGTGGGGGATAGATGGAAGGAGCAGTCAACAAGAGAACTGGCAATGAAGCCATCAGTGTTACTGTCTATTGTGTACAGTAGGGCAGAAGGGAGGTCGGTGCATTCAAACAGTTCAGCAGTAAGCACATTGGGTATGGAACAGAGATCAGGATTCTACTCTGTATGGCCAGGAACACATATTTACCCGCCCAGGGGTAGGCAGGAGCTACCCATGACAGAGTTAGCAGTTTTGCAACTGAAATATGTGGGAACATTTTTGATGTTGGTACTGAGTGGTGACCCGATGGTAGCCAACAGTTCAACCGAATGCATTCATTCGAGATTTTGGGCCTTATGTACTTACACATTTTCCTGTAGACACAGAATGGGTAAAACCCTTTGATACACCTAGCCCTTAGTTAGGAGAAGGTGGCATGGAAATATAAAGGCAGGGAGGGCAGTGTGTAGTCTTAATCATTTCTAGCAGTTAGGCTAAAATCATTCTGAATGAAACAGTTCAGTCATGACATACATGGTAAAGAGCATGAACGCTAGATGTGGGTGAGAGGGAGCTCATATGAGGCAGTTGTCTAGCTCAGGACCGGACTGGGAACAGAAACTAGCCCTGCAAATCAATTGGACCGACCCCGGAGCGTGGGACGTGCTAGTGAGAAGCACTACTGCTGCTTTTTTTGCTGGGGGGCGATATTGCAGCACTGTTGCAAAACTGGCCCCCAGTAACAAAAACGTCCCCCACCACTCCAAAAACAGCCCCCACCCTTCCAGCCCACCAAGAAAATGCCCGGTGCCGGCTACGGCCAGTCCGGCCCTGGTCTAGCTACTTTATTCATTCTCATCTGGTATTAGAGTTCCTTGCTGGCAGCAGTTACCTTCGTTAATGTGATGCATTGAATTCAGCTTATTTGGATGCACTTCCCTGTGCCTTAATTTACAGTTAGGCACTTTGTGGCCAGTCACCAGTCTTCCTCCACTTGAACTTCTCTCTCTTGTCTTGTCAGTGTTGCCATTCCTGTCACATCATTTGTTCTCAATTAGATCTAAACCGCTATAAACCTATATTGAATGTATGTGTCCTGTAAGTTCCGTGCATCATTCATTCCTTCACATCATTATACGTGTTCGAGGTCAGTACACCCGCTCAAATCATGCTGGAGTAAAATGTTATCATATCACCTGGGGCACAAGGACCGTACTTTGTGGCCGTCCATCATGGGGTTCCCTCCACTGCCGGCCCAAAGGACTAGGTCCAGGGTCGGACTAGGACAACAAAATAGGCCCAGGCACCAAAATAAAAGTGGACTCGATTAGTGAATCACATAGCTAAAAAAGTGGCCTACGTTTGCAAATCAGGCCAGTTTTGAACTTGCAAAGACACGCCTTCATGGTATTTTGCAAGGTGTTGGAGACTGCATGCAGTTGTGTTTGCTGCAAACACAGTTTGCGTTAATGTCAGGGAAATCAACAGTAAAAACCAGGCCACCTACCCGTAAAAGAGACCTACAAACTCCTAAAAAAACGGCCCATGCACTGCCTGATTGCCCTAAAGGCCGGTCCGACTCTGGCTAGTGCTCTTAATCTAGGTTGTCTCACGAAAATTGTAGGTTAAGTCTATTCTTAGGTCTTGTTTCAATGCTTTTCATCTGCAGAAAATTACTTTCCATTCCATAGTCTCTGTGTACTGTCTAGAAATGACTACAGTAACGACTTATACTTAGGCCTACCTGCCTATTTTCTTGCACTCTCCAACGAACACAAAATGTTGCAGCCAGTGTTGGTAAAGGTTTCCACAAATTCGATCCTGAACCGAGAGACCTTGAGAGAACTGCAAAATGACTGGTGGTGCGGCAAAGGGTGCAGCTTAAATGTCTCGGACAGACATCAGAGCTTTTTTTCATCTGAAAATCTCTGATCTGTCGAACAGTACACAACAGTCTGGTCTTTGCCGACTGAAACTGTAGAAAGGCTAAGCAGACCACACTTTAGGAAAGCTCACACAAGAGGTTGCTCCCTGCACTACCTTGTACCTAGGTTCTGAAATCCACCTCCTTTAAACCTAAGTGCCTGATTATGACTACTGTGGTCCGATGGCCTGATGTAGCAGGCCGCCCTATAACGTGTTTGTCGGTCGGACCGCCAAAGGACCTCTGCAACCGCAGAGGATCCATGATTTCTAGGTGGTGTTGCAGCAGTGTGAGAGTGCAGTATGCTGGCAGTGCCACTGCAGCACAGCCAAGTATATTACGAGTTTCCTCACATCAACCCTTTTCATGGCGGTGAGCCCGCCCTGAAAAGGGTGGTGGTGCGGAAACTAAGGGGGCGCTTCAGGGCCAGTGTTGGGATGTATGGGGGCACAACATATGCACCCCCAGTTCCCGCACAGCATGAACTTCACAGTCCATGCCGTGCAGTAACTTGCTTTGGCATTACCCTTGCGGGGCCTTTCCAAGGCTCTCTGTCTGGGACTGCCAAAGCAACACCCGCCAGACCAGGAAAAACCTTCTAATCAAGTGGGCTGAAAAGTTTGGTGGTGTGGGAGCGGGGCACTGGCATGGCAGTCCACTCTCACACTGCCAAACTTGTAATCAGGCCATAAGTTCAGTGGAGAATCACCTCCTGTGTCGTCATTCCAGTGTTGAATTCCTTTTTCCCATCCCGTCTGCTGTCACAGTCAGATTGGTTTTGTTCACACCTTTTCCCCAATTCTTCACTGCTTTTAGTGCTTTGGACATCTGAACTTTTTTTTAAGGTTGATTTTTCATCTTATTTGTCTCAGGAGTCTCTTTATGTGACTGGATGTACAATACAGTCTAATTACTTTAATGCCTTAACCGCAGCGGCAATTCCGCAGCGGTGCGGGAGTTCTAAAGGGTGGGCGGCACTGCGACAGCCAACGGTCGTTCGCAGCACCAGGGAGGGAGTTAATATTCGATCTATGTCATAAAGAGGATCCTTCACTACTTTGCACTCAATCGTCTCAGTTGCTTTATGCTGTTTGTATGTCTTACAATCCACTCTCCATGCTAGTAATCCGCTTATGAACTTCTTTTATTAATGCAGAAAAATGCAAGTCCAGCAGCACTTTTAAGGATGAAAAAGTTTGACTTTATGTTCCTAAGATACCAAATCACATCTACTATAACATGTTCATTGATGAAAATACAGAACGAATTTCATACAACCAAATGCCCACAGCACATTTACTGCTCAAATATTTTCAACATCCAACCAAGTACAATATGAACTTATTATAACACAGGGTTTAGCAGTTGTATTTGTTTTTATCTGGGTGTAGTTGTGTGGTGCTTATTGCCAGGTGGCACCCAAGTATAGACATGTTTCTAACTTTTGAAGCCTTTGTTACACTGCAGCGTCTAAACAATGAATGCGTTGTTGGGTCATAGCACAACTTCCCAAACACATACTGCACAAAGGAATCTGGGCGCATTCTACCAATGCTGAACTTCCAACTCCGGGTGGAGCGATGGAATTTTCCACCCAGAAGACAGGCTTGATCATCCTGGAGGGGCTTAGCAAAGTTCAATCGCATTTGCCACTAAAATGGTTTATTCTTTGCCTCTCTTATGTTGAGCATTAAAAACAGAGGCAGAATTCAACAGTGGGATAACAAAAAAAACAAAGAAATTCATCGAATTTTGCCCACGGGCAAGCTGGTTATCCCACCCTTTTGCCTGTGACTCTGAAACACAAAGTTTTTTCAGCAGGGAAATGTTAACCTCATTTCCGCCATGTGGATAATGCCTAGAACATGTTGAAGTGGCTCACTGGCCCTTAAAATTGTCTTTAGAGTGGAACCATCAAAAGCTGCAGCAATGCGAAACACAGGCCACTTAATCTATGTAGTGCTTAGGCGTTTATATGTCACTTCCATTCATATTCCCTAGCACTCACTATAGACTCATGTCTCAGTGGGCAATGGTGGACATCACACAGCACACCTTTGTGGAAAATCAGGAGAGAGCTTTGGAAATTTTCTTTTGAAAAAATGGTTAGGAGATTCCCTGTGGTGGATAGTGGACTGGGTTGTGGATAAGGCAGTGCTATTGGGACCCCCCAAGCGTTAAATCCATGCTCAATGTGGTCCAAAGCTGTTGTTACATAGTACCCTGGTGTTATACAAAACAACAGAGAATCAAGAACAATTATGATAAATCAGAAGGACTAGGCATATTAACAATAGACATGCAAGGCAATGAGACAGGAATTGGAAACTCAGAATTCATATAAATTCCTCAAAAGGAAAGGAGTTAGGTTGTTGCTTTAAGTCAAGTCAACATACACTTTGTAAATTATTTGGATCAAATTGGACTATGGCATGAAATCTTACATTTTTGTTTAGATAGTCACTCTTTTGGCTTCTGAATTCGAAACAGTACAATTGTTAATTGTTAAAAGGCTGTTAAAAAGCAACTTCACTTTGAATAGAAAAAATTAGCCGCAGTTCGTTTTGGTTAACTATGCAACGTTGAACAATTTCAGTTTTATGTCATGCAAACCAAAAAATCCCAAATGTTTTTCTTTTTAATATGCAAATAATTATGTGTAAAAAGTAGTAGAAACATGTCTATGTTATTCCTTCATTCTGCAGGTATTTATTTTTCTCTGCTTTGGACCGGGTTTCTGGAGAGCCGAAGTTGGAAAGGGCTTTCATGGATGGCACGAACCGCCAAGATTTGATTAAAACCAAGCTAGGATGGCCGGCTGGGATAACTCTGGACATTGTGGCCAAGAGGGTTTACTGGGCGGATAATCGATATGACTACATTGAGACTGCAACCTATGACGGCCTTCAAAGGTAGGATCAAGCACTGGCAGCTGACAATGGTTGCAGTCCCTAACCATGGGTGCTCATGTCAATTTCATTGAATATCACTATTAGTGTGTTAGATCCGCCTGCGAGGCTGTTGCATATCAAGATCAGAACAAGGAGGCCATTTTGATTTTACAACTTTGCGTTTTTATGGTGGGATTCGAAGAGTAGTGAGCTCAGTTGTATTCTACTTACAGAAATTTTAAAGAAATGGGGTAGCTTCTAAAAATGTTTTTTTCAGCAGCTCTACCGGGATAGCAGTATTGTGTTGACTTGCCTCTGTGATAAAAAGCCAAGATGCTGCGGAGGAACGTATGAAAAAATGAAAAGAAAACAACAGAACATACTAGTGAACAGTGCAATCCTGGGCCAACATTAAATTGTGCCAACCTAAACAAGAGAAGAAACAATAAAATTGACATATGGCAAATCTTTTTTATTACATTGGCAGCAGAAAAGGCACTTCCTTTTAGTTTAGATCCTTGGCACAGTACCACTGTCTAGTCGAATTAGGCCATACGCTTTGGCACATGCTAATCCCTTTCAATTACAGAAACACTTTCAATAAAAGTATTGTCTACAAAAGTACAGTGGAGTGGCAGAATGCCTTGTGTTATTTATATTTTTTGGTTTCTGTAGACTCTCTTTACCTTCTGCAAACACTGGGTTGTATTTACCAAAAAGCCCTCATATATATTCACCTAGAAACAAGCACAGATTTACAACTTGTTGGTATTCCAAAGTACACCTGGATCGCTGCACCAGGTATACTTTGGGAAATATCACGTGACTTTTTGTAAACCTTCCTGTTCTCACTGAGCAGAAAACTCCACAACGTAGAACGTCACAGAGGGCGAGCGGAGCCTCCTGTGCAAATCCACTTCCTTTTTCTCTGCTGGAAAAATATTTTTCCCTGTGGAGCCAACCTTTCCCTTCATCCCATGCCAGTCTTTGATTGACCCGTTCCGCCCTCGGTCCAGGAGGGGGCGCTGCTGCTGGGTCGAATACACTAAATCTGTGAATGAATATCAAGGAGAGAGGTAGGGAGAGTATATGACACTCTTGTTCCCCGGTCAAATATCAATAAACAAAAGAAGAGTGTCTGGGAGGAGGATAAGCCATTCTGGGAGCACAATAACAACCACACTAGGATGTTTAGGAAGGCCCTCACTCACCACCTAGTGATGACATGCTTCATCATCGGGCCCCACCAAAGAGACCGAATGTCTCTTTGGTGTGCTGCAACGCCAGGATTACTGATGAGTTTAGGGCGTGTTGAGTGGAAACGAACATATAGTGAGTGATGAGGGTATTTTAAAATTGTCAGTAGTGTATCTGAAGTAATTTTATTAAATGATCACTAAAGACAAAAAGTATAAAATATATGTGAGGATCCAGTCCACTTTTAATTGAGTGGTGGGATCCTAGAGAGTAGTCAACATGTTTCTTGCCATCGAAACGGTGTTAATTTACCCGGCAATTCGTCAGGACTGGGTGTGATAAACCCTGGCGGTATGGGCACTCTAAGGCCCACCCTTACCTAGGGACGTGAGATGTGAAAATTATAAAAAAGGTGGGTGAAAAAAGTGCAAAAAAATTAGGAATAATTGATTAATTCCTAATTACTCCTGGTTTAGGAGGCTTCTACTGATCGTTTCTGCACCTGAAGGATAAAGGGACAGAGACACATAGATAAAACAAGACAAACATTTAGAATTACTCCTTGTTGTCATCAGTCTTGTGGTGAAAATGGTGCTCCAAAAGTGAAAGACACTCTAGCTGTGGAAAAATAGCGCTATGTTTAACACCGCCTGGTAGCCATGGGTTCGCAAGAGCTAGGAGAGGTGTGGTGTACTATTTGTGGTACAGGCTAGTAGTGACTAAGGGATAAAACAGGTGAAAATCTTCTTGGAAGATCGTCAGCTTAGCGATCAAATTAAAAGATATATACAGATAGTGATCAAGTTAAAATTGTCTCACTTTTAAGGTGTTGGGAATAAACACCATGGGTCTCAGGAGGGGGGTGGGAGCGTATTCGGCACACCCTATATCATGGCATAACACAAGAAAAACAAAACCGGCATCAGAATTATGACAACCCCTTTTGGCAAGCGGGCGCGATCAATACTTAGCTTGTTGCAGGCAAATTGCTCCTACTTACGCCCTCGACGCTCGGCACCCGTAGTGTACCTACGTCGCCCTCGAACCGGACCCCGAAGATGATTGAGCGGGTTCGGTTCGTTGTTTTAAATGCAGGGTAGCGAGGCAGCAAATGCTTCCGGGTGGGCGTGGCCAATTGACGTCGTTGAACGTCACGGAGGCGTCGCTACGCGGGAGCGTTCTATTGGCTAAGGTGACGGTAAACTCACAGGCTAACAGAACTGCTGATTCAGAGGGGCGTTGTTATGATGGGGTTGGCCCTCCTCGTGAGAGGGAAAGCGTCTTTCAGTTGCCTGGGTAACCGGAATAATAGAAACATACGCGTTTTACCGCGATGGTTCTTGCGCCAAGTTGTCTACATAGAGGCAAAGAAATGAATGAATGTCCCAGATTTTAATAATGATGAGAGGTCGTGAAGGACTTTGGAATTGGCGCGACCTGCTCATGTGGGATCAAGGGGTGTTCATAATGTCATTATTGCATCTGAAATTACAAGACTCTGATATCATAAGACTCTGATTCACTTGATTACTGTATTCCAGGGAATGTCGTCATTTAAACCTATAAGGTGGGTACCCAGTCTATAGACCCACCTTACACTAAATCTGTGTCAATTTCCCGGCTGAGGGGTCGAATAGGAGTTTGGCAATGAATGAAATGGGGCTTGGAAAGCTCAGCTGCTGCTTCATAAGAAGCGTCCTGGAAAAAGAGCTCCACGGCAAACCACAACTTCGAATGTCTTTTCCCGCCTCGAGAGCGATTTACTGCTGTAAATTTTTCTGCACTCGTTGCAGTGAAATCCACAGTAGTAAATGGATTTATGGCCAGCAGGAATCCCTTTGTGGATTCCTGGCAGGCTTAAAAATGGGAATTTATTTGTACACTTACTTTAATGACCCAATTTACTTTTGTGAATATAGCTCAATGGTCTTAGTGTTTTTTTGTAAAGGAATGAAGAATTTGAAAATTGGTGTTGTATGGTGAGTGCTATTGCGCCCCATCAGGGCTGGCTTTATCGCTGGTGGCGCCCAGTGCGACAATCACTTTTGAGGCCCCCACGTCCCATGACCGCCTCCTTGGATTCTCTCACTATCATCTGCAAAAGTGCCCCTCATATTTCCTATCATAAGATATTGCCAAGCACAGCACCCCCTGAGGTCGCAGCGCCCCCTCCACAGGTCAGCGCCCAGTGCGGCTGCACCAGACGCACTGCCCTAAAGACGGCCCTGCGCCCCATTCACAAAGCTCACTGACGTGTAGTAAAGTTACGAGTGCGTAGCGTCCACACACGGGGCAGAATCTTCGCACTGCAGAGAGTGCAGAGTGGAGATTCTGCCCTGAGTTTGGAAACTACGACCCTGGTGCAGAGACTGCGCACTCATAAATTTACTCCCCATAAGTTACCTTTGTTAGTTGGGCCCATTGAGTTTATCAACAGAAAGCTATGTTAAGCAGAGCGCTACCACATCAGAAGAATTTAGACGCATGTGCTCTAAACAAAAAACATTATCATAATACGTGTGGAATACTGAATGGCATGGAATGGCAGGAAATTGGGAATTTTAAGGTGAAAAATTGAAACTTCTTTTGTTTTGCAGAAAAACGGTTCTTCATGGAGGTTCGTTGATCCCGCATCCTTTCGCAATCAGCCTATTCGAACACAACGTTTATTTCACTGATTGGACAAGACTTGCCGTAATGAGGTCCAATAAGTTCAATGAAACAAGTCCACAGGTGGTTTTCCAGTCCCCAATGAGGCCTTATGGTCTGACAGTCTACCATGGTCTCAGGCAGCCATACGGTAAGAGAAACATTGCGTGAACACGAGTCACATGTTTATAGTAGGGCCACATCCATTACGTCTGTGGCAGAGCTGAAGGACTGGAAAGGGATGATTATGATTTGTATAGAATTACTGACTGTACAGAAACCTCACACTGAAACCTAAATAGTGTGTTCTGTCTTCTCCATTTTCCTCAGGAGTACTGACCTATGTCCCTCACCCCTTTCTGCCTTTCACTGTCCTCATCCTCCCCCTCACCCCCTTGCTCCCTCAACCAGTCTCTCCTCATATCTCTATCCACCATCTTTTTCCTCTTTCACACCCACACCTCCTCCTCCCCATTGGTACTCAGAGGTGGAAAAGGCCTCAATGAATAGCACAGACCATCAGAATGTGGTTAAATCCAAGCTAAGATGGCCATCCAGAATAACTGTGGACATTCTGGTCATTAATTTCATCGCCAACCAACCAACATCTTATTGATCTTTCTGGGCTGCAGCCTCATTCCCAAATTTCTGCTTGTCAGTTAACTGGTGGACAAGGATCATCTCATGCTAGAAATCCCTACTCTGCTTTATTTAATAGGAGATTTCCAGAGCCCTGCTGTTGCTGCTATTCATCATTTATTGCCGTTCTCACTATGTCATAAGCCCTGCCATCACTATACCTGGAAGTGATTTGCATTTCTCCACTCTCTAAACCCACTGCTCGAGGCGATGGCAATCTTTATAGACGCACTGAAAGCTTTTGACTGTGTGGAACAGCCGTACCTATTAAACATGCTGAGGAGGATTGGTTTCAACCCAGTCTTTCTCCAGTAGATTCAACTACTCTACAAAGAGCCGATTGCTCAGCTGCGAATCAACGGTGTGATCACTGTCCTGTTCCCCATTAGCAGAGACATACGACAGGGCAGCCCTTGTCCCCCATTCTCTATGCTATAGCCACAGAGGTGCGTACATCTCACCTACAGCAGCACCATGCAGAAAGAGGCCTAAGCTACACTGCCTGCAGTCTCATTGTCTCCATGTATGCGAACAACGTGACCATATATGTTCAGGACCCTGCCCAGATCCTGGGATCTTTGCTGAGGGATTTCCTCCTACTCAGTGGGCCTACTGGCATCTATTTCAATTGGGTCAAGTGGGTCATCTTCCCGCTGATCTCATTCCCAACTAGGATTGACACTGAGTGCCCACTACGGTGGTCTTGGCATCTGGGTCAGCAGAGACATGGGCAAGCTCCGGAGTGAAAACAATGGCAAGGCCATGTGGTGGTTGGAGGAGCGAGTCCTCCCTGTGGACTAAATTGCCCCTGTCTATGGCTGGCAGGATTGTCATTGCAAACAGGGTGACACTCCCCATGTTTCTCTGTTTGTACACATTCCAGTTCCATTGACCAGTGTCTTCTTTCTCCACCCCCAATCCTTATTGATCAGCTTGTTCTGGGCTGGTAAACAATCGGTCCTGTAATGAGAGGTGCTCACAATTCAGTTCACACAAGGTGGACTGTGTACACCACTGGCTATACCCTAAGGCATTCCAACTGCAAGTCGCTGTCAAGGCAGACATTGCAGACCCCTGCCCGCAGGCGACGGCAATATGCTCACTTCCTAGGTAAACTACAGACAAAATTGACACCTCCCAGTGCATGATATGGGAGTGGAACAGGCTCAAATGCAGAGCAGACCTACCCTGCATATAGTCACATGGACTACAGTTGGCACAAAACCCATCACTTTACCTCACTATTAACAACCGGATCAGTAGATGACTTCCGCACACAGGCCTCTCCATATTGGCTGTGCTCGATCCTGGCTGGACTTTTCTTCCATTGCAGAACATCATAGAGAGAGCCGGCAATACACCCCTAGACACTTTCTTCTGCTATTTCTTTGTCGCCCTCAGAACTCGTGCCGTCCGGGGCGGACCACCCCCTCTACCCCTCCCCCCACTTGCTAGGCCACTCAATTTATCCCAGCTCTACCGCACACCTGTACACCTACACAGGATGGGCTTAGTGTGTGACTCGTATTGTGCGGGATGGAAGGAGCTGACTTCTTACACTTGGCGAGGCTCTGTACTGGGGTGACCAGGTACTGGATGGAAGCATACGCCAGCATAATGGAGATCTGCGGCGTGCCTTCTCCAAAAATTCCAATGGTAGCCTTCCTGGGCTTCGTCAGAGATGTACCTCCTGGAATCCAGAAGCTCACGGTAGTGCTAATGCTGTTGGCTAAGCAGAGGGTAGCAATGGACTAGGGTAAGGAGGCACCCTCATGGTAATGACCTGGCTCATTCATGCTTCCTTCTACCAAGAAAGACTGGAACTATACTGGACCCTAATGCCGGCCCTCTATATCCAAAGATATACGGCTCCATTTGTCCTTTACCTAGCCTCTAGGCACACCTCATCTGAGCTGGGCGACCTGAACTGAACCAGAGACTATGGTGCCTATCTCCTGTTGCCACAGATTCTACATTGCCGTGGTCCTTCCTTCTCGCGCCTGGCACACCCTACTATGCCTGAAAGAGTTTTGTGGGTGATAACAATACCTGCAGGACAAGTTTAGAAATATCTTCCCTCCACTTTTCAGTAAGGACGTCTTCTCGCTCAGGCTCCATTCTCTCAGCCTTTTTAGGTCTTGCTTAAAGACAGCTATATTATCGAAACATTTATTGTGTACAAAACTAACACCTAGTGCTTTGGATGAGCTCATTGATCATTATTAGATGGATTTTTTGTCCATCCCAGTTGCTTGATGCCTATTCAATGGCTTTCCTTCTTCTTGTGTTTGTCCCTCCTCTTGAGCATGGCGTCTTTCTCATCCTTCTAGCTTGATGACATGTATCCTTCCACTGCTTATATTCAGAGGGCTACCTTTTTCTTTTTAAGCGCTTCATGGTAGTGCAAATGCTTTCATGCTCTCTTCCTCACATCTGCGCCACCCCATGGTCTCTGTGTTGTTCTTCCCCCATACCCTAGCTTGTTGCTTGCTTCCCTGTTCCACCTCATCCCTCAGTTTCTTTATTTCTTCTTTTTTACGTAAACTCTGCCACTCCTTCCTGCTCAGTGTTGTCTTTCCCTATGCTTCCTCATTGTTCTCTCGCTCTATCTTCCCTTCCTATTTTAGTTTTTTTGCTCTTACTTTTCAAAAGACCATTGACCTGAAATGTGCTACTGAACCACTCCTTTCTTTGCAATGTGCTGTTGTGCAACCTTTCTTGTATTCTTTTTAATTTACTGTGCTGAAATATGCATCTGAACGAGAAATAAAAATAAGCCAAAATCACTTCAGCGGTTTGGTGGTGCATGTTCACACACATTATCACTCTGTGCAACAAGCACTGACAAAGTCAAATGGTCAGCTAATGTCTTTGAAAGGAAAAACTTATTGACTTTGCCAATACTTTTTTTCCTTCTCCATGTCATAAAAATACATGTGAAAAGCTTTGCTTCTTTTGTGAGATTGGAATGCTGCCCAGTTGTGAGTCAGGAAGATGCATGCTATGAAAAACATTCACCTGAAAATGTGGCTTGATCTTGGGTTATAAACAGTTATCTTGGTTGAATTCATGTTTCCTTTTTCTAGTAAGAAATCCATGTGGAAGCAATAATGGCGGATGTGAACAGATCTGCATTCTGAGCCACAGAACAGACAATGATGGACTAGGCTATCGCTGCAGGTGCAAGCTGGGCTATGACTTGCAGTCTGATGGGAAGCGTTGTACCGGTAAGAGGACTTTATTGCCAATTAAATGCGAGTTTGATGTGCGCTGTAAATCTGTTATAGAGACCGGTCTATTCAAGACCCTAGGACTTCCTTTTGAGCTTAAGCAAAGAAGTGAGACAAAAATTAAATCCTCATAGGCTTACTTTGGTAGAAAAATAGAAATAATACTAGCCGTATACGGATTTGTAGATTCCCATATCTAGGAAAGGAGAACCAAGAAGAGAATCCTATTAGGAAGGGGTTGATGGTAAATTAGGATTAAAGTTTGTAGATTTATATAGCACGACTCGAACTCGAACCTGGATCCCCAGCTCCTGAGTCGGTAGCTTCAACTGATCATGTTTTGAGAACATATTGAATAGCCTGTGATTCATTGTTAGAGTACAGGTCCAAGCAGTATCCCTTACTGAAGACAAAGCAATATATCAAGAGCTTATTTTGCAATTCCCTCTGAAGTAAGCATGAGCGAATTTTGCGGATCTCGCGTTCGCGAATTTTGCGGATTTGCGGATTCGCAATCTGCAAAATCCGCGAATTCCCGCGAATTTGCGGATTTTTTTTTTTTGTGTTCGCCCGTGTTTCTGCCAGTTCGCGAGGGTTTTTACAATTTCGCAATTTGCGAACTTACCTGTCGGGTCGCAAGTTTTGCGAACTTGTTGTTTCTACGTGTCCAGCCTGTTTGGGACACTCTTCTTCATCACTGCCACTCTCTGTCACCACTGCCACTCTCTGACTACTCATGCCACCCTCTGGCCCACCCACGCCACCCTCTGTTTCATCACCACACCCTCTGGTTGTCCAGTGTACATTATTTTCGGCAAAGCAAAGCACACCTTCCCTGCCTCAAGTGACCTGAATTAATTTGGGGCTGATTAATGTGTCACAGAATATTTTTTTAGCTGGCACCTGCTTCCTTAGTGCGCCCTGATTAGTGATCTTTTGCACTTGCTAAGTGCTTTCATTGTTGCAAAATTAGTTACAACACCTGCCCTGCCCCAACTGACAATAATGAATTAGGGGCTGATTAATGGATTTTAACTTCCAGCCTGGCTCCTGCTTGTCTCCCTTAGCTGTAATTCAGGACCTTTGTGGCATATGTGTAACTATTCTGAGGTTCAGAGCAGGGTCACATAATAGTTTCAACTGGCAACTAAACTCTGGAGGGGCCCCTCAGGAAGCACTACAGGAAATGGCTACTAATGATGAGCCTGAACTTTTGAACCTGGTAAGTAGTTACTTTCAGTTTTGCTAAGATCGTATTTCTGCAATTTTGCACTTATTCGCGGGGCGCGAACTCACGCGAACAGTGCGAGCAGTGCGAGCAAAATCCGCTGCTCGCGGATTTGCGGATTTTGCGGGAGATTCGCGAATCTCGCGGATTGCGGATTTCCCGAAAATCCGCAAAATCCGCGAGCGGAACGGATTTTCCGCCCATGCCTACTCTGAAGGGCCATTGCCTACAAATATTAGATTTACAGAGTTAAAGCCCTGCTTGGTAAGACCAGCTCTGAGAGTACATGACAAATGATGGTTTAACATATTAGCAGCAGAACTTAATACAAGTAGTCCATCTAAACATGACTTACTTTACTTTGAAACAGCTTCCTATTACGAAGATACTTGGAATAACTTACACTAGGGAAGCTAGATGTGTTGTAAAAGCGACCTTTGACTCAAGTATGCAGAATATGTGGCATGTCAAAGAATCGAACTATCAGAAACAGTATCTATGCTGACAGCTGTCTTCCAGGATGTGAAGCCTCATTTATGCTTTGGCTTGCAATGAGCCCTGAGTAGCTTAGATAGGATGGTGTGAATTTCTAGTGTTGGTTCAGGGTGCCTAACTGAAGTGAATTGAGTTAAGTTTTTAACAATAACAGCCCAGACTGGCAGCTTGAATGAGGAAGGCTCCTTTGGCTCGATGCAGTAATGCTATTTGTTATCCTTGATTGCTCACATATTAATCCAAGTTGTTATGATAACTGCCTATGTGCACGTACCACACCTTGCTGCTAATGACATAGATAACTGTGCCATCTAAAAGAGTGGTCGTTCTATATATTTGACTCTTTTTCATAACATGATCATTAATATCCCTGATTTTGCCAAACTACAAGTCCTTGCTATTTATTGTCATTTTTTGATTTGTATTGAACTGTTTTTACGTAATTATTTTATGCTGATGTTTTTATTCACTTGTGCTTTTATGCATATTAAGTATCCGAATAAAGATTATTTGAATTGAATTGGATTGATGCAGTAGGCCTTGCATGTTGTCAAATTAACTTCTAGACAAGAGCATTAAAGACCTGAATAGCCTCTACATAGCAATGTAAAT
This sequence comes from Lissotriton vulgaris, assembly GCF_964263255.1. Lineage (NCBI taxonomy): Eukaryota > Metazoa > Chordata > Amphibia > Caudata > Salamandridae > Lissotriton > Lissotriton vulgaris. The sequence continues at coordinate 982,642,660 of NC_141687.1, forward strand.
TATTATAAACATTGAAATGTATCATGCTCAGAAATGTTTTCATTTGTAGGCGAAACTTGTTTTAGTTGACGGTCGTCTGGTCTTTTTATAACATTCATGAAGTCCAGATGAACAGAGGGGTGCAATCATTTGGGTGCTATGTGACAGTAATTGATTAATTAAAAGATCCCAGGCTGTGATGCCTTATATTCTCTTGTATGTTGGACAAGAGAGAACTCTCATTAGATTTGCAGTAAGGTAAAATGTCAGGAATTTAGGAAAGGTGAAGCTCAACCGTACCCAGGTCAGAACCATGAAAATCATATTTGCTTTGAGCGTTGTGAATTTTGAGGAAAAGCAATTGATGGGATTAACTGAACTGAGTTAAATCGTATTTGTGAAAGGGTATATGTTCTGGTAGTAAGTGTTTACACTCCTACCTTGCCTGACTAGGAAGCTCTGAGGAAAGGATAGTTTTGAAAGTGTAAAAACGTATTGGGTACTCGTGTAGATATTAGGATTTTACTCCATTAGTGCGACGCAATAAAGCACTTCATCGCCCTTTCAGAATAACCACACTCCGAATTTAGAGATGTCTGCTACCCCCGAGGTCATCTCTTACATTGGAAGAAACTGCTGTCACAGTGGTTCCTGTCAATGCATTGAAAGTGTACCTGGTGACTCCTTCAACATGACATTTTGCCATCGGCACACTTTCAACATCTTTTTATTTTTATTTTCAAAAACAAAATCCCAAAGTTAGATTTTCTTTTTGAAAATGAAAAAAGAAAATGACCCACATGCCATGGGAGTTTTCTTGCAAGGCGTGGGGGTCATTAAAATGGTTCTGCTTCCACTTACTGACACATTTGGGATGCTGGTGTGTGAAAGTGAAAATTGGCCATTTGGCCACCCACCCTAAATAAGGTAGACCGAGAAATGGCCAAACCTCCGACAGCCCTCACTCTGCCGGGCCGTCACAGGACTATGTCAGCAGCGAAGCCAGGGCAGTCTAAATCCTGACCTAAATAGGTTCTGTCCATTCTAAATGTAGCGGGCAAAACGTCAGTTTGGTGGAGAAGGCATTCTGATAAATGCATCTTACCACAGGCTGGAAGGAGTATTTTTGAGGTGAGGAATGTGCAGGAAGTTTATGGAGCTACCTAAAACATCATTACCAACCGTAAGTAGTCTTTCCTTCTGATAGATGCATAATCTTTCTGCATATTCCTCACTTTATGAACTCTCCTTCCAGGCTTTATAAGGTAGGGAATCTTTGGTGAGATTATGTATCCACCAGAAATATTGTTGCCAAAGGTAAGTAGTTGCATGATATATGCATATTAGAGAAAATCTACACAAAGGCTGGGATTAGTAAAGCATAATTTCCTTTACTTAAAAGACTCTGTTAGGTTTTCATGTTTTTTAGTACTTGTGAAATGTACTCTTGTTTTATTCTCACATTTTCAATCCATTAAGCGTCATGCTTTTCCTCCAGAGAGTGGACTTTCACGCGTATCCACCTGCTTAATTTAAACAGTATTATTTATTTCAATCAACCCTCCGTCCGCTGTGTGGGAGTCAATTTATGTTTTTGGTTTCATTCTAATACTTCTTCCAGTCCATGATCTCCCAGCTACTGACTGCAGGCCTTGTTTCTACAAACACTTTGACATTCTTCAAGACCCCCATGCTTAAAATACCTGTGTGGACATCTTTTCTGTTGCAGCTGTGAGGCAGTTTTTGCTGTTCTCTTCTCCGCTGGCGATTCGTGGCATCCCATTCAACCTCTCCACGCAGGAAGACGTCATCCTTCCATTGACAGGAGTTCCATCTAATTTTATTGGGATTGACTTTGATGCTCAGGAAAATACCATTTTTTTCTCTGACACCGCCAGAGACATTATTTACAAACAAAAGACTGATGGTACAGGTGAGCAGCAGCCCATTGTCTTTTACTTTCTCTCGACCTTCTGTTTACAAAGTCGTTTTCCTTCCACCTTCCTATTGTCATGCTCATGAAATGTTGAGCCATATGTTGAAAAATAGCCTTTCTCAAACTTGTTAGGCTGGTTTTGTATTTTTTTTGCCTGCAGACTTTCCACCACTTAAAGGAATATATATATTTGACCAGATTTGTGGTGGCCGTCCCACTGCATTTTCAGTTCCACACCATCACCCAAAGCCCACGCTTTGCCCTTTCCATACATTAAATCAACGCGTTGCCTATTTTTTGAGTGATTATCATTTACTATGTCTTTTATCAATGAACACACCCCTAAATAAGTCAATTAAAACCCAGATTCTTTAGTTAAAAGGCTTATATTATCCGTTCTGGAACTACAACACTAACAGGAGCATGCATTCAACCTCGCGCCTTCTTCTAAAAACAAAGGGGCAGATTTACAAGCCTCTTGCGCCACTTTTGCGTCACTTTTCCCATGTTAAAAACGACGCAAAAGTGGCGCAAGGGGCTTGTAAATCTGCCCCAAAATGTTTTCTGCAGAATTCAAATAATTGAATAAAAAATATGAAAACACTTAATAAATAATGTATCACTAACGACTAGCATTTCCCCAGCAGAGTGAAAGCCATTTAATAATGTGTAGGGGAATCGCTGTATCTGTGAAAGGGTTCAGGAAGGATGCACCTGTTTTAAAATGATGTTTCTGCTCGCCCCTTCGAGGCAGGGACCTTACTCCCGTTCGAGATTTTTCAAATCGCTTTCAGTTGTAAAAATGCGGGGTTGGGGGCGGGGCTCTGGCGTAAAACGCGCAAGGTGTTGATGTGCCCCTGTGAAAGGTGAGGAGGGCTGACCGGTGTTAGAGCGCGCGAGGGAAATATGTGTGGGCAGCCTGCCTCGCTGGTACGCGCCGGTGCCACCTCGGCAGGCTGGTGCGTGAGCTCAGTTTTGTTTTCGACTCCTCCATCGGGGAGAGCGATGTCTCGGGCGAGTCTGACTGAAATCGTGTTACATCCCCGCACACTAATAGTGCGCTCCCTGATAAGAGTCTTATCGGCCTCTCTGTTATTGCAGTATTTTGGTTTAAAATGGTTCCAGTTAGTGCGGAGGATGAGGTATTACTTAAGATCTGAATTCTCTCGCGGGGATAGGTCCCTCTCCGTGCCGTATTTCTTGCTCTTGTGCAAACCATGGCATTTAAAAGCATGTAGCCATTTATTATTGCTAGGATATATCAGTGGTGGGTGAGCGGGGGTCTACACTTTAATTTTTCTTTTACATCATTGCCATTAAGCAGAGCCACTGAAATTATGCGGCAGTGGTCGGACCAATTTATGTGGCACGGCTTACTGAGTTACGCGTCAAGAAAAAGCAAATTATGCAACATAATGCAACACGCTCTGTCTCAGTATTATTTCACTATTTTTTATTTCGAAATCTGCATATAATGTCTGGGCAAAGTTACACCTCATTAGTACGAATGTAACACCTGAAAACACCAATCAACTGAAAGTAGGCCTTTGCAAACATACCTACTCATGCTATACTGTCATGGTTTGATAGATACTTCTTTTATTAACTTTTGGTCCATTTCAGCTAGAAACTCATTTGTTTTTGCAAAATATGCCAATTATGCAACAGATGGCGGATTGTGTGGGAAATGCAACAAATCCATAAGTATGCAGAAAAAGCCAAAGTAGTAGAATCATATTTCCAGAGTTCCACTGTATGGGGCCCGTGAGTACCACATGGGGTTACCAGGCCCTTGTGTATACTCAGTACGGGATATGAAAGCCTGTGTTCTATCAACTCCATTTGTGACCGCAGATATAGTGACTGACTGGAGGTCTTTTGGACCCATTGATGCCCCCTGAATTGATGATGTGAATGATTGTGTATGGGATCATTTGGTGTGTGATCGATTACTGTTTATTGGTCCCTGGCTTGTATTCTTGGTTCATGTAATCTGTTGATTGAAAGAGAGTTGTTGTTTTGGACGTTGTCTGAGGAGATGACCAAGCAGAATACACAGAGAATAGCCTTACATCCGATGTGATGCACCCTTGCCTCCAAAATGGACCAGAACATGCATTTTGTGCTATACAAATAGCGCTAAATCCGACAGCCCATGAACAGCAGCAGCCAGCAACTGCTCGCTAAGTTTGTTGTTCCTGTGCCCCTGTGGTAGGATTTTTGTGCCAGAATACTCATAATTACATGAACAGGTGTAAACGTAATTTTTGGTAATTTTGTGTCAAAAGAGTAATGTGAAATTACCGAAATTACTTAGATTACTCCAGCGTAATTACACGTTTGCCCAGGCCTACTGCCAACCTCCATATGAAGGGTCCTCTCCAGTGGAGATGCTGCTAATGGAAGTGTGCTGTATATAGAGACATACCAAAATAGATATTACACAGATGGGGTTCTGTACAAATGATCATCCACATGCTCTCAAGCTCCTCCTTAGTGGGGTTGGTCCACCTTCTATGATGCTCACAGTCTTAAAAAGCTGGAAGTGAGCAAGAAATGGTGCCTTGGCAGAGATGAGCATACATTTCACAAGCACCTTGGGCTTGTCTGTAGTATCTATGCAAGAAGCCAGGTCATTTGAGTGAAACAACTTCAGATGCTGTTTCAATCGCAAAACTAGATTAATATGAGGAAAAATGGACATTACCTGCCCCACCAGGATTACAAGCGCCACAGAATACCGCAGATCCACTGTATTTCATCTGGAGAGTCCAATTGCTAAATATAGTCAAACTCTCCAGATGAAATACCGGCTATGAAATCAGGAATATCGACCGGAATCGGGATCTGAAAGTAAGTGCCTTATTGAGAGTTTGGTGGACGTGGTACATCCACCAAGAGCAGCTGATGCCCCATCGGCCCTGTTGCGAGTGCGTTCTGGGCTGGCAGACATCTGCAGTGTTTCGCTGCTGTTTTGCATTTGTCAAACTCTTAATATGGCCCTTGGTCCTCCTTTTTAAAGGGACTCAACCCCCCACCCCGCCGGGTCTTGTAATGCCTGCTACCTTTGCCGCATGGATTTACCAGTAGCCATGCTATTCTAACTCTGAGGGTAAGGGATTAGAGGGTACAAAGCTGGGATTTCAGAATGAGGCACTTGGTCACTTACCAGACTGCTTCATAGGAAAATGCCTAAAAATGTTACCAAAATGTTTTTTTTTAATTCATCCTAATGAGATTTTAATCTCTGACATTTGTAAATTGCAACTTTCAGGAAGAGAGACTATTACAGCCCAAAGGGTGGAAAATGTGGAATCTCTGGCCTTCGACTGGATCTCGAAGAACCTCTACTGGACAGACCCAAGATACCGAAGCATTAGCGTCATGAAGATTGCCGATAAGTCAAGACGAGCCATTGTACAGAATTTAAATAACCCACGCTCCATAGTGGTGCATCCGGTCATTGGGTAAATATAGCTTCCCCCTCTCTTGAAATCTTGAAGTGCTTGTTTACCTTCTCATCTCAAATAATGCAGCATTAGTTCTCCTCACAGATGCATCGTCTGCATCATCTGTAAAATGGTGCTTTTTCTTTTCTCATAAACTCTCCATGACATGGGTATCAATCGAAGTAGCGCCATGAAACCACCCCCCCCCCCCCCGGTGTACGTGTGCTTTACAAATTAATTTTAACATAATCTCGCTCTGTCATAATGTATATCTTTAAATCCTGCCGAAATAGCTGAATAGAGTGTGAGATAATGCCGATTTCATTACGACAGGGAGGTAACACAGTTGTGTCTTTTGAAGAATACTTTCAGTTTCCTTAAGTTCCTAAAATGATATGTTATGCCTCAGCACAGTATTGATTTGATTAGAATCTTAACTCAGTATCTTTCACAATTTCTACACAATTCTAACTTGTGGACACTACCTTAGACACACTACGGCCATGTTATAAAAGGTGCTCCAGGGGCTCAGTGGGCATTGCTCACCCTTCTTGTGCCCGGGGCACACATTTTTAATCTAGAAAAGGCGTCAGATGCTTGTGCAGCCCCTTCTGTAATATGGATCACACTGGCACACCTTATGCATTCACAGTGGGGCACTCTAACATTTGCTTGGGGTTGTGGCCCCATGCAAATAATGGAAGATTTACTCCACGCCCACACTGTATTATAGGTGCCGGCCCAAAGGCAAATGAGCTGTTGGGAGACACACTGACTGTGCCCCACATAGAGGTAGCACAGAGTCAGTGCACCCCCTGGTGGTGTCCCTAGGAAGGGGTTTATGGGGGTCAGCATGGCCCCACTGATTACAGTGCAAACAGTCAAAGGCATCCCAGCTCTACACCAATGATTAACACAGTGATATTATCTTCCTCAGAGCATGGATGAGGAGCACAAGTCTTCAAACAGGGGGGGGCTGAAGAGATGCCGGGCGGAAAGGGGGGGCGCCATCATTGACCAAGGGGAGCATCATACAGGAAACAGTACTGTCTTTTTCAAGGGAAAAAACTGTGTAGGTGTGGTCCACTCTATAAGAGGCCACGAGTACCATTTTTGCCAATCATTCCGTGGGTGGGAATAGGAGTCAATGAGGGTTGGGCAAATTACCCCTCCCCCACTATTGTGATAAAGTGTCAAACTGTGAGTATTTGTACACTTTGGGGAGACCTGGCAGTCCTTAGCATGTGGCAATCATGTATTTGGTTGTCATTTTCAAGGGATAACTGCATGTCTCTGCAATGTTTGAACAGTTAACTATGTTTAGAGCTGCCAGTGTGAAAGACAAATTGTGCAAAAAAGTGTCATTCAGGAGGGGGGGCAATGAAAGTTTGGATCACTGACATAATATCGAGGGACATAATATCGTCTATCAAAAATATCGTTGGGAAAATATCTACAGACAAAATATCGAGTTTGTATCTACAAACAGGTAAGTACAAAAATATTGAGTAAAAAATATCGTTTACTAAAATTTAGTTTATAAAAATATCGGCTTTATTAAAAACAATGTTACATTAAATTAATATTAAAAATTAAATACTAAAATATACTTAAAAATACTTAAATTAACTTATAATAATTAAATAATTAATGAAAGTTATAAAAAACGTTTTAATCAAATTTGTTAAAACGTATATATAGTAACATAATATAATTAAATAATATCCAATATTATTACCGTACAATAGCAAAAGTATAAAAATTACTATTCCGACTCCAAAGAATGCAACAGTAGGGAAAGCGTTGGATAGCGTAGGGATAAAAATTACTATTCCCACTCCAGTGGGGGCAACAGTAGGGAAAGCGTTGGATAGCGTAGGGGTAAAATGTACTATTCCCACTCCAGTGGGTGCAATAGTAGGGAAAGCGTTGGATAGCGTAGGGGTTAAAATTACTATTCCCATCCAGTGGGTGCAACAGTAGAGAAAACGTTGGATAGTGTAGAGATAAAATTTACTATTCCCACTCCAGTGGGTGCAACAGTAGGGAAAGCGTTGGATAGCATAGAGGTAAAATTTACTATTCCCACTCCAGTGGGTGCAACAGTAGGGAAAGCATTGGATAGCGTAGGGGTAAAAATTACTATTCCCACTCCAGGGAGTGCAACAGTAGGGAAAGCGTTGGATAGCGTAGGGGTAAAAATTACTATTCCCACTCCAAAGAGTGCAACAGTAGGGAAAGGGTTGGGTAGCGTAGGGGTCAAAATTACTATTCCCACTCCAAAGAGTGCAACAGTAGGGAAAGCATTGGATAGCGTAAGGGTTAAAATTACTATTCCCACTCCAGAGAATGCAACATTAGGGAAAGTAAATACTTCATATATTATTTAAAAAAATATAAATTAATATCTATAAAAAATTATTTAAAAGTAATTACCAATTTAATATAATATAATAAATAATCTATTAAAATTACTAATTAACATTCATTATTACAACTGGTTACCTATTAATAAAAATTAATTGCACATTAACAATTAATTCTTTAATAAATAAAAATGAACTAACAATTAATTCGAATTAAATCCAATTAAATAAATTTAATTATTTAATAATTATAATTAAATTACTTCCCACCCAATTCCCCTATAAACCCACAACCCGCTACAGAAAATAAATTATTAAAATTAACATAATTAGCAATTAATCAATTAATTAAAATTAATTACCTATTAAAATTTAATTAATTACCAAATATAAATTAATTAACTATTAATTAAAAATTAATACCAATAAATAAATGTACATATTTAATTAATTATAATTAAATTGCTTCCCACCCAATTCCCCTATAAACCCACAACCCGCTACAGAAAATAAATTAGTAAAATTAACATAATTAGCAATTAATCAATTAATTAAAATTAATTACGTATTAAAATTGTATTAATTACCAAATATAAATTAATTAACAATTAATTAAAAATTAATACCAATAAATACATTTACATATTTAATTAATTATGATTAAATTACTTCCCACCCTATTCCCCTATAAACCCACATCCCGCTACAGAATTAAATTACACAAAAATTATAAAAACAAAATTCATTAATTAAAATTAATTATAACATGAATACACACTTTTCACACATATATTAACATAATAACACTATAAAAAATTCGATTTTATTAAAAAGTCGATAATTTTAATAACCTATATTATATACTTCGATATTTTAACTTTCTATATTTCTAACATTCGATATTACATTACTTACCTTAAAAACGATATTTTTGATGTCTACATTCTGTCCATTCGATATTTTGTCCATTCTATATTTAAAACTCGATATTATGTCCATTTGATATTTTGGACTCAATATTTTGACTGTTCACCGGGCAGGCATGCCCTCCAAGGTGTGGTGGTATAGTTTGTGATTCAGTCGAAAGTGTGAAGGGTAAACAAAGAAGATGAGAATGGATTTACTAGTCTCCAAAATGTTCCTGCTGCAATGCAGAGTTCAATAAAAAGACAGAAAACATTTTCACAGAACTTAACATTCCCTATTGCTCAGAACTACTTGCAACAGCAACTACAGTCACTTAGAACCACAACTAGGTATAGCAAAGAAACTGCACGGCCTATTCACAAACTGCCTTGTATAGTAAGTTAAGTTTAGTAGTAGTAGTACAATAGTGCTACTAACGTACTACAAAATGCTATTCGCATACCTTTAGTGAGCTACTTTACACCAAGCCCTTTGGTCTCCATTCACAACTTTTGAGTTCACACAGACACGTCATTCTCGTAATCACCTGCATTGGATTGTCTGCTTTGGCAATCCTTGTCAAAAAGAGCCATGTTTAAACCACTATGTATAGTCCTTAAAGCCTTCCGTCAGACTGGTCCTCAGCTCTTACAGAACAAATTCAAATGTTAACTGCCTCAGAGAATTCACAATTCAACCAATGCAAATTAGCTCTCCGCTCCAATGTTCAAAAACTGTGGAACAGTAAAGGTTTTGGACCCAACGTCTGCCCAGCCCGGATCTCAACAACAGGGAAAACAGAACAGGGTGGCTGGACAGGAAAATTAACAAAGCAAATTTCTGCCACGTAGTCAATATATACAACGTGAACACCGGGCAAGAATCCCAAAACAAATTTATTTTCTTTGTTTGACTCAAGTTATTAAAGATTCAAAGACACGAACACAAACAAAACAACTGTTACGACAGTGAATTCATGATAACAATATCTACAAATATACAAATTTTACAAATATGCAACACTTACAAAGATGAATCAAGCGAAACAATTGAGCAAGACACACCAAAACAATACAAAATTCAGTGAACAATATAGATTGTAATTATATACAGTGCAAAAACTTTAGAGTTTAAAGCAAATATGTGACCAGTCCATCGGACTATGGGACCATGGGACAGGCGGAGGAGATGGAATGAAAAGCCTGCCTGTCACCCAAACCTGTGGTTAATTGTTTATAACGGGTTGCTCAACTAGGATCCAAAATAATCGGTAAAGTTCTATCCTAGGGGCACCCTTGGTGTTTGCCACAGGGTGGAAGTGTCGACGCGTTTCGAACCGGCGTTATTACAGGTTCTCTTCAGGACAAGGACTGGGGGCCGTGATTCTGTAAAAGATATACAGAGTGGGTGTCAATTGTATCTATCATAGTACTGTTACAAGTTAATCTGACTCCAGGTAACAAGGAAAAAGTGATTACCTGCACAAGGGCATAGAAATAGCCGTGGTGTCGGTAAATCTCAACTGGACAACATTTCTGAAAAAACAAGTGAGAGAGTGGGCTTAGCGCGGTTGCACACCAGGGAAATGGGACAATGCGAATGATAGCATAGAGCCATGGTGTAAGGTGTTTTTATGAGTCCTACCTGTACTTCACCCAGGGGTAGAGTGCCCGCGAGGCGGCGCACGGTCGGGGTTGGAGACGGCTCACATGTAGAAGCGTCTATGTTTTGTAACTGGGGGAGACCACAGAAAACATCGTGCCCAGGGTTAATGTCGCTGTGACAAGTCTGCGAGCGCACTAATAACAGTTACGGACCCATGGAGAAAAGAGCCTACCTGAAGTCACATCCACGCCAGCAAGCGGTTAGTTGCTTGTGCTGGGACCTGTTACAAGGGAAGCGTAAGCTTAAATTAGTGACAGGCTCGAGCGTGGCACGTTAGCGATTGCAAGGAAAAGCGCGTCCCATGGGCGCGAGACACTTACTCTAGAGGGAATCAATCCGGCGTTTCGAGAGGCAGCGCAGTCAGAAAGTGAAGCGCCGCGCTCAAACGCATAGCTAAAGAACCCGCCAGGTCAGGTGGTTAATGGGTGTGGCTGAGGAAGGCACTCCTAGAGGATGCTGGTAAATGTAGTTAATATAACTCGACTGATAGGAGTCTACGTGAAGGTAGATGCGGACATTTTTAAACATTTAACATCTTACACCAAATGCGTTGAAATTCGGCAACAGTGTTGAAAACAAAACAAGTCCTGTGAACAGTTGTAAACATATAACCACTAACAACAAATGCATATAAATAGCACAAAAATGGTATAAGATCAACCTCATAGAAAAACGGGGGATCTTTGCTCTCATAACAAATAGGTGATCTACACATGGACCACAGTAGTCTCGTGGGTACGTTTGATGATATTAACAGTTCGTAAAAAGACATCAATCCTGTGCATATAGTGAGAGATCCATATTGCAAACATACTATCATCCCAACCCTGGTTGCCTCGACGCGCCAAACACAAAGGAATGTACAAACAAACAAAGTAAAAGATTCTTGAAATACAGAAAGATAGTTCAAAAGTAGACACACAGCCAAGCTCAGCCAGAAAATTCAGTTCATAAGCTGGTAGATTCAGTCATTTAATTCAAGCCAGAATTGGATGTGTCAAACTTAAGTATGAGGTACGCCTCTTTTTGTGATAGGCGGACGTCTGGGTCGCCATTGCCACCCTTGATAACCACTAGTACTGTCCATCTCATGTCATGACTGGAATGTTTTTGTTGTACGAAATGAGAGACCATGGGGGCCGTCATGATTTTGTTGTTAATTCTTGACCGATGTTGTATAATTCTCTGACGGACCTCCTGTGTGGTTTTGCCAATGTATAGCAGGTTGCACGGACATAATATGGCGTACACGGTGTATTTGGTCTTACAATTTGTGTGTTCGTTGTGACGTCAAAATTTGTTTCCATCCGTAAAGAGTGAGCCTTCCATTGTGAGTTCACATACGGAACATGTCCCGCATTTGCGGTGCCCAATGACTGGACTTGCTCCGAAGATTGTACTTTGAGAAACCTTTTTAGGAGGCGGTCTGGTGGATGTGATCATTTGGCCAATACTCCTGTTCTTCTTAAGAGCAAAGAGAGGGACACCTATATCAGGGAGGATTTCCTGCACCAAATGCCAACTCTTTCTGATGATTTTTTGGAGTTGATTGGTGTGGGGGCCGAAGGTGGAAACACACACCATCCTCTCAGTTGTCGGCCTCGTTCTTTTTTCTAGAAGATGTTCCCTCGGTGTCCATCTAGCCCTCTTCATCGAGTGCTTAAAGAGTTTCTGGGGGTATCCACGCTCTTGTAGCTTCGAGGTGAGACCCTGACCATGCAACTCGAACTGTTCAGTGGTAGTGCAGTTCTGTCTCACTCGGAGGTATTGGCCATAAGTAAGCATGGGCGAATTTTGCGAATCTCGCGTTCGCGAATTTTGCGGATTTGCGAACTCGCAATCCGCAAAATCCGCGAATTCCCGCGATTTTTTTTTTTTTTTGTGTTCGCCCGTGTTTCTGCCAGTTCGCGAGGGTTTTTACAATTTCGCAATTTGCGAACTTACCTGTCGGGTCGCAAGTTTTGCGAACTTGTTGTTTCTACGTGTCCAGCCTGTTTGGGACACTCTTCTTCATCACTGCCACTCTCTGTCACCACTGCCACTCTCTGACTACTCATGCCACCCTCTGGCCCACCCATGCCACCCGCTGTTTCATCACCACACCCTCTGGTTGTCCAGTGTACATTATTTTCGGCAAAGCAAAGCACACCTTCCCTGCCTCAAGTGACCTGAATTAATTTGGGGCTGATTAATGTGTCACAGAATATTTTTTTAGCTGGCACCTGCTTCCTTAGTGCACCCTGATTAGTGATCTTTTGCACTTGCTAAGTGCTTTCATTGTTGCAAAATTAGTTACAACACCTGCCCTGCCCCAACTGACAATAATGAATTAGGGGCTGATTAATGGATTTTAACTTCCAGCCTGGCTCCTGCTTGTCTCCCTTAGCTGTAATTCAGGACCTTTGTGGCATATGTGTAACTATTCTGAGGTTCAGAGCAGGGTCACATAATAGTTGCAACTGGCAACTGAACTCTGGAGGGGCCCCTCAGGAAGCACTACAGGAAATGGCTACTAATGATGAGCCTGAACTTTTGAACCTGGTAAGTAGTTTCAGTTTTGCTAAGATCGTATTTCTGCAATTTAGCACTTATTCGCGGGGCGCGAAGTTGTACTGGGAAGCCGCGAACTCACGCGAACAGTGCGAGCAGGGCGAGCAAAATCCGCTGCTCGCGGATTTGCGGATTTTGCGGGAGATTCGCGAATCTCGCGGATTGCGAATTTCCCGAAAATCCGCAAAATCCGCGAGCGAAACGGATTTTCCGCCCATACCTAGCCATAAGGGAGGTTATCCCTTAGGCTCCGCGGGTGGTAGCTCTTGTAATGAAGAGCATTGTTCTTGTCCGTCTTTTTCTGGTACAAAGAGCACGACAACACATTGTCTCTGACTGAAATCTCGACATCCAGAAATGGAAGAGATCTTTCGTGGTAGCTCAGACTGAACTTAATATCTGGACTCCTATTGTTCAGCCACACGTGGAATTCTTCCAGTTGTATAGATGTTCCGTTCCACACACACCACACGTCATCTATATATCGGAACCATTGTCCAATGCAGTCTCTGTAGGGATTATTGTTCAGAACATATTTTTCCTCGAATTGGCCCATATACAAGATAGCCATTTCGGGGGCAAAAGGGCAGCCCATGGCTGAGCCTTTGATTTGGAGAAACATTTCCTCTTCGAAGGTAAAAAAGTTCCTTTTCAGAGCAACAGTAGCCAAAGAGATTATGAATTCGGTAGGGACTCTGTGAGGGCGTGGTCGGCTGTCCAGATAAAGTTCCATGCCCTCACAGAGTCCCTACCGAATTCATTGGACAATGGTCCAGATATTAAGTTCAGTCTGAGCTACCACGAAAGATCTCTTCCATTTCTGGATGTCGAGATTTCAGTCAGAGACAATGTGTTGTCGTGCTCTTTGTACCAGAAAAAGACGGACAAGAACAATGCTCTTCATTACAAGAGCTACCACCCGCGGAGCCTAAGGGATAACCTCCCTTATGGCCAATACCTCCGAGTGAGACGGAACTGCACTACCACTGAACAGTTCGAGTTGCATGGTCAGGGTCTCACCTCGAAGCTACAAGAGCGTGGATACCCCCAGAAACTCTTGAAGCACTCGATGAAGAGGGCTAGATGGACACCGAGGGAACATCTTCTAGAAAAAAGAACGAGGCCGACAACTGAGAGGATGGTGTGTGTTTCCACCTTCGGCCCCCACACCAATCAACTCCAAAAAATCATCAGAAAGAGTTGGCATTTGGTGCAGGAAATCCTCCCTGATATAGGTGTCCCTCTCTTTGCTCTTAAGAAGAACAGGAGTATTGGCCAAATGATCACATCCACCAGACCGCCTCCTAAAAAGGTTTCTCAAAGTACAATCTTCGGAGCAAGTCCAGTCATTGGGCACCGCAAATGCGGGACATGTTCCGTATGTGAACTCACAATGGAAGGCTCACTCTTTACGGATGGAAACAAATTTTGGCGTCACAACGAACACACAAATTGTAAGACCAAATACACCGTGTACGCCATATTATGTCCGTGCAACCTGCTATACATTAGCAAAACCACACAGGAGGTCCGTCAGAGAATTATACAACATCGGTCAAGAATTAACAACAAAATAATGACGGCCCCCATGGTCTCTCATTTCGTACAACAAAAACATTCCAGTCATGACATGAGATGGACAGTACTAGCGGTTATCAAGGGTGGCAATGGCGACCCAGACGTCCGCCTATCACAAAAAGAGGCGTACCTCATACTTAAGTTTGACACATCCAATTCTGGCTTGAATGAAATGACTGAATCTACCAGCTTATGAACTGAATTTTCTGGCTGAGCTTGGCTGTGTGTCTACTTTTGAACTATCTTTCTGTATTTCAAGAATCTTTTACTTTGTTTGTTTGTACATTCCTTCGTGTTTAGCACGTCGAGGCAACCAGGGTTGGGATGATAGTATATTTGCACTATGGATCTCTCACTATATGCACAGGATTGATGTTTTTTTACGAACTGTTAATATCATCAAACGTACCCACGAGACTACTGTGGTCCATGTGTAGATCACCTATTTGTTATGAGAGCAAAGATCCCCCGTTTTTCTATGAGGTTGATCTTATACCATTTTTGTGCTATTTATATGCATTTGTTGTTAGTGGTTATATGTTTACAACTGTTCACAGGACTTGTTTTGTTTTCAACACTGTTGCCGAATTTCAACGCATTTGGTGTAAGATGTTAAATGTTTAAAAATGTCCGCATCTACCTTCACGTAGACTCCTATCAGTCGAGTTATATTAACTACATTTACCAGCATCCTCTAGGAGTGCCTTCCTCAGCCACACCCATTGACCACCTGACCTGGCGGGTTCTTTAGCTATGCGTTTGAGCGCGGCGCTTCACTTTCTGACTGCGCTGCCTCTCGAAACGCCGGATTGATTCCCTCTAGAGTAAGTGTCTCGCGCCCATGGGACGCGCTTTTCCTTGCAATCGCTAACGTGCCACGCTCGAGCCTGTCACTAATTTAAGCTTACGCTTCCCTTGTAACAGGTCCCAGCACAAGCAACTAACCGCTTGCTGGCGTGGATGTGACTTCAGGTAGGCTCTTTTCTCCATGGGTCCGTAACTGTTATTAGTGCGCTCGCAGACTTGTCACAGCGACATTAACCCTGGGCACGTTGTTTTCTGTGGTCTCCCCCAGTTACAAAGCATAGACGCTTCTACATGTGAGCCGTCTCCAACCCCGACCGTGCGCCGCCTCGCGGGCACTCTACCCCTGGGTGAAGTACAGGTAGGACTCATAAAAACACCTTACACCATGGCTCTATGCTATCATTCGCATTGTCCCATTTCCCTGGTGTGCAACCGCGCTAAGCCCACTCTCTCACTTGTTTTTTCAGAAATTTTGTCCAGTTGAGATTTACCGACACCACGGCTATTTCTATGCCATTGTGCAGGTAATCACTTTTTCCTTGTTACCTGGAGTCAGATTAACTTGTAACAGTACTATGATAGATACAATTGACACCCACTCTGTATATCTTTTACAGAATCACGGCCCCCAGTCCTTGTCCTGAAGAGAACCTGTAATAACGCCGGTTCGAAACGCGTCGACACTTCCACCCTGTGGCAAACACCAAGGGTGCCCCTAGGATAGAACTTTACCGATTATTTTGGATCCTAGTTGAGCAACCCGTTATAAACAATTAACCACAGGGTTGGGTGACAGGCAGGCTTTTCATTCCATCTCCTCCGCCTGTCCCATGGTCCCATAGTCCGATGGACTGGTCACATATTTGCTTTAAACTCTAAAGTTTTTGCACTGTATATAATTACAATCTATATTGTTCACTGAATTTTGTATTGTTTTGGTGTGTCTTGCTCAATTGTTTCGCTTGATTCATCTTTGTAAGTGTTGTATATTTGTAAAATTTGTATATTTGTAGATATTGTTATCATGAATTCACTGTCGTAACAGTTGTTTTGTTTGTGTTCGTGTCTTTGAATCTTTAATAACTTGAGTCAAACAAAGAAAAGAAATTTGTTTTGGGATTCTTGCCCGGTGTTCACGTGGTATATATTGACTACGTGGCAGAAATTTACTTTGTTAATTTTCCTGTCCAGCCACCCTGTTCTGTTTTCCCCAATGTTCAAAAAGGCATGCATGTGAGGGGACTTTTATTTCTGTTCAGGCTGCCAGCTTGTGGAACTGGCTATCCCCCAGCCCCCCCCCCCACTTCATTTCACTCAAGATCTACTTGCTGTCTGGAAAGTGCTGGAAGCTTGGCTTTACTCCCTTTAGTCGGAGATCTGCCTGCCCCTTCAGATACCCTGAACCAGGATTCCTTTTTAGGGTATAATTGAGCCCAACAAAATAAATAATTATAATTACACAGTGAATGGATCCAAACAGATCTGCCAACGTGGAAAACCACAACAAACAGCCTCTATGAGGAAACTATCAATACATAATGCGTATTTAATTACTTGTGCCCTTATATAGTTGCAGTGGTATTACATTTGAATAGTATAGGCCTGTACATTAAAAACACGGCTATGCTTTAGAAATCTGGTCGAAATGAGATTCACCCAATTAAAAACATTACGAGACAGTCAAATCACTACTACATTTGAACAATGTTTGATATAGACTTTAAATACGATATGCTGGAAATTGACAACATGAGCTAACTATGAATGTTATTTTTAAACTGCCAGTTTTATGCTAAACATTAAGAACTCCCAATTGTATCATCAAGAAGACACTTCACACAAGGAAGCCTGAAAAGCATTGGCTACATCCCTAATCCAAGATTTTTTGAATACTTGATAACAATGGACTTCTTGTAGTGGAGAATCAACTTTTTACTAGTTTCACTTCCAAAACAAGCATTTGTGTTTTTATTACATACTGTTAAAAAGGAACTTGCAGCAAGTTTTTGTTCGTGTCAGTGGAAAGTCTTGAAAAAGTATTTCATATTAAGGTGCATGCACTCATATTTCCTCATTTCGTTTACCTCACACAAGTAAGTACCATTGTGCTTTCCATACATTTATGCTGGATTTTCTAAACATGTGCATTGCTGTGGACAAAATACTTTGATTGTCAAAGCCTCCTCCACTCCCCCCTCCCCGTTTTTTTATTCGGCGATTTTGAATGACAAATGTTGAGGTTGAAATTTCTGAACTTTGTCTTGAATTTGTTGAATACAGAAACATCTGACCAAACTGTCTTTTCTGCGCTTTGTGATTCCTTGCAACTAGTATGACTTCCAGCGAATACTCGTTGGCTTAATTCCACAAATTTCACCCACAGGTGAAAATGGCTCCAGCAGTCGAAACTTTTACCCCAGTGTTTCTACTTTCTCCCCATGTAGACCCCCACGTGGACTGCTTTGTAATCCCTTAATTGTACCCCATCTGATCAGTGATCTTTTAAATATAAGTGCGCCTCTAGCATTTTGTCAATTTCAGTAGCTGTTTATTATTCCTCTTATAAAAAGCTGTTTATTAATTTTTTCAGCTTTGAATTCTTAGTAAAAGTATTTAAACAAGCATTAACAATGGCAACAGGAATGGTTTTAAAGGAATAGGAGATATGTATTTATGGGGAAGCAAAGAACTGTAATAATATTGGTGTAGGTTAAAACATGAGGGCAAAGTTGCACCAATACAGATCCAAATATCCATGGAGGTTGTGACTGCACCATTCCCAACTGTGCTGCTGTGGAAGAAAATTATCATAAATTATCTAGTTATCTAAAAAACTTTATTAGCTTTCCAATGTGTGTGCGCTTGGAAGTTCATACTGTAGGAAGCTGGATAAATAAATCAAATTATCACACCTGTGTGGAGGCCAAGCACCTCTTTGTGGAAGCACACAACTTCTGCCCAATCAAAACATGTTCTCCTGGCTGCCGAACATGTGGGACGAGCCAAAGCCCCTCTCTAGTGATGCTCACCTAATTGTCTGGTGACAGCTGCATTGCCAAGCCAGACCTAAAAAATAATCATTCACTCTGAACTGCTCTTGGGGTAAAATGTCAGGCAATGCCACTTTCTGTGATACCATTATAGTCAAACAGTGTGTGTGGCATCTCTTCTACTACACCAGATATCCGTAAAAAGGCAGAATTGGAAAAACACATTAAAACTAATTACGCAACTAGGTAGTGTGTATATTTGTAAACACTTGTTTAAGAGAAGTATACAAATCCTTTGTTAACTGAAAAAATAAGGTGAAATAGTTTGATGTGGCTGAATCTATGTGTACACAGGGACGCAATGACAAATTTTGTAAGCTAAATGATTGTGCACAATAAATGTAAATGTAATTATTAATTACATTTCTCTTATGAAAATAGAATCTTCCTAACTCTGGTCTTTAACTAGTTTTATATACAGTCTATTTTTATCATCTTTAGGTATATTTTTTGGACAGATTGGTTCCGTCCGGCTAAGGTTATGAGAGCATGGTGCGATGGATCGCATGCACAACCAATTGTGAACGCAACTCTTGGCTGGCCAAATGGATTAGCTATTGACTGGAGGTAAGCAAACTTTGATTTGAAAGTTTTAATCAAACAACATTTAAAGTTCTTATGAGCCCCAAGGTATTGCAATTTTTTTAAATAACCATTTGGTCCCACGTTACATAAGAGGTGATAGATTATATCTCAGCAAAAGCCTACTGCTTCCTCTATCATGCTTGACTGATCCGCGCAATCTGGTTAGCTCTAAGGATTTCACAGTATACATAGTGCCCTCTCCCTCCAACGTTACTGGACCATGACATCTTTTTTTAAATGTCTGTAAGCTTATAAAAAATGCATACACAATATTCACGGCATTTAGTTGGCACTTGAGGTGCCATGCATTCATTTGAATTCATATTCTTCTAATGTATAGCAGATGCATTTACGGAACAGGCAATTGCGAATAGGGGCACACTATGCTTTTCGGGCAAAGCTGATCATACTCAAATCTCTGACATTTGTTTTAAGAAAGACTAGCTTTTTTCTTACCTTCTGAGCACAACGATCACCCCCTCCTTCCCACAGGGTGGCATGTAGAGATCGGTTGTGAGCCCAGCCAAACATCATCCTTTCTTCAGCCTCTGCCATTGTTGTCAATAGGTGTTCACTTACTGCAGCAAGGCAGCAGGTGTAAGTTAGTTGACATTTTCTGGTTGCCTTTTTTAAATATTCCTATTTTTACCCAGTGCTCGACTAGAGATTCGAATGGAAAAGCCTTGGGAGAGTACCATAGCTAAAGTGCTATATGGGTCTAAATACAAACAGGACAAGTGAGGTCCCATACACCCTGCTTTGTCCATAAAAGGACACCATGCTTGGCATTAACAGCCCGATCACACTCTTGCGCCTCGGTGCAACCTTGTCTCCTGTTCTAATGATAAATATGCCCTTGCATGGGCAGTAAAATTGACTGAACTGATTGCTCCTTCTCCTACCTTGGTAGCTTTTAATATTCAAAGGTATAATTTTCCATCTGTTCCAGTTGGATGATACATTTTATGTAATAAGCGCCTAATTGCTCTCATAGCTATGTATAATGTGCAATAGAACGCTGCATGAAGTAGATGCAGACATGAGTTTCTGTGCCAAATTGACAAATTGTAATTCTGCTAATTATTCAATTTGCTTGGACATCATGAAATCAGACACAGACTTAAGTTGAATGCTGACCTTCTGGGGAAAAATAAGTTTGTAAGATTACTTTGTCAAGTGAACTCAAGTGTCACACTTTGCAGCTCATAAACGTGTTCTGTGCTAAGATTTGGGCACCAGAGAATTTAAATATCAGGGCTCTAGAAAAGGCGAATGTTGATGAGATTTACCATGTTGTATTAACCATGTTGGGTTGGGAGGAAAGAAGCATTTCTGATTCTCTATCACATATATAATGTCTTAAAGAAGAAAAAAAGAAGTTTGTACAAACCCATGATTTTTTTTCCAATTCCTTTTTTAGTTCCTTGCGACTTTACTGGGTGGACGCCTTTTTCGATAAGATTGAGCACAGTACCTTTGACGGTGCAGATAGACGCACTCTTGATCGCATTAGTCAAATGACTCACCCCTTTGGCCTTACCATCTTTGGAGGTGAGTTCTAAACGAATGAGCGTTTTTAGTGCCCAAAAACTGATTTCACTAATGTTCAGTGCAAAACTTACTATTTTGTATAATTGACCTAGATCGTCTTGCCTGTCGCTTGATAAGGATTGAATGTATCACCCATCAACTCTAAACTTGTGCATGGTTTGTTTGTTTTGGATTTTACAAGGTATATTTCAGGTTGGTGATTTAACACTGTACTGAACAATTGTAAATATTTGACACATGAAGTTGCTGATCTTTAAGTACATGTTTGACATATATATTGGCAACCAGAAATCCTGCACCATATTACCTTGGTTTTGCATGTTTAACACATGAGCAAAGGCTTCAAAACAGTTTGAACCAAAGTAGACTTCTATCTGGTTTCTAAACAACATTAAAAATTGATATATTTGATCCTTGTCTTAAAGCAGAACAGATTTTATTTTAGCTGAGTCCCTCAGGTAGTGGGTTCCAATGAACCGAGCTGACTAGTGCCATGTTAAAGTTGTACAAATTAATCAAGGGCATATAGCTCCTTAGAATTTGAAAGTTTAATAGTGTTGCAAAATTGTACAAAGTGTAGTCAGTGAGGGCAGTGAGTTAGTATCTGAATGAACGAAGAGCAGCATTTTGAAACAGCTCTTGCGGAGAGACTAGTAGCAGAAGGATAGTATGGAAAAACACAGTTGCATGTGCTCCTGGCACCGTTGGGTGGTGGTGTGACAAAGTCTGAAAGAATGTTTTATAAGTAAATGGCATTGGCAATGACTTTTCACACATTTAAGGCAAAAAATTGATTGATGTGTCTCTGATGTTATTGAGTGATATTGGGTGAATAAAGCGGTACTTCTCACCAGCGTTAAAAGGCTTTTGCATGGAAAATGGTATCCCAAAGACATTTCACGGCTTCCTGACTTTTTACATCTTTGGAGAGTTAAGTCATTTCATTCCAAAGAAAGTGGAGGGTGCCTATAGCAGGTATTGGCAAAATATAAATTGGATTGCTGATGATTCTGATATTGCCTAACGTTAGGCATTCCTGTACATCTATAAGCATGATTTAAAGAAAGGTTTGCCATCTGCCAATCAGACGCCTGTCAATGGAGGGCCAATAGAGAGCATTATTTGCGTACTCCACGTTTATAGTTGCTTTTCTACATTATTGCGGTGCTTCTTGATTAAGAATGTGGTTCTTTTCACAAAAACCCTTTTCCCAAACTATGGTAAATGGAAAAGTTTCATTGTATTCCACCCACATTATGAGATCTAACCATACTTGCCTGGAGTTGGCTTCTCTGGCAGTTTACAGGAGCCTTGCCATTCAGCCCTCTGAGCTCAAGAGGAGCCTGGCTGCCAGCTGGTGTCTGCTAATCCTCCAGCTGAACCCACTGGTGTTCTTTGTTGTTATTGCTCCCATGAGTTTCCAGAGACACTTGTAATTCCCACCTTCTCCCCCAATGGAGGCAGAAAGCTGAAAAGTAGAGGAGAGATTGGTCAAAAGGTGGTTAGAGGTAGCCAGATGAGATGGTGGCTACAATGAGAGAGTAATCATTAGTTCTGTGCAGTCAGACAAAGGAGCAATGGGAATGATGTGATGAGAGTTCGTAAAATTGCCCAAATATAGATGGGACAGAAGACACCCTAAGGGATAATGAGGAACCTCAAAACGGAGCTCAATTAGCCCTCCACTAATTATGTTAATCCTCCCCTTATACTCTAGCACCTCTCGAAGGCGATTTCCCACCTGCCACCGACAGAGATGTTTTAATGCATTCCCTTCTCATCCACTTTGTTATTGTTAGACCTCACATTTTTGGAGTGGTATTCCATTAGACCTTTTGCTTTCACTCCCTGGTTTTTGCTAAACTTGTTTTGGTTGGCATAAAGACTCTGCACTTTACCTCTGCTAACCAGTGCTACAATGCTTGTGCTCTCTCCTTGAAACATGATAACATTTGACCGTACCTAATTGGCACATTTTTTTACTAGCTGTACCCAGGGCTTGTAAATTAAATGCTACTAATGAGCAGCAGCACTCATTGTCCGACCCACTAAAGTAGCTCTGTCCACCATGTCTCCGGCCTGCCACTGCAGCCTCTCATGCAGTTTAGTTTTAAAATGCCATTTTGACCTGACAAATAAATCTTTTTGCTAGGCCTAATCCCTAATACTTATGTGTCACTATTAAGGTAGGCCCTAATCACCCTTAGGACAGGGTGCATGGTATTTTAAAAAGTAGGGTATTTGGGTCCTAGTTTTACATGCCCTGGCAGTGAAAAACTCCTAAAGAAGTTTTTCACTGTTATAACACCTAGCTCTCCCGTGGACTAACACTGGGTTAGCTTATTAAATTTAATAAGTGCTAACTTTAAATTGGGAGCAGATAGAGGAATTATGTTTAAACTTAAATGAATTTTAGTTTGAAAGCCCCTTTTTCATGGTGAAACCACATTTTAAGCTACAACTTTACAAATGCCACTTTTAAAAATCTGAGACTTGATGAATGGGTCGTATCTACGACCCAGGCCAAACGCACTGCGGAATTAGCCACCATAGGCAATCCTTTATAACTTTTTTGAAAACCACTTAAACTTCTTTTTTCATCCTTGTTCACATTTTTTTCTTTTTCATTCTCTTCGATTTATAGTCCCCACTTGACCTTGTGCGCCTTTTTTCCATGTTTCTAATGTTCCAACTGTGCCACTCCGGGCCTCTTCAAAGAACATGACTAGTGCGAGATTCGTAAAAGGCAGTGTTTATTTTAAATAACACAATGCATTTCGGGCATGAAATGCCCTTCGTCGGGGGTCACTGTGAAATAACAAAAAGTAACATCCAATCAATATACATCACAATGTGTCGACACATGTTATTACTGTGTTTTCAATCTTAAATTTGTGTTACCAACAATACAATGGTCTTATTGCAAACTTTCATTTTGCCCTGAACCACACCCTCCTCAATCCTGCTGTTTGCCTTGCCAGATTATCAATGAATGCTTTCCACACGCATACTCCCTCCCCCTTCCTTTCTTGATTTTGCTGACATTACTCTAACGTAACGGTGAAACCATGTATTTCCCTTTTTTTTTTTCCTGCCCAAACCAAATGTATCCTTCTGCTCTTGTCCTGGGTCACATGACTGTGAATGTCTCTGCTGTTGTGGGTTGTGCATTGCTTGCGGATAGTGAGACAAAGAAAGCCTAAGTTTGAGGGGAGACAGTCTCTTGCCTTGCCCTGATTACACATCAAAGGGCCTTGCCTGCAGCACACACAAAAGAACCTATCACCAGGCCTGTCCTTGCCTCTGTGACCCTAAGCAGTATGGAGCCCGGATCAGGGGAAGGGGAAGAACAGACCAGAACCATTTTGGTGGTAGTTAGAGAACCCCCCCACACAAAGGAAGGCACCAGGTATAAAAGTGGGACCTTCAGAACCTCTCATCGGAACATTCATTGACTTGTGGAAGATTCAAAAGAAGGATTGCCTTGCTGTCTGAGGAAGAAGGAACGCCTTTCTGTCTGAAGAATGGTTGGAATTGCTTATCTTGCACCCAGGCTCAAAGTGACTCCAAGGATGTCCTCTAATAGCCCTACTTTGCGTGCCATCTGCCCTATTTTCCTCTCAATCCTTTTCGCCTACAATTTCGATCCCAGCTAAAGTCTCCAAAGGTATGATCACTTGGTAAGGACCCAAAAAAGGTCATAAGAAAACGTTGCATGCTTTTTTAAAAAAAATTTTATTGAAGTTTTTGTTGCAAGTTTAAACAGATTATGACATATCCTTCAAATATACAAAAATATACATATGCATTTTGCAAAAAACATTCAAAAAACAAAATACGATGAAAATGGAAACATAAAGAAAGAAGATCTTATTAAGTCATTACCCCATCAACCCATTTTTGAATTGGAGTCCAGATTTTTATGCCTAGTTGCTTCCTTTTCCTTCCCTTAGTTGCATAGATTGCCAGTTTAAGTTTGTATCTGGCTAATAATCGACCCCTCCATGTTGAAAACGACGGTGGTTCCGGGCTAATCCAGTCCTGTGTGATGCATGCGCGCAATTCAGACATCATAATAAATAATAGATTGAATTGTTCAAAGTCAATTGAGTCTTTAGAAACACCAAATAATATTAGTTCAGGTGATGTGATCATTGTTTTACATATAATATATTCAATGAATTTTTGAATAGCAGAAATTAAACTTGCAAGCTTTGCACAGGAGTAAAACATATGTATTGTGTCAGCTCCTCTCATATTACACCGATTACAATTTATTCCAACAGTAGTCCCCCATTTCAAGACCTTGGCTGGTGTATAATAAAGATCACACAAAATCATATAATGTTGAGTTCGAGTTCGCCCTGAAAATAAGATAGAAGTAGCCATTTTAATTGATTCTTTTAACAATAAATCCTTTATTCCTAATTTCTCTTCCCATTTATCGCACAAATTATTAAAGTCGTCAGGGAGGTAGGTCATTAACACATTATAATAATAACCTATTTTCCTTTTACTAGGTAAACTGTCTATAAGCAAAATTGGCTTTAGATCTTGTCTCTCTACATTAGAAAATGAATGTAGGAAGCTATGGAACGTTGCATGCTAGTAGAACTCTGATGTGTCCTAGATGTCTAAGTCACTCCCTTTTCCCCTTCTACCCTTTTATTGGTAGGTTCTTGTACCTGAGGTTATTGTATTTTTGTTTTTCATTCTTTCTTTAGAGAATGCTATTTAGTTGGTCCACCCATATGTCTGCAAAGGTCTGTCAGCTGAATGATTAATAACAAGCTTTGTCTGGAGATATTTTTGAATTGCTATTTGGAAGCCTTAGTAAGAAGTAAACACATAGTAACTCTATGAATATTTTTCAATGTTATACCCTAAATGGCAAACACTTATATATATAATACACCACCTAATGCCCTTCATCTTACTGCAGTTGCCTCTAGACAGTGCTATGCATGTCTAAAGTGTATTGCTTTGACTTCAAGAGGCCATCCAGTAAAAGCTGTCATAATCTTAAAAGGGGAACAGCGTTTACAACGCAACTTTTACCACGCACTACCTTTACTACGCAACTTTTACAACGCAAGTCGTTACAACGACTTGCGGTGGAGGGCGCTTTAGGATAGGGAATGGTTTAATTTACTATCCAAAACCTTCCCTACTATCCACGGGGACTGGAGTTGGAAAAGTAAATTAAACTATTCACTATCTAGCGCCCCCCAACGCAAGTCGTTGTAACGACTTGCGTTGTAAAAGTTGCGTGGTAAAGGCATGCGTTGTAAAAGCATGCGTAGTAACGACATACATCCATCTTAAAACCAGCCAGGTTCTCAAAACTCTAATGTAAAGACATTAAAATGTGGAGTGCTGCTGGGATTAGCATTGAGTCTCAATCTTATGTATATGCCCCCCCTCGCTTTCTCAGTGGAATCCTATGTATGGCATAATAATTGTCTCATAAGCGGATGACACTCAGTTACTGCTCTCTTACAAGGAAAAATCTGCTGCAGCTAAGGAGACTTTTTCACCATGTATGAAGGCAGTTATGAGATGGTTAGGATACAGTAACATTCAATGTAATCCAGACAAGACAGAAATTCTGCTGTTTGGCTCCAAACCCACAACCAAGATGGTCTGGTTGCTGGCCAAGTGAATGTCAGCAACCACCCTCAGATTCCTTGTGCAGTTCCCAAATGGGTTAGGGATATTTGCCCACATTTTTCCCTCCACTGCTACTAATTTCTTAAGTAGTATGGAAAATGGAGAAGACACAATGACACTTATCTTCACTGCCCCAACATGGGACCCTCAGCCGTGGTTCTTGCTACTATTAGAGATTTACATTTATCCACATGAAAAATTATGACCCTATCCTGTGTCAGTATCAAGGGCAGTTACCGCATCCATATCTCTTGTCCCTGAATCTTGTGATTTGGCACCTGTGATTTTAGCATTCAGCTATGCTATGGAAAAGTCATATGCAAGCCACATGATACACTCAGAGCATGTTCTACTTGCTAGAAAGGGGCCATGGTGATGATTGTGGATAATATTTATTTATTTATTTATTTATTATTTATTTATTTAATGGTTTTATAAAGCGCGTAGTAACTCAGAGAGCATCCCAGCGCTAACCTGCTTCTCCATGGGTTTCTGCCGTCTGACGGGATTATGTTTGCGGGAAAAGGAGAGTCTTTAGAGTTTTCCTGAACTGGAGGTGGTTCAGTTCTATCCTAAGTCTCCGTGGTAGGTGGTTCCAATGTTTGGCCGTGTGGACCGAGAAACAACGGCCACCGGTCTTGGCCTTTTTGACTCTGGGAACCGAGATCAGATTTTCTCCACTAGAACGGAGATATCTCTCCGCTTTGTAGGGGATTAGGAGTTCTTTGAGAAGGGGGGGCCGTTGTTATTGAGGGTTTTATGGGCCAAGCAGAGGGCCTTGAAGACCACCCTTTCTCTGACTGGGAGCCAGTGGAGAGACTTAAGCGCCGGCGTGGCAGAGGATCTTGCCGGTGTGCCCGTAAGTAGGCGGGCGGCGGCATTTTGGACTTTCTGCAGAGTGTTAAGGCTGGCTTCGGGAGCTCCCAGGTAGATGGCGTTACAGTAGTCCAATCTTGCCAGAATTAGACCCTGAATGAGGAGCCTCCTTGCGGTTTCAGGGAGCAAGGGGAAGATCTTCCTGCAGGCTCTGAGTAGACCAAAGCATGTCCCTGCCGTCCTTTTTGCCTGAGTTTTAAAGCTCATGTCCTTCTCGATCCACACACCTAGGCTCTTGACCTCGTCCTTGGGTGCGGGAGGGTCACCTAGGCAGCTAGGCCAAAGGTGAAGTGGCAGGGAGGGCCCCTTGTGGCCCATCAAGAGTATCTCAGTCTTGGACCCGTTCAACTTCAGCGATGAGAGATTCATCCATCGGTGGACTTCGGAGAGGCAGCTGTGAAGATCAGAGGGGGCTTGGTGAGGGTGTGAAAGGGTTACGACCAACTGGGTGTCGTCGGCGTAGTTAATAACTGACACGCCGAACGAGCTGACCCTCTTCTCCAGTGGGGCCATGTACACGTTGAATAACGTAGGGCTCAAGGAAGAGCCCTGCGGTACTCCACATCGGAGGGGGATGAAGGGTGAGTGGCTGTCATTTTCCCGTACCTGAAAGGAACGTCCTGATAAGAAGGATTTTAGCCACTTCAAGGCCATGCCTTTCAGTCCAATTTCTCCCAGTCGGTGGATTAGGGTGAGGTGTTCTACAGTGTCGAAGGCCGCACTAACAGACACTTATAATGCTATTACGTGGACTTTGTTACGTTTACGAAGCATTACTTTGTGAACGTTCAGACCTGATATTAATTGCAAGTCAAGCACACTGTATTTAAAACATTGTTCCAAATGCAGGGATGACTGAAGATAGAGAGGGGCCAATTTCAGATCAAAGCATGGAGTTCCCTGACTATGTCTGGGCACACATTCCAATGTACTACACAAATGCCAATAAAATAATATAACAGCAGATAAATAAATACTGCAAAAGACTTAATAAAAAAAACATTACTTAAATGCACAGTCAGAGCACCCGGGTGGGAGCAAGGCTTAATATGAATGCTTCCAGCCTGCCTTTGACTGAAGCTGTAGGCTTTAAACTCTCCCTCTCTCTCTCATTGCATGGGGTAGGCCTCTCCAAGGAGCAGTGGTCCCTTTTAGTTGAAAGGAATGAAACACCTTGATGCCGCCACTGCCCAACCACCTTCCATTTCTCCTTGTAAGTTACCACAGTAGGTATTTGTGTATTGGTTTTAAGTCAATGCACATCATGTGACCAACAGCTACACATGCTGCAGACATAAAAAGTTACTTAAATGTAACAATCCGGTTGCGATCTCTAAGGCTGTAGATTCACATGCACCCTACCCAACTCCCTAAAAGTGAGTTCATGGTAAGTTGTATGGGCATAGTGACTATTCATATGTACTCTAGTAAATTGCATATTTTGTCTCTAGTACACAGACATTATAAGTTTGATTTTCTCTACGCATATAATTACCCTTGAGAGAAAAACACAATCCTTGGCGGTGTCTGTTTTTTGAGGGAGGTACTATAGCTATCACCTCGAAACTGAAACTCCAACTTTAGACATAAGCAACTTGTAAAGTTACAAGTCCAGCACTAGATGGCAGGAGTATGCACAGCATGGAAATCTACAGCACCGTGGGCTGCAAGCCAGTTGTTACAGGTTTGTTATGTTTTCCTATCTTGTGTTTGCTCGATGGTGCTTTTATGGAGAAGAAAGGATTTTCCCGGCCTATGGATATTCTCTTGTAACCACGACTTCCGTTTCTTGATTTTTGACTGGCGTTTGTCTGTCTTCTTTCCTGTGTCCTAGGTTTTGCATATGTTACTGACTGGCGGCTTGGTGGAATTATAAGAGTGAGGAAAACAGATGGAGGAGAGATGACTGTAATTCGACGAGGCATAAATAACATCAAGCATGTGAAATCATTTGATGCAAATTCCCAGACTGGTAAGATTGTTAACCATGGAAAAAAATACAATCAGATAGATCTTGGGATTTTCGGGCGCAAGCATAATTAATTCAATTCAGAGTGAGTTCATTTCAGTTAAAAAGCAAAACTATGTAATCAATGTAACAAGTGGCGTTTCATCACAAAGATCCAATGAAAAGCCGGTCATTTAGATCCTCCACGGCAGGCTCAACAGACTGTCCAGACAACAGATGCCCACTCACCACATTCAGAAACCCGTGTTGGTTTAGCACCCATCACTTTTGGTGGGAGTGTCCCATCCCCACCCCCACAGCAAGGACATCTCTGACGGAAATGTAATGCCAGCCTACCAACATATCTTGGCAGTCTGTAGGCTTTTTTACTGTAGAAACAACCCCCAGAAGCACTGGCGTGTTATTTCCTAACAAATAGAAAGACCCCTGGGGTGCAAGGAGTTTTCTCATTATACGTGAGGGGCCAATGCTGATTTGTCAAGCTTAGGCCCACAATGCATTGAGGGCCCAGTTCCATTTACAATGGACTAGTAGAGAGGCTTTCCCCATTCATTGTATTTAATTGTCTCTCTTTTCACAAGCTGAATATACAGTGGGCACTGGGAGAGTATGGGGTGATCCTCATTTGTGATTAATTTTCATCATCATCCTTTCCAAATATTTTGGGGGGAAAGGTAGGTTTCATCGGCTGCTCTGGTAAAAAAAAATTGTGATTTTATCCATGTCCTGGTACAGTGCCTGGGAGCTTCCTTGCATCAAACTATACATGTGCCTAAAAGAGAATGAACATGTTTGTTTGAGGCTGACTGAGGTGAAATTAGCTTACTATTCTACACCCCACCAGAAGTTCGCTGTCAGGCCTGCATGCCCATTCCACTGCTGCTGGCCATCCGATCTTATGTACTGTATTCAGAACTAATTGAGCGCAGTGTCTCACTTGGGTGCCGCGCAAAGGCGAGGGAGGGCGGATGGCGGGAAAGTGTGGGAAGGGGGAATGACAGAGGCAGCAGCTGTCACCCTTGCTTGGATTATCTTGTAAATGGAAATAAAGAAGTGTAAATACTGAGAGTCCCTTCTTTGTTTCTGTGCTTCCTTTCAAGGTTCTAACTATTGCAATCGGCAAGCCAATCCCAATGGCGACTGCAGCCATTTCTGCTACCCCGTGCCTAACATGCAGAGGGTTTGTGGCTGCCCATACGGCATGAAGCTGGGCTCCAATCAATTGACGTGTGTTGATGACCCATCAAGCGAGCCACCCACCATGCAGTGCGGCTCCTATTCTTTCCCGTGCGCTAATGGGAAATGCGTGCCAACATACTTCCGCTGCGACGGCGCTGACGATTGCCATGACAACAGCGACGAGCTGGGCTGTGGATCACTAAGTAAGTAGTAAAGCACGGGGCAAGCTTTGTTCCTCACAGTCACAATTGTAGCCGGGGAATATTGAAGACCGTCGAAGGGGTCGGCCTGCTTTGCATTTTTGGCACCATCCTCGCTTCTTCAGTTGCCCACGATTTTAATTCAGCAAACGCCAATCACCACGTTTTGTGTGGGCTGAAAGACCCCAGCATGGTGAAGTACAACATCAACCATACTCTTCATGCACACCCACAAAATAAATCATCACTGTCGACAAAAAAACATACATTGCAATTCAAAGAAGTGAAAATTAACTGTTTATGTTAAAAGAGGGGTGCATGAGTACTCATTCTGTTCCACAACACTTACTGTTGCACACAGATATTGTTAAATCATGCTCACTTGTGATAGTAGAGAACAATTATTGAAGCCATTGCATTTACGCTATTTAAGGTGTTGTCTTAGTGATGTGTATCAAACTGTATTCAGTTAACTAGTTAGAATTCATTATTCTCGTTCCAAATAACATTTTTAGGCACAGCTCACAATTAGTAAAACCATACTTGTTTAAAAGAGGATAATAAATAAACCCATGGAATACATGCAGTGCTACTATAATTATGCAATAGTGTGAACGCAGCTTTTTTCACATAATTATAGATTTGCCGCATTTGCCGCACAATCCATCATCTGCTGCGTAATCTGCAGATAACAACAAAAAAGTTTCCAGCTGAAGCATTTCAAAGGTTGCTAAAAAAATGCAGGAACACGTGTTGATGCACAGTGGAAGGCCCTTTGCAAAGGTTGACTGACCACCTTTCCGTTGTTTATTGCTGTCGTTCAGTGCTTAACAGATACTAATGAGGTGCAACCTAGGCCCAGACAGTGTTAACAAGTGTAGACATGTCAGAACAATGATGTATTGCTATCACAAAATGTGCTGCATGACGCCGCATAATTTGCCTTTTATTGCCATATAATTTAGTCAGCCCTGACTCATTATTTGGCCGTTCCCTGCTGCATAATTCCAGTATGAAACAAAAAAGTTGCCAGTACTGCTCCAACACTTTTATCATAGGTTCAAGAGGCTGAGTTAATGATTCTCAACTTTGAATGACCACTTTTTCAGTCAAATGTATCACAAAAGAAATTTTTTGTATACATTTATTTTCATTTCTACTCGCAATTTTTTTTTCCCAAAGTATCTCTTCATACATTCTACTTGCACAGCACTGTAAAAAGTGGAATATGCACCTACTTGCATACATAGAATTCATTTTGTTTGTTTGGGGGCAATTCTGGATGAAAATGCTAAATTCCAAAGTTGAATTTAATTCATCATAGTCTCCCCAATGTGGAGCAATTTATCCTGTGTATTCTACTGTGGATTTAGCATTTCCTCCAAAATTTGAATTTTTAAAAACTGAACTCCAAATCTGGCACCAAGCTTACTTTGAATGCTAGAATAATGTCACTAACCAGTCCAGCTATAATACAGGTTTATCACTCATAGTATAAAAAGGCCTTAGGAGGGATACTCTCCTATCAGTGAGGAGTAAATATGGAGTTATATGTTATGTGTGCCATGGTCCAGTATCATTCTATAAGGAATGTAGTAAACTCATTTTAATCTCAAAGGAGATGTAATAGCGAAATTGTTTCATTTACCTAAATGAAGAATTTCAAAAATATGTTTTCTTTTTTCTTTAACAAGTAAAACTTAGAAATATGCTTATGCGTAAGCCCTTCCAAATTGTGTCCAGCAGGTAGAGTGCTGGCCAAGTGACGGTCAAGAATTAACAACAGTTTTATGGCATTGGACAGAATTGCCTAGATGGATTCTTCCCCTGAAAGCCTTGGTGGTGTGCATGATTTACTAACAGTATCTGCTACTTTCTCCAAGATTGGACCACTGCTGTAGCCTTTCGTCCCAAGAAATTGGTGAATCAGAAGAAAATGGATGACACTGAAATGTATCACCATCTACTATACCATGTCCATGTTCAGACACCATAGCCTACAATAACGAAAGTTTTGCAAGGGCATCCGAGTGACCCAACACAGCACATTAAATAGTGTCAATTTACTTACTGTTCTAAAGGTTTGTGTGCACATCGGTAGATTGTGGTGTGTTGCACGAGTATCTGCGCAACTTTAAGGAATATAGGCTGTCTGATTCACACTTAATGTTTAGGTAAACTGAAATCTTTGGTTCATAGATGTAGATCTATAATTTGTAGGAATTTCAGACTTTCTGTAGGAATAAAAAAACCATGTCTTTGCTTGAAAATCAACACAATTAAGCACATTTCCATGCTTACTCCTCTTCTTTCATACTTATTCCCATGGATTAACTACTTCCATCTTTTTTTCTCCACTTGTAAAATAGTCGTCCTGGTCAAGAAAACCATTCACTTACACTATTTTGAAATATGGAGAAATTTGAATAGAGAAATCCTACACACCGTTGAAATATATGGATTTGTGTGGAAAAATCTATGTACCCAGGACCTCATCCATTAGTACCACCCCAATGCTGCTTCAGTTTAGGAAAGAGTTAAAGACGCACCTCTTTAAAGAATAGCACATCACGAAGCAATACCCATTCTAAATCTAGCCATTTCTCCGATCACTCATTGACCTTATGCTTGTCTTTGACCGTGTACAGCACTCCAACGCTTTTTTGGCTAGATTTGCAAGATAAAAATACCATATACATACATACATACAAATCCTTTTATATACACTCCATTGAAATATGGGGGCGTTTGTGTATTTTTGAGTGTGATAATTCAGGAAGAGTAACCAGTTCCCAAAAACATGTGGATCCTTCTCTCCATTCTGTATTTACATGACATTATTGTCAATAAGGTCCAGAATGGTAAAATCATGAATAATATTATAATTATTCTCCTGTTTACCTAGCAAGGCTTGAAAGAAAGGATA
Source organism: Lissotriton vulgaris (assembly GCF_964263255.1). Taxonomy (NCBI): domain Eukaryota; kingdom Metazoa; phylum Chordata; class Amphibia; order Caudata; family Salamandridae; genus Lissotriton; species Lissotriton vulgaris. The sequence goes on from NC_141687.1 coordinate 982,675,902, forward strand.
AAACTGAAGGTTGCTGTTTTTAATAATGTGCACCACACCGTCCCGAACCCATATCCAGTTATGTAAGCCCAATAATGAGATGTTAGAAATGGGATCTCTGGTTGGCTAAGGCTTGCGCCAAAGCCAGGCAGAGACCACCACTCTAGTCAGGGCAAGGGAATTACACGCCTAAGAGAACCCCTGCTCACCCCCTTGGTAGCTTGGCACGAGCAGTCAGGCTTATCCCGGAAGCAATGTGTGAAGCATTTTCGCACGCACACAGCAACAACATCCCAGGTACACTACAAAAGGAACTCCACACAAGGTTATATAAAAAATAGCCTTTGTATTCTCATAACACATTAGAATAGTAAACACATAATATACATGGTGCCACCTGGCACTAGGTCATATCTACAAGGGATTATATACACCTGACACTGGACCCCTGTCAGAACCATCACAAAGCAAACTTAGTAAAAGTAAAACAGATTGTAAACGTGCAACTAGTAACCACTGGTAATCACTGTACTTAGCCGATCTCACCAAACGCACTCAGGGCGCGCACTTACTTTACACTGGGCCACAGTGCTAAAGTGCCCAGAGGCCTAAAATCACTACCACCATGTCAGAGCTTAAGGTACAAAGTTTAGAGGTGAACCTGCCAAAAAGGGCCAAGTCCAACACAAGATATAAATAAAAATAACATTTTAAGGCAGCTGTTACCAGAAGTCAATACATAGTTGCATGGACCGTAGTATAACAACATCTATTAGGCAACTAATGAGATGTATTGTTGGAAAATACTAAAAGACAATGGTGAGTTCCCCCAAATCCAGGAGATAGTTCATGCAATGTCAAATACCTTAAATTAAATTAAACTCAGAGCATGTATTCCGATAGCTGAGACAAGTGGAGAGGGGTGGGGGCTAGTCAAACATGCAGTTCATTACAAATTAGGTTATGCTTCTTGGGGCCCGATTCACAGAAACTAACTTAAGACAAAATCCTAAACTTACTACTTTTGGTATTCACAGAACGTACTTACTACTTTTGGTATTCACAGAATGCACTTACTACTTTTGGTATTCACAGAATGGATTTACGACTACTAACTTTACGGCCGCACTCGGGCCGGGGATTCCGGTCCGGAGGTGGAGATTCCGCCCGGTTGTGGAGATTCTGGCCATCGCTAAGTCTCCGCCACCGGCCGGAATCTCCCGCCCGAGTGCGGACGTAAAGTTAGTAGTCCTAAATCCATTCTGTTAATACCAATAACACATGGGTCTGCTGAGGGCGCTGCCAGAGGACTTAGGCAACAGGTGGCAAGGAAGCAGGGCCTTGTGGTTAGGTCAGGCTTCATTTTCACAAGCAATGTTTTAAAATTTTTGCTGAAGCGGCTTACATTCATTGTCAAAACAAGCCGATCTGAGGTTTCTGAGTGTTTCCCTCATGGCAGGAAGGGGTGGGGTGGTATTCATGTAACACAAAGCTTAAACAGTTACTTCTGATGTACAGTGCACACGCAGTCCTACAGGGACATAGCTATAATTAAGGTAGCAGGTGCAGTGGCATCAGGGGGCCAAGGGTGTGAGGGGTTCACTGCACCCCAATTGTATTATAATCTATTGTAGAACATAGAGGGGACTTCTGAAGTGTGCGAGAGACGTATATAGCAAAAAAATCTACTTGTAAATATGTTTTGATTCCTTTTTTATTTAAACATCCTATCAAGAGATTCAAATAGTGATTCATCACTAAGAACCTCAAAAATAGAATTTTTACAAAATATATGACAATATCAGCTCGTAAAAACATCACAAACAAGAAACCTATTGATACAATTAAATTCAAATAAATTGTTTAATGCGCAGCTAGATGCAATATTCTTAAACTTCCTGATAACAGGCAACAGTCAAACGAGAGATGCCAACAAGTGTTTCGCAGTATTACAAGAGAGACTGCTTCTTCAGGGCAAGGGCATCAATGACTGGATGTGTTCTTATTCTGAGTGCCCAGATTCTTAAATTAAGGGTCCTGGTAATACTTGTTCTCAAATAGACACTACTAAAATGCTCCAAAGGAATTTCTAAGCAGTAATCTATGCTCAGGAATCGTTTTACCAATCCACCACCATGATAGTGTTACACTAAAAATGTCTTGCTTCAATCCAGTTACCACTCTCTTGTGAATATTGGGTTCTGAACATCTCGTATGGATTCTTCACACTATTGCACAGCCCTATCAAGGTGACAAACCAAGACCAGATCTTGTCCCTTCGTAACGGTTGCTACCGGACGCCCATACTGAAGTTGTCTTCTCTCACAATATAAACACTGAATGTTTTTGACTTTTTACTACCCAGCAGGGTGGCATATGTCTCTATTGTCCTTGCTTAGAGCCCATGCCTACCTTTCTTTGCTACTGCGTACATCTTTCCAAATTCTTAATTAAAGGCCCGCTCCCTTGTTAAAGATACTCACCTTAGGCTCAGGCCTTTAATGGCTGGTAGGGCCTGCTACAGCGGGCTCTATGGCTATATTGAACAATCATTGACGAAGTCGGGCCTTAGCAAACTGATGCAATGTTAATTTTCTACATTATTTTATTGCAAGCTTATGCCATAAAAATTCATAGCAAAAACCATACCTTAAACATGGCTGCCATATGCATATGATAAAAAAACTACAAATACAAAACCATTAACTGATGTGGCCATTTCCTAGAGATTTTTTTCAAATAACAACCCTTTCAGCTGTGCCTTGGATTTTATTATAGTTATTATTATTATTATTAGCATTGTTTGTGAAAGGGACAACAACAAACCACGCATAATCAAGCACTCAAATTGCAGGCAGCCACAATATTGCAAGGTCCCAAAAACGTTTTATAACAGCAACTTTAAAAAGAAGACAGAACACAATTTAACATGCAACTGGTATGGGCAAAATCAGTAGCCATAGTTTGAAGTTAGGATTTGTTATTTAAGAGAAGGAAACTATTTTAGGTGCATTGGAACATTGATCACAGGCTTTGTACAGGAAAGAGATGACTTCAAAAACTGTCATGGACTTAAAACCACAAGCTTATAGGCCTGAATCTCTGGGTCCTTGACTCTGGTCCTGCCAATAGGATATTAATCTCTGATATCAAACCTGCATCTTTGCATCCATGTGGTGCAATGGCCTGGTGCTTCTTCAAGAAGGGATCATTACTACACAGCTCCCCCCACCACCCCACCCAGTATTGAATTGGGATAAAAAAAATTGGCCCAGGCACGCTAAAAAAAAGGTGGCCTACATTTGCATATTGCCTTTCAGCAAAACACTGCTTTGGCGAAATTTTATAAAAAAGAACGGGGGGAGGAGGTCTCTGACAGCGCCATGTTTTTTTTAACTTTACTTAGATAAAAAAATACACAGATTAGTTCACACTGGTGAAACACACCTGAAAGCAAATGAGGCCACTTCTGCTCATGCCCCTTGCCCCCGCTCAATATGCATACATTAACGGGCCAGCCCTGCGAGAGAAAGAGAGTGACACCTCTGCCTGTTGATAAAAGGGAGGTAATGGACGCACATCTGCCTCCAGAATGGTCACTCAGGCACCCACTGGGCTGCTGGCGGCATCCAAACAACACAGACACTGTTCAAATCAGCCCCCCAGGCTGCCTAAAAAAGCAGCCCACAGCTGGGACTCAGATACTGGCCCCTCGGCCATTGCCCGAGTGCCTGCCTTACCAATTCGACCCTGCCCCCACCGAATATAAATAACTAAGGAGGTGCGAGAAGAAACTCAAGAACACTCTTAACTTAGTACCTTCCTTGATCACATGCTCACAAATTTTTGAGGGTTACTGAAGAACATGTTTCTTGAGGGTTGGAAAGAGAATGGGTAACACGCTAACGAAGCAGAGCTGAGCTTGGCTAGCTGGTTCAGTTTCCTAAAGATAATTTCGAGTGTGCAGCAAAGGCGGCAGTTGGCTCTTCAGCTTCTACAGCACTGTGTGTGCTACATACCGGTTACAGGCTATGATCCCATCTGCACTGATTCAGACTTTCATACTTCCAAGGTTGAAGTGGTTGACCATCACTAGTAGTCAACCCCATCTTCTCTGCGAGCAACCACGTTGCCTTCAGCCACTCCACCGGACTACACTGGACCGACCACAGCTACATCCACTTCACCTTCAAGAAGAACACATCCCACCACCGCACGCCACAAATCCCCTGCAGATGCTGGAGCAGAGTCACCATAGACCAGCTGACCACATCACTAAGGCAGAACCCAGCTGGCGACACCATTGACTCCAACGACACACCAGACAATCTCATATCTTCAATAAAGCCGACACCATCTTCGCACCACACCTCCGGAACATCATTAACAGCTCCTTCACGTCAGGCACCTTCCCTGGAAGCTGGAAACACGCAGAAATCAACGCCCTTCTGAAGAAACCAACAGCAGACCCCAAAGACCTCAAGAACTTTTGCCCCATCTCTCTCCTCCCCTTCCCGGCCAAAGTCATTGAGAAGACCGTCAACACACAGTTGACTGCATTCCACGAAGCAAACAACTCGTTCAACCCATCCCAGTCCGGATTCCGAGCCAACCACAGCACCGAGACCGCCCTAATCGCAGCTACCGACGATGGGCAACGGAGAGACAGCCGCTCTCATCCTCCTAGACCTCTTGGCAGCCTTTGACACCGTCTGCCACCGCACCCTAACAACCCGCCTCTTCAACTCTGGGATCCAAGGAAAGGCTCTGGACTGTATCAAATCATTCCTCTCCAACAGAACCCAGAGAGTCCGCCTCCCTCCCTTCCGCTCCGAGGCCACCAAGATCATCTGCAGCGTACCCCAGGGCTCCTCACTCAGCCCAACCCTCTTCAATATCTACATGAGCCCCCTCGCCACCACACAAAGCACTCCACACCATGGGCCCGAATACCTCAACAACCGCCTCTCGTTCTACACTCCCTCCCGCCAGCTCCGCTCCACCAGCCTCGCCCTCACCACCATCCCTCAGATTCGCAGAGCCACTACCGGAGGAAGATAATTCTCCTACCTGGCAGCCAAGACGTGCAACTCCCTCCCCGCACACCTCCGACTGACCCAGGACCATCTCACCTTCAGGAGACACCTCAAGACCTGGTTATTCGAGCAGTAGTGGCACCCCCCCTCCCTTCAGCGCCTTGATACCCTCACGGGTGAGTAGCACGCTCTACAAATGTATTGATTGATTGATTGATTGAGTCAGTGGTTGAAGTGGGAAAAAAAGTAGGGGAACAGTGGGTGGAGAATCAGGGGGTGGGAATAACCGAAGATTGAATCAGTGGGCAGAGTCAGGGGTGTGGCTAGAAATAGCAAAACATACCAATTTTTAGTACGTAGCATTTCACTGACAGTTACAGCTTATAACGTTATTTAATTAAAACAATGGATAAACATGTTTATTTGAGGTTTAATTCAGGAAAAAGCAAACACTCATAGGGAATACAGGTTTATGTAAGGGTGTGAAATATAAGGAGGAACAACATGTTACCTTAATGCTTTTACTCTGATTGATCAGAAATCCATGATTATTTTTTTGTCTCAAACATTGAGGTCATGAATACAGGGCTCCTCCTGTACACATGTGTTAAGCAGGGCTCATAAGAGAAAGGGACTCTTCAGGAGAATCTAGACTCACGGAAAGCCACAAAGGCTCCTTCATATTCATGTCAGCCAGCGAGCTGCTCAACCATAATATAGCAAAAAGAACAACTGGTGGACAGAATGCAGAACAATATCATACATTCACCCCAGTATAGAGATCTGGGCCTAAATCAATTGTTTCCTTGCTCATCATGCTATTCCAGTTTGGAGCCAGCCATATGCAAATCAGTCTTGATCCTGCACCCTATGGGAACAGTCCAGCCCCAACTGCCAGGCCAGGTCCTCCCTGGACTGGAAACAAGCATCCTAGGACTGGTTTCGGGCTTTCAGCCCTCATCAGCCAGGATAGCTTGATTCCAGTGGCATGGAGAGCACGGGACTCATGCCTGAGCACACCTGTCCCATTCGGGGTGACAAATGCAAAAAGAACAATTGATGGACAGAATGCAGAACAATATCATACATTCACCCCAGTACAGAGATCTAGGCCTAAATCCATTGTTTTTTGCTCGCCATTCCAGTTTGGACCCAGCCATATGCAAATCAGTCTTGATCCTGCACCCAATGTGAACAGTCCAGCCCCAACTGCCAGGCCATATGTATTCAAGTGTCCTTTCATTCGGGAAGTGAACACAAAGCAGTACCCACTGAACTATGCACATACCATATTGCTCTTTGATATGCATGGTACATGTTCTTTGCAGCAGGCATAGTACCCCTCTGCGCTACCTTAGATGAGTAAAACAGCCACTAAACAAAACATGCTCCTATCTCTCTCCAGCAGGTACATTGATCAACAAAGTTATCTTGGCACTTGTATTGTTGACCAAAACCTGCTGAATATACAAAGAACTTTGCAGTGTATTTTTACACTCCTGCACTTGTACAAAACCGGTCCCCCCCAAACTAAACTGGCCCCCTACCCTTCCAGTCGCCCTGGGAAACGCCTGCTCCTGCCCATTCACTGCTCCTGTCCAGTCAGTACTTCTGCTCATGCTCGACCAACACTCCTGCTTCGTCAATTCCCCTGCCCCCTCCCTTCTCCTGGCCCATCACTTCTCCTGGCCCGTCACTGCTCCTGCCCCGATCACTGCTGCTGCCCGGTTCACTGCTGCTGCCCTGTTCACTGCTCCTGCCCCATTCACTGCTCCTGACCCTTCACTGCTCCTGCCCCATTCACTGCTCCTGCCCCGTTCACTGCAAATGCGCCGTTCACTACTCCTGCCGCTTTCACTGCTCCTGCCCGGTTACCACTCCTGCTCATGCCTAATCACCGCTCCTGCCCCATTACTTCTACTGCTTCGTCACTTCTACTACCCCGTCACCTCTCCTGCCCCATCACCTCTCCTGCCCCATCACCTCTCCTGCCCATCACATCACCTGCCTGTCATGTCACCTGCCCGTCACGTCTTGTGCCCGGTCACCTCTCCTGCCCTGTTGCCTCTCCTTCCACGTCACCTCTCCTACCCTGTCGCCTCTCCTGCCCCATCACTTCTCCTGCCCCGTCACTGCTCCTGCCCCATTCACTGCTCCTGCCCTGTTCACTGCTCCTGCCCTGTTCACTGCAACTGCCCTGTTCACTGCTCCTGTCCTGTTCACTGCTCCTGCCCCATTCAAGGCTCCTTCCCTTTTACCGCTCCCGCCCGGTTACCTCTCTAGCTCATGCCCGTTGCCTCTCCTGCCCCCTCACCTCTCCTGCCCCATCACCTCTCCTGCCCCATCACCTCTCCTGCCCATCACATCACCTGCCTGTCATGTCACCTGCCCGTCACTTCCTGTGCTGGTTCACCTCTCCTGCTCTGTTGCCTCTCCTTCCACGTCACCTCTATTTTATTTTTTTATTTTATTTTTTCAATTTGTAAGGCGCAACAGCTACCCAAAAAGGGTTTCCCAGCGCCTAGACACAGCTAGAAAGAAAGTCAGGGGAAGGTTCTGGTTATTCAGGTTATTGTTCAAATAGCCAGGTCTTGACGTGCCTTCTAAACCTGACATGGTTTTCCTCCTTTCAGATGAAGGGAGGGAGTGCGTTCCAGAGGGATGGTCCAAGATGAGAAAAAGATATGCCTCTCATTCTTGCCAATTTAAATCTTGGCACACAGAAGTTGGCTGCTGATTGCGAACGAAGGTTACGCTTGGGAGTATAAGGGTGGGCCAGAGCTAAAAGGTATTTAGGTGCAGTACCTGCTTTAATTCTGAACATGTAGTTCAGGGCTTTAAAACGGATTCTACTTTCAACCCTGAGCCAGTGGAGTTCCCGACGGTAGCTCGAGACTCCGGAGTTTTTAGGGATTTTGCACAGCAGTCGAACTGCTGCGTTCTGGACCAGTTGTAGTCGACCGACTACCGCTTTGTTGGAGCCAAGGTACAGAATATTACCGTAGTCAAGCCGAGATGTTATGAGGGCATTGACTATGGTCTTTTGAGTGGAAGGGGGCAGCATCCAAAGGATTTTCCTCAACCATTTGATGATGGTGAGGCATAGACCAGTGACTTTGCTGGCCTGTTGACTCATGGAAAGGGAACTGTCCAAGATGACTCCCAGATTGCGAACTTGGGTCACAGGGGTAGGAAAAGTGCCCATCTGATTAGGCCAGTGTGAGGGATTCCACAGGTCTCAACGTTTTCCCAAGAGCAGAATCTCTGTCTTGTCTCCATTGAGCTTTAATTGGTTTCTTGTCATCCAGTTAAGGATGTTTTGAAGCCCTGCTTTGAGTAGAGATGGGGATGTCGGACAGGATTCAGATAGAGAAAAAGTAATTTGGGAACCGTCGGCGTGGGTCATAAGGGTGAGTCCGGATTTTTCGACTAGGTCAGCCAAAGGTCTGAGATATAGATTGAAAAATAGGGGACTAAGTATAGATCCCTGTGGCACTCCGTGGGGTGCATAGAGGGTATCAGAACAGGCCAGTGAGGATGTTATTTGGAAGGTTCGTTCCGCCAGGAAGGAACAAATCCATTCAAGGGCTTTTCCACGAGGAGCACAACGGGAACCATCAAGGACAAACAGACCAAGAAAACACAGAACAATTAGTCATCAATATCAGCGACTACCAACTCACCCAACATGAAATCCAACTCTTACAAAAGGGAACATCGTTTGTACCCACGACCGATTCCAATAACTTGGAACTCGAAGTCAGTTTCTTTAAACTCATGCGCAAACTCCGACTTCGCCACTTTTTTGATAATGTGTTACCACCTAATCCGCAAGTTGAACCGGACCAACTACTTGGACTGAGACCACACAGCACATTTCAATCACCAGTCAGCCACAAAACCTTGGATCTATTTGAAAATAGAGTTAAACAAGATCTACTGAAAATCAACCACAAGAACAAAAAAACCAAGAATATTACACAAAAGGATTTAACCACATTGAGAAAAATATCCAACAACTAAACGATCACATGTGTTAAAGCAGACAAGGGCGGCGCCCTCATAATCATGAACACGATCATGTATGAATCTAAAGTGTTGGAACACATAAGTGACACGACAACATACATGAAACTGGACGGGAGTCCGACAATGGAATATATGAAAACTCTAAACAACATATTGGACAAAGCACATGAAATGGGAATAATCAATGATAAAACCAAGAACTTTCTCACCAAGTCCAACCCTAGGAGCCCGACTTTGAGAATGGTCCCCAAGATACACAAAAACCTAAGGGACCCCCCCATGAGACCAATCGTCTCTACATGCGGGAGTCTACACGAACCCATAGGGCAACTATTGGATAAATACCTTCAACCAATGGTACAAACAATGAAAACGTATACCAGAGACACCACACATTTCATTTCGAAATTGATGAATCTCAAGTTAGAAACAAACGAGGAACTGATCTTATGTACAGCTGATGTACGTTCTCTGTATACGTCAATACCCCACTCCTTGGGGATTGAAGCAATTGAACAGTCTCTACTCAAATCTGACATGGAAAGACCCTTCCAGACGTTCCTGATGGAACTCATGCTGTTTACGTTGTACCAAAGCTATTTTAAACATCAAGATACATGGTACCAACAACTCGTGGGAATGGCTATGGGCAATTCAGCGGCTCCCGCGTATGCGAACATTTTTATGCAACATTTTGAAGAAAACCATATACTCAACAACAAACAATGGACGGATCACCTAATTCTCTTCACAAGATATATAGACGATATCTTCATCGTTTGGAAAAGCACACAAGAAGAACTCCAACACCGACTGGTGGAATTTAACCACATTGATGAAAGAATACAACTAACTTGGGAAATTTCAAAAGACAGCGTCAACTTTTTGGATGTCAAAGTCTCTATCAAGGGACAAGTGTTCGAAACCGATCTATATACCAAACCCACCGACAGGAACAATATGCTACACTACAGCAGCTTTCATGAATCTAATTTAAAAACACATTTACCATTTTCACAAATGGCACGAGCAAAACGGATCACATCAAACCCACATAATGCCACACAACGGATCAAAGAAATTGCAGGTAAATTTCGAAATAGAGGTTACCCTGAAAATATCATTGAAGATTCCATACAGAGGATTAACAACCTAGAAAGACAGAAACTCCTACAACCAAGCGCCAAGAAACAACAGACACGTTTAGTGGTCGTCTCTAAATTTTCTACTGCTACCAACAAGTTTAAAAGGATCATTCACCAACACTGGCCATTACTGAATCTGGAGCCAGACTTCAATCAGATCTTTCAGGAACCTCCATTATTCGCATTTACCAGATCACGTAACCTAGGAGAACTTGTACAACACAAACCAAGTAAACCAGTTATCTACTCAGGCACCAAACCATGTTTCAATTGCGGAAACTGCAACTGCATCATCCGAGGCAATACAATTAACCACCCCATGAAAGGCCACAAGATAAAACTCCAAGTCAACGCCACATGTGACACCAGCAATGTCATCTATGCTTTAAAATGCCCGTGTGGAAAACTATACATCGGAAAGACAGAACGGAAAATCAAAACCAGGCTTACAGAACACAAATCTAACATCCGTCTAAAGAGTACCAAATCAGCACTAGCAGTTCATTTTCATGAAGAGAAACATAATATTGCCCAACTGAAATTCACCATACTGGAAACAATCGCCAAACAGGAGGGTAGAGACAATACTAAATTCCTCCTTCAAAGAGAAAATGTATGGATCCAAAGACTGTCCACACAGAAGCCATTGGGGCTTAATGAAAGAATTGAACTCTCTTGTTATCTTTAAAGTTGCCCACGGACTGAGTTAGTAACTCCTGCGTAATTTAAGGATCACTTATTAATTTCCCGTCTTATTTCACTCACTGTATACCAGAACATTATTCTGATTCATTATGTATATGATTGTATTACTTGACTAATTTTCTTTTTATCACCACATACTTTTTGGCATGCATTTGGCCATATCACCCCACACCTGATCATCCGATCTACCAGTCACATTAACACAACTACATTCCCCAACCTGCACCGCGTTTTAACCTCACTCGAACTAACGATAATACCACACTGTCCCTTTAACTTTTAGGAACACTCCCATCTTCCTCCAGTTAGCACACGTGATCGCGTCCCTTTAATGATACGAAACGCGGTCAATGGCGTTTCCGCCAGAACCAGCGTTCATGAAAGGAGGAACCTACTAACAACACCCAGGTTAGTCCGACTTTACAAACACCGGGAATCATGTTATTGCTGTTAAACTCTGTGCACCATTAACTGATAACTAATGCACTCCTCCCTACGTTTTCATTTACAGGACCATGCACAATTGTTTTGAATGACACACGTAAGCATAGCCCCGCCGACTTTGCATGCGATTTTTTCCACACGGGAATATCTGGGTCACAGGAAGGTGAACCCCATAAACTACCCTCACCTTTTCCACTACCGTTAAAACACCCACCTTGATTTAGGTCATATCATCATGTATGCGTTTATTTAAGTTGAACCCACGTCCCTATAGAGACATCATTTATGATTCTTATGTTTTTGATTACAGTGTCCTTTCCCTGATGAAGGGGTGTACGATAACCCCGAAATGCATTGGATGTACATAAGGATGGTATCACATTATGCAAATGAAGAATGTCAATGATTCGTATCAAAGAAGTTTATGAATAAACCGATAATTGCAATCATCATTGAAAGTTTTCGAAACCTCTGTGACTCATAGAGGAATTATAGTGTGCATACGAGGATGGGACCAGTGGTCCACTGACCCCACATTTTTGACTTTTCCACGGACACCATTTCTATATAACTCCTTGATGATAATTTCGTGGGATATGGTGTCAAAGGCCGCGCTCAGATCTAAAAGCACGAGCGCGACCGTCTGACCATTGTCAAGGAGATTTGGGATGTGTTCCGTAACTCCAAGAAGGGTGGTTTCTGTCGAGAAGCCAGCCTGAAAACCCGATTGGGAGGGGTGCAGAAGCGAGTTTTCTTCGGCAAACGCGGATAAGACCGAGTGAACGTGTCTCTCCAAACATTTGGAGAAGGCAGGGAGCAGGGATATGGGTCTGTAGTTGGCTGGGATTTCCGGGTTTGCTGTGGGCTTTTTTAGTAGTGGCGTGACCATGGCGTGTTTCCTTAGGGCCGGAACTGAGGAAAGATCAAATTAGGAATTAAGAAGGTTTGCGATGATTTCCAGGGAGCGATCGTCCAGTTGTTTAATAATTTTGATCGGAATAGGGTCCCTGGGGGAGCCCGACTTGATGTTCTTAAGGATAGTTTTCAGTTTGTCTACTGAGATGGCAGGCCAGTATTCCAGTGTATTTTCACAGGAGGGAGTATATTCTAAGTCAGAGGAAGGGGGTGGTTCTTTTTTGTTGGCATTGATGTCTATAATGATTTTTTCGATCTTTTCCGTGAAAAAGCATGCTAGAGCTTGGCATTGTTGAGTGTTCAGTGGGGGAGCTGAGGCTGTGGTATGAGCGCCTGCCAGCTCTTTAACTTTATTGAACAATGTTTTCGGCTTATTAGTTGCTTCCATGATAGTGGTAGAGACGAATACAGCTTGTGCTTTAGCGCAGGCCGTGTGGTATAAATTCCTGGCTTCATGATAAGTTATTTTTGCGTCAGGGGTGTAGTTTTTTCGCCATTTACGCTCAAGTGCTTTACATTTAGATTTTTCGGTTTTTAAAATGTCATTAAACCATGGAGCCGGATGGCGGTGTCTACTTCCTTTAATGAGAGAAGTGGGTAAGCATTGATTAACAGCATCGCTGAGCCAATTGTGAGAAGCTACCGCTAGGCTGTCCATGTTTTGACCGTTACTAGGAGGGTTGTCATGGAGTACCGAGTTGAGTTTTGCCAGGTCCACTAGCTTCCAGTTTTTTCTAGATATAGCGGGAAAGTCAGGTTGCGTGATGGGGGTAGGTGGGAGAATTATGCTGAATTTTAATAGATGATGGTCAGACCAACAAATGGGTGTGGTGTTGAGCCATTTTAACTCATTGATGTTAGAGATTATAGGGTCCAGCAGATGGCCGGCTTTATGTGTAGGTCCAGAGTTGACCAAGGACAAGTTTAGGGCCTTCAGATCGTCTAGCAAGTTTGAACAAAAGGGGATGGAAGGGTCCTCCAGGTGTAAGTTTAGATCACCCAAAAGAGAAAAATTGCTTGAGGTAATGTAGTATGGAGTGATATGATTGGCTAAATTTGATGCCCATTCGGAGGAATTGCCGGGGGGCCGGAATATCAATAAGCCTGACATCGTGAAGTTTGGGTTCAGAGAGATTTTGAAAAGGCCTGCTTCACAGTCTGGGATGGCTACTGGTTCTAAAGTACATTTCAAATCTCTATTAAAGATGATTGCAATTCCGCCACCTAGCTGTTTATTTCTGTCTATCCTAGTGATAGCTTAGTTATCAGGGAGGGCAGTAGCAACGTCCGGTCCGGCACTATCGTGTAGCCATGTCTCTGTCAAGAAGAGGACGCTAAGATTATCTTTTAATAGAAGGTTGAAAATGTCAAATTTGTGTTTCGGTAGTGAGCGGCAGTTAGTACTGTAGAGCACGTATTTTTGAGCCTCGATGTTGCGAGGTAGTTTGCGTTTTCTGTGTCTTCTAGGGGTGTCGGAATAGGGTTGGCAGATGGTAGTGGTCAGTTTGCAGTTAGCGCAGGAGCTTACTCCTGTTTTATGAAGATTGAGTGTTGTGCACCTTATATTAGTGGTAGGGCGTAGCGCTCTAAGTTCCGAAGGAGATCTTACCAGCCTTTTAGGAGAGTGGGGAGCATGGTCCTCTGCCCCGTACCCCGTCCTGGCACGGACGGGCACAGACGGGCTAGTCTTTGGCGTGACTTCGGCGTGCCGCCGGTGTGCCCGCTGCGCTCGTCCGCTGCGCTTCCGAGGAGTGTGCATGGTAATAAGGAGAGGGAGGGGGCGTGGCTACTTGTAGGGGGCGTGGCCAAGTATCACATGGGTAGTGAAGTCGTCAGGGAATTGGCCCTTCCTACAGCAGCGCTCGAGTGAGCAACACAGTATCACACAGTTCAGTTCTTAAAATCAACTAATAATGTGCAAAATCGGCAATAGATTTAAAAGAAATTGAGGAGCAACACCCCCGGCTTCCGCCTCAAGGGTAGCTAACTTGTCAAAACCGGCTGCAACTCAGCGCGGCGATTTAAACCTCCGGGAGGGGGCATGGCTACTTGTAGGGGGCGTGGCCCGGTATCACGAGGGTAGTGAAGTCGTCAGGGAATTTGCCCTGCATACAGCAGCGCTCGAGTGAGCAACACAGTATCACACAGTTCAGTTCTTAAAATCAACTAATAATGTGCAAAATCGGCAATAGAGTTAAAAGAAATTGAGGAGCAACACCCCCGGCTTCCGCCTCAAGGGTAGCTAACTTGTCAACATCGGCTGCAACTCAGCGCGGCGATTTAAACCTCCGGAAGGGGGTGTGGCTACTTGTAGGGGGCGTGGCCAAGTATCACGTGGGTAGTGAAGTCGTCAGGGAATTGGCCCTTCCTACAGCAGCGCTCGAGTGAGCAACACAGTATCACACAGTTCAGTTCTTAAAATCAACTAATAATGTGCAAAATCGGCAATAGAGTTAAAAGAAATTGAGGAGCAACACCCCCGGCTTCCGCCTCAAGGGTAGCTAACTTGTCAACACCGGCTGCAACTCAGCGCGGCGATTTAAACCTCCGGGAGGGGGCGTGGCTACTTGTAGGGGGCGTGGCCCGGTATCACGAGGGTAGTGAAGTCGTCAGGGAATTGGCCCTGCCTACAGCAGCGCTCGAGTGAGCAACACAGTATCACACAGTTCAGTTCTTAAAATCAACTAATAATGTGCAAAATCGGCAATAGAGTTCAAAGAAATTGAGGAGCAACACCCCCGGCTTCCGCCTCAAGGGTAGCTAATTTGTCAACCTCTCCTGTCCCGTTGCCTCTCCTGCCCCATCACTTCTCCTGCCTCGTCACTGCTCCTGCCCCGTCACTGCTCCTGCCCCGTCACTGCTCCTGCCCCGTTCACTGCTCCTGCCCTGTTCACTGCACTGCCCTGTTCACTGCTCCTGTCCTGTTCACTGCTCCTGCCCGTTCAAAGCTCGTGTCCTTTTACCACTCCTGTCCTTTCACCGCTCCCGCCCGGTTACCGCTCTAGCTCATGCCCCGTTACCCCTCCTGCCCCGTCACCTCCCCTGCCCCATCACCTCTCCTGCTGCGTCACCTCTCCTGCCCCGTCACCTCTCCTGCCCCGTCACTTCACCTGCCCCGTCACTTCTTCTGCCCCGTCACTGCTCCTGCCCATTCACTGCTCCTGTCCAGTCAGTACTCCTGCTCATGCTCGATCAACACTCCTGCTTCGTCAATTCCCCTGCCCCTCCCTTCTCCTGGCCCGTCACTTCTCCTGCCCCATTCACTGCTCCTGCCCTGTTCACTGCTCCTGCCCCGTTCACTGCTACTGCCCCGTTCACTGCTCCTGCCCCATTCACTGCTCCTGCCCTGTTCACTGCTCCTGCCCCGTTCACAGCTCCTGCCCCAATCACTACTCCTGCCCTGTTCACTGCTCCTGTCCGTTCACCGCTCCTGCCCGGTTACCACTCCTGCTCATGCCTAATCACCACTCCTGCCCCATTACTACTACTGCTTCGTCACTTCTACTGCCCCATCACCTCTCCTGCCCATCACCTCCCCTGCCCCGTCACCTCTCCTGCCCCGTCATCTCTCCTGCCCCGTCATCTCTCCTGCCCCGTCATCACCCCTGCCCCGTCACCTCTCCAGCCCCGTCACCTATCCTGCCCTGTCACTTCTCCTGCCCCGTCACTTCTCCTGCCCGGTCACCTCTCCTGTCCAGTTACCTCTCCTGCTCAGTCACCTCTCCTTTCCTATTGCCTCTCCTGCCCCGTCACTGCTCCTGGCCCGTCACTTTTCCTGCCTCGTCACATTTCCTACCCCGCCACTTTTCCTGCCCCATCATCGCTCTTGTCCGTTCACTGCTCCTGCCCGTTCACTGCTCCTGCCCGTTCACTGCCCCTGTCCGGTCAGCACTCCTGCCTGATCACCTGTCCGGTCAGCACTCCTGCCTGATCACCGCTCTAACCCCATCACTTCTCCTGTCCCATCACTTCTCCTGCCCGTTCACTGCTCTTATCCGTTCACTGTCCCTATTCGCTCACTGCTCCTGCCAGTTACCGCTCCTGCCCATGCCTAATCACCCTTCCTGCCCCTTCACTTCTCCTGCCCCATCAGTTCTCCTGCCCCGTCAACTCTCCTTTCCTGTCACCTCTCCTGTCCTGTCACTGCTCCTGACACGTCAACTCTCCTGCCCCGTCACTTCTCCTATCCGGTACTTCTCCTGCCCGTCACTTCTCCTGCCTGTCACTTCTCCTGCCAGTTACTTCTCCCCGGGCTCCTCTCTTGCCCTAGTACCTCTCCTTTCCTGTCGTCTCTTCTGTTCAGTCACTGCTCCTGCTTAGTTCACTCTGTGTACAACATTGGCAAATTACACAAGGTGTCAAGTTCCCCCCAGCACTCTGTTTGGGGAAAGCTCCTCTGTAATCACTAACTCTGATATCACTGGCAGGATATGCTAAAGGCAGAGGGCGGGCGCATTGTCATTCGAAAGGGGATAATCTGCCTCAATCAGAATGACAATGGGCCTGCCCTCAGTCTTTGCGAGCTCAGGGAGTTCAACAGAGAAGTGCGAGCCGCCCCTGGAAGCTGAATGAAAAAAGTTATCGTTTTAAGTAGGAATATGCTTGCCGTCCCGGGATGCTTTTTTTGAAAGTAAGAAGTAGGGGAACGGACTGAAATAATTTTTAGAAGTAGGGGCACGCCGTGCCCTTCCGTCCCCGCCCACTTCTACCACTGCTAGCAGTCAAGTTACATACTTTGGAGGGATCATTGTGTGCCGTATAAATTAGAATGGTACAGAATTATCGTAACCAAAATTTCATCTGATAGAAATACCATGTCATAACTAATGCTTCCAAAAATATTGCAGTTTTGGATTTAGTAAAATAAAATCAATACAGATTGAGACACTGTGATATTCTGACATACAACCAGCATAATTATTATTATCTTTCTCAATATAGTGCATACACGTCTGTCGATATGTCCATTTATAACTCTATTGATGCTTTACAGTCCAGTAACTCATGGCTTCTTGTTTTATTACATTTCAGACAATACTTGTTCTGCTACGGCATTTACATGCGGCAATGGTCGGTGCATCCCGTTGCGCTGGCGCTGTGATCAACACAATGACTGCACGGATGGCAGCGACGAGCGGAATTGTCCCACTCGAGGTCCCTCAACCTGCTCTGCTGACATGTTCACCTGTGCCAACAACATGTGCGTCCCTCGAATTTGGCAGTGCGACACAGACAACGACTGTGGCGATGGATCGGATGAAGTAGGCTGTGGTAAGCAGGTCTCTAATTGGTATGAAAAAAGTAGGAGGTCTCCAGAAGGGGCGTGGCTTAAACACAAATTACATTTCTGTGATTCCCAAAGTGAGCCACCCTACCACTATTTTGGTGCCTCGCTGAGCTTTCGGTTATTGTATTCAGATATATAAAGCAACAGCTGACACACTCCTAAAACTAGCCAGGACTATTGGCTTTGTCAATTGTTGTTAGCTGTTTAAGATGAATGAGCAAAAACAATGATTTTGTTTTGAATAATTAATATTGCAAATGTTTCAATTCTGATATTGTGAGACTGTGAATTTTACATTACTGAGGCCTGTGGATGAGATGGTGGTCTTCAGCCTCTCAGTCACTTCTGTCATGTCTACTCAATGTTATACATGTGCACCCTTTTTGTCTCCACATTTCCTCCATCTACATATTACACGTCTCATCTTTCCTCATCATGACCCTCTCGTCATTCTGTCCTAAATGCACTTCTAAGAGGATTTACCAGCTGCCAAACAAACAGCGCCGTCACTCACCTGTTGGTGTATTTTCTTTTACTTCTGCCAAATTTTGACAGCTGTGTTCTTCCTTCACACACATCTGATAAGAATCACAATTGCCACTGAAATAATTGACCACTGTTCTGTGCGCTCTGCCGAGAGGCCAAAGATTGGATGACCATGAATACTGAATACCTTTATGACCCATTGTGGGAAACTCGCCCTGCTTTCAGCCTCAACTCCCGAGTGCGCTCAGTGGCCCATAATAAATACATGGAGGCCACTCAGTTCAAAGTGTGTGCTCAGGGCCGGACTGGTATTGCAGGCATCGGGCAAAACCCTGGGAGGCTGGTTCGGCAGAGGCACACATGTCTGGGACAACAGTTGGTGGCCGAGCGATTTGGGCTTGCCTCCTAACCCAACTATAAAAGCTAAAAATTTAGGAATAACACTGGATAAGGATTTATCCATGAAATCTCATGTTTCCATAGTTTGCGGCAGAGGCTTCGGCCTCTTGAAGATGCTCAGACGACTATTCCCTTGGGTTCCGACAGATTGTAGGAAAACACTAGTCCAATCACTATTGATGAGTAGGTTGGACTACGGTAATTCACTGTTTGTGGGAATGGCAGACTACCTATTTTCCAAATTGCAGTTGGTCCAGAATGCCGCTGCCAAAGCCATCTGTAATAAAAGAAAATACGACTCAGCCAAAAAATGCATGCGTGAGCTTCACTGGCTCCCAATGAGACAACGAACCATTTTTAAACTGTTGTGTATTTCACACAAAGTACTTCACAATACAGGCCCCATCATCCTACATGACATGATCAGATTTCATAAACCCTCTAGAAACCTACGATCTATGACGTCAGGAAGAGCATCCATAACCCGAGCTCGGACTGTCAGGATGGGAGAGAGGGCCTTCTCTCACATTGCCGCAACAAAGTGGAACGAGTTACCTCCTAAACTCAGAACTACTGACTGCTTCCTTTCATTTAGGAAACAACTAAAAACATTCCTTTTCCCCAGGCCAGATCAATAATTTCCAATCAGTGCCGCCGTTAAGTCACTTGCAATTCTTCCTCAGCGCCGTGATGTCCTTTCAGGATGAATGTTAGCGCTTTACAAATAAAATAAATACAAATAAATACAAGGGTAGGGACCGGTTTTGCAGAGATGGGGGCAGTTTTGTTACTCAGGCCATTTTTGCAACAGTGCCGCAATATTGGCCCACGGTAACAAAAGCAGAAGTGCTTCCCCCCTCCCCTCAACCCTCCCCCTCTCGAGGCTAGTCCGGCAAAATTGCCTGGACTGCTTTGGATTCCTAGTCCAGCCCTGTATGTGCTATAAAAGTGAAATATGCTGAATGAAAAAATATACAGAAACACAACAACCTGGAAATAGCAAACACTATTAGGGAATGCAATAGGAAGTAAAACGTGTGAATTGTAAACGGAAACCAAATCACTGCCATGGATTGCCTAAACTTTTTTTGCATTCATTGTTAAAACAAATAGATCAGGGTTTTTTGCTATTGCAGTACAGGACATGAATACAGGGTCAGATAGGGACGTTTTTAATTACTGCAGGTCTGAGACCTGGAGGGACCTGACCCACTTAAAGGCCTTGCGGTAAGTAACTATGCACTAGATTCCTATTGGGAATTGTCACTGTTGGGTATGAAGTAATGACCACAAGCTGCAGAAGTTATTGTGAAACATTATTTCTGCTGAATGCAGAACACTTTGTGCTCGAAGATGTAGGGGAAGATGGGTTTAACCAGACATAAAATATAACAAAATCAAAAGCTCTGCAATTCAGTTTTCGGTTTTTATTAAGAATTCGGCCAAATTTAGGCCTTTGCGTATACAATTAAAAAAAAATACTTAAAGAAAGTAAACAGCTCTGTGGAGGGAAAAATCATCATCCCATTTAATGCTGTTTCAGATATTCCTTCAATTTGAATGAGGTGTTCTTGGCTTTTGCTTGATGGAGTTGGCCTTGGAAACAGTCTGAACTGGTGGACTCATTCCTATGGTTGTTACATTAGCTAGATTTCGATTACATGTTTGTATCTTTTATTCTGTGGTAGGACTTTTAATATGATTCAGCATTTGCCCTTTTGGAAATATGCAAGCCTACTGTTTCCCGTCTCTTTCTAGTTTATGTATAATTAGTTTAAAATAGTGCCTATTTTAATGTACACGTAAGCCACGATTCGTCTAAACAATATTTAAGACTTTATTGCTAAGGTAGATTTAATGTACATTAACTAAGGTCAAACATATAACTCAGTGAAGACTACAAACTACGTCCGTAGGCGGTAAGTACCATATGGCAGTGTTCCTTGTATCCTGGTTAGTCGCAGCTGGCTGCCTTGTTATGTAAACTAAGTCCTGCAGTCGTCGACTGTTTTACGTGTTTCCTTTTCTGCTGTAGCTCCTCCTGCTATGCATGCCTTCTCCATTCAGCCTTTACCTTGCGTGCAGATGCTTTTACCATGCATGGCTTTAACAATCATGGTAAATATAATATGGAAAAAATCCACACACACACGTGCAAAAAGCATTTTGTGATTTGATTTGGTGTTGTTTCACGAATCTTCACAACACTTAAAAAAAAAATCTTCCACCTTAGCTCCGGCCTGAAAAGTGTTGGTGTAAATCATCAGCGGGGGCCGAGGATAAGGGAAGTCCCTAAATTATTTTTCGCCATTAATTTTTCCACCGGAAATTAGACAAGGCTTCAGCTAAAATGGCTGAATGGAATTGCACTAATTTGGTCTAGGAACTGTACTTTTTGTGATTTGGTGTAAATACATTCAGTAGTTGTTGAGAAGGTAAGGCTAAAACACAGATATTTCACACTGCGGAGGGTGTGCAGTGCCAACAGATCTCGATTTAAGATGCAATTGGTTGCCACCACATCAACAAAGATATGGAGACAGCCATTTTAGGACTCTGGGCCTAAGTCCCCTGTCCTAGAAATAAATGTAAAAAAAGATGTGCTGCCCTCCTCCCCAAGCCTTCGTGAAGCTTCATGAACCCCATCCCCTTGGGCTACTACCTTCATAATAAAGGGAAGGGCTGCACAGTCCCTCTCCCTGAGCCTCAAAAAGGCCCCTGGGATCCCATCCACTAAGGCTGATATGTCAAAGAAAGAGAGGGGGACATGTGGCTTTCCTCCCGTGCTGTAGATTGGCCCCGGGGACTCCAGCCCCCGGGGCCAAATCTAAGCAGTGTCCCAAGGACACTGCTGTTTTCTGCTCAAGACAGTGTGGTCATATAATGCCCACACTCTCCCGGGCAGACACCACAACATTGCTCTTACACAGTGGGAGCATTAAATTAGAGAGCCGGCTTCCGCTAGCACCCATCTAAGTGCCGGCCAGGGAGCCGGCTGAGGGCCTGTAGCCCTGGTGGCCCCCTCCAGCCTCCAACAAAAGTTGAAAAGATTAGAAAAGTGACTAGCTCCCACCACTGGAGCCAGCAGGGCCTTTGGGGCTTTGAGGCTCTCCCCACAGCCCCTAATGAAAATAAAAAGTATGGGTGTCCCTAGTGGGTCACCGGGAGACCCCCAAATTATATTTAAAAAAATAAAGGAATAATAATTGTGTGTCAGAAACCACTCATTTATTATTTACCGTTCCAGCAAGGCGTACCCCACTGGTTGGTTTTATGATTGCACTTTTTGCCTGAAAAAAGTATAAAAAAAAGACTCAAATACATGTTAATATTTTTAAAAAGGGCTTTATTGAAAACATTTTGTCCCAATCCCGCTGAATATACATTTGGTTCTCATTATTAGTCATTTTTTGACAAAGCTAATAGTTCTTCTTTATATGTCAATGTACTGACCCTTTGATAAAGCCAATAGGCAATGCCACTATTATTTTGTTTTTGAGTATGTGACAAAGTAGGACTTCTTTACTTAAAATGACACCTTTTAAATTGTTACATGATGCAGTAGTGCGTCGGGAGGGGGCCTGTTGGGTGGCCAGGCCCTGCACCCAATCTCATGTCATGCATGCATAGCAAAGGACATCTTACTTTCTCTTAAAAATATCGAAATTCATGAAAAAAAAGGTTAAAGTGACTATTATAGTTAGGTATTTTGAAAAATCTTACGAATTCGTTACAAAAACAAAGGTTAAAGGGTCATTATAGTTAGGTGAAAACGTCTGTTAAGCATATTGTTTTAAATGAAAAAACAATAAAATTCAGTTCACTGGTTATAATTAGGGGTGGAACAAATGTTCAATTCTGCCGGCGGAATTGGAGGGATTTAGTAATTCTACGATACTCATTTAACACAGATTTACTAATGTATTCTGCCGCTCTGCCTGGTGAATTAATCTGCATTGCAATTGGTTTTTAAACAGAGCTAGAAGAGGGTGCAGTCCCTCTATGTTTAAAAACCACTGCAGATTAAACCTTAATCTGAAGTGATTTAAACATACAGGGACTGCTCCCTCTACCAGTCCTGCTTAAACCCATGCAGTGTATACCCATCAATGACATTACATAAGTATACATGGGCACGGCGAAGTATGCACTGGAGTGGTTACCCCTCTGTGCCCTTAAATACTTATGTAACGGCACCAAGGGATATGCATTACACTTTTTGATTTTGGAGATTTATATAGCACAATCTCTACCCAAAGGTATCAGAGCTCTTTACATGAGCACCATGTGCGTTACAGATGGACTTTTATCAAGACTAAACGGCTATGCCTGTTTGTGGAATCTTTCTGGGAACTTAGCAATTCAGAATCCTGTACAGTTACATGTATGTTTTCAAAAGTGAGTATGTATGGTTAAAATCATATCCAACCTGCAATTTTGTTAAGCAAATAGGGACTGTGCATTGTTAAATTCACATTCGATCAGTACTTTTTAAATTCAGCAGTAAACCCCTGAGATTCAACATTACTACAACATATCTTAGCATGTCCCAAAGACAAGGAAGAGAAGGAAAACAAGAAGAAAAAGCAAAGTGAGGGGAGGGAAACCAGAAAACAAATTATCGTCCTTAGCCTCTTCATGTAATTCATTTCCTCTAAGCTCATTGTGTAAGAAATTCAGTAAACTCTTATAAATGCTCATAAAGTTCTGCATCAGTGTTCAAACCACAGATAATTTCACTTTGAATTGAAATATTCCACTTGGATTCAGATCTTCTTAATATTAATTTTACTATCCCCTCCTGTGGGTTTGGGTCTTGAATGCTGAATTGCATAGAAGCACAAATTGCTTCTGTCACCCATATGCTCCTCCCAGATATGTTTAGCCATTACAGATGTGAAGTCTGTTAGAAATTGCTTGTAAACGCTGTAGTATACGAAGTTTGAATTTGTTGATGGTGCTTCCAACATATTTCTTGCCACAGCTGCATTCCAGTACCTAAATTACATGAGTGGTTTCACAATGTCTCTGTACTAATCTTTTTAACTCAGCCATCTGATAATTCTAACAATGTTTTGTTCTGACCATGTTGATAGGCCTTGCATTTTTCACATCTGAAAAAACCTGGTTTCTGCAACCCATTCTTTGTCTCAACTTTTGTATTGGTCATATTCCTTTGAATGAAAATATCCCCATATAAAGCTGTTTTTCTATAGGTAATGCTGGGATGGTAAGATAAACATTCTTTTAAATCTTCATCTTTTTTCAAAATACTATAGTTATTGTTGAGGAATTTCCTAATTTCATTATTTGAGTAATTAGAATGCACAATATAGCTTGTTGCTGTTTCCTTGATCAAGCTTTTAGCTGTCTTTGGAATTAATAGTGCCTCTCTATTTTTCATTCTTGCTCTTCTAATATTGTGATTGGGTAGCCTGGTCTTCTAAGTCTTAGGAACATCTCTTGCCCTTGGATCTCAAATTCTTTCAGTTCAGAACAATACAGTTTTGCTCTCAAGATTTCTCCATACGGCACACTCAATTTCAATGCCTTTGGATGCGCTCAATGTGCAAACAGGATAGTATTGCAACTGGTTGGCTTCCTGTCTATTTTGTTTCAAATTCTGTTGTTTTCTATGCACACTCCAATATCGAGAAAATTAATGCTCCTGTTACTGATTTTATATGTAAATTGTAAATTCTGTGGGTTGTTACCTAGTGATTGTAGGAAGGTTTCCATAAAGTTACCTTTTTGAGTATTTCAGCATTTTCAAAAGTCCACACTGTCTCTGCCTCAACCTCACCCCCCGTCCCCCATGGTGAGGTTCACATATGTTCGGGCAAAAGAAGTGCCCATTGTTGTGCCCTGTTTTTGAATATAGTACTTTCAATCCAAAAGGAAAACGTTGTTCTTTAAGCAGAATTCCATGATTTCTAGAAGCATCTCAGTATGTTCTAATAAACTCAATGATCTGGATCATAAAAAATGTCTGCAGGCTTTTAAGCCCTCTTCATGTACTATATATGTATACAGGGACACAACATCAATTGTTGCCATTATTGAATCCTTCTTCCATGGAATGCCATATATCCAATTGAGAAAATCCATTGAATCTCTGATGTAGGATGGGAGGCTGGCGACATAGGGAAACAAAAAAATCTCCAAAAATCTTGGGACATTCGCCAGCAGTGAATCACAGGAACTGACTATTGGGTGGCTCAGTGGGTTTTTGAGACGTTTATGGACTTTAGGTAGGAGATAAATCATTGGTGTCATGGGATACAGCTTTTTCAGATATCATTCAAAAGCCCCCATTCATGCTTTATCTTTAGTTTGTGATGAAAGATTGCCTTCATCTCTTCCGTGGGATATCCCACAAAGTTTCCATAATAGTCTGGATTATCCAACTGTTTCCTAACCTCTTGGAGAGATTTGCTCCAGTCCATTATCACTATATTCCCCCTTTGTCAGAGGCCTTAACAAGAATGTTATTGTATTCTTGCAGATCTTACAAAGCCAACCAATCTTCTTTGGTCATGTTTCTTTTACAATGAAGATTCGTTTTCTGTTCTTTCAGTGGTTTGGTTCTTATGGCTTCTGACACTAACTCTAGAAAGAGATCCACTTTATTTCCTGCCAGTAGCTGCAGACAAAATCTGGATTTTGTTTTACTTCCACTGGTAACTGGCCGGTCTATTTCAATACCAGCTGCAACACAATATTCCAGATCAGAAATTGTTTCTTCTTTATTTATTTCTTGCCAGCCATCAATGTCTAAGGTATAGATAGCTCTTAATTGGTGGTACATCTTCAGTTGTCAGAATTGATAAAACCTGAGGTGCAGCAGTTTTTTCCTTTGTTGTTCTTTAATTGCAAAATATTTCTTTAGTTTCAATTTTCTACAGAATTTGTACAGGCTGATCTTTGCAGTTGCTAAATCCATCCTAACTTGGGCAAAATGTCAGACCTTTGTTTAAGAGATTCTTATGTTTCTCATCCAGTTGTTTTGACGAAAGATTTATCACTAACTCGTTCATTTGAGTTAATCCTATGTTGTCTTTGTTCCTCTGTCCCCTCTTCCTTTTCCTGCACCTGCTTGTTCTTTTTGATTTCCCATATTGGGCCCGCCCCTTCTTCTAGGTGTCACTTATCTTACCATTACGTACCATGTGTGGCACAAATACTTACCTGCTTGTTAAGGCATGTGAAATAAAATGAAAAGACGATTTATAAAGCGCGGTAGCTGCCCTCAGGCGTCCTAGCGCTATGTGTGTGGTAAAGGCATTGCATGGTAAAGGAAATTGTTGCAAAGACCGTTTCCCCATGAATTCTAGCTGTGCACTAGTGGAAAGTGCTCAGGCTCGTTGTGTACTTTAGCACCTCATGATGGGCCGGAGCTTGGTGTGCATCTGAGACATGTACTGCAGCTGTATGTTCAACCTACTTCAGGTTCAAACCCTGCCCACCACTGACTGAGAGTTACTCCTCCAGTGGCTTATAAAAGATTTCCCTGAGGGCAAGGAGGGTACCACAGCTGTACTCTCTACACTAGCCCATACATTAGGGACAGTGGAACTGTTCCCATGTAATTGTGGAATATCCCTATAGAAACAAAAATCTCAAAATCTTAACAATATTTTCCATTTAGGATAGGAGCTTGGTGGGCACATTTGGTACATTAGATGGTTTTAAAAGGCACTTTGTTTAATGCCACATTTTACTGACTGCAGAGACAGAATCAATGAAGGGTTGTTCTGATTTCTCAATTCGTGTACTTTATAGGATAGGGCTCACTGCTTCCTTTTTGTAGATTTGATCGGGCGGGGGGGTGGAAGGCTGACAGCTGAGAATAACCTACACTGTAACTGTATCATGGAAATAGCTAATTCAAAGTTCTCATTTTTACAAAGTTCAAACAGAGGCCATATGAATGCCTCGTGACTGACATGCTCGACCCCCCTCAATAAAATGTGAGGGGTGAAATGGACTTTGAAAGGTACAAAGCAAGACCTTGAATGAAACAGGTCATATTTGGATTGCAAATGAGTCATTGTCCATCCTGATGAGGGACAGTTGGCAGCTTAGGTGGATTCAAGTTTTTCAAATTTTATTCAGTACAATGTTTCTTTGTCTCCTAATATTTTACTAAGGCCAAAATGTGTTTGACGCAATTCCAACTTTGCATGCAGTTCACCTGGCAGCAAATCAAAATAAAGCATTTGGAAATAAGGGACCAGCCGGCACTCTCTATTGCTAGATGCCGACGAGTGACTTATCAGGTCCACGCGGTATTCTGGAGAATCAATCAAAACCTATCAAGGCAGGTGCGCAGAACGGAACAATAAGGAAGTTTTATATGCACATTATATCTTTCTCTGTTGACCGAACGATGCTTGTATGTAATTTTTTCTCAATGGCCTACTAGAGTAACAGGGTTGCTTAGCATGATGCTGTTTATGAGTGCAAGGCGTATGTTGTTACCGATTCTTCTCCAATAAAGTGACATTTGTTTTCATGAACTCTGGCATGGCCACCGAAGTCATCAGAGCTATTGTTGCACTGTGTCTTCAGTAAATCTAATGTGTCCTGCTTGAAGTCAGGGGCGGCTCCTCCGCTGAGACAGAAGAGCGTAGCCACACTGCTCTGCGAACAGTAATTAAAAGATAACTAAAATGATAATAACCAGCGTTATTATCATTTTCGTTTTCTGTTTCCTGGTGGGGACTGGACTGCCAGGGCTGGGGCCAGGAGGAGGAGTTGTTGCTCCACTCTTAAGTACGCATAACTGTTTGGCCGGCCCTCTCAGGCCGACCATAACAGTCATGCGCACTTTGCATGTTCTGCACCCAGGCTGCATTACACACTGGGTGCAGAACATGCCCAGGCCCCCATTCCCCGTCTGAGTGCCGAACCATGGCACTCCGACCAATCACAACGCTGCTTTGCAGCATTCTGATTGGCTAGGGGAGTCAGGATCCTGGGTGCTTCCTGGTTCCTGCTTCCCAGGAGCGAGAGGTGGCAATGGCGAGCGGACTGAAAGGTGATGGCCGGCCTCAGGTAAGTGTTTAAAAAATAATAATTTTAGTTTACACCCCTCCCCCCGCTCGCCATCCCATGTAAATAATGGCCGCCATTTCTTGAAGTCCTGGTGGTACCATTGCTTTCTGATGAGTTTTCATTGTAATGTATTCCTTGCAGCAGTCAGCCAAACTCCAACTTCTTTCTTTGCGTTCTCTTTTAATTTAGCTTATTCCCAAAGTTAGACATCACATAAGACTTTGAAACCAACGTAATTGGGCAGTCTCTAATATCTAGTGATAGGTGTATTTCCTCCCATGTGTTATGGACCATACATAATGCAATGTTTTTTCATGGCAGATGGCGAGCCCCTCAGTTTGAAAATCCCACCAGTTTCAAGTTCTAGCTATCAACACCTGATTATATAAAATAGTTAATGCCGGATTTGCATGGGGGCATATCAGTGTTCTACTATAATATTGATGTTTAAACATAATCCTGCCAAAATATAGTAGCAAGAATATCAACTACTACAATAGTGTGGAGATAAGTTGGAATAAAGCTCGATTGGAGAACTAGGAGAATGATCATTTTAGAAATAATATTTTTATATGTTCTTCCTCTCTTTTACTAAAATAATCCTGCAAGGTAGGTTGATATAATGAAGCATTATTCTGTTTATTACCCCACTTCTGATCCCTGTTACAGACCGTATTTGAACTATAGCTGAATAATTCCTTGATCGGCTATTAAATTATTTAAGCATAATGGGGCATATTTACCTGCAAGTCATGCAGTGCAGCAAGTCACCTTGCTGTGCTGCACTACGTGACCGGAAAAGGTCAGGAAAACACTGTATTTAACATAATCTTGTATTTTTGTAAGCTGGTGCAGAATGTGCTGCCTAGTGCCAGTGCAGGCACCCTCGCACCACAGTGCAAGGTTGCCTGTGTTGTAAGCAGGATAGTTTTTGGTCAAGAAGGGACACCTTCCTGCACAAAAACAATCTCCTGAGGCATTTTCCTCGTTTTCTGTGTGCTGCAGAATGCCAGGATGCTGAATGTCAGAGGCCACGTCCCGCAGCCAACCCCAAGCGCTGCTTATGACCTCACATATTACATCACTCACGACATCGTCTATGACAACTTTGAAAAACATCACTGAAACACATTAAGGGCCAGATGTAGGTAATTCCTATTTACCGACTCTTAAATACCGAATTTTACCGATTCTGTATTTAAGAGTCGGTAAATAGGAAGGGGGAGATGTAGGTAATTCGAATTTAAGAGCCATGAAGCCCATAGGAATCAATGGGCAATACCGAATCGGTATTTACCGAATCGGTAAATACCGAATCCTGCAAGGGTGCAGGGGGTGTCACTTTGACACACTCTAGCACCCCAATTACGGACTTGTGTGCCATGTGGCACACAGACATGCCCTAAGGGCATGTCTGTGTCTCACATTGCACAGGTGTGCATGCACAGATGTGCATGCACACCTGAATTCGGTATTTTACCACACAATAGGATTGAGTGGTAAAATACCGATTCTTAAGTGCCTGTGGCACTCTTAGGAGTGCCACCTACATGTAGATTTACCGAATCAGTAAATATACCGATTCAGTATTTTACCTATTCTGTAAATTTACCGTTTCGGTAAATCTACAGAATCGGTAAAATATAGGCCCCTAGATCTGAAAACCCTAATACCGGTCGGTAACGGCCGAATTCGGCCGTTACCGACCGGTATTAGGGCTCCTACATCTGGCCCTAAATGATATAATTGATGACAACATTGTGCATGGCAGTGGCGCAAGATATAGTTACTTGAGATAACTTTAACTGGTGAACTTCAGTGGTTTTGTTTGTTTAAAACAGCATGGTTTAACTGACATTTTCACCTAACTATAACATCACCTACCTTCATTTACTGGGTGTGGGTGGCACAGATGGCCCACCCCAAAACCAAAGACAAAAGTTAAATTAATGTTTGTTTCCTAAAGGGTTAAAAGAATAAATGGATTGAGTAGTAATGTTGTGCTTTTGGGTGTTCTTGTCAGATTTTTCAGGGACTTGCCAACCAGGTCAGTTCCAGTGCCCCGACCATCGCTGCATTGATCCATCATACGTCTGTGATGGGGACAGAGATTGCGTGGATGGAGCTGATGAAAATGGATGCAGTATGTTTCTTTATTTTCTTTCAATGCTAACTAAATTATCTTTTTTTCAATGAAAACTAACCCTGTGGCCCTCTGTTTCAGGGTATAACTGCACTGGCACTCAGTTTAAATGTGCAAGTGGAGATCAGTGTGTGAACAGCTATTACCGGTGCGATGGAGTGTTTGACTGCAATGACCAATCAGATGAGACTGGTTGTCGTAAGTACTGTATATCTAACAATATAAAATGTGACCAAAACACTAAGATGTGCAAGTAAAAATACACAATTGCTTGGATTATATTGATATAGAATGAATTCTATTGCTGGAATTCTCAGGTGTGAGATGTAAAGTCCAACCCTTTATTTGTCTTCTGTGGATGAGTTGTTACAACACATGATGTGCAGTTGAGCTAAAACCACAGTGGTAATTCAGCCATTGTAACTTATGTAACCATGGAGAAACTGAAAAACTGAATTAGGTGCTGCAGTGACTGTATATCAATTAGGGGAACGTAAACCTCTCTAGCTTTAAAAACATGGTCTGCCTTTCCTGACGCATGGAATTCTTAAATTATCAGCACTTAACCCAGTTAGTAGCACCATAAAATAGCATTCAAAACAGTAGCTTCATTTTTTAAATACATAGGAAGTGAGATATTTGGGAAAAAGGTCTGGTATTGTTAGTTTTAGTGCAAAAAAGCAAACCAAGAAACATTTCCTGGGATGAAGGCCGAAAGACAATGTGAATTCTTAATTTGAGCTCGTACAACATATAGTGCAAACAAAGTAAACTAAAGACTATATGCTGAGTTTGTCTATCTCATCGGATTTGGTATGTATGCCCTCTTTTCAGCCTTTGTTAGCATGCCAGTGGTTGCTTTCATTGCCCCATGTTTACAAAAGCAGAAGGGGCGCCTGGGGCTATTTTCAGTACTTGAGTATTGCAGTGGTGCCATGTCTGAATCTTTTCCAGTTATATTTGCTATTTAAGTACCCATTTGCCAACTGAGCCATTTTTACATCACTCAGTAATGCTGCTTTTCTCCCATTTGTTCAGTTGAGTGAATTTAGTTTGCAAGTGCATTTCCCAAAAACTGAGCCTTAGGTACCTTGTTGACGGCGCTACTAAACAGTACTGTACTGTGGACTGCCAACATCTATTTTGTTAAAGTGGTCATAGTAACAGAGCAAGTCTAAATTGTACATTGTACTATATTATTAAATTATAGGGTTACAAATAAAAAAGGCTCATCGAATACAAACTGCTGAACTTCGAAGACATGTTGTGTCTGTG
This sequence comes from Lissotriton vulgaris, assembly GCF_964263255.1. Taxonomy (NCBI): domain Eukaryota; kingdom Metazoa; phylum Chordata; class Amphibia; order Caudata; family Salamandridae; genus Lissotriton; species Lissotriton vulgaris. Next base: position 982,706,802 of record NC_141687.1, read on the forward strand.
ATTAGATGATTAGAAGGAGGGGTCTATTGAACAGATTATTGTTCTATGCCCTGTATATTGGACTTGAGGACAAAAAAATTAGAGTCTGCATTTGTTTTTACTAATTGCAGGACCATAAGGGTAGCTATTATTTACTCCAAATCCCTGACAATTCATTGGAACACTGACTAAACGTTTAAATATTACGTACTGGCGCCTTTTGAAAAAAGTAGGTACAAAAGGGGGTGGTGAAAAAAGTAAGCAGGAAAGTTATATTTATGAATGTGTTACATTGTTAGTATTGTTTTAATCAGTTATGTATCTCAGTTCGTTTGCAGATGTAAGGATTTTTATAAACTTTATACCTCCAGATAAAAAAAAAACCGCAAAGACAAGAGGCAGAAAGTAATATTACAATTTGTGAATTCCTTTCTGATGTGCCTTATATATCTGCCCTTTTCTTGTACTCATTAACATATCTGGCCTTCCCAAAATGGCTTCTTGCATTTTCTCTATTTTGTTTACTAATTTGAAATACCTTTAAAGAAATCCTAACTCCTCTTTACATATTTTGAACTAAATGCAACTTGTACTGAACATCAAATGACAGAAAGATCAAAAATATATCCATAACCGTATCTTGTTTCAAACGTTTAGCTAAAGTTGATAAATTGTGGCTTTTAGTATACACAGTAACACCACAAGCTTCTACTTAAAATTGAAGTAACCCTCCTTGAAGTTTTTATCAATATGATTGTGATTTTAATTGTCAATTGAAAAATTCTCAAAACACATTTTCAATTAAACTGAACCCTTTCATTCTAGCCACCAGACCTCCAGGAATGTGCCACCACAATGAGCTCCAGTGCCAATCTGATGGTGCTTGTATCCCCTCCATCTGGGAATGTGATGGCCACCCTGACTGCATTGATGGATCTGATGAGCATCATCGCTGTCCCAGCAGGACCTGCCCACCCACCCGCTTCCGTTGTGATAATGGCAACTGCATATTACGATCATGGATCTGCGATGGTGACAATGACTGCAGGGACATGAGTGATGAGAGAGATTGCCCGGCCCCACCGTTCCGCTGTCCCAGTTGGCAGTGGCAGTGCCCTGGTCAAAACGTGTGTTTGCCCCTGAGTAAGGTGTGTGATAACACCCCAGACTGTTCGAACGGAGCGGATGAGTCTCCACTCTGCAGTAAGTAATTCATTTGCATTTTGTTGACAACATGGTTGACACTTGATATCTAGTGACCGAAAAATGAATGCCATTACTTTCTACAAAATATACTGCATATCTCGTCATACATAAATGCATCTTTACTGGGAAATTTATGAAGTGAAATGAGATGTTAGATTAATGCATCTGCTCTATGGAGACTTGTCTGAATCATAGATGCTTCTCTTGTGGGTGTTAGTAAGTTCTCTGCATAATTTCTTCAAATCCCAATCAGCTTAAAATGCCAATTCGTCCTCATTCGACAATAGTCTTTGCACAGCCAGCAGTATTTTATACATTTGTAAATTTGTCTACCTGAGGTCACATCGATACTAGGGTTATGGCAACCTTTTAATGATTCTTATTATAAGTGGTTGAAATTTTGAGAAGTCCCTTATGAAGTTTTGTTGCTTTTAGGTGTTTATGCATGCCTCAGTAAATTATATGCAAAACTATCTATTTTCAGTATTTATTTATTTTAATATTATTTTGTATACTTTCAGTTATGATCATGATGTGGCAATATCACCAAATGTTTCTCTGTTTGTGTTTTCTTAACTCTAGTCCTTTTCTGACAATAATCACACAATCCAAGAAACAAATCAAGGTGGTGGGGAATTTCTGATTGTTTTGATTACGCTACTGATTGATTTCACTTAATTATAACTCTTCTCTTTCTTTCCTCTTTTTAATCAATGCCTATTTTCAGATGAACTCAAACCAGGTATTGTACACTGGTGAAACGTATGTGTGCATGTAAAAATAGACTGTCTCACATAGACTACTGCTTGCTAACTAGTTTAGCTTGGATTCACTCCTTTGTCATTTATTAGATGGCTACGTAGTCTTCGGGATTGTGCTGCTTCTATGCATGTTTACTTTTTCGACTTCTTGTTTTGTAGTTACTATATCCAAGATTTACAGTATAAATAGGTTGTACCCTATCCGCTATCCTTTTTTAACATATTCACTAACCCACTGTGCAATGTTCTTGTAGAATCTGATTGTTCAGTTCCTTATCATTCCTGAGAAAAGCCAGTTTCATATTGCCATCTCTGGACATCATACTAGAGCTTGCTGAATTCTCTCATAACACATAGATGACATACACATTGCTCAATGGTCATTTCCAGTCCGCGGACTCAGGCATATCCATTGATCATTTCTCACTATGGCCTATAACAATACACGAGAACCCTAACATGGGAAAAACATGCACACACACACATTTTACTTGTTCACTCACAAAAAATGGATTTACAGGGCTTACTTGATAATAAGAAGGAGTGTCACTTTCTTAAACTTATGAGTGATAAATCTTTTCATTAAAAGCTTACAGTATATCACATAAAAGATAATACATGCAATCACTCTGGTTGTCTATACAGTTGCATGTATACACGGATTATTGTTTATTTAGCATACCTACAGAGTAGTCTAGTCATGGTACCCCAAAATATGGCTATGTAGATGCCAATATGATCTGGCTGGAGGTCGCTATGACCTGGCAGCCCTGCGGCTTATGTGTCACGCGGTGAAGGTGTTTACCCTGGTGGAGCTAGATGAGGCTCAAGTTGTAGGGAGCTTGTGGTTTCCCTACCGCGCTACAAACTACAAGGTTGTTGGAGTGCAGAAACGTCGAAAGATTCTGCCAATTGTAGGGAATACTACAGCTTTAAGTATACATCTCATAGCCTTCAATCTAACGTCAATTCATTTTTCATTTATTTTTTAGCATGCTTCAGTAGTGCATCATACTAAATCGCTTTTCAAAGTGATATCAAGAGAGAGTAGTCCAAGAGTGGGCTAGTTTCAGGCCATCTCACTGTGGTACATGTGACCATAGGCCCCGCTTTATGCTCCAGAGCCTCTTTCTGTTTTTCACCCCTGGTTTCCCCTCACTGAATAACCTTTCTATAGAGTACTCTCTGCTGAGTGGTCGCCAGCAGGTCCTGCTTGTACCGCACTCTTCCAGCGACCCTTTCTGAAGGGCATTCCCTCTATGTTCTCTCTGCAAATCGCTCATCCATTGACTTCACTCTGTGAAGCACCTTTATATTGTTTACCCATTGTGGAGCAACCTTCCATGGGTGTCTCGCTCTAGAATTCTCTTCTATATGTGACTGTGTACAACCTGTCCACAGGGTTTGCTCTAAAATCAGCCATGTAGACACTTCTTCCTGAAAACCTTTTGTTAACTAGTTCCTCTTCTTACAGCAATGTCCCACCAAAACATGGTGGGTATCTTTTAGTCCAGCAGCCTTCCCTGAATGCTTCTATGTGAAGTGCTCACTGGTCCAGGAGCATCTCTCACGTGGCGCTTGTGAACAATGGCTTCCTTTTTGTGCAACACGAATGCCTGAACACTTCTTTGTGGTGCATAAGTGCATAAGCCCTTGTCTGTACCCTATTCTTCTTAGTGCTGCTTTACACGCTGGACCAATGCATGGCTTCTAACTCTGAAGCACCTGCCACAAGCTCATTTTTGTGAAATTCCTTTCAATGTGTACTTATCTGGAATAACCATACATGGGTCATTAAAACCACATAAACTTATTCCATGGTGCCTCTTCTTAATACATTTTTAGAAGTGCTTAGATGACCTCAGAGCTAGAGACGTTAACAACAATAAATATGCATTAACACGGCCACTTGTTCTTCTAAATAAATACATTGTTTTTGGACAGGTATCATCAAAACAAACTCTAAAAATTGAGAAATATCCTGCATACACTTTCCAATGTTTTTTCTTTAAAGAGAGACACTCGAAAGGCTAGCACCTAGAAACAGGTTAAACTTCTGAGCTGAAATTATTAAACTGCTCCACTTGCAACTTTTTGCACAAATGAAAACTCTTGAGTCTGAAAACGCACAATGAAGTAGTACATTTATAATAATAAAGAGAAAACATCAATGGGAATATTCAGTACTCAGAAATAATTGTGATATCTCATTCCACCCCAGATGAAGAAAGTTGCTCCGACAACAATGCTGGCTGCACTCATACCTGCATCCAGGGTCCTTTTGGGGCACAGTGTTCCTGCCCCGTTGGGTACCAGCTCACCAACGATTCCAAGACCTGTGAAGACATTGACGAATGCCAGCCTCCCGGTACCTGCAGCCAACGCTGCTTCAATGAACGAGGTTCCTTCAGGTGCTACTGTGAAGACGGCTACATACTGGAACCCAACGGGAGAACTTGTAAAACTGCAGGTGAGAAACCCTCAAGGACAATGTTGTCTTTATCTGATGTAGATCAGTTGACATGGCCAGCACACCTGGGCTCTCGTGGCACTTGTTGCTAGGAGGCGTGGGTGCGTGGAGAATTCAGAATGATGAAGTATTTTTCTCTGAAAATTAGGTTGTTAATTCCAATATGGATGATCATAAGTTGTGTGTCCTCTGTCAGTTCTTTGGACTAACATGTCAAGATTTGGTCAAATAGCTTCAGCCCTCGTTACAATCTTTCTGTTACATACTCCGGTGATGCCCTGTAGTAGTAATAGGTCACAATCGCAAGGCTATGCTTGTGTATTTAGCAGTGAAGCTGTCCCGTAGAGTGGTAATAGCCAGTGTTAACATAGTTCACGCTCATAAATTCTGCTTATGCTCCCGCAGCCTTTAGAAACAGGTCATCATTGCTGGAAATTACAATGAGGAGTCATAACACACACTGGGCAATGATTAATTCAACAAAGCTGTACAAATGTCCAGTAACCTACTAACTAGCACTCCAATGCATCCCCTCGTCCTACTAAATGGAGGCTGTAGGTTCCTACTACGGATTCCGGTGTTCTAATCCCCGCTTCGACCCTTGGCCACAAATGGTATGATTCTGGGCCAATCACTTTATCTCCCTTTCCCTCATACTGTAAATTAGTAGTGTGATGTAAATATGTTCGATGTAATAAAACTATAGATTACAGTGCCTTTTACCCGTCCTTATCAGCTTATTGATCACAACCTCAATCAAGTCTATGGTCTAGTTTCAGCTAGACGTCTGGATCCCAGACACACAATATGTTTCTACATTCAGGACCTCCTGTTTGACATGTTCCTGCTGTAATAAAAATGCTCTCCATAAAGCACTTCACTGCTCTTTGGAGCTGTGCTTGTGTATATGAATTTTGTTTTTAAAAATACGCCATGAGAAGGATTTGATTGCATGAGTGCATAGTGTTTTTGGGCTAATGTAGTTGAGATATGTTGGGGTTTTCGAAACATGCTATATATTTTACGGCATAAGTACAAGGAAATGGCGCAGCGCGGTGCTGCGGCACATTTTGCAGCACTGCGCCATTTCCAAAATGCAGGGATGCACTGTATTTGCAAGAATACGGCGCTCCCCTCTGTTTTCCCTAGCACTGGCGCTCAAAATAGCTGCCTAGCGCCAACACAGACAACCTTACGCCATAGTGCAAGGGAGCACGTGTTGCAGAGTTGATTGTTTATGTGCAGGAAAGTTTCCCAATTATTTAATTATTGTTTTTGTGCATGATGAGACACTGTCATCAACAAAAACAATCATTGATGGCGTTTTGCTCTTTCTATGTGTGCTGCAGCAAAAAAGAGGATAAATAAAAGTATGTAAAAGCAGGATTTAGATCGGTGGTGCCTCAGATTTACAGATCCTTGTAAATCTGGGGAGTGTCAAAAAGCAACGGGTGTTGCGGTGGAATGCCCACAGCAACACCAATTGCAAGCCCCTTTCATGCAGATATCTGCGTAAAAGGGTACCATATTTACAAAACGTCGTTAAGCACAAAAACTGGCTTAACGCCACTATGTAAATATGGAACAGGGCAGTGTGACACCAGAACGTTGGTAAAAATGAAGTCCCAGTGGCACAATCCCATGTACATATGCCCCTTTGTCTGAAAATGGAGTTGGTGTTAAAATGCTTTACACAGATTTTTGCAAGTCAGGTGGTATAATAACTCCTGTTGAAACAGAAACATTCATGCTCGGGTTGGAGGTCAGAATTCCATAATCAGAAATATTGTCTGCCATAAATATTGTGTCCTAAATAATATATCCAAAAACATCCAATAGGGTGTAGATTTTCTATTAACGCCCACTGATGTTTTTTAGACAATATTTAGGACATGACATTTATGTAAGACAATATTCTGACTACGGTGTACAGATACCTTGCCATACATTGGGTACACATGGGCCAGGGGACTAACGATATGAGTCGCTTCTGGTGCAGCACAGGGTTCAACTGTTACAAGGCATTGAGGATGCCGCTGCCTGCGCAAGAACCGCGAAGGGCTGGAAGAGCTCTGGAAGCACACATTGAATAATTGTTATTATTTAAAACCTCAAGCATGTTGGTATTGTGCTTCTATGGAAGATCTACTTGTACCATAGAAGTACATATATTAAAAATAATTTTAGAGGGCTTGAAGTGCATACACCCACAGTTAGAAAACATAGAGGTGTATGGATCTTGTTTGCTGAAAAGCTGTTTGTCAAAATCCTATCATCAACAAGAGGAACATTAGGGCGAGACGGCCTATATGTAAAATACTTTAAATTGTCAGAGACAAAGGGACACTCACTGGAAAGACTGAAAACAGATTTGCTATTGGTGGACTTTTGAAGATTAATACATCTAGCAGTTAGAGATTATACCCTAATGCACAGTTTCGTTTTGAGGATCCATTTTTTTAGATGGCAGTTCTGTGGTGGAATAATCTCGGAATTTATCTATGGATTCCATTTCTCGCCAATGTACCAATGGGAAGTCTGGACAACTTTGATGTGGCAGGTTCTGGGAGCAGTGAATGAAAGGTCTATTGTGGAACTATCCACAATGTATTTAATCTGTCAGGACGTTGTCTCTGTTACTAGTCCTGCATTCCTGGTGTATTCCAACATACCAATTGTATATTTTAGCCTCTTCCTGAAAACCTTTACAATGAACTGTAAATCTTCATTTTTGGAATGTTTCCAGAGTACCAAAGCTGGATTCCAATCACCAACTGTTTACCAAACACAAAAATGTGCATTTGGTTAGGGGCCGTGATATATTTACTGATGGAATAGGGCAGAATTCAGCTGGCTCATTGAAGTTGTCTAGCGAAATGCCAGCACCCGGCCAAAACTTGCCAGAAATCGCCTATGTCAACTGCTTTCATTAAAAAACAAGTGTCACTTGTCACCTGTCGCAATAGAGTGGGCATAGCAAACACCTCTTATTACCTCCTACTTTAAGTATTGTGAAGTCTAATGTTTGTCCTTCTACAAAAACATGGATGTCAAGACGATAGAATCAAAAATGTTTCCCCATGCATGTTCCATAGCAACATAACATAATAATCTCATACCGTTCCGGAGTAGCGTGCTACTCGCCGAAAAAGCGCTTCAACGCCTGTCATAGGTAGTAAGCGCTATATAAATGCAATAACAATACAATACAATACCGGACCAACAATCAAACCCCGTCTGTGTAATAGAGCCTGTCTAAGTCACGTGTATCTCTGTCTAACATAATAGTTTCTTCCATGTCAAACCTTTTAATCAGACAGGCCTATGAAGAGATTTCCCCATCTTTTTTTCTTTGTGATCTTATGACCCAAAGCTGAATGACCTCTGGTTCAACGAAGTGTCATAAGGATGAAGCGCCGTTTGCACCAGAGCAACAAATTGACAATGTAGATGTAGGCACTATGAAGGTGAAACACTGAGCTCTGAAGCTGCCCCTGGTTGGAATGAAATGCTATACAAGAGAGCCATTCATTCAAATCTTGCAGCAACACCTCATTACCAGGGCGGGCTTTAGACCTTGTTGTCGACTCATGTACGTATCAAGCCCCACACAACACTTCTGCCTTCTATTGAAAAACAACAATACTTTTAGTTTCCTGTGCTCCACTATTAGTTCTCTGAGTAATAGTCTTTCCTCCGGTTCCACCTCAGTTTTTCAGAAAAATAAAATCACTTTGGAATTTTAATTGAAACTTTGGAAAAGATGGTATCAAAACAATAACAGACATCTCAGCGTTTTTTTAAATGTAGTTGTATATAGCGCAAACTTTGCCCAAGGGCGTTGTTTGAGCACTGGTAGAAGTGGTGTGGGGAACCCGCCATCTTTTCTGCAGTTACATTTGTGAAACATCCTCAAAGAAAAGGTGACAGACTTGCCCAACGAGTTGTGAACATGGCGGGAAGCACCGCCACCAGGTTGGGGAGGGAGGGAGTTTATATACGAGCCCTGGCCATGCACTCACATAATTGTAAAATGAAGGCAAGTGAATGAACAATGGGAAAAGAGAAGTTTTTTATGTGTATATTAGAGCACTGACTTTTTAAACCCACCACTCGACCAGTGTTTTGTATTGCACCTCAACCACATCAGACTAATGACTCATTAGTAGGTCAACTAGAAGCAATAAATCAAACAAAACAAGGGTGTAATCGCATCGACTTGGAGCATGGTTTATTTTGAACCATCTGAGCAGTTAAATTCTCAAGCAATTCTTCTGTATATTTCATTTTCTAATAGCAATGTTCTAGTTATACACGTGTTCAGTTTTGAAGACATCCGTTTTCTCATTCCTTTCTAGACTCTCAGAATTTTCTGCTGATGGTTGCTAGTCGCAGTCAAATTGTTGCTGCGAACATCACTTCTCAAGGGCGCAGTATCTCTGGTGTGGTCCGAGACGGAAGAAACATAGTGGCTGTCGATTTCGATTCAGTGACCAATCGGATTTACTGGTCTGATACCACCCAAGATAAAATTTGGAGCTCTCTTCAAAATGGAACAGACAGAAAAGTGGTAAGCCTTTCCGAATTTTTTTCAGCCCCCTTGCTCTTTCTAAAAAAAATCTATTTATTTGTTCTCCCGTAACAGAATGCAGAAATGGAAAACGCAGTATTTACTGAGAAGACGGGTTGCTGCCGCTCTGGCCTTGAGAGAAGTCGCCACCTTGTGGCTGAACTAAGAAAGGATATGTGACACTCTGCTTAAGAGCATGTCCAATGCCATGTTCACCTGCATTACATGTTCAGATTAGACTTCCCACCACTGTTGGCATTGTACAATAATGCAATTTCCAAAGAAGAATTCATATGTTATCAATAAAATGTCATTTAAAAGGAATTTTTAGGTATTTGTAATGTATTTGTACTATCTTACTGCAACAATGATGCTTTGCTTTCAGAAATAGACAAAAATAATATATGGACTAGTATTTAACGCCATATTGCAACTGTTCTATTATAGCAGTGATAGTTCCCATATTTGGGTATTCCTGGGGCCCGGAGAACCTCTGGCACTCTCCCAGCATTCTCTTGGGCAGCCGGTGGTACTCACATGTGCCCAGTGATTGTGGGTCAATGTCAGGGCCGGCTCTCTTGCAGCCGCACTGGGAACTGACCTGGGGAGAGGGCACTGACCTTAGGGGGCGCTGTGTTTAGCAGTAACATACAATCTAAAAGCACCTGCTGCAGAGTTCCTTGTGTGTCCAGCTTTCAGGCACCAATAAAAATGCTGATAACTCTTGTAATTAATGTTCCTGCTAGAGAGAGAGATTGGAGTTTGATCTAGTGACATTTTTTACTCGCCATAAAATAGCACAGAGGGTTAAAAGGCGTGCCACATAGAGCAGATCTGTATTTAATGTGGATAGCTGGGTGTATTATTAAAACCAGTGCTTTAAAACATATGAACCGTACGTGAGAGGGGCTATGGAGAGAAAAGGGACACTTTTGCTAGGTGGTAGTGAGGGAATCCAAGGAAGAGGTATACGATGCAAAAAATAAAGTTGCACAGGGCGCCACCAGCGCTAAAGCCAGCCCTGATCTGTGTGGTCCACATACTCATGAGGGTTTTTCTGACACCTGCCATGGGCCCTTCTAGATGCATTCTGTTCAGAGTTGATGAAATGACAATCTGTAGACTGGTGGTCCATTCCTTGACACATTTCTATGTTTATTTTCAAACAGGTCTTCGATAGCGGTGTCACTGTCACTGAAAGCCTAGCAGTGGATTGGGTGGGACGGAATCTTTACTGGACCGACTACATTCTCGAAACAATTGAAGTCTCTAAACTAGATGGAACCCATAGGACGGTACTCATAAGCGAAAATGTAACAAACCCACGCGGACTAGCGCTGGATCCCCGAGACAAGTAGGATTTATTTTTCTTCTGACGTTGAATTACTATTTCTTGGAAATTTGCAGTCAGTGGGAAACGAATATCAACAATAGATTAAAGACTGAATGCATTTCCAGCTTATTAAGTTACATGTGTAGCTGTCTTACTTATTTGATGTTCATGACTTAAGCATGTTCTGATGGCAAAGAGTGTGGAGGGGAGTTACTTCAAAAATCATAAGGTAAGTGAAGAGCAGCAAGGTAAGATGAAATCAAGAATTTCTGAGAGACTGAAATAATGCATTCATTTACATATATTAAATGCCCCTAATCAGAAACTACATTTATCCATATTCCCCTCGCCCTGCCTCACTGCCCCACGGAACTACCTCCACGGGCCGCTACTGATGTGAAACACATGTATTCTTCAATGTGTCCAGCAACTGCAATTTTTTTTAAAGACTCTGGGAGCTAAGAAATCTTTCAGATATCCAATGTGTGGAAATCAGTTATAAGACAGGAAGGGTTAGTAATTTCTTTAACGAACAAGATCCAGTCCCTGCTAATCACTTCAGAGCAATTTGGGGCCAAAAATTACTTCAACAGTGTACAACCTTAAAATATTTCCAAGGAAAAGCCATGAAACGCTTTATAGAGGCAATTAACAATGAATGATTGTAAAGGTGTCTGTAATCCATGATTAATGCCAAAGGTAATATGAAATCAAGAATTACCTTGACATTGACCAAGAAGTACTTATAACTTCGGAGACTTCTGAGCATCATGAATCAGTTCAACACTCTCACACACATAAAGATTAAAGGTGGGCAATAAATTCCGCTGTGCCTGCCAAGTTCGCAGAGTTTTTGCCACTCTGCTTTATGCTTGTAACGTGGAGTTCTGGCCAAACTCTGCCAAACACTGCGTGGCTGACTTTTTTTCTTGCATGTGACAGGCCAATGGTAAGTTGGTGAGCGTCAGTAATAATTAGCATCCCTTAGCTTAATTGTCAGGTGCTAGGAGGGCATCCGGAAAGATTTTATCTACACGGGTAGTTATGTTATGTTATGAATTTGATTAAGCGCGAACAGCTGCCCCAGCAACGAGGCGTCCCGGCGCTAAAAACCATAAAATACCTGCTGAGGGGAATGGGGAGGGAGAGACGAGATGGCCTAAGACAGTGAGAACAGATGAGTTTTAATTGCCTTCCGGAAGGCGGACAAGTTATTCAGGGAGCGAATGTTCAGTGGCAGGGAGTTCCAAAGTTTTGCCCCCAGAACTTTGAAGGAGCGGCCACCAACACAGCAGAGTTTCGTTCGAGGAACAGTCACAAGATGTTGACCTAAGTCACAACCATTCACGATGCGAAAGCTGCCACTCAAGTAGAAAATCTACTCGAGCAGCAGCAAAAAAGTAGTGCCCTCTGGCGAGCCACGCAATGCATTCACACTGCACAAACTAGTGGGGATAAAAATCAGCAAGAGCAGTGCAACATGCTGATTTCTGCCCGCTTGTGGAACTCCACTGAATCTTGCAGAGTTTTCATGTAACTCCACGAAATTCCATGGAGTGAAACTCCGTGAGTTGAGTCCACCCCTTATAAAGATGATATTTTTGTCTTTTAGAAATGTATGATTCATTTTGTGAAAGGTCACAAAGGGCAATCATAGATTAATTGAATTTTTATGCTTTGTTGAAAATGTTATTATGAAAAATATAACTTAGGAAACATCCTTATATTGCAATTAGTGAAAGAGGATCCTTGGAGCCTAGTTATGTTTCTGAATTCAGTATCCTGGCCATCATATGCGAACAGTTAAGTGTAGTGCTGTGACTCGACTTAAAACATCACTCACAATGTACACTAATACATCAGTGAGTGCCTCAGTCAGAGGTAGACTAATAACATTTTAAAAACTCAGCAAATATCAACAAAGTGTACATGGACATGAGAACACGCGAGTAACTGCATATGCAGCTTATTTAGGAAAAGTACCACAACCGAGTTAAGTCTGCTCAGCATCTTACCATAAATAGTTAAATATAACAACTCCTTTTTCAATTTTTGTTGTTAAATACTTTTTCCTTTTGTTTTACAAGGGAGCATGTAGTTAGGAATACTAAATGACAGAGGACGGACATAGTACACCACTTTGGACAACAGAGACATAAGTGTAACATTAACTCCATTGATTTAGTATTGTTGTAGTTAAAATACAAAATATACTAAATGCTTACTGCTGCAGTGTGCATCAACCAAACTAGTCAACCAACCTTGCCTTGGTGAACAATGGCTTTCAATCCTATTTGAAAAAGCATACTCCTTAAACTTAATTGACCTATCCTTAAAAAATATACCATTTGTCAGTTTATTTTTATGTGTAAAAGCCTTTAGTGATGATAATGAGACATGTAATGACCAAACATTATTGTGATTACATATTTCCTGAAATATTGCTATTATATAGTCTATTATTATCACAGATGCGTTCTATTTCTAATTGACACTTTTGAAGAATTGCTGAATATTTATATATGTAAGAATCTTCTTCGAGTCTCTTTGGCTGTTGCTTAGTTGGCTTTTTTGCCTGCATTGCTAAACCTAAATAAACCACAAGTTTGAACTGCATTTAGCTCATCCAAATTTACAAAATTAACAATTCAGTAATACAAAAAAATAGAATGTATCCTACAATTAATTTGACTTTACTCTACGGTTATGACATTAAAGGTCAAATAACAAATCACATGAATAGATAAATAATTAATTCAACAAACAAATTCATAATGCCGAAATTTACTCTACGGTTATGACATTAAAGGTCCATGTTCTTTGCAAAAAAACAAATCACACAAATAGATAGATAAATCATCTAGCAAACAAACTCTTAATGCCAAAATTATCTATTCAATAAGAGATGCCAAAATACCAATTTTAATCAGATGCAATCTCTTGTTTCTATGTTCAGTTGTTACCAGGTGTATGAAATATGAATTGTGATACCTTGATGCATCATAATATGTCAACCATGATTTGTAAATGTTTTCAGAAAAACTGATCTCCAAAGTTCATGTAGAGGAAATACAATCTTTAAAGTCAGTGGAACCAGGAAATATAATAATATTTATGTTGAAGGAATATTACCAAGAAAATACTGTACAGCTTATGCTTTATCATGCACTTGAAATCCGATGTGTTTAACTGACTCCAATTTTTGACACCCTCCAATGAAGTAAGACAACTGCAGCTATTTGCACAATATTCTGTTAGATACCTACATTAGTACATAGATTGATAGATGGTCAGAAACAGATTCAGAGATAAAGAAGACTGATAGTGAGATAGTTGTTGATTGATTTATAGATAAAACGTATACCTAAATTGATGTGAGCTTAATCATGTACTGAAATAATTAGTGTAAAAGTGTAAATTGTGCTGATCAAAACTCATCTCCTTTTTTGTAGTGCTCATGTGATGTTCTGGACAGACTGGGGCAGAAATCCCCGAATTGAAAAAGCCAGCATGGATGGCAAGCAGCGAACTGTCATTGTCAGTGAGAAGATTTATTGGCCCAATGGTCTTTCGATTGACTACCCAAATAGACTAATCTACTTTGCGGATGCATATTTGGATTACATCGATTTGTGTGATTACGATGGAAACAACCGGCGTCAGGTTTTGGCCAGTGACTTGGTAAGGTCTCAGTTTATTTCAGAAATGGGTCAAATGAGATTTGGATCAAGAAATATACTTTACATAGATTTACTTTCACAGGTTTCTAAACATATGTTAATGCATATATCACTTTTAATACTGTATCTTTACATGACTTTATGTTCAAGAAAATAGTTATTCATCCAGCAGTTTCAAACTTCAGACATAGTTAGATTTTCTCCTATATTCATTTGATTTAATAACTGATGTGATTGGTAAAATGTAACAAATATGGGCCTTTTCTCTAAATATGTATCATTTCTCTATGAAGGTGGTATACAATGCAATATGCAAAGTTGTTTGGATCCTCGGACACCAAAATATTATTTTCCTTTATGTCCCATGATTGCAGTTCATGGAAACCACCAACTATATTTTCACTGCACATAGTTGACATTTTCAGCTCTCCTCCATTGCCCATGATCCTTTATGCATGAAGAATATTAAAACAAAATCTACAGTGGAAATTTAGAATTGCTCTCAATGATCTCTGTCAGAATAGATGAGATAGTTTCCAGCTAAATATATAAAGCTACTTAACCAATATGTCTTTTATATTTTTTGTGAAAGGTTTTACAACATCCGCATGCTATAACTGTCTATGAGGACTTTGTATATTGGAGTGACCGCCACACTAATCGAATTATTCGAGCAAACAAGTGGAATGGAAGAAATCAAACAGTCATGATATATAATATTCCACAGCCAATGGGTATTTCCTCTGTACATCCAGTAAAGCAACCACCTGGTAAGTTTAACAATATTTCTATGCCAACGTAAATGACAAAGCTCTAAAATACGTTTATGCTCTAAATCGTTTTTAGTGTACATGCCATTAATAGTGCACAATGATGGAAATGAGGGAAGGAAAAGCAAAATATGTTTCATAATTAGAAGTCTGTTTTGCAGTAAATACATGCCATTGTGCAACAGATCACAGCATATGTCAAATATGTGCTTGTGTGCCCAATCTCTGAGTTCATTCCTAAATTGTGCTCTCTTGTGAAGTTTTGACCATATTTTTAGAACGCAAGATTGTGCTGCATGATCCTAAATAGAACTTGGGTGTGGGCTAATGCCCTGTACATTTTCTTGCTGGTGCTTACTTTCTAAGTAAAAAAAACTGTCCTTACACCCATATCTATCCTAACAGGTTGCCCACATAGTGGGAGACAAAGGTAATCAACCTTACAATGCCATTTTGTTAGATTAATGTTAGTATTGACTATTGCTATGTTTAGAAAAAGTGTTCTTCTCTGGTATTCTACTTTTTTGATGTATCTCATAATTCCCGAATCTGCTTCTGACAGGTGATCCCTCACCTTGCATAGTGATACCTAGAAGGACTCTTGCTAGAATACACTAAGTAGTGTATATATTTATTATGCCCTATCAGTGATTACTTTCTATTAGCATCTGTACAATTCAGACTTGCTCACACTTGTGTCATTTGCAATAGAAACCAACATAAAAGCAAAAAAATCACTTCACTTTGTGCATCATATTTTGCAAACAATCTGCGTTTAATTATATGGGTAAACTATATCTGCTTTAGTTTCATTTTGATACCATTGTAACCTCAATATATGCTGAATTCTATACACACACACACACACACACACACACCTCTTTTGTTAGGTGTGCCCTGACAGTAACTTACTATTTTTTCTGTTTCTTAGGGGTCAATTCATGTGCTTCAGCTCCATGCAGTCATTTGTGTTTACTTTCTTCATCTGGCCCAAGGTTCTACTCCTGCGCTTGTCCTTCTGGGTGGTCTCTTGATACGGATTCTGTTAGTTGCAGACAAGGTAGATCACCCAATTCTGTTGCTATTGTTTTGTTTTTAACTATAAGATGACAAATGTAAAAAATGAAGTTATATTTTTGAGATCTAGCAAGCATGGAATTATAGATAATCATGACAGGTAAACATGCCTGTTGTTAGATTTTGATTCCCTACAGCACTTGGCATCACAACATGGCTGTGTTCAACCAACTTATTCAGTCTACCCATAGTAAAGGGGGCTGGGGAAAGTGAGGTGGAAAGCCTCTAGGAAGGCATCATAAAAGGTAGTTTAATATATGTTATAAAGTAAGTAGGATGGGTGGACTCTTAAAATATAGGACTTAAGAGTTTGGCATACAGGACACTATCAAAAAAGTGCTTTATACCCTATGGCACTTGCCATGCAGAAGACAGAATATCCGTCATGTTTTGACAGAATATATCATCCTACCAAACAATAAATAAGGAACTTAGGGGCATACTTACCAGCCCTTTTGCCACAGGAGCATCTCTTTTTGATGTTCCTGTGGTGATATGGACTTTGCCTTATTTACAAGGCTGTGTGGCACCCTTTCACGCTATACTTAGTGTGAAAGGGGAGGGCAATGGGTGTTGCAGTGGGCGTTCAGCTGCAATATCCATTGATTTTGACGCTGCCCCATATTTACAAGAGTGGTGTAAATATGGGATAGTGCCAAAATTAAGACAAACAAAACCTGGTGAAAGAAGGAGAAATGCTTTATTTCTCCTTGTTTTTGTTGTTTTTATGTGTTTTGCATTGTTCAGCACACATAAAAGCAGCAAAACGCCACGCATGATTGTTTATGTGCAGGAAGGTGTCCCTTCCTGCACATAAACAATCCTTTTAAAAATGACACATTGCAACTTCTATTTGTGCTGCAAAAAGCAGCACACATAGAAGTTACTAATAGAGGTTACTAATCACTATTTAAGATTGTTTATGTGCAGGAAGGGACCCTTCCTACACATAAATAATCATTCCCACAATGCAGGCACCCTTGCACTATGGTGCCTGCGTTGACTCTATGCAGCAGTAATAAGTGCCAGTGCAGGGGGTAATGTAGATCTGCACTGTAATATTGTAAATATTGTGCAGCCCTGTGTTTCCAAAGTGGCAGAGCATGGGGTTAAGCCAAGAAAGCTAACGCCACGCTCCATCACTTCCCTTGTAAATATACCCCTCATTTTCTATTTAATTGTCTGACCTTTAGCTGTTGTAATGCTGGTGCATTTTCACTGCCAGGATTATGTTCTGTCTTGCCCCAGAATGTACTACCTGGGGACTTCTTGGGCATGGGTAGTAAAGGGGTCCTCAGGGCTTGCAGCACTGATTTTCTGCCACCCCGAGTGACCCAAGTAAACTACTGACAGCAGGCCTGCCATTGTAGACTGCAGGAACAGTGTAAACTGTTCCATTTCGACTTTGCCTTCACGGTGTGTGGCAAAGTTAATGCCCTGCTTTCCATATCTGTCTGTCATCCCTAAGGAAGGGCACTGAACCCAGGAGGCAGGCTGCATTATATTAAAAGTATGGGCATGTAAGTGCATGCTTATATGTCCCTATAGTGGCCTTACCATCAAAGGACACTATAAGTGATAGACATCGATAACATAGATGACATGGGCTGGCACCCGGGCAAACCCGAGGTTAGCAGCACATTATGGAACCGGCTAAATATGTTGTGTTTAGTATCAAACCAACTGCCTTCTCACCCAGCATTCTCGAGGGCGATGTGGTAAGCACCCAGGTGGCTACCTTAGAGGTTGCCCCCCAGATTCTCCGTGCTTTGGCTGGCAGCCCGCTTTTGCTGCTGCTAAGACAGGACTTTGACCTCCTATCGCACAGTGTGATCACTCCCATGAGTCAGGAATAAAGACATGGGCGGGGAGGTCACACTTCCTCCCTCCCAGGAAGGCTAGTGTTGTGACACATTAAGGCGGTGAGCTTTAAACGCTGCACTGTCTCTGATATGCATCAGGACTGACTCCCAGAGGAGGAAACATCCCTCCCCCTGCCCCAGGCACGTTTGCGCTGGGGCATGTGGAAAATTAGATAGTCAAGGAATGTACACCCCTAGAAGGCTAGCCATACTTCAAGGGGGCAGCCAGGTCTGTATACTGAAAGAAGGGTTCTGCCATGTTTAGAAGTGGCAGAATAGAGTGTTCTGTTTAGAAAAGGTGATTAACACCCCCGGATGTGGTCACCTCAGTGGCAGATTAGCCTCTGGGGCAAGCAGCCCATTGACCACTTGCACCCACACCCCTGATGCCCATAAATCTAGGATTGAAGGGCTACCTCTAACACCAGAACAACCTACATCGAAGATGATAAAGAAGATACCCGTTTCTGCTACAACGGGACTTGCCCAAAACAGGGATACTCAGCACCTGTGGCAATGCTTCTGGAACTGCCTGATCGAGACTCATCCTAGGCTAACTCTCGGTTGCCTTAGAAAAAGGAACCCCTGCGAAAGCCTGCAGAACCCTCAGACCCCCCTGGACAAGTGGCACTAGCTCCCTGAAAACTGAAGGTAAAACAACACTCCAGATCAAAAGAATCGCTGGCTAGCAACCACTCTGTGGGATCGCCTAAATCCAGGTGGTCTAGTGCTTTGGGAGAACTGTAATACTGCCTTCTGCAAAGTCACAGGCAGCTACTGCATTCCACGGGACCACTCGATGTTGGAGTACCTTTTTCCAAGAACTAACAAGGCTTGTTGGTGGCCAATCTGGCAACCGACCCCTGCACTCGATCCTGCACCTGAAAGGAACTCCATCCGGCCTGCGACCGATGTCAACAACCATCCCATTGTTGTGTTTTTGCATCTTTTTCCTCGCAGCGGCTGCAAGTGGTAAAAGCAGCTGTCCTGCAGTTCCCCATTCAGCACCAGGGACAGCCAGGACAACTCTCCATGGGCCAGGTAACATTGAACTGACTGTCATGGGATGCCCTGGGACCGGCATCACCTTTACCCTGCAAGGGTACCACGCAACTTGACCTGCCAGTGACCAATTGTCACTAGTGGTTTTTCCCTTTGACTGCAATGTTAAAGTTTCACTGTATTATTTTGCACTGATTTTATGTTGCATCTAAAACTCAGGTAACATGTATGCTAGTCTGTTCATTTTGGTGTGTAAATCAAGATAAAAATGCACTCTATTTTTATAAATTGGTGTCGGAATTCTCTAGAGTTGCATCAATTGCTTATCGTCCGTGTTGGGATTCTGAAATGCCTAACACATGTTCCTCTAGTAAAGCCTGACTGCTCCTTGCCACACTACCAGGACAGAGCTTAGGGTTTATTAGTGTGAATCCAAAGACCATCTTTGGGATCTGTGAGAGTATTGCATAGTGAGGCCTAACCCGCATCACTACATAAAACTCCACCTTCCTACAGACCTCAAATTATCAATGTCGATCAGAGCAACCAAACATCCATGTGTGCATGAAGTGGCCCTTGGCCAAGCCAATACCAGTGCACCTATTCCCCGACTCTGAGGTTCCATTTAACAAGAACTAAACCTTTGAAACTCAACATAGAAAGGGAATTAAAATAAATGCAGACATGCAGATCTGAACAACAACAAGGCTGCTGAAACTCACTTGTGTGGAGGGACTTCTTTGGAGAGAATAGGAAAAGCAGCTATATTCCGACGTCTGATAATTGAGTCTTCTCCTGATATAGTAAGAAGAGTTAATCAACAGGTTGATGAACTAACCTGGTCAAAGGCATAGATTGAGTCTGCCCTGGTAGTTTATATGTGGGACCACTTATGCATTTTCTGACCCAGGTAAAACAACTTGCAGTCACACCCTTTTTTAAAATGCTTGTGAGCTAGAAATCCATTCACCGCTTCTTCTGTTTGGACAGTATATTCTTTCTTTGCAGGTTCAGTGCTCCTAGGCATCCTTGGAATCCCAAATTGTCTTGCTGTAGATCCCTCTAGTCTCTAACATCCAACTCCGCTGAAGTTGTGAGGGTTGCTCCACTACTGGAAGTCATGCCAGCTTCTGCAAAATAAAGGATGGAGTTTTGTGAGCTTGTGGGCAGACGGAGTAATATTGGATTTGACCAGACGTTGTGTGTAAGCAAGCCCAATGCACAACTAATAAGCATCTTCCCATGTGGCATTGTCTTGTTAGTCAAGTTTCAGGTTTTAATGCATTTACCATATTTTCCGCCTTTGCAACATATGGAAGCGAATGATAAATGTAACATAATTAAGAAAAGGATAACATAATGGTAGCAGGATTTGACAAGCTTTTTGGCCTTTGTATGAACAGATTTGAGGCATCACCTAGGATAGTAAAATCTACAAAGATATTTTCAGGTAAAGAAACATTATGGTAGTGGGTGTAATATTTCTGTCGTCAGCATACTCTTAAGCAACAAGGAGAGAAAGAGAGAAAAACACAACCTTAAATAGCAAAAATCTGTCTGATGGCTAACAACCAGTTTTTAAATTGTCAGAAACAGCTAGCCGAGGGCCATCAAACTGATTTAAACAGCAGTATTAGCCAGTCCTTAGAAGTTGGGGGCCAAGGAGAACAGCGAACATGCTAGGGAAGGATAACGTCAGGGGACTCTCATTCGTAGGGCAGAAAAGGGGCCGGAAATAGCATATAACAGTTACTTTCCAAGGCAAGGGGCATAAAATCAGAAAGGGCTTACAGTAATCAAAAGGGCATTATATAAAACAGTTCTACGGAGGGAAAAAGCAGAGCAAAGTGCTCAAGAAAGGACGTGCATCAACTTGAAGAGGGACACGCATGTACATGGGTGGATCAGGATAGGCATAAAATAGACAAATTAAGTCACAAAGTGTTGCCATATGTCCAGGGTATGAGGGAAACACCAGTGGAATCTGGTATGGGGCTATATTAAAAAGGTTCATAATAAGTGGCGGTAGCACAATGCCACATAGATGGAGATGTACATGTTCCTCTGTTGTACCTTCCTAATTTAACATTTTAGAACAACCTCAGGATAAACAGTAGCTTGAATGTTTAATGCGATAATGGGCCTCTCAATAGATGAAGTGCAGAAAAGAACAGCGTAGAGCACAATACAAGTGTACAAAGGCAGCTAGTCGGGGAATGACCCTCATGTTGACTCAGACTGAAGATAGGATTGGGGTAAACTTCCACAAAACCACTAATATACGCCCTTCAGCATACAACATACTGCAGCACGGCTTTTATGCATGCATAGCTAAGTTACAGAAAGTAACCTTAACACCATTGGAAAAATATCACCTTGCATTTTTATTGTAATACACACCTGAAAACTAACAACTTTCTTTTTTTCCTGGTCATTCTTTTATTAATTAACCTGTCCATTTAAAATCAAAGATTTCAGGAAGTGCGTGACACATACAGACCGTCCCTAAGTTCTTTTCCCCCAGGACTCGGAGTAGGTCATATCTTATCATTAAAGAAGTATTTTAGGACACTGTCTCTGGTTTTAGGCACACTGAAGACCTAATTGTCGCTAATGAATGGACAACAGGGGCCGCTTGCCTCTCCTCCTCGAACTTTACTTTGAACTTAATCCTTTCTGACATTGTTTATTTTTACATGCTAGCACTAACTTTCAGCAGAAAGATTACTTTTAGCCAATCGGTGCGTGTGCTTATTGTAGTCTTTTCTTTTTTTTTTTTTTTTTTCTGTTTTCTTTTTTTTTTTTTTTATTTCTGAAATTCTTTATTGTATATAGAAAAATATAATTTTACATACATGGAAGAGGCTTATACATGAGTGGAAAGAAGAAAAGAGAGAAAAGAAGAGAGAGGGGGGGGGGGGGGGGGGCATTACATACTCTTGAGATCGTTCGCCAGTTCGTGGTCTCATAGTCCAAAAGTCTCATAGTCTGGTAGTCCATATTGCGCCCATTGGTATACCTTGGCGTTTGTTGTCAGGCGGCTTGCTCCCCGCGCCACCCCGGGGGACAGTAGAGAGAGGTCTAGGTTATAGGTTATAGGTTGAGTAGGAGATGTGCTCGGTGCTCTGTTGGCACTAGCCTATTTCGGCCTGTGGCCCCAGATGTTCATGGCGGCTTGTGTGATGATGACAGGTAGTGATCTAATGATCCCCACATGGTCGACTGTTTGTGCGTCTTCGGTGTGTATTTTGCTGTTATGTTGTCCGCCCCCCTCAGGAACGTGACCCAGTTGAGCCACGCCTGTGGAGACGCCTTTGATGTGTCCTTCCAGTTAGTTAGGACGACTTTGACTGCGGCTGTCAGCATGAGATCTATGAGGTCCCTGTCCTCCGTTTTTGTGATCGCCTGGGATGTAAACCCTAGTGCTAGGCCTGTGAGGTCTGTTTGTATGTCTGTGCCTGTGATCTCGTGGATAAGTGTTCTGATCTTCCCCCAGAAGTCCTTGATTTTTGGGCATTTTAGTAAAAGGTGTTCTAAGTCTCCCCTTTCTTCATCACAGTTCCAGCACGCGTCGCTGTCTCTAATGCCTACAGTGGCTAAGCGAGCTGGTGTCCAGTATGCCTTATGTATCAGCCAGAATTTTGTCTGGTTCAGCGTGGCCGTTATTTTTTTCCGACTGGTGGACCTCCATAGCTCTGCTCTGGCTTCCTCACTGAGTGCTTGACCTGCTGCCTCCCCCCAGAAGTTCATGACCTTGTCATTGAGTCTGGTGTGTTTGGGGCTTAGGATCTTGTAAAGGTGTGCTACCTGGTGTCCCAGTGTGTTCAGACTGTTAGCCAGCTGTATTATCGAGGGTGTCTGGGTGTTGAGGTTAGCCTTCCTTATTGCGACCTTTATCTTCAGGAAGTTGTATAGTTCTACGCTCTCTAGGTTGTACTCTCCTTTCAGGGTGTCAAATGTTACGTCGGCGCCCTTTTTCTTAAAGTCATTGGCTGTGGATATGCCTTGGCTGTACCAGTCATGCATGTCTAAGACCTTACCCCTGTATTTTAGGGATGGGTTGTGCCAGATTGATTCGAAAGGCCCCCTTTTGATGCTCGTATTTAGCAGTTTGTCAATCTTGAGCAGAGCTCGTTTTGTGTTCCTGAGTATCGGGTTATCTTTTATTGCCGGGTGTTTGGTGGCCGTGAGGAGGGTGATGGGTTTCATGCCGTTTAGCAACCCTTGTTCTAATGTTAGCCATGCCGGGGTGTAGTCCTGTCTTGGGTCTAGCCAGTGCAGTCCCTGTCTAGCTAGACACGCCTCGTGGAATCGCTTGAAGTTTGTTATGTTTAGCCCCCCCTGTTCTTTTGATAGTCTAAGTTTTTGCATACTTATTCTGGCCCTCTTCCCTCTCCATAGGAAATCATTCAGTATCTTGTCTATCTTTTTGTGGAAGTCCTCTGTGTTGGTGAGGGGTAGCATGGCTAGCATATAATTGAGCATTGGTGTGATCATCATTTTAATTGTCTCCACCCTCCCCCACCATGTTGTGAACTTTGGCGACCAGCCGTCTACCTTGGCCTTGATTTTCTGGATTATAGCCTGTTCGTTATGTTCTAGTGTCGTGCTCAAGTTCCTCTCGAAGAGGATACCCAGGTACTTGATAGGTTTATTTTGCCACGCTAGACCTGATGTGCCGAGTACTGTCCTTGTTGTGTGGATGTTGAGGGGCTTGCATTCTGATTTATCCTTGTTAAGTTTGTACCCTGAGACCTGGGCGTACCTCTCAATTGTGTCTGTCAGTGCCTTGATGGATCTCTCTGGGTCCTCTGTCATTATTAGCACGTCATCTGCGTACGCTGCCAGTTTAAAGTTTTCCCCTCCTATTGGCACCCCCTTTATGTCTTCGTTAGTTCGTATCATTGTTAGGAGCGGTTCTATCGCTAGTAGGAAGAGGCCGGGTGAGAGAGGGCAGCCTTGTCGTGTGCCTCTGCCTAAATTTAGTGTGTTTGAGGTGCCTCCGTTCACAACCACTCGCGCTTTGGGGCTGTTGTAAAGCGCCATCACCATTCTTCTGTAGTTGGGTCCTAGCCCGAACTTCCCCATGCAGTGATCCAGGTAGGGCCATGAGACTCTGTCAAACGCTTTTTCGGCGTCCAGGGCTATCATGACGGCCGCTTTGCTGCTCTGGGCCGAGTGGTTGATGATATGGCATAGTAGTCTGGTGTTGTCATGGGACATGCGGTTTTTGAGGTATCCTACCTGGGAGTTGTGTATGAGTTTTGGTAGGTAGGCGTTAAGTCTATTGGCTAGTATCTTCGCGTATATCTTGCAGTCTACATTTATGAGTGAGATCGGCCTGAAGTTCTTCGCCTCTGTCATGTCTTTCCCTTCCTTTGGTATGACTATTATGTTTGCCTCCGCCATTGATGGAGTCATGCGTCCTTTGAGGACGCACTCCTCAAATACCTGTTTCAGAGTGGGTTGGAGTGTTGTCAGGTGTTGTTTATAGAACCCAGCTGTGAATCCGTCCGGCCCTGGAGCCTTGTTCTCTTTGAGGCCGACCGTGGCCTTCTTTATCTCATCCTCTGTGACCGTGAGCTCTAGAATGTCTCGTTCCCTGTCTGTTAGTGTGGGTGTAGCTATGCTTTTGAGCAGTTTATTGTAGTCTTTTCAACACGGCAATATGTTCCTCCTCGGCCTCGGAAATTGCTGTAGCTAAGGTTTCCTGAATCAAGGTTGATTGAAAAGTGTTACTTCGGGATTTTACCTTGTCATTGCTAACTTTTGACACAATGAATTGCATTCATAACAAACCTCTATTTCTCAGAGATAAAAAAGATGACATTTCTTGTTTTAATGCTTTTTTATCAAAAGTCTAGTAAATACATGCTTTCTCCCCGATTAGCAATATGCAGAGATGGGTGCAAATGCTAATGCTTGTGTAACAGAAAAAGAAATATTTGTTAAAGGCATTTGTTTAGTGCAGACTAGCCATATGGGCAACGGAGAGCTTTATGAGCAGAAGGAAACATCAGTGAGACAGTAGAGAATATTGGGCGAGATGTTCAAAATTATTCAGCAGTAGCAAACATTCCAATTTGCAAAATTGGAGTGTTTGCAACTGCTAAAATCTTATTATCAATGTCTTATTTGAATTTGAATTTAAAAGAATTTGTAGAGCGCACATACACTATGCAGTTTCTTGGCGCTAGGGGTTATTTTACTGGGCAAGAAAGGCACAGCAGTCTAGGAGCTGAACACTTGCTGAAACAAAAAAGTTTTAAGGGCCTTGCGAAACTCTGTATAGGAGGATGAAAGTCTAACAGGGGACGGGAGTGCGTTCCAGAAGGTAGGAGCAAGGACCGAACATTTCTGACCTCCCGATCTTTGTTTCTTAAAACGAGGGAATACCAAAAGAGATTTGGTGGACGAGTGCAGGTCTCTAGAAGGGCAGTGGTTAGTAATGGCCGAATTTATATAGGCGGTTTAGTAGTCAATGCCACTTTACTGACTCTTTAAATGGGTTTCCATATAGATTTCAAATCGTAAATTCGAGGAGGCAGGTTGTGGGCGTCCTTTCCAAATTGCTATTTGGATCCCTATGCATCAAAGGTTTGAGACCAGAATTCCGTTTGCAAACCATTGATAAGTTACTGACTCCTGAGTTAGAGTGGTAAATCCCGTGCGAAAGAATAAAGGCCCCCTTTGGACTCCTCCCATTTATGAATTAAGGTGGTTGCGATTTTTAGTGGTCCAGGAAACTACTGCTCACTTGCACTAAACGTTTACAAAAGTGAAAACGTTTTCTTTTTAAAGCAGCCCCATTTCATTTAGGGAAATCAGGCTACTTAAAAAAATATATATATTTTTGAAAAGTGCTAGCATCTCCTACAAACGTTTTGCCTTCACCCTTATGTTTTCTGAACCTGTTTTGGTTGGCTTTTAGGACTCTGTGCACTTTACAACTGAAAACCAGTGTTAAAGCGTTTATCCTCACTCACTAAAACATAGTAATCTTGGACTAGACCTGATTGCCATATTTAATATACTTAAATGTCCCTGGTAAAGTGATATACCTTATACCCAGGGCCGGTAAATTAAATTATACTATTGGGCGTGGAGCACTTTTTGTGCCACAGATTTAAGTAGCCCTTACAAACATGTCTCAGGCCTGCTATCGCCGCCGGTGTGCAGTATAAATTGCCAACTGATCCTGGCAACACAAACCCCTTGCTAGGCCTAATACTCCCTTTTAATATACATAAGTAACCTCGAAAGTAGGTCCTAAGCAGCCCTTAGCGCTTAAAATGTTGGGCGTTTACTTTTACTTTTTATATGTCCTAGTAGTGAAAAATTCACAAATTAATTTTTCACAATTGTGAGGCTTATCTCTCCCATATGATATCATTAGGTCACCTTATCACATTTGATAAGTGATAACTATTGTTTCGCGAATAGGTTCAAAAGTCATGTACTGTGTCCAAGGCATTGTAAATTAAAATCCTCTTTAAAGGTAAAATCGAATTTTAAGTCACAATTCTGAAAATAACATCTTTAGAAAGTTGGCATTTTCTTGTCGTAATTATTTTGTGCCTACAGTCTGCTCTTAGGCTGCATGACTAGGTGTAGTTGGTAATTGGCCATTGTGTATTACTCCCAGACGGTAAACGGCGTTTACCACAAATCTTTTTCCCCGCAGGGAATCACAACGCGGTCGTTCCAACGACCGCGTTGTGATTCCACATACCATTACTCCGCAAGTCGTTGTTCCGGGGGGGGGGGAGAGAGGTGTTGGATTTAAAATCCAACACCTGCCCTAGTGTCCGCACGCACAGACTGGAGTTGGAATAGTAAATTATACTATTCCAACTTCCAGCACCCCCCTCCACAAGTCGTTGTTCCGACTTGCGGAATAATGGTATGCGGAATCACAACGCGGTCGTTGTAACAACCGTGTTGTGATTCCCTGCGGGGAAACAGAATGCAGGATTTCAAGGTATATTCCTCCCAGACAGCTACAAAATAGAGGGACTGGGTGTTGGCAGGATGGGCCTTTCTAGCAGGATGAGGGGGCAGAGCTGTACACAGCCCAATTTGCACTTCAAAAACACTGCCTCAGCTCACACACAAAGATCTTCACACTAGCATTTGGTGACTGCAGACAGCTTTGGTACAGGACAGGGAGATAGGCAATTCCAGACACTTCCGTGGAGGGAAGCTCCAGAGGTTTCTTCCATTTCAAAGCTGTCACCAGGTATAAAATTAGGACCCTGAGACCCACTCTTCAGTTTACTTCTTGACTTGAAGGAGGACTCCGAGAGGACTGCCCTGTTACCTGTAGATTGCTTTGTACTTCAGAGGAATTCCCGTTGCACTAAGGGGATTGCCCTGTTGCCTGAAGCCTGCCTTGTGCCCTCAGAGGACTAGGAACCCAAGACTTCAAGAGTGATACAAAGAGCTAATTGACTGGCTCCTGATTGGAGCCTTTGGGACAGAAAAGGCTTCAACCATCCTGTACCCACACCTGGACCCAGCCTCATTGAGTCATGACCCTCCAAATGGTGCCCCTCCAGTCCTGGACCATTGAAAGTGGTGCTAAAGGTGTCAAGATATCTCAAATCCAATACTTGGGACTTGAAAACTTTTATGCTAAAAGTTGCTCTGAGAACCAATTGGAGACCGGAACCTACCTGCTTGCCGATCTGCCCAGGATGCATTGTTGGTCAGTCTGACTTTGCAGCAGCTCCCGCCACATTCTTCTGCGCAACAGAAAATCCTGTTCAGCGGCGCTTTGCAGAAGGTGTATCTGGCCTTGTGAAACCCTTGTCAGCTACAGCCTGCAGCTTCGTCCAGCTGAAGATTTTCGACTTTCATAAAAGAGACTAAAGGCCCGATTTAGAGTTTGGCAGATGGGTTACTACGTCACAAACGAGGTGGATATCCCATCCACCACATCAAAAGTGCAATTGAATATATCGCAGTTGTAATGCGGGGAATGGGATATCCATCACATTTGAGGCAGAGTAAACCATGTGCTGAACTTTAAATCAGGCCCAAAGTCTGAAGGTAGAAATCTTCACTGCAACTTCATCCATCAGCGCCCCGACAACAATGCCTCCTTCTCCTTGGACTGCCTTTCCCCGCTCAACATTTTTTTCTTCCAAAGGTATGCGGAGACCTGGCCCAATCCACTTTGAGTATCTGACTCGCGCTCGTTCGCGGTCAGCCATAACTTTTGACTTTGCCCCAGTCTCGTGCGACTAGATGTCAGCGGTTGGCACTTTGATCTTTTAGGCGTTAGTTTTCATCTTAAACATTAGAAATTCATAATTTCTGTCCTATCTGTTGGTGCCAAATATTTTATTACATTTTTCTAAATTGGTGTGGGATCTTTCTTGCAGTGTGTTTTCACTTCATTGCTGTTTAAGTGCTGCATAAATACTTTGCACATTGCCTCTAAGTTAAGCCTGACTGCTTTTGTGTCAAGCTACCAGAAGGTTAAGCACAGGTCAATTTAGTGATGTTTATGGTTCACCCTGATAAGGATTGTGGCTGTTGCTTGACAAGGGCTCACTCCCTTTTCAACCACCAACCCACCTTCCCACAAAAAGCAATATAGGATAGGTGGTCTGCAGACCCCTGCAGGTAATTGTTGTCAGAAGCAGTACCTGAATAATCCGGATTTCCGTGGGAGCGAGCGGCCAGTCTTCTACGATGCTAATTTCCAGATTCCCAAACACCCCTGCACCCGGATTACTCCAAGCCCAGGAATGGAAGGGAAAGGGGAAGTGGATAACAAACAACAAAGAGAGTCTTCCACACTGGTGACTTTGTAACTACCTCTGGGATTAGTAGCTGGGGAACACCTGCAACAGGGAACAGAACATTACTAACGTTCTAACCACTACGAGGGAAAACACACTCTCACTCCCTCAACTCTCTTCACTCATACCTGTTTAACGTGTGGAATTAGCTGCTCTCTTTCTGAGTCCAAATAAGTTCGTTTGAAGGTTGAAGACTCTTGTTGCTTGTGTAGAGTGGCGGGAAGTGGTGATGCGATGAATAGAGGTGGTAGACAACAGTATTACCATATGCATATAATATATACTCTCATTTACTTGTTGAACCACAGAAGCTGACTGAAACTCTCAAAAGTCTTTTTCTGAAACTCTGAATGTGTCGTAAACTGTTACAGTTCTTAATAGGAAACCAGGCTTCACTTCTGACTGGAAAACTCTGATGCAGACGAAAAACCAACTGGCACAGGGCAAGGATTGCACCACCAAAGTCTAGAGAATAGAATGTTCTTACCGCAAATATGAGGATATGCGAAAAGGTACTTGCCCACTGGAATGGAACTCTGACAGGGAACGCTGACAAGGACAAGTCCGCACAGCCGAACACTGGCATGCGGCAAAATGACTTTCGCTCCGGAATGCAGGAATCCAACGGGAAAAAGGAACGTAAACACGCTCCCTGAGTTCCGAAATAAAGTCTCTGTAGATTCTGACTGGGAAAGGGGCAAAACTAGGAAAATACGCGGTGAATTGACCGGAGCCAAAATCAGGGCGTCGAACTGCTGGAATTGGACAGTTGAAGTGCGCCACATAGAACGTGCGGGATTAGGAAATGGCGGACTGCTGGAAAAGACTAGAACGCTAACCTTATCAAATGGTGGCACAATCCGGAGGCGTACTAAGCCTCAATCTGACAGTGGTCATGGGCTAATTTCTGAAGGGAACCCCAGAGTGGAAACGGTTGCCAAACAGGAAATCTTCTCCTAGCTGCAGGGACAGACGGAGGTCTCTTAATGAGGCCCGGCATGGTCCTGACAGTACCCCCCACCAAAGCCCCCTCCCTCGGTTTTAGGGGATGAATTTTATGGAATTCGGTGACCAGTCTTGGAGCATGAACATTACTGCTGGGTTCCCATGACCTTTCCTCTGGGCCATAACCCTTCCAGTCCACTAGGTAAAAGATTTTCCCTCTCTTAAGCTTGGAGTCTAGGATTCTTTTAACCTCGAATTCTTCAGAACTCTGAACTTGAACTGGAGCTTGTGGTTGGACACGCCTGAAGTTTGGTGGGCTTCTTTTAATCAGTGACACATGAAACGTTGGGTGTATCTTCAAGGACTTCGGTAGAGCCACCCTGACACTCACCGGATTAATCATTCGAACCACAGGGTAGGGACCTATAAACCTAGGTTGGAACTTTCGATTCCCTCTCAACCGCATATGTCGAGTGGAAATCCACACCTTTTCTCCAGATTCATACATGGGACTCTCCTTTCTTTTCTTATCTGCCTGCACCTTGTAAGCATCCTTGGCTTTCTTGAGGTTGGATGAGGCTACCTGATAGGATTTCTGTAATTCTTGTATCACCTCCCCCGCTGCAGGGACCTCAACATCCACCCGACCCACTAGCATATTGGGATGCCGCCCTGAGTTCAAGAAGAATGGCGAAAACCCAGTAGAAGAATGGACTGCATTGTTGTACGCGAACTCTGCTGTACTCAACAAAGAGGGCCATTCCCCCTCCTGATCCATCAAATATAGCCGGAGATATTGTTCTAAGTCCTGGTTCACTCGTTCCGTCTGCCCATCCGTTTCTGGGTGGAAACTGGTGGACAAACGAGAGTCGACTCCCAGACCCTTTAGAAAGGCCTTCCAAAATCGAGAAACAAATTGAGGTCCTCGATCTGAAATAACCACTTTTGGAACCCCATGCAGTTTAACAATGTGTTCTACAAATAGGGTAGCTAACTGAGATGCTGTGGGGAGAGACTTCAAGGGGACGAAATGGCTCATCTTAGTAAACAAATCCACCACCACCCAAATGACTGAATACCCCTGGCTGGAAGGCAGGTCAACTATGAAGTCCATGGAGACTGAGTGCCAGGGGGACGGGGCTACTGGTAAAGGCATTAAAAGGCCCTGCGGGGATTGCCTCAAACTCTTGCCCTTAACACACGGCTCACAAGTGGCGATGTACTGCCTTACCTGAGCGTCCATGCCTGGCCAGAGGAATGTTCTCTTGATTAACTCCAATGTCTTCTTGGCTCCTCTATGACCTGCTAATGGGTGGTCATGAAAATGCTGAATGACTTCATTTTGCAACTCCTCACCGGGAACAAACATTTTTTCTTGCCAAAAGGGTCTTTCATTTCTCACACTGCGATCTGGACCTTCTGATTCCCAATTAGAAAATTCAGCCTTGGCAAACTCTTCCTTAATTCGAGTCTCCAAATCATCTTCGACTGCAATGGCTACAATCTTTTCCTCTGGAATGATAAACCCTTCTACTTTGGTTTTGGCTTCTTCTCCCATACTCAAACGTGAAAGAGCATCCGCTTTTCCATTGGAGGATCTGGGCTTGTAAGTGAGAACGAAATCATAATCTGCAAAAAAGAGCGACCAGCGCAGTTGCCTGGGAGTTAGCGTGCGAGCTGACTTGACAAACTGTAAATTTCGATGATCGGTGAAGACGGTGACCACATGTTTCGCTCCCAACAAATAGTGTCTCCACACCTTGAATGCCTCCTTGACTGCCAAAAGCTCTTTATCAGCGATGGAGTAGTTGATCTCTGCAGGAGTGAGTTTTCGAGAATGGTATGCCACCGGGTGAAGTTGACCGGTGTCCTTCTGGCGCTGAGACAGGATCCCTCCTATGGCCAAATTGGATGCATCAGCTTCGATGAAGAAGGGTTCACTCAAATTAGGATGTTGTAGCACTGGAGCTGTCACAAATGCTTCCTTTAGCTGCTGAAAAGCCTCCTCCGATTCACGCTCCCAGACGAATTGTACATTTTTCTTTAGTAGACGGGTAATTGGGCTCACCTTCTCCGAGAAATTTAGAATGAAACGCCTATAAAAATTGGCGAATCCCAAAAAACTTTGAATCTCCTTCACTGACCTTGGCGCAGGCCATGACTTGATTGCCTGCAACTTAGAGTCATCCATGGATACCCCTTCCGGGGACAAAACAAAACCCAAGAATTCCACTCTGGAGGAATGAAAGACACATTTCTCAAGTTTGATAAACAGATGGTTCTCCAGCAGACGTTTCAAGATGGCTCGTACATGATGAACGTGTTCCTCTAAACTGTTGGAATAAATAAGGATGTCATCGATGTAAACCACCGCAAAGCGGTCCAGGGACTCTCGAAGCACGTCATTAACAAAATGCTGGAAGGCAGCGGGGGCGTTACAAAGCCCAAAGGGCATCATTTGGTATTCATACAAACCAAACCTGGTTCGAAAGGCAGTTTTCCACTCCTCTCCTTCGGCCATGTGCACCAAATGATATGCCCCTCGTAAATCCAATTTAGTGTACACACAAGCATTTTTGACCTGATCTAGAAGTTCCGAAATGAGGGGCAGTGGATAACGGTTCTTCTTGGTGGCCAAGTTCAAGGCCCGATAATCAATGCAAGTTCTCAAGGTCCCATCCTTCTTTGGAATGAAGAAGAGGGGCGAGGACACTGGAGACTGAGAGGGGCGGATGAACCCATTGGCTAAGTTTTGTTCAATATAGTCCTTCAAATGGAGGTTCTCAGGTTCCGACAGAGCGTAGATTCTGCTGCAGGGTAAGGAAACCCCAGGCTCCAATTCTATCCGACAGTCATATTCTCGATGAGGTGGCAATTTTTTAGCTTCTTTCTCATTGAATACCTCCTTCAGATCCTGATATTCTACTGGAATCTCTGGAGCCTCCAACGCACACACCATTTGAACCTGATTGGCCAAATGTTGCGACAACGTGGAGTGTGTGTTCCCTGGCGTGGACTGGAAACAATGCTCTAGACAAAAGCCTGAATTCATTTCAACTGAACGTCGCGACCAATCTATCCGAGGATTATGCTCGGTGAGCCAGGGCAACCCCAGTATTAGTTGGAACTGAGGGGCATCGATGAGATTGAATCGAATGAAACTTCGATGCTCACCTGGTCCCACCACGGTCATCAGTTCGGTATCAAAAGCGATTGGTCCCGAAGACAACTGGG
Organism: Lissotriton vulgaris; assembly: GCF_964263255.1. Lineage (NCBI taxonomy): Eukaryota > Metazoa > Chordata > Amphibia > Caudata > Salamandridae > Lissotriton > Lissotriton vulgaris. The sequence continues at coordinate 982,739,500 of NC_141687.1, forward strand.
TGCCATCCACTTCTCGCACTGGTTCTGGTCTTGACTTCTTTTCGAATTGTATTCCTATAGATTTGGCAAACTGGATGTCGCAGAAGTTCCCCGTAGCCCCCGAATCAACCATCACGGAAACTTCCTCCAACTGAGTTTTTCCAAACTCAATTTTACACAGCAAATTCAGATGCGGGACTGCGGATTGCAGAGTATTAGCTAAAAGTTGTGGCTTGGGAGTTGGCTTTTCACTCGCTCCCACCAGTGCAACTCCTTCTACTGGTGGAGCCGATCTTTTACCCATGTGCTGGCCTTTGATCTCTTCGGACATTCCTTGACAAAATGGCCTGACTGACCACAATACATACACAATCGACCTTGACGTCTCTTTTCTCTTTCCTCTTGAGTAAGAGGGCCTCGAATCGTTCCCACCTGCATAGGCTCTTCCTGACTTTGGCCTTCATGGTTCTTAGCTACCTCCGGCCGGGACCGATCAAATCGTGGCGGGAGAGTACGGACATCCTTCAACTCATCTTTTAGGCCTCGGAAGAAAATGGCCGCCTGCTTAGCCTCGGGCCAACTCGTTTCAACAATCAACTTATTAAATTGTGCCAAATAAGCCACCAGGTCTCGATTCCCTTGCTTCAATTCTAATAGTTCATTGTCGGTGGTCTGTGAGACATTTCTTCGGTCAAAGATTCGCAAGAACTCAGCTTTGAATTCTTCGAATTTATACAACACTGGATCGTTGCTTGCCACCATAGGCAAAGACCACGCTGCAGCATCTCCGCTCAGGTAGGACAGCACAAACGCCACTTTAGACTGATCCTCCTTAAACAGAATGGGCTTACAAAGGAAGTGTAATGAACACTGAGTCAGGAAAATTTGAGCCTTGTGGGGATCTCCCTGAAATCTCTCGGGTGGGGCCAATGGAATGGTAGGGGACATTGCGTGCACCACCTGTGTGGTAAACTCCGTAGAGGAGGAGGAAGAGGGCGCGGGACCAAAGGCAGATGACTTAATACTCCCAAAGTTGGGGCGCGGGCTCTCTGCCAGCTCATCTAATCTCTGACGCAAATAACTAGCCTCCTGATTAGATTTCCTAACTTCCTCTCTAGTCTCGCTCAACTGTTTGTGTAGTCCCTCTAACACTGAAGCCAAGGCTTTGACATCCAATCCTTCGGCCATCTCGCCCAGACGGAAGATAATTGTGGCACTTCAATCTGTCAGAAGCAGTACCTGAATAATCCGGATTTCCGTGGGAGCGAGCGGCCAGTCTTCTACGATGCTAATTTCCAGATTCCCAAACACCCCTGCACCCGGATTACTCCAAGCCCAGGAATGGAAGGGAAAGGGGAAGTGGATAACAAACAACAAAGAGAGTCTTCCACACTGGTGACTTCGTAACTACCTCTGGGATTAGTAGCTGGGGAACACCTGCAACAGGGAACAGAACATTACTAACGTTCTAACCACTACGAGGGAAAACACACTCTCACTCCCTCAACTCTCTTCACTCATACCTGGTTAACGTGTGGAATTAGCTGCTCTCTTTCTGAGTCCAAATAAGTTCGTTTGAAGGTTGAAGACTCTTGTTGCTTGTGTAGAGTGGCGGGAAGTGGTGATGCGATGAATAGAGGTGGTAGACAACAGTATTACCATATGCATATAATATATACTCTCATTTACTTGTTGAACCACAGAAGCTGACTGAAACTCTCAAAAGTCTTTTTCTGAAACTCTGAATGTGTTGTAAACTGTTACAGTTCTTAATAGGAAACCAGGCTTCACTTCTGACTGGAAAACTCTGACGCAGACGAAAAACCAACTGGCACAGGGCAAGGATTGCACCACCAAAGTCTAGAGAATAGAATGTTCTTACCGCAAATATGAGGATATGCGGGAAGGTACTTGCCCACTGGAATGGAACTCTGACAGGGAACGCTGACAAGGACAAGTCCGCACAGCCGAACACTGGCATGCGGCAAAATGACTTTCGCTCCGGAATGCAGGAATCCAACGGGAAAAAGGAACGTAAACACGCTCCCTGAGTTCCGAAATAAAGTCTCTGTAGATTCTGACTGGGAAAGGGGCAAAACTAGGAAAATACGCGGTGAATTGACCGGAGCCAAAATCAGGGCGTCGAACTGCTGGAATTGGACAGTTGAAGTGCGCCACATAGAACGTGCGGGATTAGGAAATGGCGGACTGCTGGAAAAGACTAGAACGCTAACCTTATCAAATGGTGGCACAATCCGGAGGCGTACTAAGCCTCAATCTGACAGTGGTCATGGGCTAATTTCTGAAGGGAACCCCAGAGTGGAAACGGTTGCCAAACAGGAAATCTTCTCCTAGCTGCAGGGACAGACGGAGGTCTCTTAATGGGGCCCGGCATGGTCCTGACAATTGTAGCCAATTGCAGAGAGTCACAAGTTGTGGCCTGCCTAATTAATTTTCCTTAGGAAGGTCAGTCTGTGCCTCACTATGATTTGGTATTTCGTGAACCAACCTAATAATACATAGGTCAGTTTTCATAAACAGATTCTGGTTGCAAAATGAAGAGTCACCGTTTGGGACCACTTTTTCTGACTGCTGTCTTAGTACATCTGGCCCTTAGAAAAGAGAACATTTTAGATATTTTCAGAATATCTGATAGAACAGATGTTTTTGTTTACTGCAAGAATTCAACTGCTTCTAGGCACTCTCAGTCATTAAGGGGTAAGAGAACCGAGCCACATCTAAGTAAATTTTAAGAGCACAAAAAGGCTACTTTACAAACATTATAATCAATTCCTGCTCAACTGAATCCGGTTTTAAGGGATTTTCCACTTGTAAGGTTGATTTACACATATACACAAAGCACATGTGTACCAAATGAGCTGCGATGTGGGAGCAGTGGGAGCACAGTGGTGCATTGTGAAACACATACCAAATAAATGAGTAAAGCATGGTGGACCTGGGTAGTGCCATTTACAGAGAGTACATTTTCCATTAAAATAACATCTTGAAATGTCCCCTAAATTATCATAAGAAAGGCAGCTTTACTACTAAATATATATGGCACACAACATGTGAAATTCAGATTTCTGTGTATATTTAATTTTTGTGCATCACTCAAGTAAAGTGTCTCTGTTTGTTTTGACCTCATTAAAGTTTTGGTTTTCATCACTCATCACTCTTCAGAATTACAAAAAACAGAGTACCTCATTTGTACTGTCTTTGTGGTTGAAATATTTTGATAAATTTGTAGTACTAGTAGACGTATTTAAATCATGTTATGTGTTAGAAAACATTTCACATCTTGCTGCCTTTCCTTTCACCCTTCCTGAACCCCAGGAGTTTTGTCACTTCATTCACATTGCAAAATTCCAAATGCAAAATCAATTAAATGAAAAGAGCAGTTTATCAGAAGCTATTGCCTGACACCTGACCTCTGCTTTGCACAAACAGCAAATGGGCATTTTCAAAGCAAAATGTAATAGCCTCTTTACTGCTCATTTGCCTTTTGAACTCCTGCACAGTTATCTTGGGGGAGCTGCAGCCACTATCTAGGGGGTGCTGCTGCCACATCCCGCGCCCCTATGTTGGGCGCCCTTCTTCACTTTAGAACTTTATGATCAAGTGCAGTATTCTAATGTGCACTGGTGCTTCTTACTACTAAATAATGTAAATGAAATAGTATCTGTATTATTGTTATGCATCTTGATATACCTATATATGAACTTTCATAACCACTGTAAATGCTGGAAAGATAGAAACATCTCTGCATTGAACTGTTTTCATGCTAAAGTCTAGTGATTTGTTTTGTTTCATTAAACAGGCTTCAGAGGCAAAATATGTCCCCTGTTTTGCTATCATATTCAATACTGCATGCCAAATTGATACTATTTTGTTTTGCAGATTCCCAGCCCTTCCTCATTGCTGTAAGAGACAGCATCATTTATGGGATGTCACTAAACCCCAGTGAGAAAACCAATGATGCCATGGTGCCGATAGCCGGGCTTTACAGTGGGTATGATGTGGACTTTGATGACACACAGCAGATGATCTACTGGGTTGAATACCCCGTAAGTAAAGAGTGATAGCTATTAGAAGCTAGCCATTGGAGGTCCGTGAATTAATATACATAACATTGGAATTGAGGTCCTTTCTCAACAATGTATCTCAAGAAGTAATATTGGAAGTCAGAGTAAATTTACCATTTCTATCCTGAACTGCACTCATCCATGCGTTTAGCCATAAACTCTTTGGCCTCATTTACACCCTCATTTAAACCCTTGTAAACAGCACTCAGATTGCACACTCGACGAAAGCCGTGGCCTTCGATCTCCCGACAGAAGCAGCACATGCCATATTTTGAGACCCAACTGTCTGGTGGGATCTCACTGCCTACAGTGCAGTGCAGAAGATACATTGTAGGCGGAGCAGGCCAAAAATGGACACCACGCATACATTATTGTTTTACTCAAACTCTCAGAGCAGGAGTTTTTTCAGTAAATTGAAAAGCAATGGCCCTGACATGCCATGCCTCCCCATGGCTGGTCCGGGCAAGAAAATCCATGGACAGTCACACTGTCTTAAGGAGGGAAGGGAGACCATCCCTCTGTGGCGCTGGGCCGGTGGCAGACAGGAAGTCAGATCAAGGGTTTTCAATTGCAGAACTGTGTGAGGCTCTACCATTGGAAACCCTGCAGTTCCCTAACCTCTAAGTGAGGATGGGGAAACATGATGTTTGCAGGACTTCTGCCTTTATTTGGCGGATACCAAGCATCAGCCAACCTCTAATATGACCCGTATAAGACAACAGTCTGGGAAAAAGTTATCCACGTAATTTAACAAAAACACAAACTGACATATAAAACTAAAATGTTATATTAGTTTAAACTGGCAGAGAATTCTGTGAATAGTATTGTTTAACTGGTTTATCATTGTAACACTGATGGCCTTAAATACTCCACATCTTTTCCCTGCATGAAAACGTTAATGAACCTGGCACTTCTGGCAGCTCTGGGACATTTGCAGGTAGACAGGGGCCTGTAAGACGACCTGGGGTACTCCTAACAGTTTGGTAGCTTGGACAAACTCATGGCTTAAAGCTTGAAAGTAGAAGTAGAGAATGCATATCAATTTTCAATATTATTCAAATCGGCTTCACAGAATGTTTGGCCGGTTTCCAAACAAAGGTAATTCTAAACGTAGCTAGTGATAAATATTACGTTAGGCAAAATACAACTCTAGGGTTCCGATTAAGAATGTGCTGGATTTCCATGCGAGTGTACCAATGGCCAAAATTAAAATTTGCAGTTAATATCCTAGTACTTAAATCTCGCTGTTCTGGGATTTTGCACCCAGAATGAGGAATAATACGAGGTCCCAGAATAACCAGGACCAGATATGCATGTGTAGCCTCCATTCCGTAGACAGATCTGCTTCCATTTTTAAAATGTATTTTCCTGATAGTTTATTCCAAGGGCATGGTCTACACCAATAGATGGTATCATCATGCCATGGATGGCAGACCCAGACGGACAAAACAATTGTTGACATGGCATTGGACCACCCATCCAAGATCTTTTCTAGCAACATTTCAGCTAACAGTTGAGTGGTGGTTATGTGGCGCACAGGGTAATTGCGGAGCAGGCTGAGGGTGTTGCTCTGTTACAGATCTACATGAGACCCTTGGCCTGACAAATGAGGCTAGTTTGAAGTGGTTTCGATTTGATTATTTATCAGATAAAATGGGACGTTTTTAGATAGGGTGTCCACCTACTCCGCGTCTTTATCAACGTTGTCTCCAGTCCTGAAATTTTCACTTACAAATCATTGTTTTCAGATGTGCTAGGCTAATTAGTTCAATGGAAGCTAAACCAAACTACACACCAAGAATGCATTAGGTTATCTTTAAAACGTTTAAGTCTGGAAACCATGCCTGTAATAAGGAGTTGGTCACTCTACCTGTAGACCAGAAGTCCCCATTCAGGCAAATTAACATGCAGCAGTACTGTTCTAGATATTTCTGTTGCTAATGTCCCTAATATTATTAGATGTATGAGACTAATAGTGCAATGATCTTAAGTAAATTTGTAGTGCAAACAGTGTGCAGTTCAGGAAAAAGATCTGGAAATTAATAGTGAATAAAGTGTATTGTGCGGCACATCCTCGGAACATGTGTCTATAGTGTGACCTATCCTTGTTTTAAAATGCGCTCATTGTATATGGAGTGAATGGGAAGATTAGACCATTCATGATTACACCAGAATTACAGCTATAGTCATATTTGATTTAATGATCAAGAATGCAGTGTTCCTTCTTCATGCATTAGTGACTGGGGTTTTACGTTTATAATTTTTTCATTACATTTCACCAATTATAGCATTCCGAACATGGCAAAAAATGTATATTTGATAAATAAAAAACTTACTAGACGTACAATTTAAGAAAGATGAGATATACTTTTACAGAAATATATATCAAAAAGGATGTAGGGGAGGCATACAATTATGCTAATTTATTTCAAACATTTATTCTCTCTTTTTTGCTCCCCTTCATTCTAAGGGTGAAATTCACAGAGTGAAGTCAGATGGAACTAACAGAACAGTCTTTGCGCCAGCCGCAATCCTGGGCTCTCCTATTGGCCTAGCTATAGACTGGATCTCAGGAAATCTTTACTACACCAACCCTGCAACGCAGTCAATTGAGGTATGTACTTCAACATTTAAAGTTAATATAAGCATACATTTTGCTACTGCCAGTAAGTAGGTGCTGGGGAACTGTATAAAGCTAATATCTTTTGATTTTTCAGTGACAATCAATCAGGTTACTTTAACAAAACTTTTGCAAGATTCACATTTTGTGTACGTCCTTTTAGCAGCTATGCAATGACCATCGGGTAACATACATTTTTCAGATGCAGGGGCTTTAGATTCTAAGAGTTTTGTGTATAGCTTGATACATATGCAGGGACTTGAGGTGTGCTATGGTAGCATCACATACCTGGGTGGACTTTGTGGTGACCGTTTAACAGCACTTTGATTACCTTTCGAACCTGTAACAAAAGTCTATAAAGCTTAACTCCATCTGTACCTATGTAGGTGTTAACATTACGTAGTGAAGTTCAGCGCAGAAAGACTCTGATCACTAACGATGGGTCGCCTACGTCTACTGGAAGGCCAATTGGAATTGCTGTTGATCCAGCCCGAGGGTGAGTGCCCTGTATAATTTTCTCTATCATATCTGAATATGTGCGTTTTATGAAGTCTACCAAAAGCTCTGACTAAACGAAAGGTTGTAGAGCTATATGAGGTTAACAATGCAAACATGACTTGTATTAAGGTACAGTGTTCTTGAAAGTCTCAAACAATTGAAATTGTAATGTGAAGATGAACTTCAGCCCTTCCAAACGTATATAAATACTTTAAGTACCAGTAGGATACACGTTTAAGTGGATATTTATTTGTTCTTAGAAGCACTGTATATGTTTGTAAATAACCTTAAAGTTCCAGTGACAATTCCCGTATACTAAAGTGTAGGTCCAAGTTGCAGGCCCACCTCACCTTCATGCCTGCACAATTGATGGTGTAGGTGCAGTCTGATTATCAACTTGGGGCCACACTTCAGGAAGTACAACAAGTTGCAACACCTTATCACTGCATATTCAATGGTCCTCTTTTCGGGCTCTACAAACACATGCCTTGGTAAAACCTAAAACCTCCCTTTTAGGGACAGCTGGTAATTTTTAAACAATAATCCGACTCAAAGAAATCCCCCTGTGATTAATTTGTGTATGCCTTCAATCAGTGGGTGTTTAGGAGAATAAAAGCTGTCCTTAAAGCAGACTCCAAACCAAAACCAATAGATAGTAAATAGTAACTGGGCTCTGAAAGAAGGATGGCTTCTCACATTAACAAACACTTTGGTCTTTAGAGCAGTCTGAGCACAATATTTTGCTTCAGGATTAATGGAGTCATAGAGTAAAAAATAGGCCAAAGAGTTAAGAGTAAAACTTGATTTTCCAAACACATAACAGATAAATTAATAAATTGGCTTCATTATTGTAAATCAGTGGTTCTTAACCTGTAGTCCAGGGACGCTTGGAGGTCTGCAACACCTGCTCAGGGTATCCACTACTGCTTAGCAAACTAATTAATATCAACAGATCAATTAGGTTGGGTGTGTGTGTATGTGTGTGCGTGTGCGTGTGTGTGTTTGTGTGTGTGTATATATATGTGAACAAGGGCTTTCGAGCCCGAAACGCGTCATCTTATCATACGGAATTAACATGGTCTAAATAAACATCTTGCCTGATTGCAGTGGTCCGTTTCTCCTTCTTCGCCATCTGGAGGTAGTGGGAGTTTCGCATCTTGAATGAATATATATATATATATATATATATATATATATATATACTCCAAACCACCTTTTCCTGCCCCACTCACAGATGACTGCCCGGCTGCACGGGGTTGGACCCATGATAAATATTTCCATTCCTTTATCACAAATGAGGTCGGCACTCACAAGGATGAATTAATCCAATTATTTTAATGGAAAATGCACAACAAACGCAACTGGGCTGTCGCCTTTCTCAATGTTAAGTGGCGCCGATAGCACCATCATTATATACGTCATCACTTGTATTGTTTCCTTAGAAATCAACAACGGCATGGGATTGATTCCTTGTGTGAGGACAGGCACCATCTTGGCATGTATTACCATTGTACCATTAAAGAAGTCTGAGTATAACAGTAAATACAGTACAAGAGAGCGACAAAGCAGAATATGCTAAAAGAAAGTGTTTCAGGAAAGAAAAAGTAATCAATTGAACAGTAAATAAAATTAGAAATAGAGAGCAGCAGATCAAGAAGAACTCAGATCTGATATAACAGTTAGCTTGAGTAATATTATTTGCAACTCTCTAAATTATTTGACAGCTTTACACAAAGAACAAGTTATTGATATTGTCATGATTTACTTTGTAAATGTTAATTTAGATGTATTTTGATCCATTATGTCTATGGCTCTTGTCACTGTATGTCTCTGAATGACGAGGTGTTCTCTTCTGCAGCAAAATGTACTGGACAGACCAAGGGACTGAGACTGGGATACAGGCAAAGATCGCCAGTGCTGACATGGATGGCGCCAATGCTGCAGTGCTGGTCATCAATAATCTTGACCATGTGGAGTTCATTGCCATTGACATCAGGGAACAAAAGCTTTACTGGGGTGTGACCGGCAGTGGAGTGGTAAATCAAGCATGTGATTCTTTTCTTGAAATGTGTAAAGCATGTTCAATGTTTTTTTTAATTTGAAGAACTGACACTCTACATCCTTTTCAAAGACTTTTTCGAGAGATGATTACTCCTTCAGAGGAAACCTGGAGTCCGCTAACCTGTAAAATGTGCAGGCAGACTGAGAGTTTTAATAAGGTTTGGTGAGAGGGGCTGCTGCTCGCCCCCCCCACTTTTTCTTGGTTTTGGTGCCAGGGGTTGGGTTCCTAGGGTATAAAACAGCACTGGGAGGGGGGTTGTGTGGCGCCCTCCCCTTTTTCATGCAATTCAGCCCTGGGAGAGAGGGTTCACAGGGCCTAATAAGGCTTGGAGCAGGTGACCCTGTAGCCCCTCCCCTTTTTAATTGAATTTGGCCCTGGGTGGTGGGGTCTGAGTGCCTAATGATGTTCAGGAAGGGGGGCTGTGCAGCTCCTTCCGTAATATGTGCTTCTTAGTGGGTGCTGCCGATGGGCACCATGGCACCTGCTTGTAATTTAGAGAGGGCCTGAAGATGAGGATGCCGGGGCCACAATAGGCTTGTCGGGGGAGGTGCATGTGGTCCCCTCCACCTGTTTAATGGATACAGCCATGCGGATGGGGCCGCCAGGGCTTATTTAGGCCCAGGGAAGGGGTCACACACCCTCTCTCCCCTTTTTAATGGAATTTGACCCTGGGGATGGGTTTGGGGTTCCCGGGGCCCAAGTAGGATTGGGAGAGGGTCCACATGCTGCCCTCCCCTTAATTATTAGAAAAAACGCAGTGCTGTCCGTACAAATACTTTGCAACGTCTCCTTAATTAGAGAAACAAATCACCTATTGATTGAGGATTTGTATGGTATTTTTATTTATACCTTATGAATTATTGATTTTCAAACAACAAATAGTTTGACAAAAAAGACATCCCATATATACACCGTTATTCAAAAACTCAACAGTGACGCGTTTCGAACTCGAAATATGAATTAACGTGTTCTCATCAGGGCTGTGGGATTTTCCTTACAGACGCGTTTCGAACTCGAAATATGAATTAACGTGTTCTCATCAGGGCTGTGGGATTTTCCTGTTTGATTTTGTGCAAAAATAAAGAGAAAAATATATACATAAGTTCCTGAATTAAAAGGCCTCTATAAAATGCTCCAATGTGAACTGTAATTGCAATGGGGTTACCTTACAAAAGGCCGTCGCACTTTTTCTATAGGGTTTCAGTTGGGGGGGTTCAGTTACTTGTTGTTGTCCCTGCCGGGGTTTCTGAAAGAGGGACAATTTGTGCCAGGATAAAGTCAGTTTGTGATGCCAAAAGCGTGCACCATTTTATAGACATTTGTGACATTTACTACCTGAAGATGTTTGCGTGGAGCATCTCAGGTAATTACACAGGGGACTTGTAGCGTGCCCACCGGTGCCAGTTGCGAACCTAAAGGGTTAAAATGAGGTGGAATGTAAAAGACACTCGTTTCTTGCTGAACCAGGTGTGCAAAGTTTTAACTAAGCAACGCATGTACCTGCGCTTGGGTTCGCGTGTTTTCAAAACCTCCGTCGGTTATACCGGTGTTTCACAAATGATTTTCAGGCAGATCAGCGTGGTTTCATGCAGTGTGGGACCTGTAAGCGGCAACATAGAATGTTTATACCATCATTTCCAATAAGCGCTGACTTCTTGACTCACATTATCATAATGCAAGGCAACATATATTCTCAACAGGCAGACGTTCGTACCATGAATTCAGGTCACGTATTTAGAACTACTTGTTGCAAGTTTAGGGCTGCATCACTGAAGACCAATTCGGAACGTGATCAAATCTGCAGGAAAAAACGGGCGCTCAGTCACTAACTGATTTGTTTATAAAGCATCCCGGATTCAAAAGCGGTAGCGGTTACTAGAGTTCAATTACCTTTTAGCTTTGTGTTAAAGGCTCCCCTTAATTATGGCTTATGGCCCTGAGGGACGGGGACCCTAGGGCCTAATAAGGCTTGAAGAGAGGGTCCCCACTACCTGCCTTGAAAAAAATGCCCAACAGAAAGAGGTAACCGTGACACAAAGGTCAATCATATGCTGCCTGAGCCTACAAGGAATTGGCTGCCTGCAAGGAGTTGGCCTTAGGGGCTAGCCACAAACCAGGACTGAGCCCAACCCCTTGGTGCACATGGGCAAAGACCGTCCGCAGCTCGGGTTGTCTGCCTACGGGGCAGTTGGACATGCTCGGACCTGTGACCAACACCCCCGGCTGTGCACGGCCAAAGGCTGTGCGCATCTGGGGTTGGCTGCCTGCAGGGGGTTGGACGTAGGGCCTGGTTGCAAGCCGGGCCCTGCTGCCTACCCCACGCCACGCACGACCAAAGGCTGTGCGTGGTGTGAGACTGACTTTACATATGGTAACAAACTATTACTTCATGTAAAAAAGCCCCTAGAAATTCACTGAAAAAACACAATGGTTAAAGTGACGTTATAGTTAGGAATTGTTATTATAGTTTACTTTACGTTAAAGAAAACCTTAGAAATTCACTGAAAGAAATGAAGGTTAAAGGGACATTATATTTAGGTGAATATGTCAGTGTCAACATAACGTTTTGAACACCAAAAATAAAACATCATGTCCCTGTATTTATAATGGTAATTACAAAAATATTGGCAAAAAATTAATTGACACTAATTTTGTCAAAAAGTTGACAAAAATAGAGTTTAAACTAGTGAATGTCAAATATTAAATATATGAATGTAACATAATGTAAATTTAATATCTTCCATTCATACCTAATACTTTATATAAATATATACTTATATAAAGAGACAAACATACATCTATTTGTGTATATATATTATATATATATATATATATATATATATATGTAACATAGTTAATAAAAATACTTATTTTACATCATGCTATTTGTTTTGTATGTTAACTTGATCAATATGAATAGATATATATGATATAATTAACAAAATGTTTATTTATGCATTATCTTCTTGTTTTAATATTTTAAATTAATGAATATGAAAATATATATGTTTATATATGTATATATATATTCATAGTATTACAATTAAAATATAAATATGTGTGTTTTGCTTCAATAAATATTGTTGCACTTTACCTCAGCTTTGTGGAACAGCTGTATTATTTTCCTGAATCGGACTAGAGTCTAAAAATATTAGGTGTACTATTCCCACTCCTCTCTACACAACAGTAGGGAAATTGTTGAACATTGGAGGGGTTACATTTACTATTCCCACTCCAGTCTACACAATATTAGGGAAAGTGGTGGACTTTGGATGGGGTTAAATTTGCTATTCCTACTGGAAAGAGTGCAATGGTGGGGATAGTTTTGGAGTTTGGAAGGGTAAAATGCACTATTCCCACTTCAGCATGTGTTACAGTAGGGAAAGTGTTGGATTTTGGAGGGGTGAAATTTAATATTCCCCCTCCAGTCAGGGCAACAGTAGGGAACGTCTTGGACTTCGGGGGGTAAAATGTAATATTCTCACTCCAGACTCTTCAACAGCGGGGAAAGATTTGGCCTTCAGAGGGATGAAATGTAATATTCCCACTCCAAACAGCACAACCGTAAGAAAAATGTTGAACTGCAAAGACATTAATTTTACTATTCCTACTGCAGTCTAAGTAAGAGTAGGGAAAATACTTGGGTTAAAAAACATTACATATATAAGTAACCTCATGAGCATATAAAAACGAATAAACTCTTAATAAAATAACATACTAACATAACATTTTGTATATATATATATTAAAAAAAAGAATTAATAAATGCACATCATTATTTGTAAAAAAAAATGATGAATTAACAAATATTTGTTATTCAATTATTAATTAATTAACTTCCCACCCTGTACTCCTTCCAACCTAGCAGTCCGCACCTAAAATATAACTATAGTAATTCCATAACCTATTAGAGCTCATGCAGGAGTCAAGCCCTGAAAATGTTAGCCCTGTAAATCACACAACAAACATCACGTAAAATATGCTAAAGCTGCTTCAAAATTTAAGAAAGTGTCATTCCTTAACATGTGAATCTTTGACATTAATAAATCACATTACAGCACTGACCCGAGAAGTACCTATTAAAAGTGATAGTTTTTAAACATGAATCGTTAGTACACTAAGTGGCAAGATAATTGTCATGTAAACACTGCACCTGACCCAGATTACTATAGAGCAACATTAGTCTATTATCTCAAGCATAATGGGTTTTTGAACAATTGGTATTCTAATCCCACATACTTGAAAAGAGCTTTCTTACATAATAATGAAAAAAGAGTGTTTTGGTGAAATAAAATAATTGCCTATGATCGTACAATTTGAGTGGGGAAGTCGCAACGTATCCTTATTTTTTGGTTTCACTTTTTACAAATCAGCAAGGAAATGGGTATCTATTTGTCCATGTTTAGCCTTTATTTTTACCTCCTTAGGAATTTTTGTGCAGTTTTTATATATCAGGAACTCATAGGTATTGGAGCCCTTTACGTGAGCGTTAGTTGCAATCATTGTTTATAGGCAGGTGGAGATTAAGTCATTTGCCCAAAAGAACTAGATTTTGGGCCTACACCAAGACTTGAACCTTGTCGGCAGCTCTGGCCATAACACTAAATCCTGAGTAGAAACCGGCTAGCAGGCATAAGCCACATGAAAGCTGGGCTTGTTATGTGCTTGAGGGTCCAACTGGACCTTGAGCTGAGCCAGGCTTCAAGCTTGAGCTTTCATTGGCTCGCCCACCTTTTTTAAAAACACTTTCTTTACTTTAGTAGATCGGGATCATCTGTGAAAGACTGTGATCTACCGCTAGCTCAAAGCGCCAAAAAAAAGAATAGGAAAGACAGCCCTCTTCCTCAGCATGCTACCCTCAGTCTCCCTATCCCCTCATAGAGTGTAGGTTACAGTGTTTTCTGTATGCAGCAGGTTAACCCTCAGCCTCTTTTTTGGGTCTCAGCTCTAGCCAGGGCAAATGCGCTGTCTCGAAAGGAAACTTGTATGCACTTTGTCGGCTTCAGCCCGCCATAGGCTTGCAATTTGCTGGCTCCATTGTCTCTCCATTATTCGTTCTCCCCATTTGTCCATGGCATGCATATGTCATGCCTCTTCCAGGGTTTAGCTCTCCCTGAGAGCATGGACCAGTCATTTTAGGGCATTGTTTCAGGACTCCTTTTTTATTTCTTTAAGAGCGCTTTTCACGAGGACGCGCACCTGTTTTAATTCACACTGTTCTCAGTAGCAACAGTCGGGTGAACCAAAGACAAACCTCTGATATTATGGCGCACAGTCCAGCGATGTGCGTCTCCCACCTCACCAGAAACCCATTATTTACATTGCTTCTTGGCAGATGGCCGAGAATTAAACCACTTGAATACCACCTCATTTTAAAAGAAAGCAGACCATTGTGTCTGTAATGAGGAGCAAAAATTGTGTTGTGCGGATAACGAGAAAATGGATTGTTCCATAATTACCCCCTCTGAGCTTGCTCAGCGACTCATTTATAGATGTTGGGTCTGCGAATAAATGATATCGCTTGGCAAAAAAAAAACACGTGTTTCTTTTCCTTTAATTGCTTGCTCTTTTTGTTCTGTGTCATAAATTAAAAAATCAAAAATGCGATAAATGGCTGCACTTGGAGGGAACCAGTTTAGCCGGGGATTAGAAGTGGATTTGTGCATGGTTACTTTGGTACTATAGTGAGACTGATATTCTGTAGAGAACTTCCTGGATTTGGTGCAATTGTTGGAGACTCCCAAGTAAATGAGCGCTAAACCGCTCTAAAATGGCTGTGAGCTGGTGCAGTGCAGTTATTCTTACCCTGCGTTTGACCTTCAGAATCAGCCAGGCTGCTTCAGTGATGGTATTTGGTAAAGTGCACATCTACAATTAGTAAGTCTTCGTACAGATAAGGGCTGTCATGTAACTGAGTGAGCACCTGCACTCCACCTACCACTCAATCAAGTTCCGACTTGAAGTCAATCTCATGCTGCTTTCCTTACAAGAGAACAGTGGGACAAGAAATACTTGCTCAAGCTTGCAGCTACAGTCACAAGGCAACACCCCTGCAATCCACACTAGTTGAAATGAACGCATTGGCAAAGTTAAGCACCAAGAACATACTAGTCGCACCTCACCGGTAACACGTGCGCTGGAGGCAGAGCCATTTCAACAGGGCCAGACTGGACGTAGCAGGCGCCGGGCGTTTCCCCGGTGGGCCGGAGAGGTGGGGGCAGGTTTTGTACCCATGGTGGCCGGTTTTGTTTCTGGGGACCGTTTTTGCAGCAGTGCTGCAATATCGGCCCCCTGTACCTAAAGCGGGAGCGTTGCTTCTCACTAGCATCACTCCACCTCCCCCCAGTTCGCTCCCCGGGCCGGTCCGAGCGGCAACCTGCCAGGGTTCGTTGCTGTTTCCAGTCCGACCCTGCGTTTCAATGGATGTATCTGGGCACAGAGGCCAGAAGACCCAGCAAAGCAGCATCGTCGCTCTCTTTAGACACTTCATTACTGCAGTGAGAAGTCAACATCTCTATTCACTGTCCGTGTCTTAAAAGTTATTCAGTAATTGCTTTTACATTTTTAATAAACAAATTTAAACCCATAGAAGAAATTTAGATAGGACAGAAAAGTCTTGCGCCCTTCTCTATAGCCACATTGTCAGCTTTAGCCAAGCAAATGAGCAAAGAGAAGTGCAGGTCTTCCCTACCATGTCCTGGTACGAATAACAAACATTGGCAAAGCCTAAAGGTGTCAACATATGGCTGAAAACCATTCACATTAACAATACCAAAAACTTGTACCTCGGCTATTGCAGAAACCTATTGGCTTTGCCAATGCATGTTCCTCTTATGAAGTTACAAGATCCCAGAAGTTGTTTAGTGGAACAAAAATCAGTGACGCACTCTGTTACACATTTTTGAAAAACGATTCCTTTGTGTATTGATGTTTCCTAATATATTTGTGCACAAACTCTAACTAATAAATTATGTACTAATACAAAATCTGTTAGCCGGATTAGTTAATGTGAAATTGTAAATTCTCTTCTATGTTTTCCCCTATAACAACTGACTCACGTGTCACCTTTCAGTGAGAACATAAACAAAGAGAAGTAATCTGTTACATTTTGTAATTCATAATGTATTGTTGAAAGAAGGGTCAGACTTTCTGATTGTGACGTTTACTTCTATAAACCTGTTCCCCAGCGACGTGATGCTAACAGATTGTGTACCTGCCCCCATAGATCGAAAGAGCAAACGTGGACGGAACAAACCGCATCATTGTGGTCAACCACCTCTCCCACCCTTGGGGCATTGCTGTCCACGAGTCCTTCCTCTATTACAGTGACCGCGATTATGAGGTCATCGAGCGGGTTGACAAGGCCACCGGCGCAAACAAGGTGGTGATGAGAGACAACATTTCAGGGCTCAAGTGCCTGCGCGTCCATTACCGAGACAGTGAGTATTTTGTGTCGCAGTTCAATGAGCCCTGTTACGGAAGGAAATTGCTATGTGAAGCATTTGTGGGTTAAAGGGGTTTTTTTCTGCGTTTATTGGACGCTTTTACAAAGTAACTGTTTTCGACCAGAATATTATCTTGTTCAATGGCCCTGTAGCAACCAACATAAGACGTCTGAAACTTGACTAAATCCTGCGGAATTGAAATCGATTAGAATCAATTTACTGCCGACAAAATGACAAACTGTGATCCATGGTATACAAGCGCTGTCTGTTCCAGCATTACCACGAGTGTCGTGCCACCCATACCGTGCATGGCTTCAGTGGCGTGGCAATTCACTCCAGCAAGAGACTGTGGTAAAAGTGGGCGAGTTTTTTCGGGCTAAATTCATTGTAAAGCGAAGCGTGTGATGGCTGCCACTGAGAGTGAAAACGATATTGCAACATAACCTGTGTTTTATGGATGTTATGCATTCCATTCATAGCACGACTACTACAGGAATGAGGGTGGAGTGGCGGGAGGTACCAAATAAAAAAAAGAAAAATTACCAGCTACCTCATCCACCGGCCACGAGTCCCGTAACCAGGAAGCACCCAAGCTCCCTGTAGCCAATCACAACGCTGCAGTGCAGTTCAGATGGGGCCTGGGGGCCTGGGGGCCTGGGCATGTTCTCCACCAGGCTGTGTAATGCAGCCTGATGAAGAACATGCAAAGTGCGCATGACTGTTTGGCTGGGCCAAGACGGCCGGCCAAGCAGTCATGCACATGTGGAGTGTGCAAACCACTCCTCCCCCTGTGCCTCCAACCCCCCCTCGCCCTAACCCAGCCCCAAACCTGCAAAAAATATGTTATCATTTTATTTTTCCTGCTCAAAGAGCAGAGGGTCGGCGCTCCTCCGCCTTAGTGGAGGAGCTGCTCCTGTCTAAACTGTAGCGAGTTGGATTTTATCAGGTGCCATATATGCAAAAACCCTATCAGGGCACTTATAATTAGGGTCTTTCCCACGCTGAAGTTGGAATTTTACTTGAAATCCTGTTTGATTGAAAGTTTCACGACTATACTTGAAGTGCAGTCATTGGTTACTTGTTATGGATCTCCCATTTGCAGCCAAGAATTAGTTGATTTCACCCCAGAATCTGTGCATGATCTCACTATTTTAGCTTTTATGATTTGATGCAGGTAATAACATCCCATTCTTAAGACAGAGTTACTTTACCACCAAACAGTACTACAAAGGACTTCTATAGCCATTGGAGTGTTTGTCTGCGAAGATGCCCCTGTGAGCAGCTTGTCCTTGTGTCTTGATACTGGGGGAAACCTCTTGAAGAAGTCTCCATGCGTAGAGTGAGTCCACGGGATACCATGCATGTATTAACCCCTTCGATGCTGATGACGAGCTCAGCTCGTCATCAGCCACGGGTGGCGTGTGCGAATGACGAGCTGAGCTCGTCATGTAACGCGGTTTTGCGAAAACAGCCGCACAGCGCAAAAATCACCGCAGCAGCGATGCGGTTAATTAGTGCATTAAATATTTACCCCACAATACAGGCAATGAATGATTGCTCCCAGTCGTTCTAGAATAAGAAGGAAATACTGAATGGAATTCAAGCACATAGCTGCAGTTCAAGAGATCCTTGGTAAATGATCATGCAACACATGCACAGCACAGTCTGTGTCACCAGTAGACTTTGAAATGTGTAGCAAGGATCTGATTATTATACATCACACACTCTCAGTCAAGACCGCATTGTTACAGTGACGTGAGAGTTACACAAGTCCGTGTCCCCTAAAGGGCTTTGGAAATCAAAAGGAGGAGCACCTTCAGGTTAAAATTTTCCCAGAGGGACTTGAAATGTCATTTCTCACTTGCGAAGACACTTTTCGCGCGTTTCATTTTTGTGGCAGCAAAACCTGTGATTTTGTGAATTACAGTGCTTTGTGACCAGGAAAAAACTTTGTACATCAGGTTACACTTCTTCTCAGGGCAAAAATGACTTGATGAAGGGAGCTCTATTATTGTTAGAACCTAGTGGCAATCTCGGGCCATATCTAATTTACATCTTCATCTTCCAGTATGTTTCCACTTCTATAGAAAAAACACCCAGGCAGAATATAAATTAATTATAACTACTACAGATATTCAAAGATACTAAATGCATTCATGGGACAACACTGGACACCACCAGAAGAAATGATAAGCAGGGCAGTGGAGAGGATGTATCCTAAGGGGAGAGGATGTAGCCTAACGGCTAGGGTGGTCAATCTCAAATCTGGGGAACCGGGTTCAAGTCGCAGTAATGACGCTCAACATCCTGTGATTCTAGGCAAATCACTTAGGGGCAGATGTATCAAACGATTTTTTTGTCGCAAACACGATTCGCAAAAAAGCAGCGTTTGCGACAGAAAAATCGCAAAATGCATTGCATTATAGAAATCGCATCGCAAAATGAAGGAATCGCAATATTTGCGATTCCTTAACTTTGCGTCAGCATTTAAGGAATCGCAAATTGCGATTCCTTAAATGCTATGTATGAAGCACCCAAGTTGTGCGATTCCTAATGAAGAAATTGCAAATTACCGCCAACTTGAGGTTGATGTGATTTGCGATTTCTTTCACAAATGCACTTTTTGCCATTTGTGAAGGTGCCATGTGGCGCACATACATGCCTTTAGGGTGATTCCCACGTAGAGTGCATTGCCGTAATCCAGTCGGCTGGTGACAAGAGCTTGGGTGACAGTCCATCTGGTGTTGATGGGGAGCCACTAGAAGATCTTATAGAGCATGCAAAGGGTGAGGAAGCAGGCAGATGAGACTGCATTGATCTGTCTTTTTATAGTGAACTTACTATCCAGGATGATGCAGAGGTTACGGGCGGGGTCGGCCGGGGTTGATGAGGGTCCTAGTTTGGGAGACCACCAGGGGTGTTGTTCCCAGAGATCAGTACTTCTATCTTGTCTGTGGTTTCAGTTGTAATGATAGAATATTTCAGAATTCTTTATGATTGATGTTTTTTCTACTCCAGATTCTGCTGGTTCCGACAATGGCTGTAGTAACAATCCGAATACATGTCAACAGATATGCCTACCTAAACCACGAGGCCAGTTCTCCTGCGCATGTTCAACTGGATTTCAGCTGGATGCCAATAACAGGACCTGTTCTCCCTACAATTCCTTCGTAGTTGTTTCCATGCTAACTGCAGTGAAAGGCTTTAGCTTAGAGGCAGCTGATCATTCAGAAGCAATGGTTCCATTGGCAGGAAGAGGTAAGTTTAAAGTGCATTATGTTTATACAGTCCACATTACGGTTTATTTGATTGCATTTACTAAACTGCATAGAGTAATCCCAAAATGTTAGCAACAAGGTATTTTCACATAACTCATTTGGAACTGTTGCATATCTATTACCTCTCCCTCCCTTCTACCTCCATCACTTCTTTGTACACATGAGGCTTTTGCCTCTTATCAGATGTATTTGTAAAACCAAGTAGTTTGGAAGTCCTTCCTTTAAGTTGACCTGTTTCAGCCACTGCCTTCTTAGTAGGTGCCGGATAAGGGACCCATACCTGGCCAGCTTCCTCTGTTTTATTTAAACATATTCCCTCACTCCCCACTTCAGCTCCATTACAAATCAAGGAATGGTACGACAAATAATGGAGACAAGCATTACCTCTCCTTTCTTTTTTCTTTGTATCCATCCTGTATTCCAATGAGGACATACCCAAGTCAGTGGTTAAAGGAGTAACACATTCAGAAATATATCAACACAATACATGAGAAACCAATGCAATTCCCAGTGGACAATTTACTTGCAAAAAACAAAAACACGCATTAGTTAAAACGTGATACACTCAACTCCCAACTGCATGAAGTACATTTTGTCCTACCACTAACTTTGGATGATCTGACAACAAAATGTAATAGCATACCAGTAAAATAGAGGGGGGGGGCTATATGGTTGCCCTGTACAAATCCAAAGGAGGAATCGCCTAAAGGTGGATCCCCAGGTAGCAGTCACCCCCCTGGATGATCTACCTTGTACAAAGGGCAGAAGGGAAGAGTCTGTAACCTAATATGTCCAAATAATCAAAGGTCCGACTTATCCAATGAAACTTCATACTACACTTATTGGGGCACACAGCATGAGTTCATAGTCAAGAAGCATACAGAAGGAATTAGCCGTGGTGACAGGAGTGGACATCTTTTCTACACTAACCTGCCAAATCAAGCCTTCTCACTGCTTTCTACCAGCGATTAAGATTTCTATTTCACTAGTATTTAATATAATAAATTATGGGCCTGTTTAACTTGTATTTATTATAATAAATTATGTGACATCCATTTTTGGATTGTATTCAGGCAGCCATGCAAATGTGTTATGGAGACTGAGGCCAGATGATGTAGGTGAATAATGAACTGGGTATCTTTACCGTATGAGAACCTAGTACAGACAAAACACAGAGCAAGCCTGGATAGGGGGCATACATACAATTTAAAAGCATTAGAGACAGTGCTAAACCCCTTGGAACACCCAGTAACAATATTATTTTGGCTGGCGTCAAGTAGGACAACTTGACAAACAGTACAAACTCCTCACAAAAGAGAGGAACCACAGAAGGGCAGTTCTCTGGTGGGGCTACAACAAAATCAAGAGTATGGTTGGTAGTGTGAGTAGCATCTTTGACCAGTTTCAAAATCCTTGTGTCCGGTGATAGAAGAAATTCTTGAGCAAGCACAATGTTCTTTGGGTCAATTTTATCCAAATATTTACTACCCCCAAATCAACCAATCTCCTATGGTTAAAGTAGTGTAGCATTAAAGGATTTACAAGGACCACTATGATTTGCAAATGCACTGTATTACGCCATCAACATCAAATGAATACATGGAATTCTATTGCAGATGGCGCAGGGTGCAAAAAGTGCTCAAGGTGTGATACATATCTACATATATAAATATATGGAGCATCCAGTTAAGGAACAATCCGGGCACAGCGTGTTCAGTGCTATGTTGAGTAGCAGAGTGTGCCATGGTGTTTCGGGGATCAACACCGTGATTATTGTTTGACACGGAGTGGCAGCGAAGAATCCTCCTTCCTATTAAGGACACTAAACAGATGGCGCTGTCCTGATGAGACCCACGGCTTAATTCCATATGAGCCAAAATCTTTATATTTTTACAGGACTATCTTTCCACTCGAGTCAAGACGTTAATTTATTCATTATTGATAAAGTAGACTATAACACGATGATACCCTGTGTAGTTCTTGAACCTATCTCAGGATTGAACTTAGGTCCTAGGCCTGATGGTAATATTTTGCCGTTTGGAATCCAGACCCTGAACTGAGATAAGATTTGGCAAGCTTCTATGGTGCAGCAAAAACAGGAGGACAGAAAACGAGCACCAAATGTTGTCACAAGGGCTGGTGTCAGGACTCAAAAGGGCTGCTTCTTACGGCAGGCGCTTGAACGTAGAGTGGACTGGTGCAGATGTTCTTGCCTATGATAAATGGGAAATTCGAGGGATGCTCACAACTTCCTCCCACGAGGAGCTTGAACCTTAAGCCGTGGTGTGCCAAATTAAATAAGGGCATCACAAAGGTACCAGTGTAGGTAAGAAATATCAGCCAGAATGCAATACAATGAACAAGAGAGCCTTTAAACAGACAGTTACTCAACATTAGCCAACATATAAGGATCATGTGAGGGCCTTGAACACAAAAACTAAAGAGAAGCAGGAAGATGGACAAACAGTACTCACTAATAACACTTCAGCCATAATAGATAGGCGGATGCACAGGGACGAGAACACACTAAATGTTAAAAAAATGTCCACAGTTATTCCCTGACTCATTGGGTACAAGTCAACCCCTTCAATGAATTGTCTACTACTGGTTCAGCAATCGGATTAGGTCTTGGGCTGACTTCCATAGCCATGTATTTTCAATTCAATAAAAAAAACTATCACAGGAAGCAGTGTTAGTAAAGCCCAAGTTTCCTAGACAATTTACACATTTTTACCACATTTCTCGTCGTTTTTGAAGATTTGTTTAGGGAAACTTGCAGTTACAAGATTCAGTTTTTTTTTTAAATTGTTGATGAACATTTTTGGTATTCTTACTTATAGTTTAGAGTAGGTGTAAGAATACAGGGTTGTTGGATCTGGCTCTTTCTACAGGGTTATCCCCAAATTCTTTGCCTCGCTGCTCCCTTTTTCTGACCATCTTTCTGTTGACTTTAGGACTAAGAGCACTTTACCACTGCTAACCAGTGCTAAAGTGTGTGTGCTCTCTCCCCTAAACATGATACGATTGGTTTACTCCTGTTTTGCAGATTGATTTACTTGTAAGATCTTTATAGTGTAGTATACCATATACCCAGGGCCTGTAAATTAAATGCTGCTAGTGAGCCAGCAGCACTGATTGTGCCTCCAACAGAAGTAGCATTTCAAGCCTGTCTCAGGCCTGACATTGCAGGGCCTGCGTGTGCAGGTTACTGTGACTGTGAATTGGCATTGAAAACTACTTGCCAAGCTTTAAACTCCCCTTTTTCTAACACATAGGTCTCCCCTAAGGTAGGCCCTTGGTAGTCCTATGGGCAGGGTGCTGTGTAAGCAAAAGGTAGGACATGTATCTTTTGGTTTACACGTCCTGGTAGTGACAAACAGCCTATTTCATTGTTCACTGCTATGAGGGCTACTCCTCCCATAGGCTAGCATTGGGAAATCCCTTATATACTTTTAAATGGTTATTCCTGATCAGAAAATTGGTGTTGCCATGTTTGGTATGTTTAGAATGGTAGTGATGAATCATAATCACTGGCGAAGTTGGATTTCACATTACTATTTTAGAAATGGCATTTTTAAAAAGTGGTAATTTATCTGTGCTTATCACTCTTTATGCTATGCAGCCTGTCTTCAATATATGTCTGGGCTGGGTGGCAGTTACTTTGGGCATTTTTCCCAGACAGCCACAACACAGGGAGGGCTGGGTCTGATGGGATACATCTATATTCATCTGCATTCTGATAATCTTCCTGGGCTGGAAGAGAGAGAGGTGGTTCACACTTACATTTGAAAAGGTTGCATCTGACCCTCACACAAAGGGCTGATCTTCCCCCTACTTATAGTCTGAAGCCAGAGGTAGGCTGGAAGGGATCTTTGTGCAATTTGAGGGCTCTTGAAGTCACCTCCTTTATCAAAGGCATTTTTGAGTATAAGTACTGGGGCTCTGACCACCATCCAGGGCCGGACTGGCCGTAGCGGGCACCGTGCGTTTCCACGGTGGGCCGCTAGGGTGGGGGCCGGTTTTCAGCCCCTGGAGGGCCATTTTTTCTTACCAGGGTTCGGCAATATCAGCCCCCTGTGACAAAATTGGCCGAACCCAGCCCTAGCAAACTGCTCTGCCGCTCCCCCCTCCTCTCCCCGGGGGGCCTGCTGAGCAGTTTGCCAGGGCCGGTTTCTGTTTCCAGTTTGGCCCTGACACCATCTAATCAGACACTGCATGGGACTTGTAACCAGATGCTGCTGGCTCTGCACATTGCCAGGAGGACTGCTGTGTTGCTAGGAGAAACCACCATTCTTGCTAACTGCTTTGCTGTGTTGGTCTGCTGCCTGCTGATTGCTTGGCTGCACTAAGGACTGCCACATTTCATCTTATCTCGATGTTCTGGCCTGCTTCTTGCTACCTGCTTTCGTGCACCCAAGTGTGCTTCTAGGGCTTGTTGGCTTACCCCCTGTTTTGCAATCTCGGGCCCAACAAAGATTCTGTCTAAGCACCGCTTGCCTGCTCCGAAGACCAGCGCTTGCTGACTGCCTCATATTTCCCCAGTGCAAAAACAACAATTGATGGACTGAATGTTGCACCATGACAGATCTGGGTTTAATCCTTCGTTATTTTGCTCACCAGACCACCCCAGTTCAGACATGGCCATATGCAAATCGGTCTTGACCCTGTGCCTCATGGGAACAGTCCAGCCCGAACTGCCAAGCCATGTCTTTCCTGGACCGGAATCAAGCATCCTAGGACCGGTTTCTGGCTATCAGCCGTCATCAGCCAGGATAGCTTGATTCCAGTGGCCTGGAGAGCACAGGACTCACGTCTGAGCATACCCGTCCCACTTGGGGTGACAAATGCAAAAACAACAATTGATGGACGGAATGTTGCACAATGGCAGAACATTCACCAGCAGTCACAGATCTGGGTTTAATCCATCGCACAGGGTCAAGACTGATTTTCATATGGTTGGGTTCAAACTGGAATGGAGTGAGCAAAAAAAATGATGGATTTAGGCCCAGATCTCTGTACTGGGGTGAATGTATGGCATTGTTCTGCATTCTGTCCATCAACTGTTGTTTTCATATTTCCCCAGAGCAGCATGTGACTCAAGTTCTTTGTGCTCTCTCCAGTTCTGCACTCTCTGATGGGAGAGAGATGCTGCAGCACTGAGGGAAGCCCCACTTTTTGCCTAGCAACGCGGAGAAACTCCGCTGACGTCATGCTGCTGCCTGTGCCCGGCCACCAGAAGAAGATCGTTGAGCCGACACACCAACTGATTCTATGCTCTGTGCCAATGTTACCCTCTCACCTGTGCCCAGAGGAGGAGTATTGTGGCTGGAGACACCTCCCGTCTGCCATTCGACCCGATGCCACACTGCCTGCACCTCTTGGGAGCACCAGTGGCATGGTTTCCGGAAGCATAGCCGTCATCCCCACAGTACGCTGGATTAAAAAGGTACTGGGATCTTGCAGCTGCACCGCGTGCTCGCAGGCGGCTGGAATTGTGGACTGAGAGAGGTCTCTCAAGTGCTCCTTCCTTCTCTTTTGGACTGTATTTGGGGCACTGGGCCAGATGTGTCAAATGGTTTTGCCTATTCTGTGTCTATGGGGAAATGTGTTGATACATATGGCCCCTCGTTCCTTGCTCTACATGGTGGGGTTGAAACCTCTAGGGAGGACCCAAAGAGTGGCATAGAGCTGCTCGTAGAGACCGAATGGCTTGAGGACTCGAGCCCACACAAGATTACCGTATAACGTTTAGTAGACACACAGGTGCTCCTGTGCCCCATGTTTTTTTCTGAATGCAATAAATTATGATTTCCTAGCAAATGTATGAGATTCTCTCTAATCCTGCATTACTTGCACTAATCGTAATTCATATCGTTTTGGTCTTCTTGTGTTATTCATAATATGGAAAGCTATTTTTCATATAACCTAGTGTGGAGTCTCTTTTGTGGTGTATTCGTTGTGTTACTGTGTGAATGTGTTGCACAAATGCTCTACACATTAGCTCCGTAGATAAGCCTGCCAGCTCTGTGCCAAGCTACCAGAGAGTGAGCACAGGTTATATTTTGTGTGTCTCTGACTTACCCTTACTAGAATGGTGGGCTCTGACTTACTGAGGTGCTTACCTTAGCCAACCAGAAACCCCATTTCTAACATAGTTCCAAACTTGAATATCTTCCTGGTTCACGTGCAGAATAATAAAAGTAATTTTGGCCTGAAAGACCAACTTGTTGATGTTCTTCTTTCTAGATAGTGGACTTTCTTACGATTCAGCCCTTTAATTACAGTTTTCTAATCTCATATTTTTTCACTGCCAAGCGGACCTTCGAGGTGATATTGCATTGTGTGAATTCACCCATCAAATCACACTAAATGAAAGATGTTCTGGGGCAATTTAAAAAGTTTTGCCTAATGTTGGATATAAGGCGTCTGTTTTATGCAATAACCTCTGATGCTTCTTTCCTTACCGTGCATGGGCTGTGAATCGATAATATAATAAACTGTTGAACACCATTCAATTCAACTTGTTTTTTAAATGTAGAATTAATTTGCTGCATCTGTATGTAAATATAGCATTTTCTTTAAAGCATTACCTAATGGCATTATTGTTTCAGGTCGAAATGTGCTTCATGTAGATGTCCACATGCCTTCTGGTTTTATTTACTGGTGTGACTTCAGCAGCAATGTGGCTGCACAAAATGGAATCCGCCGGATTAAACCAGATGGCTCGTCCTTCAGAACCATGGTTGGGAATGGAATAGGGCGGAATGGAATCCGTGGAATTGCCGTTGACTGGGTCGCCGGTATGTAAATCAGTCAATGATGTAGAAGTCAGCGCATGCTTTTTTTAGTATTTGCTCCTGTGTATCTCTTTACAATGCTGTAAATGCATTTTTAACATATTTGTTCCTAAGTGATGTTCCGAAGATCTTTTATATAACTTAGTGTAGTTTTACATTTAGTTTAGAATGATGTTGCATACTTTATTAGCCAAATTGACATGGAATTAGGTTTCACACTAAACGTTGAGCATTCTTTTTTACTCATTATGGACCCGGGTGATAAGCCATATTAATTACGATTACAAGTAGGGTACATTTGACGAACATGATCTGAGCAGTATTTTTATGGCTATGGGATAACTTTCTCAGACTTATCCGAATAAATTCCAGGCTTTGTGCCTCTGGAGAAAAAGATAAGGGGCAGATATTATACATTTTCTTATGAAACCAATATGCAAATATTGTTTTTGTGTGTGCTTCTTTAAAAATATCTTTAAACATCTTTTAATGTTAGATTTTAGGGAGCTCAAAAGAGAATTTTTTATAAAGAGCTTTCCAGTAGAAGTAAAACAATGTGATGGAATATTAATGAGAACTACTGCATATAACCATTTCGTTATCATTTTTGCAGGAAACCTCTACTTTACAAATGCTTTCCTGACAGAGACCTTCATTGAAGTTTTACGTTTGAACACCTCATATCGCCGTGTTCTGCTTAAAACCACTGTTGACATGCCTAGGCATATTGTGGTAGATCCAAAGAATCGATTCATCTTTTGGGCAGACTACGGACAAAATCCCAAGATTGAGCGTGCGTTCCTTGATGGTACTAATAGGACAGTGCTTGTGTCTGAGGGCATCATTACACCCAGAGGATTATCAGTAGACCACAACAATGGTTACATTTATTGGGTTGATGATTCCCTCGATATGATTGCCAGAATTCGACCCGAAGGGGGTGAAAGTGAAATAGTGCGATATGGAAGCCGTTATCCCACGCCGTATGGCATTACGATTTTTGAAAACTCTATAATATGGGTGGACCGCAACCTGAAAAAAGTCTTCCAAGCCAGTAAAGAACCAGGAAGCACAGAGCAGCCAACTGTCATAAGAGATAATATCAACTTTCTCAGAGATGTCACAGTATATGATCAGCGTTTTCAGCCGCGGTCACCTCAAGCAGTGAACAACAATCCGTGCTTGATAAATAACGGAGGTTGCTCTCATTTGTGTTTTGCCATACCTGGATTGCAAACATCCACTTGTGGGTGTGCATATGGACAGCTGGACCCTACTGGAAAAATGTGTTCTATTTCAACAGACAATTATCTCATTTTCGCGCTTGAGACTTCTGTTAGAAGTTTGCACCTGGATCCTGAGAACCACAGCCCTCCATTTGCCCCCATCAATGTCTTCAGAACCGCAATTGCCCTTGACTATGACAGCGCGGACAATCGAATCTACTACACACAAAGCTCTGGCGCTGGCCGCAGCAGAATCAGTTACTTCAGCCTTTCGTCATCTTCCAGAATGTCTACTACAGTGGCATCAGGTAAATACATTCATTTAAGTATACACTGGTATTTTTGATGGAGAATGATTTAATTTGAACTGGAGTGAAGTATTTTACTTTCCAGAAACCCATGCCGTCTTGCAGAATATAATAGCGCACTTAGAAATGATTGAAAGTAATATTATTTCATTTTACCTGATTGTAATTAGAACATTGGAATGTTGAGCACTCCATTGCAAACAGTGGAGTGCTCCAGGCTTCTACGGGCCGGTAGAAGCCCGCACAGCAACATTCAAATGGATATTTTTTCTTCATTCACAGATGCTGCTGTGAACAAAGGTCCCTCGGAGCCCGTGAGGCCATTGTTTTATTTGCTAGAACATTCTGCTCTCTAGTGGCAGAATGATCTAATAGCCTTATAGCCCTCCGTAGCTGGGCTATCCGTCCATTAAAGTCCTGCTCCCTTATTAAATGTTAAAGCGGGCTTTTAATGGCCGGTATAGGCAGCTACGGCAGGCTATAAGGCTATATTAAATTCACCAGTTTCAGTAATGTGCCTTCTGGTAATAAAAGGCATTAAAAAATGATGTGCAATCCCAAAATCTAGAGAAGGTGTGTAAGCAAAGATACCTTGAGATATGTAACATGAGATATTCTCCTAATTTGTACATGTACAGTTCAGTCTGCTTCATATATGCAAATTTACAACATCTTCCTAACTTATTATAGCAACCTGCATTCTGTATTTGTACAATTATATTTATATCCACAAGTGGGTGCCCTTTGGTTTATTTTGTAAAATTCTACACTGAATTAAACCTGGATAGAAGAGGTGCGTGTCAAAAGTGCAAACCACACAAACCCTTTTCCCATCCTCATGTTGGTAAGAATGGACTCCACAGGTTGTGGCATTGATTACATTTTGTGAACACTGCTGCACATTTTGCATTATTATAAAACTAGTCTCTAGGGACTGAGTCTCATTCTTGAAGCTGTTTGCATGTGTAGGTCAGAAGTACGAGGACAGGACAAATATGTTCTTTAAAGAGTAAGTTCATTAACAAGAGCAAAACTACTTTTTAAAATCAGAAAAGTTGTTTTTACACTAATAAATTAATTTATTATGAAATCTTCAGTAAACCTAATCTTGAACATGGAAAGTGGGCTTTCCACAGAAGTATGTACTCAGCCATTATCTCGCACATTATTAGAGTTTCTCCACATAAAAAAAATAAATCAGCAGGTGAATTTGCACTTACTCGCTTTCTTTTTATGCATGCGACAATATACATATCTATATTCTTGCATGCAAAAAAAATCCTCAAAACCTTGCTGCAGTCACACCTTAAAAAGCAGTAACTTCCACAGGTTTCCAGTAGTAACCTTGAAACCTTTTGTGGATTATTGAAATTAAGAAATCTACACTCAGGTGAAGACGTAAATCTCAGCACGGAGGTAATCTCTTCTTTATGAAAGAAATCCTGTTTGTCGACGACCCTTAAAACCCCTCTAATCCCAGTACGGTACAGTTCTATTATATTCCAACAATGAGTCTTAGTAAAAACTGAGATTGAAGATTGTTAGTTTTGATTTTATGAGCTTCAAACCTCCAACAAGAGACCCGTTTCATTAACTGGAAAGAGCAGTGCACAATAACACAAAAACAATTTGTGTGGTGTATCTTAATATTTAGTTTACTATCAAACTCATATGAATCTCTACCCTGTTCCTATAAATATGGGTGGAGATTGTGAGCAGTCGTCTGGGAAGCCGATATTAGGATGCGAAAGATGCTATGCCAGTGGTTAATTTGTAAAAAAAAATAAGTGCCAGGTCTCTCGTGAGAAAGCAGCTTGCACCAGCCCATTTCTCCTGCTAGTGCCACCTAAAACAGAACCAACTACTAACCATGAAAGTGCGGAGAGGATGCGGCACAGTAGCCAGAGCTACCTACTTCGGAGTTGTGGAACCAGGTCTGAGTCTCGGCATCGGCTCACCACCCTGTGATACTGGGCAATCTCTTAACAAACATAAATGTACCTAACTAGTGCTCATAACAAGGTGCTGAGTACCGGAAACCACCGGCTCAAATTAAGCACTGCACTAAACACTCCTATGAAATCAAAACCCTCAGCATTCTAGAGGCTGCGTATATTTGTACATTAATGAGCCAAAGAAATAAACGTGCCTGTGCACAAAAATTATTTATGGATAGGTGTTTTTAAGAACTTACTGGTTTCCAATGTACATTTTACTTCACCTGGTTTTTGCTGTTCTTCTTAAAGACATCACCTTATGTGAGATGCCATTAAATATTACTTGTTTTGTACAGTTTGGATAATACATTTCCAGTAAGTAGCCTAAATTCCATTAAACGGCAGCTAACACCATGGTAAGAAAGTCGATATGAGGCCACATGTAGGGCATTACTTTCCATTCAGTTAACACTCTTAAACGGCCCACAACACTTTTAAAGCCTGATGCCAGACCCTAATTTTCCTCTCTTTGTGGTTTGTGTTTGTGTTTTGTAGACCTGGGTGCTCCAGATGGCATAGCCTTTGATTGGATCAATAAAAGGATTTATTACAGTGACTACGTGAACCATTCAATCAGCTCCATGGCGACAGATGGGTCTAACCGTACAGTGATTGCCCAAGTCCCACGTCCTAGAGCGATCACCTTGGATCCTTGCAGAGGGTACGTCTCTCTAATATTTAAATGATGTTTTTGTTTAAGTATCCAAAACAAAAATAGGAAAAACATTTTTTTACATTAAAGATGTTGTTTACTGCATTTATCAGTTTGTAAATATCATTACAAATATTTGTATTTTTTTCATGTAAGAAGACCTCATGAAGTTTGCAACATTGCATTCTAACTGTAAATGAGATGCAGCATCCCTTGGTTTAGTTTAACAAATTAAGCACTGCAAGCTACATCGGAATTTACTGCAGTATTGAGCATTGAGGAATCAGTAAAGAACATGTGTTGTGTCAAGGGGCTAAATCAGATTTTCGCTTCAAGATTTCATACTGTTGCAGTGATCACAAGAGCACATATTATATTTGTGGTGACCTCAAAACCCACATAGTTTGGGGCATCTGTACTCAACTCATCCCTCATATAAGATGAACCAAAGGTTCCTCAGTCTTGCTTCAAGCAGATCCTCATTACATTGACCCTGCAAAATGTCTTCCTGTATGATCTAGGTTAGATTGGCACCTCTGTGTGTTGGGGAAATCCTACTACAGAGGAAAAATACACTGTCCTAACTTATGTTTCAAACTGCACAATTCCAACTGAGGGCTAACCTGCAGAGTACCAGCTCTTCACTGTGAGTACATGAACGTTGATCAACTAAGCTTATGTTGAGTTGGCATGTGATGACCTTGAAATACCCTTGGTAATCCAAAAAAGGCTTGCGGTTGAGTTTGTGATCACAGTTCCCACACTGGAGAAAAGGTGCCATGGAAAACCTATGGGAAAATCCAACTACACTCATCCACAGGAACTAGCTCAAGAATTCCAGATGATTTTAATAATACAAATGTGCATTTCATACTCAAGGTGTACGTCCTAGTGAGTCTAATGTTGTTTCTGCTTTAAAATGTATAGGTTTTAGTTTACTGTGAAATGAAAAGGTGGAGTAAGTTTGCACTCTACACCTGTCCATTCAACTTGACCTAGCATAATATTTATGAGACTAATTAAATATGTATTTTCAAATGGTTCAAAAGAAACATTTTCATTTTGACGTTAGTAATGTTTTGTTTCATGTTCACACATGTTCTTACTGACATGAATAGCTAAGTCCACAGGAAGGAGCAAGGATATGTCTTCAATTTCACAGTTTATTCTAATGAATTTGGTGACCTGCAGTCTCGTAACACAAAAAGTAATTGTGCCATTTCAAGAATAAACAAAGGCAAATAGGTTGAGCTAGAGAAGGAACCCTGAAATGTGGAGATATCAATCATCTGCTTTTCCGGAAACACCAGATGTTTGCCTTGTAATGAGAAGTATTCAAGACCAATAAACATTACTAGATTAGACAACTGTAGGCTGCCAGCTACTGACTCAACCGGCTACTCTCTGCAAGCTACTGACTGCAAGCTACTGACTCAAGCAGACCATGCTACGAAATTAATTGTTGGCACTTCTTAGTCCCTGATTTCCAGTTGCAGCTTATCTGATGTTGATGTATCCCTAATATGTTTTCGGTAACACATTCTGTTTGCCAAGAGACATATGACGTGGTCTAGAAGCAACACGATTGATGTGATATAAAATTCTTTATTCAAATAAATGCATAAATATACATTGATCTTTAACCGTAGAACCTTAAATATTAACTGAAAAATTGAAACATGGTTGCAGATAATTTCCCCACTATACCATAAAATTAAATAGTCATTTTGTATTGGATAATAGTCAATGGTATATCACTTCATTCTTGATACATCATTCCAATGAATATGCTCAATGTGGTTTGCAGTAGAAAGTAAAAACTACCCTTATTGCTTTGGGGGACCTTTATGTGGAAAGAATGATTGTCCATTCCACAAAGAAAGAATTTTTTTACTTTGATTAATCTATAGGTACATGTACTGGACCGATTGGGGCACCAATGCTAAAATAGAACGCGCTACCCTTGGAGGAAACTTCAGAACGGACATTGTGAACACAAGCTTAGTTTGGCCAAATGGACTTACGCTAGACTATGACGAGCAGCGTCTCTACTGGGCAGATGCAAGCATGTAAGTCTTTTGACTTGATTCTTTTGTATGAGTGTGTTCATTGGAGCCCCCACTTTCAATTTGTCAAAAGTACACGCTAATATTTTGTTTATACTCAAAAATGATAAAATACTTATAGCATTTATTCCTACACATAACTAACAGTCTCTCCTCGACCAATTCATTTTGCTAAAGTTGTACAGGAGTACTAAAGAGTTGACTTTGTACTCATAGAATGACTGAATTCAGTCTGAATAGTCTCATTAGAAATGCTTTATCCTGGGTATGTTGTGACCAACAGCATAGATGAAGGAAACAAAACTTTCAATTGAAAACCACCAGGAGACATGTAGCAAGGGTCCCCATGGAGAGTATGGAGGATCTGTGTGTGAGGAGCCAGCACATGTGTGTGGACTGAATGGGTCTGATAGTCTTTGTCTTAACAAATTGTGTGTTTATATCAATAACAAAGAAATGTCTCATCCAGAACAAAAAGAGGCATCGTATGAAGGAATAGACAAGTACTTTTATGAGTAAATAGAGTCAAATTTCAATAATACCATATGCTCAGAAATGCAATTTAATATGTTTATCAATCCTAGAAAGAAGATTGAACGGTGCAGCTTAACCGGAACAAATCGGGAAGTCATTGTTAGCACTGCTGTGTATCCTTTTGCCATGACTCTCTTTGACCAGCACATCTACTGGACGGACTGGAACACCCGGAGTGTGTACAGAGCCAACAAGCATGATGGGTCCGATCAGATTATCATGATACAGAATCTTCCACAGCGGCCGATGGATATCCATGTTCTCGCCAACAGTAAACAGCAGCAGTGCAGCAACCCATGTGACCAGTTCAATGGTGGCTGCAGTCACATCTGTGCTCCAGGTGAGATACCATTTTATGATCAATCTGTGCGGGGGAAGTTGTTCAACTGTTGAAACATAAAAGAAGACATCCAAACGTATGTCTGAGCTTTAAATCAGCCTGCCCCTCAGGGAATGAAGTATTTTCCTATTGCCACAAAGAGAATAGATATCAATTATCAGCTTCACTAGATTATTAGTAATATGACTTAACTTATTTCTTAATTATATTTTAGATTTAAAATGTACAATTATATGCTGTTGTATACTCAATTAACGTTTAGCTACTATTCCATTGCAATTGTAACTTAACTATTGCATCATCATTCTTTTCTGCCTGATGGTCCCAAACAGGAAAAAGGATTAATGACTGCCAAGTGTGGGAAGAATCTCTAAGTTAATCAGTGCCATTATTCTTTTGTTTTTCAACACCAAATGCCTGCTTTGGGTTTTGATTCGGAAAAAGAAAAAACTTTAAGCAGTGTACATGGCATCCACACAACAAGCTTCAGTGCCTTTGGTGGATAGGCCATGCCGGCAGCTCTGATGAATGCACAGAGATCTCTGGCTGCCTAGCGAAGAGCTAGAAATATGGTGAATGCTACTCCAGTAGGAAATTACATCCCTCTGCTGACCTGGCAGACCTTTTAAATAAACCACTAAATCTGAAAAGTACTTAAATGTGAAAAAAGAGGGAATAGTGAAGAATAGTTTGTGACTGTAGAAAGAGCAAAAGAACCAAAATATCCCTAAAAAAATTAAGAATTTGAGCAAGAACACTATGCTTGAAGTCCAAATTCTTCAGAGAGGCTCAGTAATAGGAGACTGTCTGCAGGTCTCTGTATATTTCAAACTTAAGAACTTTGGGCACTTTTTCAGTGCAGACATAAGGGATAATGCAGATATGTTACAATGAACAATGGTTCTACACCACCAGCCTTCTTTACAAATCATGGAAAATATATAAACAAACAAAGGGACTCTAAAATCAAGATACTTTCTTATCATTAGCAAAGAGATCCTTTTAAGAATCTTTACATGGTTACAATGCCTCATGTGGTAAAGACAGAAAATACCACTAAGCCATGTTCCATGAAACACCATATCTTGAATTAGTGGATTGATGGGTGCATTACATTTACATGGTGCACTTTGCATAACATGTTCTGGAGCTGCAGTGTTGAGAAGTCAGAAAGCCCTGTGAGGTAGATTGATAGCTAAGCATTTGGTCAATTAAAGAGAAGGTGTTTATGGAGGAGAGAAATTTGAGTAATTGGCTTTATCTTTGGATATTGTTGGGTAGATCATTCGAAGCAGGTGAACCCCCGAATGAGAAACATTTCTTACTCCTTTTTATTTTAGCCGAACACAAAACTGTGCCTTAAGCGACAGGATTTGTTATCATGGAGCCTGCCTTTTGCCGTTTTAGATTCTCTCATTGTCCTTTAAGTGAGTGTAAAGCCCTAATCATTGATTATATTTAAAATAAATAAGTCTTGGTGCACAAACGTTTCCATAGGAGGTCACCAGCCACTTCCACCACTGGTATGGTCATTTTTAATCACTGGAGTAGGCCTTTAATCCATAGACATATCATCTATCGTGCCTGAGGTAGTTCTTTGGTTGTGGCATGGAAGACAAAAGATCCACAAACAAAGTAACAATTCAGATACAATGGATGGAGCTTCCTATGAATACTTAATAATTAATGTTTACTCTGTGGTAGTACATTTTTTATTTTC
Source organism: Lissotriton vulgaris (assembly GCF_964263255.1). NCBI lineage: Eukaryota > Metazoa > Chordata > Amphibia > Caudata > Salamandridae > Lissotriton > Lissotriton vulgaris. The sequence continues at coordinate 982,775,107 of NC_141687.1, forward strand.
TACGCTGCACTTTTAAATCTATTCAGAAAAGGGGGTGGTGATGAACAGAGTGTCTGAATTAAGCAGACCACTCTTACCCAGTCCAAAGATCAGGGCTTGATCCATCACTGTTATTTATCTCACTGCACCATCCCAGCTCAGAACCTGGCTATATGCAAATCAGTCTGTCCCTGGCCCAGTGCATCATGGGAACAGGGCAGACTAAACTACCAAGCCAATTCTTCACCAGAAAGGGACCGGTTTCTGGTATTTCAGCCGTCTTCGGCCCGGCTTGCTTGAATCCTGATGGTGCAGTGAGAAAGGGACTCATGTCTGAGTATACCCTGCCACACCTATAGTGGCCAAAATCGATTCAGAAAAGGGGGTGGTGATGAACCCCCTTTTCTGAATCATTTTTGTCCACCATAAGCGTGGAAGGGTATACTCAGATGTGAGTCCCTTGCTCATTGCACCATCAGGATTCAAGCAAGCCGGGCCGAAGACGGCTGAAATGCCAGAAACCGGTCCCCGGAAGCTTGTTTCCTTCCCAGTATAAGAATTGGCTTGGTAGTTTGGTCTGCCCTGTTTCCATGATGCACTGGGCCAGGGTCAGACTAATTTGCATATAGCCAAGTTCTGAGCTGGGATGGTGCAGTGAGCTAAAAAACAGTGATGGATCAAGCCCTGATCTTTGGACTGGGTAAGAGTGGTCTGCTTAATTCAGACACTCTGTTCATCACCACCCCCTTTTCTGAAGCACTTTTAAATCTGTCAGAATGTGGTGCAAGGCTATCACATGTTGGTGATTACATATATAGCCAAATAACAAAAGAGCAAGGGAATATAAATGGAGTCGCTCTTGATCCCCTGAGTATCGAATGAACAAAAAAACAACAAAAGAGTGAATCCTAAACGGTTGAAGAGCTGGCAGGAGGAGTTACTCCTTTTTGTTAAAAAGAACCTTCACTCACCAACCTAGTTGGTGACATGCTTCATCATTGGGTTCACACCAGAGAGGTCGAACGACCCTTGGTGTGCTACAACGCCTGTTTACAGCAGAGCGGGTTTTTTGTTTTTTTGTGGGTGTACAAAATGTGGTGGTGCAAAGGTTAAAATTGCCTTTACTTGTCCTAAAAACGTATTGGTGGAGAAGTAAGGTAATATTAAAAAAGTGGTGAGGTGGATGTATCAAACTAGTTAGATTGGCCAGTCACATACCAAAGTTATAGTGAAAAGCGTGGTCTACATGTTTCAGCCTCCTGATGCCTGTAGCGAGACTTTCTTCAGGACCAATATCACAGCGATATGCACACGCTAAGGTGCACCCTAACCTGTAACATATTACACCGCACAACTTACGGTTGGGAAGCCCTCAGGTTTTCTGAAAGCAACAAGACTATGTGATGTAGGAGAATCTTACATCATGGATCCTAGCCGGGGACGGTGGCTTGTAGTCACACATACGCCAAAGCCAGATGCCCATATGGCACCTGGTTCAACCCGACACACTGGAGCCCGAGGGGTGTAAGGTAAGTTTTGTGGTGTTACATGTCACAGGTTAAGGTGCACCTTAGCGTGTGCATACCGCCGTGACATTGGTCCTGAAGAAAGCCTTTCTATGAATGAGGTTCCAGAGGTGTGTAGGAGGTTCCAGAGGTGTGAAGGAGTAGTGAGTAATTTTGGTAGGCTGGCCCTAATAGTTTGCTGTCAAGTGTTGGATGGTCATAGGTAGGCAAAGGAGGAAGAGTAGGGTGTCAGGGTCTGAAAGTATGACGAGCTAGCAGTGTCAGAGTGTTGAATGGTGTATTTAAGCCTGTTTCTAGTCCTCGAGGTTTGTGGTGGACGTTTTCCTGCATCATTTGCATAGAAGTGTCCCATTTTAGTTTTGAGATTCAATGTTTACAAGCGAGAAGGAGTGGGAGAAGAGTACATAGTACATACAGTGAGTTCAAGGTTCAATTCTCAGTGCTGTCAAAAATGTTGAATTATTTATTGCATAGGACTGGAGCCAGTTGGTTGCGAATTTGGCGCCAAAGAGGTGGTAGATGGCGATTATGTTTTTGTTGATTGGGGTAGCGACCAAAGTGAAGTGAAATTTGACAGGACGGGGGAGGAGGCTGGTGTTCAAGTCATTCTGACAATTATGTAACATTTGATGACTTTATTAAAGGGTGAGGGGCACCCACAAGTTTACAAATAAGTGCATATGTATCTTGATGATGGAGCAATGGCAATATTCAATGGCTGTTGTTTCATTTCATGAGCAGGGCCTGATGGTGCAGAGTGTCAATGCCCAACTGGAGGAAGCTGGTACTTGGCTAACAACAACAAACACTGCATTGTGGACAATGGGACCAGGTGTGACACTGGCATGTTCACCTGCCTGAACGGTCGATGTACCCCAGAGCGATGGAAATGCGATAATGATAATGACTGCGGGGATAACTCTGATGAGCTGGAAAGTGTCTGCGGTAAGAATTTGAATCCCTGTTCTACTTGAATGAGTCTAATGTTCTGCCTCAGAATGTGCATAGAGAATTGTATCCAAATAAATGGAAGGCTACATCAATGCCTTTAAACATTGCCTTAGCTGAGTTTGGTTATCTGAACATTGCAGTTATCAAGTATGCCACAACAATGGCTTCAGGTGCACTGCTACGATCTTGAGCTGACTCAGTTAGGCATTTCCTGACCATGTGATACTCCACTTCACTAGATCGCATGCACCCTACCTACTGATCTGGCTAGCCTGACTAGCCTGACTCCTAAGATCAGCCTCCCAGAAGCTACTGACAATCCATCGCCAAAGTATTAAATCCTAAGGGTGAATGCCTTCACTACAATCCCAACCCGGAACCTCTCTACCAAAATAGCATCATGTTGAGCCAGACACGCTTAATCATAGGCTATATTCCCATACGCTACTTGCTGGCCTCCCTCCTCAGACCGAACATAGTGCCACTTTACCCCTACAATGTGGACTGCACTACAATCTTTCAGGTTGGTTTCTCCATGGTAATTTTTGTTAAATCATTAGCAATCTGAAAAAAGCATGTAGACTTGCTTCAGAATGACTCACAGAGATATTTGAATGTGTAAAAGCAGATGTTTATGACTAATTTAAATGTGTATTTTGCTTTACATGCAGTCCGTTTTGCGGCAGTTTTTGCTCTGGCAGGTAAAACAGAAGTGTGCAACTATAATGTGCTCCATTCTTTTGGTCTTAAAGGTAATTTGTGTTCCTTTCATGACATTATCTCTGCTTTTTGTTGGTAGCCTTCCATACGTGTCTCCCAACGGCGTTCACATGTGGTAATGGCCGGTGTGTACCGTATCATTATCGATGCGATCACTACGACGACTGCGGAGACAATAGCGACGAGGCAGGATGCGTCTTTCGGACATGCGACGCTGCAACAGAATTCACTTGCAACAACAGGCGGTGCATCAACCTCCAGTATGTGTGCAATGGGGTCAACAATTGCTATGACAATGGCACTTCAGATGAGCGAAACTGCCGTAAGTTCCTACTAGCTGTATATTTAAATAGCTTAATTGCCTGAATCAAAGATGAATCTGACATTGTCACTTTGAAGTTTTCGCCTCAAATTTAACATTTACCTTACCTTGGCGCCCAAGGTGACCACAAAGCTCGGCTATGGATCCCCTATATTAGCGCCTGGATATCCTCGCCGGTGATGGGCCACGCTCTACAAATTCAAGTTGGTTGATTGATTGATATATAGATGGATTGGCCACTGCTGCTGTGGATTGCAAGTTTCGTAAAGGCATTTTTTCACACACCGATAATTCGTTATCATTGTTTAAATGTAAACACCCTCATGTGCATTTATTTGCTTGCCTGGTTACCAATGTGATTGCAAAACAACAAATGTTAAAAAAAATTATTTAAATGACAATAGAGATTGAACAAGCCCCCTGCTCTCTAAAAGGACGCCACAACAAATAGTTTTTTTGCAGGTAATAAAATTGTGATTAGTAGATATTATGACAAAAGCCTTAGATACGGCCAATGTAATATTTTTTGGTTTCTTGAGATGGCTCTTGGGTGGTACAAATAAGCAGAATGTGTCACAATAGGATGCGTGAGGTACTCGCCCAGTTTCCAGATGGCAATAAACGAGACGTGGTTGGAGTGACAAGGAAGCTTAAGATCACTGAAGGATCATGGGTAGACCACTCTGTCATAGCAAAAGGTCAAATTTGTTCCACACACACTTCAGCCTTCACACTCTTTTATTTCTGACTTGAGAACCAATAACACAGTAGCTGAGTAGGTCGAAGTTTATTTTGAGGGCATTAACAGTTTAGAAACCCCGGTCTCGTAAAGAAAATTATTGTGTAGTACTTTTTTGTACGAAATGCACCTTCACGCTTGAAGTCAGTTGATAGTTCAGAGTAAAGTGGGTACTGCTTATTACATTGTTGGGGGAAGTTGGCTCGCGAGAAAAGCCCCCAGTTCAATATTGAGATTGTGAAATGAGAGTTATAGTCTTTACGACAATAACAATGTGATGAAGGGCGCAATAACAAGACAATATGCGAGACAGTGCATTAAAAACATTTGGAAGAGTACAGTCTCCCTATTATAGAGGCTGATCATTTGTTTGTCGGGTGCATTCTGCCAACAGAGCCGTTCCTATAATAAGATTCCATCATTAGTCGCTTGTAGTAACTCATTACAAGCAAGTAGTGAAATAACCGCACTGGCTTGTCGTGCTATGTGCAGTCTGGCTTAAGGGCTCACCTCCTCCCCCTTGGTGATTTCACTACTTGAGGAGGCCAAAGTCTTCCTATCACCTGCACCGTCTCGAGTTGTGTTACAAGTGTAGCTGACGCTGATGGCTAGTTATAGACTTGTGCTGTGACTGTGCAGGGTGGGGTGGGGGGTGGGGGGGTCTCATCCTTGTCCTCTGCGGCTTTTCCCCTGAAAAAGGGAAAACTCAACCCTGTCACATCTTTCGGTGGAGCATAGCTTCTCAAACTACTCTGCACATGGCAGCTCACTTCTGCTGCTTTGGTGACCTCATGGGTTGACCTCCCTCTGAAATAATGTTATATATGATATATTATCAAAAGGGCACAGCCAGCACAGGTGTGGATTTCCATCCAGACTGTACATTTGGTTTTGAGGGCATCAGACCATCTTACACCCATCTCGAGGCTCTTACCTCTGCCTGCTCACAGCTCGTTGCTTCATGTGAACAGTAGAGGTTACATTACAGAGGAGGTGGTCACTTAAAAGGCGTGCCCATCTCATCCAGACCTACTATTTGCTCTGCCTTCAGAGACCTCAAATACAACTAGCTACATGTACCAGGATCCAAAAATTAAAACAGGAGGGGATGTACTACTTATTCCTTTACTTGGTCGTCCAGTGAACTCTGTCGAGGAAGCAGAACGGGGGCGGGGGGGGAGGGGTTAGTGGGGGGGGGGTTGATGTCCTTTTAGAAATAATGTGTCTCAAACTGCACAATAAATAGGATATTGCAAGCTACCTTCGAGATCACCGAACTCCTGGGTGACCTGCAATGCCTCTTACATGTATGGTTTGGGATACGTTATGCCTTTATGTACCCTATTTAACAAAAACCCAAATGTATAATCTAATACAGAGATTAAGTGATTTACCAAGATCACACGAGTGTCAGTCAAGAGCAAATGCCCAGACACGAACCCAGGCAGGCCAAGGGCAAAGGACAGTAGCTTATCCACTAAGCCATACCCCCGAATCCTATGAAAAATAATAAAAAGGTTTCAGGTACGTGTGATTGGAATTTGAAGAAAACAAGGCTTGTGGCATTTTATTCAGTGGTTACTCTTATGAAAATAGCTGAAGTTTAATGCCAGTAATTTAGGGAGGTTAGAGATAGAATGCCTTCGAAGCAGTGAGCGTGGCAGGCTCACGGGCCCTCATTCATTGGTCGAGCAAGATGTAGATGTAGGTGTTAATGACACATTCTCGAAAGATCACACTGCTGCTCTTATCTGTGGTGCAAGTGGCTTGGTATACACACTCAAAGAACTGCTAAGTGGGAAAACAGATGAAGTTTCCCTCTTGGATTGACAATCTTGTTTGTTTAAATAAGTCTTTTGAGGTGCACATGACCCCCGTTTATCTACATTTTCTTTAGACGGAGAATAATGTTACAAATAGCTATAAAGGGACATATTTTTAGTTCTGTATTTATCTTTATTTAGCTACCAAATTCCCTGTAGCTCTGGTCTCAAGAGCAGAAAAACACTCTACCCTCACCCTCTGGTTTCTAAACTTTTGCAAACAAAGAGCTCTAGTTATCTGGTATTAATGGAAGCCCTAACTCTGCTAGATGAAAGCCATGCTGATGATGTCAAAAGAAAAATGTTCCATACAATTCTGTCTCTTTCTCTCTTTTTAAAGCTGACCGCACTTGTCAACCAGGCTTCACGAAATGCCAGAGCACAAACATCTGCATTCCTCGGACTTACCTTTGTGACGGCGATAATGACTGCGGGGACATGAGCGATGAAAGCGCCACTCACTGCCGTAAGTCGATAGGCCTCCAAGCCGTGTTCTGGCACTCTCCTGGCTCGCAGACTCCTATCTCTTCTCAACGCACAGGCTAGTGAACATCCAGAGATAACACTAGGGCTCTGATTAAAAAACATTCAATCTTGGTTTTTTCCTGTGATAATATTAGAAGTTATGTTGCAATCGTGGAAAAGGGCTGTAAGGCAAACCAGTGACTGAAACCAGTGGCGGAGCACGGGGAGATCCACAGGGGCGGTTGTCCCGGCGAAAAATTCTTAAGGGCACAAAATTTAAATAAAAAGTATTGCACCCCCTGACCTGTGAACCGTTAGCCCTTCCTGAGTTAACAGTCCGCGGGTTAGGGGGTGCAACACTTTCTTTTAAAATGTTGGCCTGGACGCTGTGGCAACCCAAGCTACGCGGCTGACTGAAACTAAGCTGCTCAGAATATTTGGGACTTTGCAATGTTGAGCACATGTATGTATGTTTTAAAGTTGGAGATCTATGTGTATAACAATTTTGATCACAGTAGTTGAGGTTCAATAATTAATGTTTCAGCCTAGTAGAGGGAGGCCAAGGAAGGCCACGACGGATTGGATTTGTTCTGGGTGTGGCGGATAACCACAGATTATTTAAAGCGCTTTCATTTAGATTTCTGGGCCCAAGTAATGCACCAAGAATATATTTCATGGCTTAAAATACCTCATTTACTCCTGTCAGGAATTTGCAAAAGGATTCCTGAAGGTGTAAATAGATTTAATACTTAAAATGTCTCTTCTACTAGTATGGAAAATCCCCGGAAGTAAGTTCCACACGAGGGGCGGGATGTGGGCACTACAAGGCATGGTTTGCCTTGTAAGTTTCTAAATACCCACAAGTGCATGTTTTTGAGCATTCATAAACTGAAATCGAACCCTTTGCCATCCTGGGAGTGGTTGGAAAGTTGCTTCAGCAAAGGGACTGTAGATAGCATCTACTTCTGAGTTGCAATGATGCTGCAACCACTATTACATATTTTTTCCTATCATTTACACTTGCAGGAACATTGAACAGGAGGGTCTCTGAACATTATTTTCTGTCCATTCATTTTGAGTGGTGCGTATAGTACAGACTTGAACCCATGGTCAGTCAATAGCCTTAGATTGTCTCCTAACATGCAAACATGAACAGTGGTGCTGCCACAGAGTAGTATGCGGGATATAAAACCGTCATGCGCACTTAAGATGCCCAACCACTCCTCCCCCTGCTGGCTGTGATGGCAGCTGACCCCTACCCACCCAGTAAAACTGCCTCGGAAAGTTAAAATGATAATAACATTGTGATATTATAATTTTATTTTAATTTTGCCACTGCTCAAAGAGCATTGGGGCGGCGCTCATCCAGCTTAGCAGAGGAGCCGCAGCTGAACATGAGTCAATAGTTTCATAATGCAACAATTTTTTTAAAAATCTTTGCATGTGTATTCACTCCACAAATCCATAACACTCAGTAGCCAGAACTCCGTCTTCTTTCTGAAATGGCACGAGCTGCTGCAATGCAACAAATCAAGACAAACTTATCAAGCTTTATTTCACAATGTTATATCGATCTAGCGTGCCCAAGTACCTTAGCTATAAATACATTCCAACAACGAAGGTCTTACTACAGCTTAACAGAAGCCATATTTTGATAGATGCCCAGGAGGTCAGTTTTTGTCCAGAGGAAAAGCCTGCTGCAGCAAGGACTTCTTTTTATTGTGTATTCTTCTCCTTGTGTTTTCATGGCCATTGTTTCTCTTGGTGCTGTATGCAGAAGGGTAGGCATGCTTTGCCTTCACATTAGAACTAGGCCTGGGCAGTAAATTTCGTCCCGTTCACGGAATTTGGGTAATTTCGAGTTCTGAGGAGAACTGGAAATTTCACGAAATTCTGCGTTCCGCGACTTTGCGAAAATTTTTGCTTGTTTGCGTTTTCAAATGCGTGTTTGCATGATATTTCCCCCCGAGCACGCAATCAGCGATTGTAAAAAAGCATAGCAAACAAGCAATTCCGCGTGTTCGCGGAATTTGTGCGTGTTTGCAGAGATTTTTTACAGTTTCGCTGAGATTTGCGTACCGCGATTACGCAAATTTCGCCCACCCCTAATTGGAACCCGAAGAGACATTTTTCTCTCAAAAATGTATTGTGAGTCGCAAAGTTTCCATTCGTTGTACTCTGAGACACATTATTTCTCTCGCTATAGTGATCAGAGGCTCATAGTTATCATTCCATTATATGATGAGGGGCATTATTTCTGTTGATGTAATGTTCTCAAGGCCAGAATTTACCTTCTGATATATACTGATGATTTCATGTATGAGCGTAATATGCAAAATCTCTCCGAAGATCTGAAAGTGTCATTACATAAAACACAAGACCCTTCCATGTCCACTCCATGAAAAAAAAAATCCAGATTTATGTTATAGATTAATAGACTGTAGAAACGTTCGGATAAAGAAACGAAATGGTGTGAAACTAAAGATCTCCCAGAGAATTCCTGTAGAAAAAAAAAACATTTTTCACAACTTAAGTTCAAGCTCTCATACATAAATTAACAGCTACGAATGGAACTAGATTGTGGAACTGTACACTAATTGGATATTTTTGACTACCTGAGCTTGAGTTTTTCTGACATCCTCTGGTTTCCTTAGCCCCTGTCTTTCTGATGCTGGCACATCTGGTCTATGTATATTCCGACTGGCATTGATCCTTCCTGATATAACTTATATCCTACTACCTTAATTGCTTCTTCCATTCCCCTTATGACCAGTATTTTGTACTATTTGATGCAATATACTGCAATCAGGCAAATGCACTTGAACTTCCTCTCCAAAGCCAATATTTGAATTCACAAAAGACAAACAAGCAAAATTAGTAGTTGAAACAAAAAATAACTAATCTTTTCCATTTTTGTTCCAGTTTCTTTGACATGCACAGACCGCGAGTTCCGCTGTACATCCGGACGCTGTATCCCTTCTCACTGGTACTGTGACCGTGGGGTGGACTGTGCTGATGGCTCGGATGAACCTCCGTCTTGTGGTGAGTAGCTTTCTAAAATTAGAATCTGGTCCAGTTATGAAGGACAGGTGCATAAAATGGCCACATAATTCCATCAAGTTTATTCACAAGGCCATCTAAAATTCTGCCTCAGCGTTCTCAAGAAGTGTTCCAAACTCGGTCAGTTTGGCCAGGCTTTCATGCAAGAACGGCAACTGGAATTAGACGGCATAATGATAAGATAGGGCTCTTTACCCCAGTCCGCCTTTAGACCATTGTTTGGTCCAGTGTTTTGCTTTCTGACCTTTCTAAAATTGCTGGCCCTTCCCACAGTCTTCCAGACAGTTTTGAGTTAGATAAATTAACCCAAATAATAAATGTGGTGGATCACTGCTATCAGGTCAACAATATGGTTAGATATCAAAGTTCCCAAGCAAGTGCCCTGCTCCTAAGTGCAGAGTTTAGTTAATAATGCAGTGTAGTTAAGCAGCTTCCTGAGAATCAAATCAATGGGAGATAGTTATATTATTAAGGGCAGACTCATTTGGCCCATCTCCGGGTTTAGTGTTCTGATCAGGGGGGAAAGGAATTATGTTCTGTATCTCGCATACACATTTTTGTGTTTGTAGATTTTTTTATGGTACTATGTTTCTTCTGGGTGGTCTGATCCAGCTCCTCTCATATGATACACTGTCAATTTTGAAGGCATTAAATACCCTGTAAGATCTGCACGTGAATACAAAACATCTCTGTTATGGTTTACACATTCAGTAACAAAAGGCAGCCAATCATCTTTTTATATATTAACCTTACGGCTGATTTGAAATGTCATACTTCTGAAGTCCATATCATTTTTCTTTTCCAGAAGCATATTTCCTTTCATTTCCTCAGATATATAGAATAATGATGCATAGGGAACATTGATAGTATAATAGAGCTGTTTGAATGCATTTGGTCGCAGCTAGGAATAATGCTTCCTTGTAATAGCGGACTGGTGTTAAGTATATCTGAACAGTAAATCTTTTCCTTAAGGCTGTATTTCCTCCTGGCTTCAGACTTCTTCAACTATTCTCCATCCTCATGTAATAGAAAAATTCATAAATAAAAATGCAGACAATGCTTCATAGCTAAAAGGCATCCCTTCAAACATTGGTCTGCTCAACTGTCAGTCACATTTTGCTTCTGCCCACCACAGCTTGCAGCGCAGGACAATCAGTCACCTTACTTCAGCAAATGCCTCTCTTGCCATTATGAGTGAGAGCATTTTGCCAGCTCATGTGCACATCTACCTGAGAAAAATTTCATTTCAGTGCAGGGCTGGCAGGCCATCAGCTTCTTTGGACAATGCTTTTTTTCTTACGATTCTTTGTGCTTTTGACAATTGTAATTGTTCAGTCATCCTGGCGTGTTTAAACTATGTCTTTAGTTTACATTAATGTAAAGCGAACAGTACCTTTTAATTAGTGCCATTAGGAATTATATTTTCCTGTGATGTGCATGAAAACTCACAAGGGTTTCTATGCCTGTTATAGTTAGACCTGCCTGCTGGGAAGCACTGCACTGCTGTATTAAAATGAAATGTAATGCAATGGTTAATATGTTATAAAAAGAAAGCATTTATTGCAAGCAGGCACCTTTCACGTTTAGATAGCTTCATGTTTTCTTTTTTCTTCTTTTTTATTTTAGTGACATATTCTTGCAATAAAAATCACGATAGCTCTAGCTTGCCAGGAGCCGCTCTCTTGGATGTGTCAATGCTAGTTATTCTGGAGATGTATGAATGAATTTATTTACTCTATTATAACGATAGGAACGATTGTGTTCATTTCACAGCTGCTCATGTGCAGACATGTTCGAGTGAGCAGTTCAGGTGTGACGATGGCCGCTGCATCCCCGGGGCGTGGATCTGCGATGGGGACAACGACTGTGGTGACATGAGTGATGAGGACCAGAGACATAACTGCGGTGAGTTTGCTTGAAAAAGATGACTAAAGGTGGCAGATGCAGAGAAAGGAATAAGTGAAAGCCAATATTGTCCAGCACCTAGTTCTAGTAGTGCTTCATTTGAGCCCGTACTTTCTGGTGCTCGGCTCTGGCACTTAATTGTCAGCACCGGCCCTTATAACAGTCTGCACATGGTGGCACTGTCAGTTGAATATAGACATTAGGACAACAGCTGTTTATTAATTCAAAAAACAATAACAATGTTTAATACCTACCACCCAGGCCGTTTTTATAGCTTTCGGGCTTTGAATTGTCACACTCGTGAGTGTGATGATTAGTAGGGTGTAACCCTGGGTGGAGTTGTAGAAATAAACTCAGCCGCGCTACGCAGAGCTCTGCAAGCGGCAGAGTGCGATAGAAAAATGCAGTTCGCAGTGATTTTGAGTGCCAGATGCTTGTCCGCACTGTGCTGTCATCGTGAACGGCACCGTGCACATCGTAAGCAGGTGCTGCTTTCCTTTCTGCCGCTTGAGTAGATTTTTACTTGAGCAGCAGTTTTCTCAACATGAACGGGCAGCTTCTCAATGCGAGAGGTTGCAAGCATACTTGACCACTCGCAATGAGAAACCTGACCCCTCCGTGTTGAGAAATCTCGCCGGGAGGTTTATTTTCCACACTCTCGCTCGCCAACTTGATGTTGACGATCGGGAATGAGGAAAAATCTCGCTGTGAGGTGGATTTTCCTTGCTCGCGCTGGCCAACTTGACATTAATGAATGCGAGCGAAAAAGAAAACTCTTCTCCACAAGTTTTTAGGAACTCCGCGAGCGGAGTGGAGTTCATCACCCAGGCTTCAGTCTGTTGGCACTGTCATTGGCACCTCTGGCAGAGGCAACAGGTGGTGTAAGCTACAGTGGTCTCCTGATGAGGGCCCTGGCACTTATTATTATTTTTTTTTTACAAAGTAAATACTGATGTTCTAGAACAAGTTTTCCTCTTCCAGTGTTGTCATTTATGTCAGTTTTCAAATAAAACTCTATCACAATATTTAATTTCCCTCTACCTCATAAGGTCTAACATAAAATGTGAGAGTAAAATTGTGTCTGAATGGAGCATTCTCCCATAGCGCAAAGACATGTAAAATCGGTTGATATCAGCGAGTCCTTGTTTATGAACGTCTGATCAGGTTTTCACACTGGGACGTTATAGACAAGGCTGTGATATGAGTTCATAAATCCACATTATTTGTCTACAGTAAGCTCATGTCTAGTGACCTCTGTAACATGGATTCTCCCAGTCCCAGTATGATAAACCACTTCCCCGGCTCGCTGTCGTTATTTTGATTTGGATGATAAGATTAAAGATCTTATGGCAAAAACCTTGATCATTCCTCATTTATGAAGATAGTTGTTAAATCACTTAGGGCTAAATGTAGGTAAATCTAATTTACCGACTCATAAATACCGAAATTTTACCGATTCGGTATTTATGAATCGGTAAATTAGAAGGAGGCAGATGTAGGTAATTTAAAAATCTAATTTACCGAATCTGTAACATTCGGTATTTACCGATTCGGTATTTACCGAATCGGTATTGCCCATTGATTCCTATGGGCCTTGAAGCCCATAGGAATCAATGGGCAATACCGATTCGATATTTACAGAATCGGTAAATACCGAATCCTGCAAGGGTGCAGGGGGTGTCACTTTGACACCCTCTAGCACCCCAAGTACAGGCTAGTGTGACATGTGGCACACATACATACCCTAAGGGCATGTCTGTGTGTCACATTGTACAGGTGTGCATGCACACCTGAATTCGTTATTTTACCACACAATAGGATTGTGTGGTAAAATACCGACTCTTAAGGGCCTGTGGTGCTCTTAGGAGTGTCACCTACATATGGATTTACCGATTCGGTAAATATACCGATTCTTAAAATAACATGCCCCTACATCTGAAAACCCTAATACTGGTCGGAAACGGCCGAAATCTGCCGTTTCCGACCGGTATTAGGGCTCCTACATCTGGCCCTTAAATTCTTTTTTTTAAACTGGAACATTGTACTTGAGTTTTTTTGTTTGTTACGACCTCTTGTCTTTCTATAAACCCCACACACTCACACACACATTCGCACACACACACACACACACAAGGCTCTGCTTTGTCGGACATAAATTAGTTATTGTATTGAGCATGCACATTATGACAGCCATATGTATTAGTGCCAACTTTGTAGTATCAGCTGGTTGTGTGTAGGCTATTCTTACACATACAACAAATTCTCAGTGTGGCTTCATTACAGCTAATGTCTAAGTATGCAATAGTAAGATGGTGCTAAAAAGTGTTGCTTATCCTCAGCCACACCTATTCACTAGGTGCAACAACACATTAGATGGGTAAGGGAGTAACTGTATCTTTTTCATTCTGCACTTTTGTGGTTTCCTATGTATAAAATTTAATCGAGATTTATAATGAATGCAATAATGAATCAGTAAGGGAGTAGATCAGTTTCTGCGGTCATTTATGAAGTACAAACTGCTAAAATGTACAGTGTTTGAGATACATAAAAGTGAACATTTGATTTGCTGCTAATTTGTTCATTGGTCTTTAGCAAGTCTAAACTGCACAGGATCCGAGTTCACATGTGTGAACAACAGACCCCCCATGCGGAGGTGCATCCCTCGAGGGTGGGTCTGTGACGGGGATGCTGACTGCGCTGATGCCTACGATGAACATCAGAATTGCACCAGAAGATCGTGCGGTGAAAATGAGTTTACCTGCAGCAACGGACTGTGTGTCCGCAATTCTTACAGGTTAGTGACAAAACGATTACTGCCCAGAAGCTCTGGCAAAAAAGGCAGGTGCTTTGTCCAATACTTTCAGCTTCGGGTTTTATTTTTGCTTTAGAACAAAAGATCTCAGTATTTTTGCTTGTATATGAGAATTTTGCTTAAGTGAGGTAGTACGTAGTGGGTTAGGACCCTTATACTTTGTTGCTTGCACCACCTGTGGACTGCTTTGTAGCCTGAGCTCTTAAAAAAACAACTTTAAAAGCAAATATGCCTTAAGGTTTTGCTCTTTTTCATCGATGAATGTTTCATACTTGACAATAGACTTGATACAAATGAAAGACTCCCATGCTTTAAAGGCAAAAATTGCTTTATTTCAGGTGTCTCCTTCCTGAAATCGTCTTTTTTTCAATATAATCCCATAAGGAAAATATATCCCAACGATTTTTTTCTAAATCTCCCACTTTGAATATGTTGGCATGTATGGTGTCTGTGCCTTATATCAATCATTGCTTAGTAAAGGGCAGAAGGGTCGAATTTACAATAAAGAATGCCTCAAAAACATAATGGCCTTTCATCAGTGTGGAAGGGCCTGTGGTGCCACTTTCTTTGATGTCATCATGGGTCTAAGAGCGTGAGATCCCAACCGTCTTTGTGGGATGATACCTCTTATTTAAATTAGTGTTGAGCTGAGAGAAAAGCCCTTTTGCTTAAATGGGATACCATTGTTTTACTTCAGATACATTTTGTTAATGGTACAAAGAGTGGAGAGTGGATTGACCCGCCGTAGGTGCTCGATTTCCTCCCTGAATCAGACATTTTTAGATTCTCTTTAAAACCTTCACTTTGGGATTTTTTCCAGTGACTTATTTGAGCAGTGAAAGCCTGGTGGAATATTTCCATGAAAAAGGGCCTTACATGTTGGAAAACCCTATAGAAGTTGGTGTAAAAACACAGATTTGCTTCATTAGTCCTCATTCCATAGGTGAAAGCATACAAAGCTGATATAATACCGCACTTTGTAAATATTATATAATACTGCATGCTGTCAATACTTCTGGTTGTGGTATTTCTGCAGCTTCCTGCTCCCTCCCCTGACAAGCCCTTGTAACAGAGTAGTAGCTAGCCCAATCATTGTTAATGTCTTATTCCTGCTGTTAATAACTACACTGCTAGCTCAACAAGACAGAGGAAAGAGTATTGGAATGTTGTGTCAGAGCGTATACGCCACTAGTCCTAGCCCACTGCGGTTTCATTACCTTCCCTGGAGCTTTCAACATTCTCTTGTTCCATTTAAATATTATTGGAGTCTGGTGATGCTTTTTTCTTCTATTGCTTTTCCACACTGCAGTTATGACCCAAGTGAGTGTGATTAGTAAAAATGATTCATGATTACCAACTGTTAATGCTTATCAGCCTCTTGAAATTACACTATACATCCATGTACGTGTTTCAAACTGGGTGGACACACACACAACGTATCATATCTAAATTTATAAGGACCGGCCATGTATTTGACTGTAATAGTGTGCGTATTTACTATTTTAATTACACACTCTACTTCTTCATACTGGGGCAGGTTATAAAGTGGACCAAAGCAAATATGACCACACTTTTAGTGTTTCTGATACACTGCTCTCAAGCAACTAAACACACAGTCCTCCCTGTGTAGGTTAAACTTGGGCCATTCACACACACATACACACAGACAATCACACATACACATGCTATGCCTTGATCGTACCTAATCCTGCGGGTTGTTTCCAGGTGTGACAGACGCAATGACTGTGGTGACAGCAGTGACGAGCAAGGCTGCACTTACCCGACCTGTCAGCAGACTCAATTCACCTGTCAAAATGGCCGCTGCATTACTAAGGCATTTATCTGTGATGGAGATAACGACTGCGGCGATGAGTCGGATGAGCTGGAGCACCTTTGCAGCACTCCTGAAGCAACGTGTGCTCCACAGCACTTCCAGTGTGACAATGGGCATTGTATAGAAGCCGTGAAAATTTGTAACCGCCTGGATGACTGCTCTGATAATAGCGACGAAAAAGGATGCGGTACGTAAAGTTTCATTTTGGATAGGGTCCTGACAGGGAAAGTATGTCATGCTAAACTGATATTTGTATTGACTATGATGTGTTTATGACAAGCTATGTCTTCCGTAGTGGGTATCCAGACATTTCTTCTGCGCTAGATTGACCCTATGAAGTTACAATTTTATTTACTTACTTTTTCTTTCATTAGTTTAATGTTAAACATTTGATTTGATACCCAAATAATTTATGTTTCAATGTTGTCCACCTAGTTAAGTGTATGTTTCTCCATCCAACTAGAAAACTTACACCAACTTGGCCTAGTCATTGTATAAGAACTCCACCAGACAGGGTGGGGGACAGGAAGGCCATACTCATGAGGGAGCTGTCACTGAGCTTACCCCAGTGTTAAAAGACGAGGGCCCTGAGAGACAAAGAGGTTTCAATGAGTTCAACATTGACTTACATTTGCTAAGTTGGCCTGAGCAGCAAAGTGGCTTTCATATAAAATGTATGAAGGTGTTATGTTTAACTTACCAATGGAATGAATATTCAGTAAAAAAATAACTTACACTATATACAATTTTGAATAAAAGTATACACATGTTTTTAAATAAAAAAATGGTAAGAGGAAATTGATAACAAATAACCCTTCAAGAGATCATTATTCTGCATCTTTTTTGGCCGCAAATGAGTTAATTTCTGAAATAAAACGTTGCCAAAGTCTCAATAGGAAAAGTCTTTTTGGGGTGAACATTCACAAGCAGTTTCTAGTCAGGAGAATCGAAATGATAGAATATTTAGCTCCAAGAGAAATGCCTGTGATCAGAAAAGACATATAGTCAGAAACTGCACCTAAAATAAGCCCCAAAAATATAAAGCCCAATGTCATTCCATATGATGATATGACTGAGGCTGGGTCTTTTAACTGGAGGAGTGAAGGTTTCAAATCTGTGGGAAAGTTGAAGGCCTTGGGAATGCAGGCTGAGAAGTTTATAAACAGGTGTAAATGCTAGTAACATCTGGAATGGCCTTCAGTAACAAAGGCCTCTTGCAGACGTGGTTGGTGGAGCCCCCTCTACTGTAACCAAGACTACAAAAATTCCCCCAGTACAACACCTCACTGGAAGAATGTTGCACAAGACCCAGCAGCTTAAAGCGGTTTAGGTGCCCCCAGTAGGTGGTGTAACTATGGTCCACTGACCAGAAGCTCCCTCTTGATGCACAGCACTATATTCAAGTGCACAGCTTCCAGGCACTAGTTTTCCAGCAAGTAAAGCACTTTTTTCACAAGCAGCATGGGCTTGACTATTCCTCGATTTCAAATCGCAATTGGCTGTTCTCTTTGTACTTTAGTCAATGACACTACTAGTGAAGAGGCCTCTTCATGATTGCTACCTTTGTTTAATCATAAAATGAGTATATGTGTGGTTAATTCCACTGCCTTGACTATGATGACAAGAGTTGCAGTCATCTAAATTATATTTTGTTACTGTGGTGACCAGGGTTATCCTCTGGGCAATGACAAAAGTGGGATGGCCCCACAAAGAATGCATTGGTGTTGTAAAATGCTTATGGTGATAGAGTTGACTTGGTGATAATATTCAGATCAGAGCCAAACAATTGCACTACATTTATCACATTCTGGGGCATATTTATCACCATTTTGCGTCACCCTTGTGCCATGCAATGGGGGAGGAGGGTGACACAAAACCTACATTTACATTTATCAAGTTACGTAAAGCCACCTTGCATGGCCCTGAGTGGCTTGGCAAGTGTGAAGCAAAGCAGCGCTGCACAATTTGCTGCCTTTTGTTGCTCTCCTCCAGGGGGACGTTCCATATGCGGAGCATGGCACATTCCCAGTTTTACCATTAGTGCATTGGTGCTAGGCAGCGGTTTGTGCGCTAGCTCAGACAGCAGGAATGCTTCATGTTCCTGTTCCCCCCTTTCACGCAACGAGGTAAGGTGGGTTGCTGTGTTGCATGAATATTTGATAACTATGCCCCTCTATGTAGATTGAGGTGGGGTTCCACTAATGGTGATCAGATGAAGTGGAGAGCAGTGTTGACATCTGGGCCCAAAGAATTTCCCAAGATGTATTGAGACATCCATGTCACTTTTAGATGTAATTAATTCAATACTAAATTAAAGGGCCAATCCCAAAATGTTGCCTATGTTTTCACATGCAAAACACAGGTTTTCATCTATAACCCTCAAGCATTTTAGCAATTTCGTTCAGTATATGCGAAAAGAAAGGGTCTGAGTACTCCTTTTTATCTTATCCAGGACCTTTACTTTTTAATTAGGCAAAGTGACAAAATGGGGATCTGTAAAGGGCAGTCCTCTGTTGGTAGGGTACAGGGAGTCCTCCACTGACCCACTGGAGCCGGCATGCCGCCCTCCCTCTCCCCGGACCACCCTATGTGCTTATAAATAAAATCTATGAGGGGTTGTTTCCACCATAAGTTAGATAGTATACTCTTAGCCAAACACTTAATATATTAAGCAAACAAAATTAATTTTATAATTAAAACAAAGGGTTATTATGGAGCTCTGTCCCTTTCCATGCACTTATCCAAGAGTTACATAAAATATATTCATTCACTGTTATCATTAACAAGGAACAATTTAGATAAATGTTGCCGTACAAGTCTGAAGGATGTAATCTATCTCAGTATCTCTATATCTTTGAGTGGAGGATACTTTTTTACTATCAGTTCAAAATGAGTGAATTAACTTTTTTCCATTTTAAATTAAGTACCTTCCCACTGTCATATTTTATTTTTAAATCAGTAGGACATTATTTGTATTATTTATAAACCAGTATTTATTGTGAACATATTTTTTGCTCACTATATCATGCCTCTCACATCCATTCTGATCTTCAACTACTTTTGTAAGACGTGTTTTTGCAAAGTTTGGCGACTAAAGACTTTTTTTGCTTACATTTTCTGCTACTCATAAAATATAATTCCCGTAAATGTGTAGATGTAACCTTCAAGATATTTACCATAAGTAGCGTTAAAAGAGTAAGATGAAATACAAGAATATTGTGTGTGTGAATGATGGTCAGTCTGTCATTGATAATAAACCAGGCATTTATGAATAAAGTACATTCTAAAACTTCCAGTAGTGTTGATTCTTCAGTTCACTCATCATTCAATGGGCAACTTACATATTTCTATTGTGTTTTCAGGCATTAATGAATGTGCCAACCCTACTCTTAGTGGTTGTGATCACAACTGCACAGATACCCAAACAAGTTTCTTTTGTTCCTGTCGCCCGGGATACCGGCTCATGTCAGACAAGCGGACCTGCGATGACATTGATGAATGCACTGACAATCCATCTGTCTGTAGCCAGGTCTGTGAGAACATTGCAGGCTCATACGTATGCAAATGTGCCCCAGGCTACATCCGGGAGCCCAATGGACGACAATGTCGGCAGAACAGCAACATCTCACCCTCACTCATATTTAGCAATCGCTACTACCTACGAAACTTAACCGCTGATGGCCTTTCCTACTCCCTTATCTTACAAGGGCTTAGCAACGTTGTGGCTCTGGACTTTGACAGGGTAGAAAGGAGGTTGTACTGGATTGATGTGGGCACAAGAGTCATTGAAAGGATGTTCCTGAATGGCACAAACCGGGAGTCAATCATCAGCTATGATGTGCCCAACGGAGAAGGGCTGGCCATCGACTGGGTTGCAAGGTAAGAAACATGTAGGACTCGTATAACAATGCAGTGTGCCCAGGTAGGTTTGTTCCTCACGCCTTCGGTGCTAGAGTGAATATGATGAGCGCCTTGAAACTGGTGTGCCAGATACATGAGAGGGTTCTTATATTTAGTATATGCAATGAAGATATTCAGTGGTTTATTATTTTTTTTTATTTGTTTTGTGCGCAAATACATAAATACTAGAATTTCGGAGTCATCAAGTAAAGTTTGTCCTGAAACTCGCCCTATAGAACTGTGAAGGTACATTTGTGTGTTAAGCTGAATGCTCTAAAACTCAAAGATATGCCTATTTCTTGTTACTGTTTTCGTTCAAATATTTTGTCAGATATGAGTATTACATCTAACGATAAACTCTAATTTTACTAGCAAATGCATTCCATGGTGCCAAATCGAGAAAGTCTTAGATACTCAAGGACTTTACAGCCAATAGTTATTAGAAGAAATAATAGATCAGATAAACACAAAACATGTCCTTTGTTGGTCAAATTGTTTTATCGAGATAATAAAGGGGTAATAATACAGCGAAATTCACTGTAAGAATAAAATAATATTAAAACAATAAAAATAATAGTTAAGAAAGCTAAAATAAAAAAATCACAATACAAGTTGATACAGTTCTCTTGCATAATTCCATATAGAGCAGATATTAATTTTAAACCTGAAAGAGGAGAGTGTAGCTTTTTCAGAAATAAGGGTTTATGCCACTGTTGATGTGTAAGCATGCTACGCAGCAGAGACACAGAAGAATACGTTACTCCCAGATATACAGTAGATACAAAATTGGGTTTTTGAAATGAATCACTTTTTCTGGCCCTCCATTGTATTTTGTGTTTAGAATTGTGCTTTCATTGTGTTCAGGAGGTTTGTTGTATTCTGGCGTGCCTTAAAGAGTGATTGATGATACACCAAACTATAATGCAATGGAATGTACTTTGAGTGCTCTGTGCACCTACTGTTGCAGGAAATTAAAAGTAAAGGATAGAGCTGGAGGCTGCCAACTATTGATGGTGATTGTTGGTACTAACTTGCCTTGTCCTCAGCGTCTGGAATAATGAAGCATGTTTTATAGTCCTGTCTGAAGATGACTTTGAAACAACCCAGACATCAGTGCAGCATATGCTTTTTTCAAGAGAGGGAACTGGTCAAATAAGCTTTGCGCCTCTTTCAGTTCTGAAGAAAGAAAAATGGGGCAGGTATAGATAGACTCTGAGGGGTTTCTTGGCAAATCTACTCACAGATGATTAAGCAGTTTTCAGCAACAGGTAGCCCAGAAACCTAAATAAATGTGAGGCAATGTAAATCCTTCTTTGTCCAGCACTAGGGATTGAGAGATTGGGGAGATGGTCCAATGGCCAATGTCCTCTGTCCGGAAAGAGAATAAGGACCATATATAGGACTTTAACTCAATGTGTGATATTCCTCTGATCTATCTTAAAAATGGAAAATGTGTTCTTTCCTCTGTTTCTTTAATTATATGTTGGTGTGTGTGTGTTTGCTAGATGGGCAGCTCCTGTCACATGTTCAAAGAACTGCTCATATGTAGAAGCTGTCCCCACCTTAACCATTCACTTGGACGCCTTTGTGAGATGCCATTAACTGATATGTTGACTGCATTTAGTTCCTAATCTGTT
The DNA here is from genome assembly GCF_964263255.1 of Lissotriton vulgaris. Taxonomy (NCBI): domain Eukaryota; kingdom Metazoa; phylum Chordata; class Amphibia; order Caudata; family Salamandridae; genus Lissotriton; species Lissotriton vulgaris. The sequence goes on from NC_141687.1 coordinate 982,796,780, forward strand.
GCTGGAGGCACAAGTAAGAATTATACTCCGGTTACATACTACAGAATCGATGCAGCACTTTTTGCATAATGGAAAACACATATCAAAACCCTTATTTGTCTTTATGGATTTTAGGAAACTCTACTGGGTGGATGCAACCAGGGATTCTCTGAATGTTGCTGAGCTGGATGGCAGATTTCGGAAAAGACTGGCTGATCGCTGTATGGATGGAAACAACACTTTCTGCTTTCAGAACCCTAGAGCGATAGTGGTTCATCCGAAATATGGGTATGATGGCATCAACAATATATTTTTAACCAGATTTATGTTTTGGCTTTAGTTTGAACCCACAAGCACTCAGTATGCTATATTTTCCCATACATGAATTGAATTACATCCCAGAATTTAATTGTGTTTATTTTTTTATCCTCTTGTTTCTAAACTATTGTTGATTGTTTTCAAAGAATAAATATAGAATAGAATGAAATGCCCCATTCGGGTACATTATTATCACAGCATAGCATTTTATCTCTTCCGCATCATATTCTGTCATTACAAAACACATTCTCATACTTGCTTGTCTTGAGAGAATCCATAAACATCTTTAACTAATATTTTTTATTCTTTGAACAGTTTTACAAAACTTGATGGCTGCGTTCTTTCGTCACTATTCATGATGACATGGGCTTTCCAGGCGAGAAAACGCTCTAGCTCACATGAACACAAATAAGGGAGCTTAATATCCTGATGGAACCCTATCCACATAATATGGATAACTAGATGCATGTTAAACCTCGCCCAGACTGACACATTTAGAGTCAAATGAGTATATTTTGGAAATCATCCCTAATTGTAGCTTTCTAGACAGCCATAGTCAATTAAACATACTCTATAGGATTACGGGCGTGACAGGCAATCTTCTGTCATATGCATAGCAGAAATGATAATTTTTTTCTAAGGGGGAAAACAATTTTCAGAATTGAGATCCCCCTAATGTTATTCTCCCATGAAGTATGCAGGTTTATCTAATCATTTCTCCCCTTAGAACCCGACTTATTCCTTCCCTTTCCATGAGTATCTTTTCAAGGTAAGAAAAATCCTGAAAGCGTTTCTCAATACACTTAAATGTACACGTTTGCCGATATTTACTAACTTTTTGCTAGGCGACGGCCCAGCAATCCCTCTTATCCGCCCTCGGCCAGCAGTGTACTACTGTGCAATCTGCAAAGCGATAGACTGCTAGCAGAAGTATACCCCATCCACTGGCAGAATTTCCTGTCACTCCTGTGAGGAAATCTCAGGGAAATGTCAATCCTTAGTGAATCGTACAGATAGTTCCTACTAGTGCCTTTTATGAATGATTTGGCATTTATACATTTTGAAAAGAACATCAGAAGTGCCAAATAACCCCAAACAAAGTTGTTTACTCTCTTGGCACCATTTCATCTATACCGTACACAAATAGTAAAAGGGAGCTGAAGTAATGCCTCTTTCTAGCCAAGGGGTTCTCTCCCTTTCAGATACATTTTCTGAAATAGTTGAATATACCTCTGTATTGGTTTTCAATATAGGTAACTTCTATGAAGTACACTAATACATTCCATGTCACACTAATGTTACTGATTGTCTTACGGTGTCGATTGGTGAAAGGTAGAAGTGTTCTGTCACGTTGGCAGAATTTGGTGAGTATGACTCGGGGTGTCGAGGGAGGTAAAGCAGCTGCCTGTCTGAAGGCCCATAAGTGACCTTCAGACAGGCACCGCCTCAGCATGTTCCTGCATGGTCGGCATGCACCATGTGGTGTATGCCGCACCATGCAGAAACTGGGCTGCACATTTGCAGTGGGTAAAACACTTGCCCCCCTGCATCCACCCTCAGGCCCTGGAGCAGCAGGGGACCCTATTAGGGCCTCCTTTGTTACCTCACCACCAGGCGCATCATACCCAAAAGTAACCATGGCTCTCAGGGTCCAACTTGTAGTGGACTGGATTTACGCCACCTCTGGATTTAGCGGGACTGCCAGTATCGGTAACTACATTAGCAAGGTAAATGTGGCCCATTTACTGGGCAACTCACAATGAGGGCATTAAATGTACTTAGGTTGCAGAGTTGCAACATGCTTTCTTTAACTATCTAGTAAAAGGTACTGCTACAGTTTATGCAATATGTATGGGGTGGCGGTATGGTGTGTTGCTATAAATGTTTGCCACTTATGACAAATCCAACACTACAAAGGTTAGTCTACATTGTTGTTTTATCAATAATTGTGTATCGATCCCATTATTTTGTATATGTAGTACATTAATGTGCCCATCATTATCCGCTACCCACTTCCGGAGTGCAGTATATCAAAGGTTTTGCTACACGTTATTATGTTGCTCTTTTATCAATGAAAGGTTTTAATTTGCATTTCCTTTATGACCTGAACACTTGAGTCTGTATTTCAGAAAATGTAATATATTTGCATACATGTGTATTATTTCTAAAATGTTTTAATTCGATTGCTTAACATTCCTTTTTATGTAAATAGACAGGTATACTGGACAGACTGGGGAGACAGAGCATTCATTGGCCGCATTGGCATGGATGGCAAGAACAAGACAGTGATAATAACCACCAAAATTGAGTGGCCTAATGGACTCACAATTGACTACACCAATGACAACCTGTACTGGGCCGATGCCCACCTGAACTACATCGAGTAAGTGCACAGAGAAGAATAAAGCAACACAATAACTGTTGACATTAAATATTCACTAAAGCATTTTGATTGAAAAGTGAGTCACTGGTTTTACCATGATGTGCAGGAAGCTTTAGAAATGCAGAGACAGTCTCAGTTCTTGACATCTGTTGACATCTCCTGTCTCACACTCCTCCACCAGTAGTACATACATCCAGTGACATAACGCAAATGTATGGTGCTCCCTTGCAGAATGTGAAGAGGGACCTCTGAAACACTCATATCCCACAGATATTCTCCCTTCAGAAGGGTTGGAGCCTGTCCCTGTGTCGCAAGAGAATGTGCTACGACACTGCATACATTAGCGAAGGCTGCCTCAAGTGCACCGTGCCCAGGCGGGTAAAGAAAGAAGAAAAATCTTGGTATTTCACCTGAAAGCCTTTGGCAGGGACACTAGTCTAGTGTCCAGAATCAGATTTTCCAAACACCCACTTGGTTTCTGTTAATTTAACTCTTTCCCACTTTTGTGTAGCAGAATTTGTAGGGCACCAGTCTTATAGTCCAAGCAAAATAGTAAGATTTGATGGATTTTCAAATGGAGAACAGCTTTTAGAAACCATAAGAAACAGAGATATCAAAGGTTTAGTGTAGAATACAGAGAATTTTCAAATTAATCACAGGTTCCGGGCTTAAACCACTTTGTCACCAGAGCTTGGACAATCTGATAAACATATGAATTTGCTGCCTTACCTTTGCAGATGATACAAAGAATGGCTAGATACCTTATCTGGAGGCTTCATCGCCCTAAGTCCTGCATTTTTCCTTCCAGTGTACGTGAGAAGCACCTATCTTTGTGATTTGGAATTATTTTTCAGCAACAGGGTTTGACCTAGACAACAGAGAAAAAGGGAGAAAGAGAGGGGGAAGAAGAGGAAAAGAAAGGTTGGACATCAGAGAGAAATTGAGACATCAGGGAATAATAAAAAGAACTTACAAAGCGAGAAAAGAAGGCAGCAGTCCAGGTATTCAACAAACAGTGCATTCAACAGTTCCTGTGACAGGCTTCCAAAAACACCTTTGAGCCGTTCTCTTATATATAAAGCTTTTCTTTAAGGCTTTGAAATGCATCCTCACCCAGAGATAAGTTCCACTGATGCCAGCTGTTCACTGGAACTCTGATTAAAAAAGAGGTCCCTAATCCTGTGCTTTTCTTATTGCGATGTTTCTTCTGAACTTACTTCAATTGGATATCCTAGGAAAGAAGGCCTCACTTCCACCCCACGTTAATTTAGCATTGGTCTCAAAGAGGTTATGATCCCTCCCTGAAAGCTTAGCCAAAAAGAATCCTAATGTAGAAAAATATTAGCCAGGATTTACACTCCTTCCTGAGAAGGAAGGCCATATATGGATAGATCTGGCCCTCTAAGTGACAGCCCCATACAGTTCAAGTATTACCTTTCACAAGTTTACACTCAAGGACAAGGGTTTCATTAAAAATTATGAAAAACTCTAGAGACTGAGATTATTTTACACCAGAGAGGCAGGGAGTAATCAAGTTTCTCAAAATCCTTTTTAAGCAGGATATCTTGCTGCCCACCAAACAAGCAATGATCCATAAAGAGAAGCTTAGGTAAAACATTTATTGCACACATTCTGTATCCAAGTTTCCAGGTCATATGATCCATTTTACCACGCTTCACATGTCTAAATACAAGGGATGTAAGCTGTACAATTAAGCTTTTAAAATAATGAATGTATCCTCTTCGCACTCAGATTATTTGAAAGTCAAAAGAGTCTGGAAGTGTAAAACGGGGGATTCTGACAGCTATATTTCCGGGTCTTCTTGGTTTGTGGTGATTCAGCATTTTCTGGGCCCACTTGCTTACCATTGGTCTTTCAGCAGACCTTTCTATCTGACTCAGAGATGAGTGTTAGCATTAGCATCAAATACATTCCATTAACACTGCAGCCCATTTGGCTACACAATGAGGACCAGGTCACGGTGGCTTGGGCTAAGAAGAATGATTACAAATTCAAAATTAAGTTCAAATAGTTAACTCTCAACACCATGCTATAAAGATAAGGAATAACAACTGGGAAACCCAACCTCCTAAAGAAATGTAGGCGCATCAGTATTAAACAAACTAGAAATTCGGTAGGAGCTATGCAGAAAATTAAAAAAAAGTGATTGATGCTCAGAGAAATGTCTCAAGTTTAGTTGTCTATTCATAAGTAAATCTAGAGTCACTGAACGCAATCAAAGTCCAAACAAAGAGGATGGGTCAGTTAACCTAAAGAGTTTCAAAAGTCAGGAGATTCCATAATACACATCAGTGTTGAGCAAGGATATTTTAGTTTGGAAGGTGCCAGCATCGTAGTAGCTTGGTTTATTTTATTTTATTTTTTATTTATTTAATGTGATTTTATATAGCGCAAACTTTACCCGAAGGTGTCAGAGTGCTTTACATAAGAACCAGTTTCAATACATAAGGACCTAGGATTACGTGCGTTACATAAAAGATACAAACAGAAAAAAATTGCAAATGTACAAGTTGTAAAGTCACACAACGAAGAGAGTCACTCAAGGAAGCGATACAAATGGATAAACTCTAAGCATCACACAGGAATGGTAGAGAGTACAATGGTCTACAGCATATACTCTCTATATACATATATATACAAATAGTAGATTTGGGTGAGAGTAGGGAGGGTGGGAGGGATACAGGGTTATGGAGAAAAGGCAAATCAGAAACATTTGAGGATCGTCAAGGGGGAAACGAGGGAGAAGGGTAGAGGCCGAGGGAACGGACAAGATGGTGGGCCAGAGTCAGGGGAAAAAAAAGCGGTGAGAACAGCAGCAAAATGGCGGCCAGGACAAAAGAAAAAAGTAAAGAAGTCCATGAGAGTAACCCAGTGAGTATGACCAAAGTGCCCGGAGAAGTCCGGGGGCGTACATAGTTAAAGCAAATCAAAGTCAGGAAGGGAGAGGAAGCGTGTGGGCTCCGGTCCACTGGATCAATGCCGAAGACCATCAGCCTGTCGTGGCTCCCGCGCCCCCAAACCTGGGAGAAGTTCACTGGGGTCGCCAAAGTCGATGAAGAGGCGAGGCAAAATCCAAGAAGATAGCCTGCATGGAGAGGCAGCGGGGCGCTAGGCAGCCAGTGAGTCTTTTATGGGTCAGAGATAAAAGTGTTAGCCTAAGACACACTTAGGAAGGGATCAGACAGGCATTGAGGTCTAAACATGATAGGATTTAAGGGAAAATGTTCTACACATTCAAGGTCTGCAAAGAAGGTGTCTGGAAGGCTCAAAGAGATAAAAGGGACTGACACCTAAGAGGGCTAGAAGTGGATCTGAATCTCTAAGAAGGTTAGCACTATGTTATAACACACAAAGTCTACTGCTAAAATCCCCTTTGTATGCCACATCAAATGGTAACATTTGCTCAATAGGCCTTTCAGTTGACGCTCTGATTCCCCATGTTCCTTCATCAAGGTCTCCATCCCAGGCTCTTACTCTATCTCTCGTACAGTAATGTATCTATTCTACAACTAACAATGCATGTGAATACCTCCAAGAAGTGTAAAGTTAGCAAAAATTAAAATAATATTTTTATTCAGCCTGGTGAAATAAGGGCTACTTAGGAAAACTTAAATGTTAACTCAATAGTGCACATTTAATATGCTTGTGCACATTTAAACACCAATGAATATACATTTCTAATGCATTAGGTTTCACATTATATGTTGACATTCAGTAAATCATGAATCAAATATAAGTATGAATAAGAACTACATTTAAATGCATATACGTGTAGCATTAGTGCACATATTCCTTAAACGTTATTGTTTCAAGTAAAATCACATTCTATATAGGGAGGGTGGTTTCTATTTAGTTTACACATGAATACATTATTTAGGTGATATAGCACACGTTTATGAAAGTCAAAGTTGATCTTCATAGTAAGTATATTATCTACTGAATGAGGATGATTTTAACACATTAAGACTTTGATTAATAGGACAATCAGTTATGATGAAACACATAATGTGAGTAGATTATCTAGTCCTAGAGTGAATACACTCTTTAAGAATGATTTAAATTGTAACACTATCATTAGTTCGTTAAACCATACAAGAAACATGTGCTAAGTGTACTTTCATGTCACATATCTGTTAAGTATCTCTGATGTATTTGTGATTTGTAAAGGGTGGGCAGTTTTTGCACTGCACCAGTAGTCACCATTGTGCTTGATGTTAAAACCATACCTGGGTCTACACAGGATGTAGATGTATAAAGCCTTGGTGAACGGAAATTTCTTAGTGATGTCAAGGATGGGCAGATAAATTAGTAAATGAGACCCACCTGGCATTCCCTATTTGCTTTCAAGTTCTCTATTTCTGAAAATGAATATGCTTTTCCACAACTTTACGTACAAATTAATACACACACACACCTGCAATCACAGCATAACAATCTGTCACTAATCCAGTCACCTGTAGTAAGAAAGTGACATAACTCCCTGACTGTAATAAATCCTTGTAGATGAGCTGTGTTGCCATAATGTCTTGTGCCAGAGCAAGCAGCCAAGGGGAAATGCTTGTCCCAGAGCATCATTACAGCTGGTGTTTAAAGACTTTTCATTCGCAGGGTCTGTTGTTCTAAAAAGAACATTGCTCAGCACCAGATTTACTGCAAAATGTTCATTTTTTGCATGGCATAGATCATTACTGAAAAGAAAGATCTGGCTGCACGTTACTATTTGTTCTGAGCTTCAGCCCTTTCCTAAATCTAATTTACGTTAAACTGGTTCTAAGGATGTCTTTGCAACAAATTACTACCTGCTGTGTGGCATTTTTAAATTTGCACTACAGATTTTTCTTTAATGTTTCTTGTCTATATACAACCATACCATTTCTTGAATATGAAGGACCAAGACGCCAAGGACATAAGCAGTTTGTGGGATGGGTGGTAGTGTGAGCATGCATTATTAGGAATAACATGCCCTCTGGTCTATGTTAAAAGGTCACTTAGAAGTTCTGTGACCTTAGAAAAGAACTCCTGATGTAACTTGCAATATCCCTATAATGTATGGCAGGAGGACTTTAGCCTGTATAACATTTTTGATGACCATGTTTGCTATAAAAGCCTAACAGTTTTTTGTTTGTTGATGCAGATACTGTGACCTAGAGGGAAGGCATCGACATACTGTATACGATGGAACTTTGCCTCATCCGTTTGCCATCAGTGTTTTTGAAGATTCCATCTACTGGACTGACTGGAACACCCGTACAGTAGAGAAGGGAAACAAGTATACTGGATTGGATAGAACAGTTTTGGTCAACACAACGCACAGGCCCTTTGATATCCATGTCTATCATCCATATAGACAGCCTATATGTAAGTTGGCATCACACTGCCGTTTTGTGCAATGCCTAACCAAGTTATCAAGCACCTTTTACTGATTATGACTAATTGTTATTACAAAACTTCATATGTTTGTGTATCTGTCTGTCTGTCTGTCTATGCCTGAGCCTTCTAGGTACATTCTATCCTTGTAAGGATTTTTTAATTATCAGGATTGATTCTAGTACATTTGAAACACCTAAGAAGTGTGCGCCAACCGCCTGACCTCCTGGTCCAACGTCAACGACGACGAGACACGCAAGGTCATGAACTCCATCCACTCAGGATCTCCGTCAGACCCTTGCCCACACCACGTATTCAACAAAGCAGACGCTGCCATCGCACCCCAACTACGGAAGGTCATCAACATCTCCTTCAAAACAGCGACATTCCCGGAAAGCTGGAAACACTCCGAAATCAGTGCCCTCCTCAAGAAGCCCAAGGCGGACCCCAAGGACCTCAAGAACTTCCGGCCCATCTCTCTGCTCCCGTTCCCGGCGAAGTTCATCGAGAAAATCGTCAACATGCAACTGGCCCGCCACCTGGAAGACAACAAGATCTTGGACCCGTCCCAGTCCGGGTTCAGACGAAACCACAGCACCGAGACAGCCCTCATCACCGCCACAGACGACATCAGGCTCCAACTAGATAACAGAGAAACATCAGCCCTCATCCTCCTGGACCTGTCTGCCGCCTTCGTCAGGGTCTGCCATCGCACTCTAAAGACACGCCTCCTAGAAGCCGGAATCCAAGAGAAGGCCCTGGACTGGACCACGTCCTTCCTCTCCGGCAGAACCCAGAGCGTCCGCCTCCCGCCCTTCCGATCCGAGGCCACCAACATCATCTGCGGCATCCCCCAGGGCTCATCCCTCAGCCCAACGCTGTTCAACGTCTACATGGCCCCCCTCGCACATGTGGCCCGCCAGCACGACCTCAACATCATCTCCTACACCGACGACACCCAGCTCATCCTCTCCCTCACCAAGGACCCGCACACCGCCAAAACCAACCTCCATGAGGGAATGAAGGCCATAACCCACTGGATGCAGAACAGCCGTCTGAAGCTAAACTCGGACAAGACGGAGGTACTCATCCTCAGACCCACCCCCTCAGCCTGGGACGACTCTTGGTGGCCGACCACACTGGAAGCAGCACCGACACCCACCGACCTTGCACGCAACCTAGGATTCATCCTTGACTCATCCCTCTCCATGTCTAAACAGGTCAACGCCGTCTCCTCCTCCTGCTACAATACCCTCCACATGCTCCGCAGAATCTACAAGTGGATCCCGATTGAAACAAGAACGGTGACACAGGCTCTAGTCAGCAGCAGACTGGACTACGGCAACGCACTCTGCGCAGGAATCCCAGCCAAACACCTACGACACTATAACGCATCCAAAACGCCTCCACCCGACTGATCGTCAACGTCCCTCGCCACAGCCACATCACCCCCCACCTGAGAGACCTACACTGGCTCCCCGTCGACAAGAGGATCACCTACAAGCTCCTCACCCACGCACACAAAGCACTCCACAACGTCAGACCCGCCTACCTGAACAGCAGACTCAACTTTTACACCCCGACCCGCCAGCTCCGCTCCGCCAGCCGATGTCCCCCGCATCCAACGAACAACCTCCGGCGGCAGATCCTTCTCCTACCTCGCCACCAAGACCTGGAACATCTTCCCTACCCACCTACGGCAGATCCAAGACCTACTCGCCTTCAGAAGACTTCTCAAGACCTGGCTCTTCGAGCAGTAGTGGCACCCCCTCCCCTCAGCGCCTTGAGACCCTCACGGGTAGGTAGCGCGCTTTACAAGTACTCTGATTGATTGATTGATTGCGTTTCAAAGTTGTTTTAGTACAGAAACATTTACTGTGCTCAGTTTCTGCGTTTCCTGGAAATCGAAGAAGACCTGAACTTCTAAACTGGTGACTACACTCTTCACTGAATTCTGTAGTAGTCCTCATAAAGAGAGATGCGATTTATACGAGTGGGAGATAAAGTAAAAGACAAAAGAGGGAAAAATAAAAGGGGAATTAAAGAGTGTAAGACAGAGATAACTAGAGAAGAAAGAAAGTTTATTTGGAATAATTTGCTGATCCCCACAGCTATGTAGGTATGCCAGTGTAGGTGTGCGTTAATGTGTCTATGCATGTGTGAGAGGGTTGGCTTTGGTTTGCAATGCATATGTGTCATTTTTATTTATTTTGTTTCCTACTCTGAAGGGATGTAAAAGTTCAAAATATAGGGAAATAGGATAGTAAAGAATTGTTGTGCTGTGTGCTAGGATGCATGCTTTTGTCTGCATTGATACTCAGTAGTCAGAAAAATTGTCAAAAATCACTCCATGGTTTTAATACAGTAAAATAATTGTCATGTTTTAATGAGAGGCGCTGTGAATGACTGGTGTTATATTTCTTTTGCAGTAAGCAACCCCTGTGGAACCAACAATGGTGGCTGCTCCCACCTCTGCCTCATCAAAGCTGGTGGTCAGGGTTACAGCTGCGAGTGTCCAGACAACTTCCTGACGATTCAGCTTGGTGCCATCGCTCGCTGTCTGCCTACGTGTTCAAGCACACAGTTCTTATGTGCAGATAGTGAAAGGTAAATTGCAGGGCAAGCCAAATATCACTACCAAAATATTCCTTGAAGCAATTTATGGTTTTCCTCATGGATAGGCAATTTAATATCTCAACAGAGGAGTAGACGAAAATTCACCTAAACAAGTGGCTCCTTTTTAGTTGCCTTGTATTTGCTTAGTCAACGTGAGCAGGTGTGTAAGTGTGGAAACAAAAAAATAATTTTGCTCCATATATTTTATACAACTTACATATTAGGGCAAAGCCACTCAACCTAAGTCTTTAATGTCATCTGCCAATACCAATTGTAAATGAGCATAAACATTTGATTGTTACTGTTTTACTGCAAATAGACATATTCCAACATTTGCCTTTTTAAAGATTCATTTCAAGGAAGAACTTTGAGTGACAATCAGCTGTCTGCCATATTTATCCTGCCTATTGGCTGACACGCTGGTGGAAATGGGATTTATTTTACCGTCATTGAACTCCTCTCCGCCATATAGTTATATAGGATATCAAACTCTGTCCTGCATGGTCGTTTCTCTTCTCAAATGAACACCTGGCTATTGTTCACAATTATTTCACTCTATTTAAAATAATATTCATGTTAATTTGTGTTATCGAGCCTTGCGCATGTTTGTCTTTAGAGATAAGAAACATTCGCACAATAGTTGGCCAATATTTGGTCTCCCAATTGAGACTATCATTCTAGAAAAGGAACAGGTTGAAACTATGTAGACATCCATATTACATTATTATTTCTCGTCTGGATAGAGTTTAAATCAGACTACGTTAAAAGAAGAGTTGTCATGGTTCTCTGATGAATCATAAATAATTGTGGCCCGCGATGAAAGTTTGCAGGCAAAGATGTGCTCGTCTTCTGACTTCTCCACAAACCCCTCAATTTTAAACTATCTTATAAATTGACTACAAATTGATCACATAAGCCTCCACATTCTCTTTTAAGGTGCATTCCCATCTGGTGGAAATGTGATGGAGAGAGAGACTGCAGAGATGGATCAGATGAGCCTTCTCTCTGTCCACATCGCTACTGCCCAGCGGGACAATTCCAGTGTAATGACGGCAACTGTACGAGCTCCCATTTCCTGTGCAACACTGTGTCCGATTGCCCAGATGGTTCTGATGAGGATCAGGTGCTGTGTGGTATGTTACAGAACTTTCACGTTATTTCATCATGTTTACGTCATCCGTTCCAGTGGAGGAACACAATGATTTAATCATTGTTTTCTGTTATAGCCTGAAATTGTGAACTACGAATGTGATCATTTCAATATGTCGCAAGTGTTGAGAATCATGCCTTCAAATGATAGAATTACCTAGGGCATGTTTGTGTGTAAAATGAAACTTTGAAAAATGCACTTTAGTACATTTTTAAAAGTTTTTGCAAATTACCATGAAGTTCAACTTCATGGTAATTTGCGACCCCTATTAGTGAAATCGCTATTTTATTTAACTTTAATGCATTGCATTTAAGGAATCTCAATTTGAGATTCCTTAAATGCAAGTAATCGCAATTTTGCGATTTCTAAAATTGAGATGTTTGCATTTGGGATGATGCATCCCAAATGCAAAAATACCGGTCGCAAAGGGGCAGATTCTGAGAATCTGCCCCTTTGCGAGCAGATTTTACCTTGATGCATCTATGCCTAATTGGATAATGTGTTTGAAACCTTGATCCTTGCTTGCATTGAATGAGCCTCTTATCGAAGCATTCATCTTTATTTTATGTGTCGTGTGCTCTTTTTGCAGCCAACCACCAATGTGAGATTCACCAGTGGCAGTGTGCCAATAAGCGATGTATCCCTGAGGCCTGGCAGTGTGACGGAGATAACGACTGTGGAGATCATTCGGACGAGGAAAGCTCCCACTGTGCCGGCCGGACCTGTCATCCAGGACAGTTCAAATGCAACAATGGCCGCTGCATTCCACAGAGCTGGAAGTGTGACGTGGATAACGACTGTGGGGATCACTCAGACGAACCCCACGATGAATGCAGTGAGTAGCAGAAAGGGGTGAAATAGTGCTTAGTTCAGTAATTAAAATATGATTCGTCCCAACACTTTGGCTGGCCTGCAAGTTCATCTTCAGTTGCAATTTAAAATCTTTGAAATGAAAATCATTCAAAAAAATCTGTCTATCTCTAGCAGTGATAAAATATGGAATGCACACAGGAAAAACACATATAATGTTGTTTATGGAATGATATAAATGTGTTAGTCACACTCATAAGATGTACTATTGTCTAGCATCAGTAACTGATTCCAGTCCTTAGAGAATGTTACCATTGCTTAGTTAAACTGTGGCCCTCATGACGGAGCAGTCTGTGAAATTCTGGTATGTGCTATAACTCTTGCAATTTTCCCCAGGCAAATTTCAGCACAGAAAATACCAGGACATACAGATTTTGGTGTGGTAGACATCACAATCCCCATGCTAAGCCTCATGTTACAGGTCTGAACTTGTAACAGGCAATATGTATCATAACTATTCAATTTCATTGCCCGGGCAGATGTTAGCAGGTGCAGTAATTATCGGATCCGGGCTGGGCCACTTCCAATACGAGCCTGTAGGTCTAAAAAATCATTCTGAGTAGCATGCAAGAACTTCTTTGAGGACTACAAATTTTGGGCCAGATTTACCTAGATTTTGAGTCACCCTTGCACCACGTATGGGGCACAAAGGCAACGCATAACCTAAGTGAAATGTATCAAGCCACGCTAGGTCATCTTGTATGGCCGTGAATGGCTTGATAAATCTAGAGTAATGCAAGGCAGCTCATATCGCTGCCTTGTGTTACTCTTCGGCAGCGAGGCGTTCCATAGGTGGAGCGTGGTTCCACCCATGGATTTTGGCACATCGCCAAATTTACCTTTAGTGGTGGACCTGGGAATGCATCAAAATGCTATGCCTCCCTAGGTGTGCCATACGAGGAGAAATATCTTTATTTCTCCTGTTTATACATGTGCTTAATTCTGCAGCATGCATAGAAAAAGAGGAAAATATCTCTCAGGATTCAATGTCTCTCAGACAATCCTGGCTCCAACACAAGCACCCTTGCTCCATGACACACGGTTGCCTGCGTTGGTGCTAGGCAGCCAAATGTGCACCAGTGCCAGGAAAGGAGAGGAATGCACAGTAAAATGATAAATACAGCACATTCCTGCCCTTTCCTTTCACGCAGAACAGCACAGCAAGGTGGCTGGCTATGTTGCGCATCTGACCCCCTCACTTGTTATCACATTAACACACAACAGCCATGTCATTTTATTATTCTCCTTTTAGCAGCTAAAGCAAATAATGTGCAATAGAATCTATTAGCTACGTTTAGTCAATCTATAGGTGCGCTAGGTCATCTGTAACGTTTCACAAGCTCTGCATAAATCCAAAAGATAGTCGTTGTTTTTAAGATCTATTGCAGAATGAATAGCAATCATTACAGATCCCTCAATCAATTTGATTAAAATATTGTTTGTTTGTGTTTTTAGTGGGACCTGCTTACCGCTGTGATAATCACACAGATTTTGACTGCAGAACAAACTATCGATGTGTGCCTCAGTGGGCCGTGTGCAACGGCTATGATGACTGCAGGGACAACAGCGATGAGCAAGGCTGCGGTAAGTTTTGAGAAAAGATCAGGATTGCATAAATCAACAGCTTGGAAAATACTCATGAATATGTGTGACTTGCGCATGTGAACATTTGACACAGACTTTATAACTGTATTTTACAGTTTATGATGATAAGGTAAGTACAGGAGGTTTCTAAGCCCAGCATCAAGTGCCCTCCACAAAACACTAGTCACCCTCCAGTGTGTATGAGCTGCTTTAATCCAAAAAATAGTCTCCAAAATTAAACAATCAACATCTTGAAGATTTTAGACAATATTTAGTGGTTATTACTCAGAAGCACATAGCGGATAACGCGTTTCACAGAACTATACTGCTTTCTGGAGTCCCTAATGACAAAAATGTGTAGGCAACAAATCATTTGTTATATATGACATCTGTAGAAGAAGTTTCCTCTTTGTGTTGAAACAGTAGGTTTGCTGGTGTAATAAATTGCACGGTGATGAAGGCTTTCTGAAAGGGATGGGCTTAAAATGCTGTAAAGATGCAGGGGGAGGGGCACAACGGAGTAAGGCGCAAGATATGTAGGGAGGGGCAGGTGTTGGTTCTATCAGCGATACTTTAAACTTCCCTTGTTTCTGTTTTTAGAGGTATTGACTTGTGATCCTTTGGGGGATTTCCGTTGTGACAACCATCGGTGCATCCCTCTACGCTGGAAGTGTGATGGCGATAACGACTGTGGGGATGAATCCGATGAGCGCAACTGCAGTGAGTTTGAATTCCTTTCTGTGTTTTTTAACCAATATAGATTTCTTCGAGATTTTAAAGATTTGATTGGTGGTGTCATGCTAAACTGTTCTGATGGACGGGATATGCAACCACTAAGGGTGAGGCACTGAGTACTCTTTGAATCGGTATGCTTATTCCTCCCCGGAGTTACTGATACCGGGGCCTAACATGCTTGAGTCATTGTTTTCCCCTAGTATTACACCAGGGTATTTGGCCGCTTTGCCACATCTTGTCATTTCAGTGTAGGTGGTAACTCCTGTTGAGAGCCCCATCGAGATGCATAGAATCACTGGCAATGTTGCCCTCCGTATTCTTCTACTTATGCAATATCTGTTGCGATATTTCTAGCCACGCCAACTATATTACAAGCACTACTGGTGGGATGATTCACTGCCCACAATGTTCGCACTGTGTATCCCGCCTTTCTGCAGCAGCTAGTTCTTGCCCTATCACATGAAGGAGATGTCCAGGCTCTTTCCATAACGAGTAATAGTGTGGCGCTAATGGAAGCTGAGTAAGAAATGACAGCATTAGGTGGTTAGGTGCTAGTGTGCATTTTGCACAATGCAGATCCTCATGAATGCCTTTACTCGCTGCAATATTCAAGTCTCTTGGTGTACCAGAGAGCCTCTTAATGAAGCAAAAGGATTCATTAAACCTCCAGAATTCCCATTTGATAAGTTTCCAACAGTTCTGGAAGTGCACCTTAATCTCCCTGAGAGAGCTGCCATGGCCAATGAGTGATGTAAAGTTCTCATAGAGAACACGCTCAATGTTGCATGCAGAGCTTCTGAGGCAAACTGTAAGAGACACCTCTATAATCTCAGAGGCACTGGCGGGCCCGTTAGGTATTTCAGCAAAGAAAAATGGGCACAGCATCAATTCTGTCTTTTGTGCTGCCATGATCCGCTTGACATTTATTAGGATGATGTAGAATCCCTTGGCACAGCTACAAAATTTGCATTTGCGTTGAAGTTATTAATTCTCGTATTAGTTTTCAATGTCACCTCACACAAGGAAGGTCTAGGGTTGCTCAAAGATCTTGCTATCATTGGCTTCAAAATATAATCTTGAGCTGGTTAACAAGAAAAAAAATTGACAGGGCTTCACCCTTGAAGGTGGGCAAACCATTGAAAGCTTGAGCCAGATGTCGGGCTCTGCCTCAGCTCAAGGTCCTGTTGGACCTTCGAGCCTAAAACGAGCCGAGCTTTCATGTGGCTTTGGGCTGCCGCCCACACACTAGCTGCATGTGCCTAGAATCAAAGAAAACATTTTAACCTTTGATGTAAAACATGGAAGGGACAGAAATACCCATCTAGTGGCTGAAAGACACAATGTGAAACCAGAAAAACTGGGATATATGCTGTTTTTTCTGCTTGACAAAATTGTGTGATCCTGGGCAAATGTGTTATTTCCTTTCACTTTGCAATACCTGAGTTTAGGCTGTGCACTGATTCTGGTTGTGTCTGATTTAAATAGACTCTAATGTTGCCCCATGTAAGACTCTAGGTCACAAATAGGATGCACACAGCAAGTGACTTCCTTCTTAATTCAAAAATGGAATTGTCATCATGGTGCAGTGAAAGGTCAGGAATAATTTTATTTAATGTTAAAAAAAATGGCACTTTCAATATATGCCTCTCAATGGAGTTATGTAATCAGATGTAGTAAGTTGAAACACTTCTGCGTGTTAAAGAAAAACACTTATTAAAATTTTGAACACTTTATCATATTTTTATTCTGTGTTTGTTACACTATTTAAGTGCAAACATTTCCAGGGCTCGGCTCGTGCATGGGTTCTTAGAACCCAGCCAGACTATTAGTTCAGCTCTTGCTCAGCTCTCTCTGTTATTTTGTTGGCTCGCCCACCTCTACTCACCCTAACTGTGAAAGTGTTGGTTTCTTCTTCTCTTAAGGTCCTCGTGATTGTACAGAAAGTGAGCATCGTTGTGACAACCTCCGTTGCATTCCTAACCGCTGGGTTTGTGACCACGATAACGATTGCGAAGACAATTCAGATGAACGGGACTGTGGTAAGTTCTCTCAGTTTGTCCAAATAAAGCTTGTGGAGAATAAACTGTACATGAAGTTGCTTGTCCCACTAAAACTGTGATTAGCACTATGACAATGTTTCTTTTTCCTAGAACTGAGGACCTGCCACCCTGAGTATTTTCGGTGCACCAGTGGCCACTGTGTCGCAGAGCGATTTCGATGTGATGGAAGTGCGGACTGCCTCGATTTCTCTGATGAGTCAACTTGCCGTGAGTTGAAAACTGTTACTGAAAGTTTTTATCTTGGAATATGTTCAGCAAACAAGTCAGATGCTACACATCTTCAAGTATATTTATAACATAAAGAACACAGTTATTTGATCATATGAAATGTTTGACACATATGGAACATCCTGGCCCACATTGTGATGCTACGGGTCCTGTTTCCAGAAGGAATTTGAACCTAGTGTTCCCATACATGTTCCTGGCCATCTACATGCCCAGACTAACCACCTCCATTTCCTGTTCTTATTATATTTGTCAGTGTGGATATCTGGGGACTCTGGGACCTTGAAGGCTCCTATAATTTTGTGGGAGGAAATCCTATTCTGCTACAGAAACAAAATGAACCTCTTGGACCCGCCTTACCAATGCAGTCGCAGGGCAATCTTTTTTGTATTGTATGGCGGTATTTATATACAAATTTCTACCCATGTGTGGGGCCCTGAAGCTCTTGCCCAAATGGTCAGGAAGCTACTGTGTTAAGAGTGTGTTGTCGCAATTTATTTGTCTTTGTTCTTTGATCCTATGTGCGAAGTGTTTCCATGTTGTGTGTGATGACCACTAAGGTGCAGTTATCGTGTTATGGGATGCACTGCTTAGCAGTGTGGTGGATAAAAAGATGCAAGAGTCAGGCACAGTTTTTGGTTTTCAGTAAGCTGGCAGCCTTGAGCAGTCTTGCCGGTCCCTTTATGTAATTATGTTTATGCCTTTGTTCCCCCACTCTTTGGGTGAACAGTTGGCTCATCTTATTACCAATCATGAATTTTTTTTGCTGATTAGTGATTTTAATATTTGGGCCAATGAAACATGGGGTGGACCCCATGCCACAGAATTGACAGACCTACTTAGTGGGCTAAACCTTACTCAGCAGATAACTACGGCCATACACAAAAAATGACACACACTGGATCAGGTGTGGACATCTAACATTATAGTATCCGCACTTACTGTCTCTCCTTGTATATGGTCCGACCACTTCTTAATTCAGTTCACCATTAAGAACATTACTATCGTAAAACCCCCAAGTATCAAAAGATCAGTGGCTAGGAATTGGAATAATATCAACAGAACCCATCTTTATGCCACATTAGCAAATACAGTTCCAACCAATCAGGCGTCAATTAATTCAAGTGAGGTAAACCTCACAGCATGGCTCACAGCGGCAAGCAGTGAACTTGCCCCACTTAGAACAATAAGATCGGCAAGGCGCCATGATGGTTCTCTCCTGACTTAAAAATTCAAAAACTAGTACTTCGCCAATCTGAAAGAAAATTGATAATTAGTTATTCCCTTGATAAGAGAGCTATTTCATCCAACTTAAAGAGTATAAAAAGTCAATTTCCACTGCCAAGGCTACTTACTTCTCTTCAAAAATCCTGAGCTCTACCAATAGGTCTAAAGAGATATTCACTATTGTGAACAAATTATATAATCCTGACAGAATCACACTAAAATCTACACCCTCTCAAGCATTTAACTCTTAATTCGTTTTTCATTGATAAAATTGCAACAATAAAAGCTAGTATCCCTTTCTGACCTTCCCTTGCGGTATCATCTTCAATGCTGGAAAACCCCTGTTTTCTTGACCAGTTCTCAGCAATAGACTTTTCTAGATCTCCTGTCTAAAGTAAAATCGTGCTCACCTACTGACAGCTGCCCTCCCCATATCTTAAAAGACATTTTTACCATCTTTCCCAGACCCGCCTTGGCACTTCTAAACGATTCACTATCGCAGGGCTGTGTCCCGAGAGCTTTCAAAGAAACGACTGTCGTCCCTATACTAAAAAAGCCAGGTGCGGATCCTAGGATTCTGACCAATTACCGGCCCATCTCCCTGCTCCCCTATTTGGCCAAGATATTGGAATCTCATGTGGCCAAATGCCTCTGTGCTTTCATTGAGCAGTCTGACTACCTTGGTCCCAACCAAGCAGAGTTTCGCCCATCCCATTCAACTGAGGCAGTAATATTTACTGTACTGGACGCACTTCAAGAGGAAGCTGATAAGGGCTCGCCCAGGCCTTGGTGCTGCTGGACCTGTCTGCGGCATTTGACATGGTTGATCATGGTATCCTGATCGGCCATGTCAGGGCTGCTGGCCTTAAGGGAGCAGCGTCCAGCTGGATTGAGTCCTTTCTTGAGGATCGCACACAGTCAGTGCGTCTCTCCCAGTTCTCTGCACCAAAAATGGAAACGACATGTGGAGTACCTCAGGGCTCTTCATTGTCCCCTCATTTGTTTAACCTCTACCTTTTTCCCCTACTTCGGTCCCTGAAAAACAGGGAGGTGTGCACGTATAACTATGCAAATGATTTGCAACTGGTGTTCACTATCGATAATTCACCTGACTCGGTATCTGAATTCTAGGCAACAAGGCTGCACATCCACGATTGGATGGATAGTAACCAGTTAAAACTTAATCCAGACAAAACTGAAGTGATTCTGATAGGGGGTCCCCTGAACCCTTGAAACGGACATTGTTGGCCAGGTGAGTTGGGCTCCCCCCAACTCCTTGCCTCTCAGCCAAGAGTCTAGAGGTGATCATCAATAGTGACCTCAATATTAAATCTCAGATAGGAGCAGTAACCTCCTCCTGTTTTTTCAGCTCAGAAAGATAAGAAAGATCAGAAGATTACTTGCTCGGGAATCTCTGATCCAGGTGGTGCTAGCCATTGTGATTTCACACCTGGACTATGCCAACTCTTTATATTTCGGCATCCCTCTATATCTCACTAAAAGACTGCAGTTGGTGCAGAATCAGGCAGCCAGGCTGATATTTCAGCAGCCCAGATGGGAACATATCTCCCCCATTATGGAAAAAGTACATTCATTCCTAGCCCACAAAGATGTGCATTTAAAGTTGACTGCCTCATCTTTAAGTCCCTGCATGGTGCTAGCCCAAAATTCATATCCAAGCTTGTTCAAAAATACATACCTTCCCAGAGCTTGTGCTCCGCTCATAAGAACCTACTAACCATTCCTTCCTGAAAACGGAAGCGACTAGGTGGTTGTAGATTCGCAGTACTGGCATCCAGCTTCTGGAATACTCTTCCCTTGGACATCAGTACCTGCACTAAATTCTCTAGATTCAAAAGGCTTCTTAAGACTTGGCTATATACCCAAGCTTATATCTAGAACCCAGCAGATGATCAAACACATGGAGCTCCGGCAATATCCTAGGTCAGCACCAAGAAACCAATCGGTGTATGTGCGCTCTGTAAAAATGTTTAACGTAACATAACATATGCTATTGCTTACATGCATAGCCTGCTTAGCTGATTACTGTACTTAGTTGTCCAACCTGATTGAATTTTGATTTACATTGTTTTGGTTATGAGCAGGCGTAGTTTGAGAGAGAAGTAGGATGAGGCCTGGTGGCATGGGCTTCGTTACTATCATCTCATATTTGAATGTCATTGTGAAATCTAAAGAAGTGGCCATAGTTTGCAGTTAGTTTGGACCTGCAGTGGTGACCTACATTGGAGTCCTCCAGCTGGACAGCTGTGTGTGGCAGACCTCTTCAGTTATTTCAAGCCTATCAGTTGATGAATGCTGATTTTTTGGCTGACACAGGACTCAACGATGGTCAAGACCTGTAACACATATGTCTGATATGAGTATAGGAGGATTAAGCTACAGTTGGCTGCACACTGCAGTGTGGTATGGTTTTAGTTTTTTTGTGGGCTGGAAATGTTTTATGTGAATTGACATTACTGTATAATATTAAGGCTAACCATAGGTGAGCACTTCTTGCTTCCCCGGATGTAGAAGTAGGGCACTAGCTTGGTTGTTCCACATCTGGGTTCTGTAAACTGCAGATTGTCCTTGTAGCTATGATTATCTTTCCGGATTCTATCCTAGGATTGTGGGATGATATAGTTATCTTGGAAATAGCAACGCTTCAACTGGCCTCTGAGGTCTATAATCTTGTTCCAGAGCCTGGCAGCTTGTACTGTGAAAGCAATGCCTCTCTGGAGTTTGGTAAGGAGGTATGATGATCTGGGGTGCAAGCGTGGAGCACAGTGTCCTGTTTTAAATGTACTGTTTGATTTCAACTTGTTTGTGTAATACTACTCCTTAATGGCCAAGATATACATTGGTAAAAAATCCCATTCCATAAGTCAGCGTGATATTATGAAGAATGGGGCATCAGAGTTTTCATTTCATTGAAAGTTTATCATACATCTACAACTGTTTATGTTTGTAAGAAATGCACCTTTTAAGAAAAATAAAAAAATTAATAAGATTGTAAATCTAATCAGTTGTTGTTAGCATACATTTTTAATATAGAAGAAACAATATTATTTTAAACTTGAAACCTATCTTGCATTTCTGTGACCAGCAACCCGCTATCCAAATGGCACCTATTGCCCCCCCTGGATGTTTGAGTGCAAGAACCACATCTGTATCCAGCCTTTGTGGAAGTGCGATGGAGACAATGACTGTGGAGACGGGTCTGATGAGGAACTTCACCTGTGCTGTAAGTGACTGTTACAATAATTGGAGCCCTTTTATCATTATGTCTCCCCAAAAATATAAAACTGTGTGACTCATTGCTTTTGGACATGTTTCAGTAAATTGTTACATTTCGCCCTGCATTCCATTTTAATGTATACCAGAATTTGTTTGCAAAAGTATAGGACCTATTTTTTAATACTACTGTTTCTTTTGTTATGGGTCCCAGCTTACGGCTTTAACAAACAGCACTTGAGCATGCCTTTAGTGGACGGTATAGCCCTCAAAAGTGGAACAAAATGTTACAGCTTTGTTCAAAAGAGTTGTTCTGTATGGATAACAGCAGTATATCTTGCATTTCAGTGGACATTCCCTGTGATCCGCCATTCCGCTTCCGCTGCGAAAACACCCGCTGCGTCTACAGTCACGAGTTATGCAATCACGTCGATGATTGTGGAGATGGAAGCGATGAGAAGGAAGAGCATTGTAAGTCTTCTCAGCTCTTAAAAGCATTTTTAAACATGTAATTGGTGCTGATGATAGAGTATTTTATTACTTAATACAATACAGTAATTATATGATGCAAATACCAATATTGAAAAACATTTTATTTCATCTGTTCTACAACTGAACAATTCGTCCTCTAAATACGTAGAATGAGAGGAGATGACCAGCAAAATATTGATTCTGACAAACAGGAAGTGACTTTGAGGTACTGAACATCTAGGATTGAGGTACTGAACATCTTGGAGAAGTGTTTACTGCAGATACTATGGCAACCACAATTTCACAAGGAAAGCAACAATTATTTGATTTTGGTGGTCTTTTAAAAAAATGAGTTTGATATTTTTGACACAATGATTGATTTTGTTGTTATGAATTGTACAGATGTATTAGGGAAACTATTCCCAATAAACACATTATTCCATATACTTGTTGCTTGCTAAAATGGCACCATCACTCCAGTCATAACACAGTTTGTATTTAAAGAGAGGTTGTCTCAAATCATCGTAACACAGGAGAGCAGAATCATTTGGTTACATCACACAAGTTGTTTGATATTAATACCTCATTCCTGTTAGAACACCATAGAGCATGGTTGTTCTTTTTTTCTGCTGTAATGGCATTTGTATAGCACTTTCCATACTTCTTGCGAGGCACAAAGCCTTTTCCTTAACGTATTATTCTACTTATAGCTCAGAGTATTCGAGTTACTTATATACTTTTCCATTTATTTGTTTAGATATGGTTTTCCTTAGATTGGAAAAAGGCTCAAGCAGGCATTTGCGAGATATACGTTTTGTTTAGGAGCAGACAACAACAACAGTGACAGAGTATTCACACTGCAAACATAACGGTCTGCCCACCCTATTAATTTGTGGGTGGGTGATAGGTTTGGCAACAGCGGTGACCGTCTCCCCCCTATCCAAACCTCTTGACGGCCTCTGGCTTAAGTGCTGCTTAGGCCAGGTATCTGCCTCTGCTTTGTTTTTACTTCAATAGTTACGGTTTCATTTTTGTGTTCACTCAACACACTGCTCATTACCTGATGTGTCATTTGCGCCGCTTGCTCTAATCCTTTCCACATTTCTGCTGTTTTAACATCACTACTCCTACTTGTGTGACTCTCACCTCACTCCCTCTGCTCTCCAGTCCGCCGAGGCCTTGCCATTTGCTGCCGAGAGAGCTTCCCTCAGCATTTCCCTACTTCCTTTTGGCTACTAGACTGCCGCCATCTTGGTAAGGTCAGCGGTCTAGACTCGAGGGCTATCAGCAGGGTACTGTTTATAAGCAGCTGTAGCAACCCCGCCTGCCCCATCTGCACCTGGACGACGCCACGACCCCTGCACCTTTTCCTGTGCCTCCCCTGCCCTCAGCCAATTGTAAGCTTAACTATGAATCTAACTTGGCAGTATTCCCCTACTGAGCTAAAACAAATTCAAATGGCTCTCATAAAAGCGAATAAACAGGTGATATGCTGCACTCAGCCCTTCCCTTCTCTAGAGGGGCCAGCAGCATGTACACAATGTAGATTCTCCTGCTTAGACACCCTGCCTGTGATGGAGATTGATAATATGCTAACCTCAACGCCTTTGCCTTTTCCCTTTCTTACATTGCCTACCTTGAAGGCTCATATGTGGTAGAGACACTCCTCCTCCTCTCCACATAATAATAACACAGCAAAAATAGATAGCCTCTATTGCAATGTTAGGTCCATGGTGAAGCACTTAATAGAAATATGGGACCTTATCTCAACCCTCTGCCTTATGCTCTGTTTATTTACCAAGACCCAGCTCTGCAGCACAGCTCTCCTCTGCATACCCCTTGCCATCTCTGAACAGTACTCTCTGGTCAAACTAGACAGAGAAGAATGTCTGAGAGGAGATGTTGCTTTTGCCTTTCACAACTCTATAAAAGTTGAACTTGTTGACACACTTCTCGCAGCATGGATTGAGATGTGTATTTTAAAAATCACAATCTCTGCCACTGAGGTCTTGAGAGGTGTTCTGATCTATCACCCGCCAGGCACCAGAAACATTTTTACACAGACTCTAATTGATTATATTGCACCTCAAATTTTAGCCACTGATACATTTCTATTACTGGGCGATTTTAGCTATCACGGTGAGGAGAGTGATGACCCTGGCGTGACACAACTACTAGCTTACATTGATAATCTTGGGCTCAAACAAATTGTGATGGGCCCAACACACAGAGCTGGAAACAGAGTGGAACATAGTGGAAACAACATGTAATCCTCCCTTGCCCATTACCTGTTCTGATCATCACCTGATTGCGTTCTCCATTGCATGAAAGAATGCCTTAAATAAGTACAACAAAGAGAACCTTAGACTGCATCATGCTTGGAAAATGTTCTCCCCTACCACTTTTACAGAGACTCTGTTGCTTAATTTGGACATGAATTATAACCCTGGTCGTCTACAACGACTTACTTGTCAGTACCTTTGAGCATCCAGCCTCTATCAAAAAATCTACAACTATTGCTCCTAGAAACCACACTCTGTGGCAACAGAAATCAGAATGTAAGTGCCTGGTGCGCAGATGGTTTTCCACTCTATTCCCCCCATACAAAATAGCATACCGGGCTTTGATGAAGAACTATCATAATTTGATTAAAGCAGCTGTAGGGATGTACATAACTTCTACCATAGCGCAAGCCGGCAAATCCTCCAAAGAATTTTTATAAAGCACTAAACTCTTTTCTGAAGTCACTTATTTGCATGACCACTATCCTAGCTTCCATAAACTCTGCGACTCTTTTACAGATTTTTCTATTAAAAAAAGCAACACCATGAATAAGAGCATCCCCCCCTAGCCTTGTGCTAGGATGGAGGCTGATTGGAACGATCCAAACCCCAGTGCTACTGCCAACTTAAGTGACTTTGATTGCTGTTCCATGGAATAGGTGTTGAAGCGTTAGCCCTCGCAGTATCCACTTTGCTGATGATTCTTGCCCTCCCAGGGTCATGTCTAGTCTATCTAGCACCATCCATAACAATATTATTCAACCTTTCTCTAGTCTCTGCAAGAATGCCAAATTAATGGAAGTGTGTGCAAATATCTCCTCTCCTCAGAAACCTTCACTTAATCATGAGTTCTTATCAAACCATAGACCAATTTCACTGCTTCCCCTGCTTGCAAATTTTTTAGAACTTTTTTTTAACAAACAACTGATATACTTTTTCGGAACTCACACGATCTTTGATTCTTCTCAATCAGGTTTTAGAGCACTACAAAGCACGGAGATGCCCCTACTGGCAGTCACAGACAGCAACCGCCTCTACTTGGAAATAGGGACTCCAGTCATGCTTGTATTACTGGATCTTTCTGCCGTGTTTGACACGGTCTCCTACTCCTTTCTAATTCGCAGACTACACGAAGCAGGCATCCATGGCTAAGCGCTACAATGGGTTTGGGACTTCCTTGACAATAACACACAAAACGTTTGTCTCAGCTCTTTTAAATCAAGAACAACGTATGTCAATAAAGGGGTCCTTCAGTCCAACTCTGTTCAATGTCTATGTGGCATATTTGGCCCATTTTGTGAGGGCATGCATAGTGGAGATCATGTCATACACAGACAACACCCAACTCCTTATTTCCTTAGGTCCTGATTTTGACAAACTGAAAACTTAATTTACACACTGTGTGTCTTAAAGTGCCAATTGAATGGGCAACAAGCACCTCCAACTTAACAGTGAAAATCTGAGCTGTTGCTTTTTTGGCAAAGCACGAGAGCCATGGTCAGCAGACTGGTGGCCCCAATCTTGGCCCAGCACCCTCCCCTTTTGAGGTGGTGAAGAACTTGGGAGTAAATAATGACCACACACTGTCCATGAGGGATCAAGTGAGCACAACTTGTGTCATCTGCTTTGCCACAATGATGTCACTAAAGAAAGTATCCCCCTGATTTCCTTCTACCACCAGGAAAACCCTCGTCCAGGCTTTTATAATCAGTTGCCTGGACTATGGCAGTGCCCTATTGGAATCTGCCAACAACAGCTTGCTGGCCAAACTGCAGTTTGTGCAGAATACAGCCACTCTGTTTATCTGTAATCGTCCTGCACGGACTCCATCTGCCCCCTTATTAAAGAAATTCTATTGGCTGCCCATCCGGACACGAAGCATCGTCAAGCTATGCTGTCTGATGCACACAGCCTGCTATGAATCCTCTGCTGCTCACCTCTATTCCAGACTCGGATATTATCAGCCCTCTAGATATTTAAGGGATTCCAATAAAGCCCTTTTGCAGACCCCTTGCATTTGCTTGGTCAGATATGGTGGCAGACCCTTTTTGAACCTAGCCCCCTATCATTGGAATAAACTTCCTTCATATCTGTACTTACCCAGATTTCCAGAATTCCAAGAAGTTGCTCAAAACATGGCTGTTCTGAATCTCGCTATGCTTTGGCCTTTAGCGCAAGCGCTGAGATACTCCTTCGGGAGCGATTTCTGCACTAAGTACATAAAAGTACATAAAATAAAGTAAAAAACATAAATACGCCGGACGGACATCTAGCCACTGTTGTCCTTCGCCTCCTAGTGGTGAAGTTCTGTAAACAGCAAATAATGCCTGCCCCTCCACCATGGGAGATGACTTCCTCGGTGAGAGGAGCCTTACCTTTTATATTTTCGAAACAAAATCCCCTTTCGGGATTTTTCTTGTTGAAAATAAAAAACAGGAAACTGTTTGCCGCAAGGTTTTGCTATGCTGACGCAGCCCTGCAGCAAACATCTTGATGCAGTGACAGCAACACCATGACGACGGTTCCTGCCAATGCATTATAAATGACCATTTGTTTGGCGATCACTTATAGTTTTAGCGAGCAGTCCCTCCGTCATGGGGACGGAGTAATTTACTCCTTGGTGGAGTGGCAAGCCACCTGTCAACATGTAAATCTGGCCCTTAGTTTTGAAATGACTTCCTCACCATGAAAGAGAAATGTTTTTCTGTTTTCACTTAGTACTTGGAGAGGTATTTTTGTTGTTGTTGTTGTGCTGTTATATGTTATACTTGGTTTAATTTGATTATTTGGGTGTTATTCTGCACATTTCCTCAAAAATCTGTCCTGGAATTCTTATGCGCGCAATAAATGAAATTTTCTGCATCGCACAAAAATGCAAAACTGAAAAGCAACTTACCTCTTTCTATTGAACTGAACACATTGACCTGTGGATCATGTTTTTCATAGGTAGAGCACCGACTCGTGCACCGTGTACTACTGAAGAATATAAGTGTGCCAATGGACACTGCGTAGCTCTGCACAGTGTATGTGATAACTACGACGACTGCGGGGACCACACAGATGAACTTGGCTGCAGTAAGTTCACCCTTCATTGTACCAGCACCATTCGTGGTGGTAGAACTCAATGTATTAGAGTGACTTCAGTATTATAGCTCCACAGAATCCAGGTTGTAATGATCCATTTCACTTCAGTTTAAAGATACTTAATTTAGCTACATAAGCGTAAACAGCATAGTAAATAAAGTGGCACATGGTTCACTTGTCTGGTGATTGTATATTTTAAGGTATGAATTACTACAGAGGTTGTCCCACAGTGTACTTGATGCAACACAATGGAAATATCATAGGGCACAATGTCTGTGTACTTCCATGTACAACACTCTGTCTTCAAGATGTCTTCAATCTTCCCCAGATCCCGGAGCAGGCCGGACGTGCGCTGAAAATAAATGTGAGCATAACTGCACCGACCTGAATGAAGGCGGGTTCATCTGTTCCTGCCACGTTGGGTACAGAGCCAGCGACAGTGATCGCAACTCCTGTGAAGGTAAAGAGCCAACCCAATGTTTGTGGTACACGTTGACTGCTACAGGGATTTAGTGTGGCCATACTAAGTGCTGCATTGTAATGCTCTTCTTAGGTTGTAAGACTTTGTTTTAACCCCTCCGCTGTGGGGGTTATTCCCCCGCTGTGCTGGGGGATGAGGGGGGCGCGCACAGCGCCCGCATGCTCATGATAAGCTCAGCTCGTCATGAGGCACAGCGCTCCTGTGCTCATGACGAGCTGAGCTCGTCACAGGTGCACCAGCTCCCGTGGAACGCTCAGCACAGCAGGGGAATTCTCTCCGCACCTGAGCATTCCACGGGCCATGACGAGCTGAGCTCGTCCTGAGCACCGGAGCGCCGTGGCTCATGACGAGCTCAGCTCGTCATGAGCATGGGAGGGGTTAAGAGATGAAATAGGGATGAGAGTACCTTGTTTTTTTAAACAGCGCTCAGGTGCTATTAATAACTTGTATTATTCAGCGGTTAATTCATAAAGAATTAAGTGCCGAGGCTCTCGTCAGGAGGCACCTTGCACCAGCCTTTGTCTGCTGTTAGAGCCACCTAAAACAGAACCAACTGCTAACCATGAAAGTGACGTGAAGATGTGGTGTAATGGCCAGAGCTTCAAGCTTCGGCGCTGGGGAACCAGGTTCGAGTCTTGGTGTAGGTTCAATATCCTGTGATTCCGCGCAAATTACTTTATCTCCCAGTGCCCACCATAAATGTCCTTAATTAGTGCCCATAAAAAGCATTGGTGTTGATATTTAAGGGGCTGATTAGGATGGCGGTCGGACTTTAGTCCGACCGCCACCCTTTTGCAAATGGGACCATCAGACAGGCTGTCAGTGGTCTCACCATAGGCATTAGGATGCGACCGCCACCACAGCAGTTGCAATGCCTATGTTTTACATTGCGGTGGGTGCTGCTGGCTGCACCGGCTGCAATGCCCCCAAAGTCCCTTTCCTCCTGCCTTTTCATTGCGGGTTAACCGCCATGAAAAGGCAGGCTTAAAGGGACATTGTAATCCCTGCAGGGGTGCCTGGCAGGCACCGCCACCATTGTAGGAAATACAGCCCCCTCCACCACACCGGCGGGCTTAAGGAGCCTTTCCGATGCATGGCGGTCTCTCTTCCCTACCGCCAACCATCCGCCAGCCATTGTAATACGGTGGGCGGAGAACATGGTTACGATGGCGGTGGGACCCCCACCGACGGGCTGTCAATGACGGTTCGATCGTCATCATAATTAGCCCCTTAGTGCTGGTGCTAAGCACTGGAAACAACTGGCTCATGTTAAGCACTGGTGTTACTTTTGCATACTTCAATGGTACTCAATAGGAGAGCCAATGGAGGCAGTAGGGGTCGGGTTAGAACATAGGGTTATACTAAATATCAACATTTTCTCCCCTATACAAAGGGTGACGGTTTTAATTTAAGTCTAATCCTCTATTCCTTGCAGTTTTGGAGTGGCAATAAAGAAACAAATATTGCCAAACCAATATTACAAGGCGTTGCGTGCCAGCATTTTGGCTTTGTCAATGCTTGTTTAGTTGAGCCATGGTTTTTGTAAAACGTTATTGTTGGGGCATATCAAAGGTCAAGACATAAGTTTGTAACTGGAAAGACAGACTCATCGTAACATCCTTCAACACTTTTAAGGTTAATGTGACATCATCTGTTTTTCCACTCCCAGCATTGTGCCAAACAAGTGCAACTTACAGAGCATCAAGGAAAAAAGACGAAAAATAACGCCCCTTTTGTTTCTTCTCTTCTCTAGATATTGATGAATGTCAAATCTATGGCACGTGTCCGCAAGACTGTAAGAACTCAAAGGGAAGTTATGAGTGCTTGTGCGCCGAGGGATTTAAATCGGTTGGTGATCACCAGGGCAGGCAATGTGCAGCAGATGGTAAGTTTGTCAACACCGTGCAAAAGCATCTCCTGTTCAGATAGGTACGGTGACCTCTAGAGTGACCTTCAGGCCTCTTGCTGATTACAGTTGTATTAAGATGGTACTTTCATGAGTACTTCATGAGAGCAGATTAATAGAACCTCACTATCTCAGAACACAAAGCCAGAATTTGGTACGAATTGAAAGATGAGGGCCTCACTTAGAGGGGAACAGTATCGAGGAATCAGTCGAAAATTAGTGAAACCCCCTTCTGACAATCTCTCTCATCCCCACCTCATTTCCTGTGCAAGGGACTAAGGTTTTTCTGTTAGTTGGAATGTATGACGTTACAACGAAATCCGTTGCAACGCATGCCTTTACCACGCATGCGTTACAACGGAATTCGTTTACCACGCATAACCTTTACCTCGACTATTTGCGTGGTGACGTCATACGTCGTTAAGAGGAAACAGATTTTCTCCAGTATTACATCTTTCATAGATTCACATGCTTGTATCTTCCCCGTCGTCATGGTGGGAGTCTCACGGTAACAGAATGACCAAGCAGTATCATCGAGAAGAAAAACTGCATAGAAAATCCCCATAGGGGCTGTATTATTTGGTAACCAGACCATTTCTTTGTTTTGGTCCAAAAGCCAGCCAATCAGCATTGCTGCCCTGCCCTCACACTCCCCAGCAGCAGCTTCCTGCCTCAGATTTCCAACCGCCTTCGTGTGAGAAAGGAGTCTCCCTGAGCTCTGCTCAGTTTTCTTCTGTTCCTGTGTGAACTTTTGACCCTTTGGAATCTTGTTTCCTGTCTTCTAGATTGAGGTATTGTGTGTACTTATCTTACTTATGATGGCTGAAAGCTCTAAAAAGAGGCTGTTCAGGCCATGCAGATCCTGTGGGAAGGCCAGACTTTTCTCTGAGGACCCACATGAGGACTGCCTTTACTGTCTCTACCCTAAACACCTGGTGAAAGACTGTAAACTCTGTAGAAAATTTTCTGACAAAACTAAACGAGACAGAGAGGCTAGATTACTGTTATGGCTGCAGAAGAAGAAGGCCACATCAGGCTCAGATTCTGAGGAAGAATCTTCTCACTCCACTCCCAAGAAAAGAAAGGCCTCTGTTTCTGTGGAGAAAGTGGAGTCTAAAAGGAGTAAATCTAAGGAAAAATCGACATCATCTCTTCCTATAACTCCTCTGGAGAAGCAGTCAAGTCTTAAAGGACCTGGATCTGCACCTTCTACCAGTTCAATGGCTTCTGCTACTAAGCCTGTGGTGAAAACTTCAGTTCCGTCGACTACGGCTTCGTCGACGATAGGATCTAAGGCTGCGTCGACGACCACGACGTCTACGACAACGACATCGACGAGTAAGATTTCTCTGTCGGCGAAAGGACCGTCGACGACGACGATGACGACTCCGTCAACGACAGGTTCGATGTTGAGGATGTCGACGAGGGCCCCGTTGACGCAGGTCCCGTCGACGATGGTTCCGCCGACGAAGGTCCCGTCGACGAAGGCCCCGTCGACGAAGGTTCCGTCGACGATGGTCCCGTCGATGAAGGTCCCGTCGACGAAGGTCCCGTCGACGAAGGTTCCGTCGACGAAGGTTCCGTCGACGAAGGTTCCGTCGACGAAGGTTCCGTCGACGATGGTCCCGTCGACGATGGTTCCGTCGACGAAAATCTTGCTTTCATCGGCTAAAGCGTACAGTTCTCCTCAGTCGAAGACCATGATCTCCATCCGCTCTTTTCAGTCGACGAGAGGTTCGGCTACCATCAGTAAATCCGCAGAGTTCACCTCATGGACAAAGATTTCTCCTTTGCCACCATCATCGTTGCTGGAGCAGGATTCAGATGGAGAGGAGTCCTCAGGTGCCGCCTACAGTCCTTCTCAGCTTCAGATAAAAAGCCAAGACACGGATGAGGAGGAAAGTTATTCCTTCAGGGACAGACCACAATCTTCCAGATATGAATCATTCCAGGAATCTGGTGATTATGATGATGAAGAGGAGCAGCACGTGGACTCACGGGAGGAGGAACGTCAAGAGACGGTTTCTATACCCCTCACCCTTGTGTCTGATCTTAGATTGATGCTAAATGACTACTATCGTCGTTTCCCAGAGGCGAACTCCTCGCAACCAGTTACGCAGACGCCTCCCCCGCAGACACCTAAAAAAGCACCTGCTTCTCAAGATCAAGGGGTTAAATCTCCGCAGGTGGTTACTATAAGGGACGACCTAACGGACTCCGATGAAGATGAAGAGCCCGAAGACGGAGAGCTGGTTCATGATGCCTCGGGGAAGGAATGGGACGAATACGTCTTGCCATCGGCTGCATCACCTGACCCACTCAAATCTACCTCCCCTCCTCAAGACATCGGAGGCTTCCATGATATCATGGAAAGGGCGGCCAAGAGATTCAGTCTGGATGTGGAAGTGCAAGAGACGGATTGTTTCTTGTACGATTTCAAGGATGATAACAAAAGGTCACTTCGCTCAATTCCTATTATCCCTCATATCTGGGAGGAGGGCCTGAAGATTCTGAAAACACCGGCATCTATAGCGGTTTCAGTTCCACGAATTGAAAAGAAATACAGAGCTCCAGAATCCACGGCAGCCTGCCTCATTGGACATCCCAGGCCGGAATCAGTTGTGACGCAGGCGGCGCAAAGAAATTCTAAAAACCCGGTGGCTACTTCACTAGTGCCACCAGACAAGGAAGGAAGGAGAATGGATGGGGCAGGTAAGAGGTTTGCGGTCATGGCAGCCTCTACCATTAAAGCGGCAAATGCTATGGCACTGCTTGGCCATTACAACAGACAGATATGGTCCGATCTGGCACCCATACTCTCAGCGCTTCCGGAGGACCGAAAGGAAGAAGCGGCAGCCCTTCTCAAAGAAGGAGCAAAATCGGCTGCCGAATCTATCGACATCGCCATGGATGTCTCGTCTTTGGCCTTCAGACAAATGGCTTGGGCGGTTTCGCTTCGCAGGCAGGGCTGGCTCAAGGCGACTTCTTTTCGACCAGAGGTGCAGGCGGAGATTGTCGATATGCCCTTTGACGGTGAAAATTTGTTTGGGAAACATATTGATGAGGCATTGCAAGGCATAAAGTCGGACACGGACACAGCTAGAGCGCTGGGATCTCTTCAGCAGGGAAAGTTTCAGTCCTTTCGAAAGAGGGGTGCAAGAGGCCAATTTAATCAAAGGCCCTCTTTTCAATCCAACCGATATCAACCGTACAATCAGCAGGGATATCGTCAGTTTAACACAAACAACCAGTTCAGATCCTCTAACTCCTCTTACCAACAACAGTCCAGAGGTAAACCTAACGCCAGGGGGAAAAATCATCAGTCTAATAGACGTCAATGATTTCAGGCAGGCGCTCCCCACACAAAAGATCCCGGACAACGACCACTATCTGTCTCAATACTACACCAACTGGATGTCCATAACATCGGACAAATGGGTTCTGGATGTCATAAGCAGGGGCCACACGCTGGAATTTGTGGAGATACCACCGGACCACCCCCCCAGTACTCAGGCTCAACCATCATCGCAAGGAAATGCAGAAGGAAGTTCTCTCGCTTCTGCAAAAGGGAGCCATAGAGGAAGTGCCACAGCATCTCAGAGGGAGAGGCTTCTATTCGCATTTCTTCCTCATCAAAAAGAAACAGACCCAGAAATGGAGACAGGTATTGGACCTGAGGGATCTCAATCCATACATAAAAAAGATACCCTTCAGAATGTTGTCGTTGCAAGAGATCTTACTCATGTTGAAGGACAAAGACTACTTGGCGTCCTTGGATCTCATGGATGCGTACTTCCATATTCCCATTCATCGGAAGCACAGGAAGTATTTAAGGTTTGTTGTGGAGAGTCGCCACTTCCAGTTCAAAGTCCTGCCATTCGGACTCAAATCAGCCCCGAGGGTATTCACCAAATGCATGGCCCCGGTGGCGGCCCACTTAAGACTGCAAGGGCATTACATTTACCCATATCTGGACGACTGGTTAGTGACAGGTCCATCTTTCAGGGACGCAGCAGAAGCTCTGCAGAGCTGCATCCGGTTGTTTCAGCGATTAGGTCTGAGGACCAACTTAGAGAAATCCTCGCTGACTCCGGCCCAAGGCATCCAGTTCCTGGGGGCATGGATATGCACCAGAGCAGGGAAAGCCTATCCTTCCGAAGATCGGATGAGAAAGATCATGGGGTTAACGGCTTCCCTTCAAGCAAAAAGGTCCACTTCCGTGAGGATTTACAAGTCCATGTTGGGGATGATGTCATCCTGCATCCCACTGGTACCAAACTGTCGTCTTCGAATGAGACCTTTGCAGGAACAGCTGGACGAACAGTGGGTACAGGCCAGTGGAACCTTCGAGGATCGCATTGCCATCACGAACCGTATGAAGGTGGCCATGTCATGGTGGAAGATCCTAAAGAACCTGGACCAGGGCTTGAGCTTCATTCCTCGAGATCACGACTTCGTGATGACGACGGACGCTTCGCTGAAAGGATGGGGCGCGCATCTTCAAGAGCTGGAAATTCAGGGCCTTTGGTCAGATTGGGAAGCTCAGCTTCACATAAACATGTTGGAGCTCAAGGCGGTGTTCCTAGGGCTTCAAGCATTCCTTCCCAGAATACGCCAATCGTCAGTACTTATCCAAACGGACAGCACCACGACCATGTTTTACCTGCTGAAACAGGGTGGGACGAGATCCAAACAGCTGTCGACATTGGCGCAAAGGATCTGGAAATGGCTCATAACCAACGAAATTTCGATCCAAGTTCAGCATATACAGGGAGTCCTCAACACTCGGGCGGACGCCCTGAGCCGCACTCCCAATGCGACACACGAGTGGGAACTACACGACACTCAGATTCGCATTTTGTTTCAAAGGTGGGGCACTCCCACATTAGATTTGTTCGCGACACAAAACAATTCAAAGTGCGCTCAATTTGCGTCCAGGTACCGTCAACAGGGCTCCAAGGGAAATGCATTCCTCATGGACTGGACAGGAAGGTTTGCATACGCGTTCCCTCCGTTCCCGTTGATACCGCGCATCCTGCGCAGGATGAGATTGGAACCGTGCCGGATTATAATGATAGCACCAGCCTGGCCAAGACAGGCGTGGTTTTCAGACCTCCTTCAATTGTCGAGGGGCGACAAGATCCAGCTCCCGACATTTCAAGACCTCATCTCCATGAAGGAAGGGCAGATTCTGCATCCGGACCTGCAATCTCTAAAATTGTCAGCATGGAACCTCATGAGCGGGAGTTTCAAAATCTAGATATTTCGCAAGAATGCAGGCATATTCTCTCACAAGCTAGAGCTGTATCGACGAACAAAACATATACAGCAAAATGGACCCGTTTCTGCCACTGGTGCAACAGACAAAACTTGCATCCGTTTGAGGTACAGCCTGAAGGTATCCTGCCTTACCTGCTTTCACTATCTAAGTCAGGTCTGTCGCATGCTTCGGTCAAAGTGCACTTAGCAGCAATATCACGATTCCGGCGGAAGCCAAATGAACCATCTCTCTGGTCATCCAGAGTAATAAAGGAATTTATCAAGGGACTTTTTAGAGTCTTCCCACCCATCCAGCGCCCACCTGTGCCGTGGCACCTCAATACAGTCCTATCGCAGCTTATGAGGCCACCTTTTGAGCCCTTACACAAGACAGACTTGCAGTTCTTGTCATGGAAAACAGCCCTCCTTCTCGCCTTAACATCTGCAAGGAGGGTTAGCGAAATCCAGGCCTTTTCAGTGGAGGAACCCTTCTTACAATTTCGTCAGGACAGGGTTATATTGAGAACAAATCCTACCTTTATTCCCAAGGTGGCGACGTCTTTTCACCTCAACGAACCCATTATTTTACCTACTTTTTTCAGCAAGCCTTCATCGGAAGCAGAAAGAGCCTTACACTCTCTAGACATTTCTAGATGCCTAAAGTTCTACATTGAACGGACAAAAACGTTCCGCAAGTCCAAGCAATTATTCATTGCATTTGAAGGACAGAGGAAAGGTCTTCCATTGTCGAGACTGAGTATTGCTAGATGGATATCCTCAGCTATCCTGTAATGTCACGAGAAAGCGGGGAAGCCGCTATGTTCTAAAGTGCATGCACATTCAACGAGGAAGATGGCAACCTCGATGGCCTTGTTCGCAGGAGTGGCGCTGCCGGACATCTGCAGAGCAGCAACGTGGAAGAGTGTGCATTCATTTACAAGACACTACTGTCTAGACACTGCGTGGAAGGAGGACACGGCAGTGGGACAGGCTGTTCTGAAGCGTCTATTCCAGTAAGGTATGGTCTAATGGCATATTGTTTTTGCTATACAGTGCTTTGTTTTATACTTATACGTGCATTTATCGTATTGCTGATGCTTTCATAGCTACTGTTATATCATTGCTTTGCGGCAGAGCTTCCTTCTGAGTTCTGTCCTGGAAACGCTACAAGTATGGTTAGCACTGCTTACTACTCTGATACAAGCATGTGAATCTATGAAAGATGTAATACTGGAGAAGGAATTAGTTACTTACCTGTACACTATAGTTCTCCAGTATTATCTTTCATAGATTCACATGCGCCCGCCCGCCTCCCCGTTTCTCAGGCTGATCTTGTTCTCGGTATTTATCCTTGTCTCTCACTCGGGGACGGAAATCTGAGGCAGGAAGCTGCTGCTGGGGAGTGTGAGGGCAGGGCAGCAATGCTGATTGGCTGGCTTTTGGACCAAAACAAAGAAATGGTCTGGTTACCAAATAATACAGCCCCTATGGGGATTTTCTATGCAGTTTTTCTTCTCTATGATACTGCTTGGTCATTCTGTTACCGTGAGACTCCCACCATGACGACGGGGAAGATACAAGCATGTGAATCTATGAAAGATAATACTGGAGAACTATAGTGTACAGGTAAGTAACTAATTCCTTTTTTTCTGATTTCTCTTAAACGACGCTGATTATGTGCATATTTTGACTTGACTTCTGGTGAGTTTTTTTATTTAGGGGGGAGACCCCTCCGAACCCCCCTTTTTTTACTCTTTACCTTTACCACATATGCCTTTACTACAAACATCGTAGTAAAGGTATGCGTGGTAAAGACTTTAGTGGTAACCACGCATGCGTTGTACTGCATGCATGGTTAAAGATTTCGTGGAAACGGCTTCGTTGTAAAGGCCGTTTCCCATATTACAGTGGCCCATGTGTGATATTTCTTCCTAGTGCTACTAACCTCGTAGATTTTTTTTAAATGCTCATTATTAGACTTCACAAAAAGTAAAAGCCAGAAGCTAGGAAAAACAACGAGGATAAGGGACAACTAATGTAACTGACCAGCTTCAGAGCCAATAAGGGAGAAAACACATTTGCACCACTTGCTGCTTTTCCAACAGAGTTTGAGGAAACAGATTTTACTGCGGCCAATGTTATATAAATGTTTTTCCCCAGAGAAAAGGTTTTTTTGCTTGTATAGGAACCAGAACAAAGTGATTTTGTCTCGTATTTTGTTCGATCTTTCATCATTTTTGAAAAATGGAAAAACATCAGTTTTCTCTGCATTGGCATGTTAAAAGCAAAAACAAATACAAAATATTTGCTGTAGTGCAGCTCTTCAGGCAGCAAGGCTCTGAAGAAACTTAGAGAATAACCTGTTTGCTGCATTCTTTATTTTGAACTGCAAACAATTTGCAAAATAAATGTGCTCGCTAATTTTGATCAATGTCCAACTTTTCTAAATCTGAAACTAAGGGGGTCATTAGCATGGCGATACCCCCGGGAAATGGGACTGCCCACAATGCATGCAGTGGTCCCGCGTGGTGCCTGCCACGTTGTACTGTCAAATGCAGGGCGGTAGCATAGGTACCCACCATGCGCACCCCCTAACCCCCAAGATCCCCGGGGGCCCGCTACGGGCCCCCAATGGTGAGAGCCGCCTGCCTTTCTGTGGCAGCATTGCAGCTATGGAAAGGCAAGAACCTGCATGCATCTTAAAATGGATGGGGTGTCTACAAGACACCGCCACCATATTAACAGCTTTTCCGCCCAGTAGGCAATTGAGCGGATTGCCTACCGGCGGACGGTCTTTCAGTCCGCCGGGGTCCCCCCGCCATTACTATGGCGGGGGGAATTGGCATGCGGGCGGGCAAAAATGTCGGGCGAATCGATCCGCCCAACATACTAATTGGCCCCTTAGTCTCTAAGTACTGTTAAATGCTAGATCGGCCGACAAAAAGCGCAGCACTAGTTCTGATTGTATCTTTCCCAATTAATTGTTTAACTTTGACTGATAAATCTGGTCTTTAAACGCATCTTTTGCAGTAAATTTGATCCACACGTAGTGCTCTTCCTGGATTATGAGATTATCAGTATTAGGAGTATTTTACTTGTAGACTTCAGATAATGCAAGCAGGTGAAACCGTTAGATCAAATAGTGAGGAAAACATGCAGTAAACATTATTCAGTATGGGTGAGTGAAACTGGCATAATTCTCTCTAGCATAATTATTTGTAATTATCACAGAATTACTCTTAATTATGCATAGCTACAAATGAAGCATAATCCAACATTTAGCTCAATTTTCTTACTGCAAAATGCACCCTCTCGCCCAAAAAGGAACGAAGGATGCATTTTGGAATAAGAAAATTGCACTAAATGCTACAGAACATGAACAGCAGTCACCATCAGCCTCTTGCTGTCTCTTAGTTCATTGTTTCTGTGCTCCAATGGTAAGATTTTTCCCAAAATTGCTCTTAATTACTCAAGATGGCATAATTGATTAATTTTGGTAATTTCACATCAGAAGACTAATGGGTGGTTATTAAAATGTCTCCAAGTACACTGTTATCATTAAAACGTCACACAGGCCTAGTAATCAGTGCGAAAGCACCAGTACCCGGATGTAGTTACAGATGCCCCTGGTATCAGGTTTCAATGTGGATTTGCCATTTTTAATCACATGAAGTGGCCACTTAACAAAACCATTTATGAGTACAGGAAGTAGTGCTACAGAGGTACTCTTAATACCTTTCGGAAACAGTCCCAAAACGTCCAGCTTCCTATTAGTAAAAGTGAAAAGTGAGCAGATTACATTTTATTTCTATTAATTGTACACTGAATATTCCCTTTTCGTCCATTTTAAATGTGTTTGGGCCAATTAATAAGGGAAAGTGCTAGTAGGCAAAAGAGTACTGCAGTAGTACCTCTTCAAATACTCATGAATGGCTTTGTGTCAATGCACTAGCCAAAATTGAAAATAAGCCCAAGATTTCATTCCACCCTTCCTCATTTGGAAATGAGCACACATAAACACCAAGGCCCTGATTACTAGTTTGGCGGATGGGATACTCCATCACAAATGTGTGGATATCCCGCTTGCTTTATTACAAGTTTCGTAGAATATAATGGAGCTCGTACTATGGCGGACGGGATATCTGTCACGTTTGTGACAGAGGATCATATCTGCCAAACTCCTAACCAGGCCCCAACTGATTTCAACCTTATGTGGCATAGTTTAAATTGGCATAACCCTGGAACAGTGAGAGATGTTTCAGCGCCAGGAGAGACAAAAAAAACATATTTTATCAGTGGTGGTCCCCACTTCAGCAAAGGAGCTGTGTATGCGTCTTACAGATGCAATAGGGCACTGCTTTTCAAGTTTTCATCCCCACAGATGGCTTGTGGATACAACCTCTGGATTAGGTTAAAACATTCTCTTAAAATTGTTTACACTACATGTTTATCAGCATAACATTGTAGTGAAATTCCTTCTTTCTAATGATTCTCAGCCAGATTCATCATTGTATAATCCGCTCGCAAAGGGCCAGATTCTGAGAATCTGGCCCTTTGCGAGCGCAATTTTTGCATTTGGGATTCATCATCCCAAATGCAAAAATTGCAAATTGCGAAATCGCTAAATTGCGAGGAATTGCATTTAAGGAATCTCTATTTGAGATTCCTTAAATGCAATCCATGAACCATTTTTGAATTGCGAAATCCCTATTTTTGGCCGCTATTTACCGCAAAGTCTGACTTCGTGGTAAATAGCGAAAACTTTGAAAAATGCACTTTAGTGCATTTTTCAAAGTTGTAGTTACACACACACATGTCCTTTGGACATGTGTGTGCGCAACATCAGTCTACATTTACATTTCAGGGGTGCTACAGGGTGTCCTTTGGACACCCCTGGCACCCTTGAAATCGCATCCTTATTTGCGATTAGCAAATGAGAAATGACTCCCCATGCATTCCTATGGGCCTAGGCCCATAGGAATACATGGTGAGTCACTCCTTATTTGCGATTAGCAATTCGCTAATCACAAATAAGGAAGCTGTAGATAATATTGCGATTTCTACATGAATCCCGTTTTGCGAGTCATTAATAGCGATTCCTAAATAATCGCTATTAAGGACTCGCAAATCGGGACATTAATGAATCGGCCGTCTGTTCCTTATGACCCACATTAAAATTGCGAGTGTACTTTAAAACTACCCATCTGAAGCGCTATACATTATTGTTGTGTGTAACTGAAAAGGTAAAAAACAGTTTTTCTTTGATCTGCAGTTGGACATTGTAAAGTATGTCCTGAGAGCCCTAAATTTAAGGTGTCTTCTTGCATTGACTTCCAAATTACCCACCATCAAAGGCTGCTTGTGATATTCTTGTCAGCAGAAAGAAATTAGTGGAGGTCGCTCTGGTTCCCTCAGAAGTCCAGGGGTGAGGTAACCCTGAAGATTAAAGGATGAGATGTTTGGGAACAAAGGTGGAATCTTGGCAGCAATCCACCTTCTTGGTTAATGCCCAGTCTGAAGTGCAGCGGCCCGTGGAGGTGTGGACATTTTGCTCTGAAAAGGAAAGCCGCAGAGCGGCCGTTTAGGAAAGGGAGACCACGCGAGGGCGCGAAAGATGTATCGCGCAAGCAATATGCCTAAGAAGAGATCAGAATTGTTGAGTGACTGGCCTTTTAAATTCAGGAATTAATGCAGAAACCAAATCATAGACTAGAGACAAAAAGGAGTCTGACCAAAAAGAATATAATGCGTAGTCTACTGAAACTTGATGTATTTAGTTTATATTTGGACCAATGGGAGGCCTTATGAAGCATTATCTACAGGACATACATGCTGATTGTGCCTACATTGCACACTGCTCAAGATAACAAACCATTTTCAGAATGAAAGTATATACTGTGTTTCCACTGGCAAATTTTATTTATTATATGTTATTTACTAAATGTATTTTTCCAAACAAAATAGGTAGACCAATGAAATAACGTTGAAGATAATATACATTAATCTTTCACAGTGTATATAATGTATGTATACCTTTGGACGTCTGACATATCACATACCGTGTCCTTCTGAGTTATTTGAATATTCAGTGTGTATGTCTAAGGTTGTAATACCTGCAGCAAACACATTTCTCAGAAACCGCTGAAGATTCATCACAGTCACACACCTAACTCTTAAATGCTTTTCAGTAATATTTCTCAGTGTTTTATGGCTTTCAGCAAGACTTTTGAAGAGTCCGGGAATCATGTTGTCCATACCTGTTTTCTACCAATATTCTTACATAGATTATACATTCTCACACTTATGAACACCATCTATGCTCAGTGCATGAAGATCTGCATTTTAGCAAGTTGTTTTCTCACAGTGCTTTACAGCACAGTGTTTGCTATTCCTAGGCTCAATAAATAAAAGGTGATGCTTTTACTGAGTTTAATGTTGTTAGGCTTTTCGATCTCAGAAAAATGAAAACCTGTATTGGCCTCAGAAATGGAAAAAGTGTGGTACGGGATGCTACATAAAAGGAAGTCGTTACTTACATTGTCAGGATTCAAATTTGTGCAAGAAGCTAGTCCTTCAGCGATAAACTGCTTTGCCAGTGTAGTGGAACTAACATATCATGGCTTCAGTTACAACACTGGGCATAACACGTGCCTATGAAACAGTTCCCTTTCAGTTTCTGAGCGATTTAATAACGTGTACTACTTTTATCTAATAGTGCCCGATTACTAAATCTAATTTAAAAAAAAACACCCATTTGAAATCAAATGTAGCCCACTCAAATTTCTGCGGCAGGAAAACTTGCAGTGTGTATATTTTACCAGCTAATGTGACCTCACTACAACGGAAAAAAAGCACACACCATAAAGAGTTTTTCATATATCACATCTGCTAGGGTTTAAAATTGTCCTTGCTGTGCAATGGATGACAGATCAATGTATTTGAAATTATAAAATCACTTGTTTGATTAATTAAACGTATGTGAAGGCATCTTGCAACCCAGTGAGCGCCTCTTCAAGACATTAAGGGGCTTATTACGATGTCAGCAAACTCACTTCCACCAGACACCGTTGTGGATTGAGAACCGCCCGACCTTAGGTCGACAGTTCCGACCGCAGTACTTGGATGCAACCCCTCATAGGACGGTCTGTCGGAAACATGAATTTTTTAAAGGAAGCTTGTGCGGCAGGAGGAAAGCCCGCCGCACGAGCTTCCACTGAAAAATGTATGTTTTCAAACATTCCTGAAAGGGTGTTTAAGGGGGCACCAAAGGTGCCCACCCGACCCCAGAACGGAGGGCCCCCAATCTTGCTTTCCGACAGCCTTTCCATGACGAAAAGGGCGACCCGGAATGGCTGACGGAAACCGACATCATAATTCCAACAGCGGAGCCACCGTCATTAAGGGATTATGAAGTATTTCTGATGGACCTATGGGCTCTTTAAGCCTGTCAGAAAGCGTTGGGGCGGCCCTCCGCCTGCTGCCTCCGACCGCACGCATTGTAGCGTGTCAGTCAGACCACATCAGCAGATGGCGGTTGGAGTGCAACCGACGAGCCGTCGGTTGTGGTCTGACCGCCATCGTATTCGGCCCCATAATGTGAGAACGTTATACTTCTTTTCTAGATAGTTATCTTTAGTATCTGTCCCTTCCTTAAACTGATGGGGTAGTTAAAGATTTATACCCTTGTTACCAAATCTTTAAAATACACAAAGAGTAGATTTGGCTTCACCCATAGAAATGTATCTCTCACCTCATGCTATTGGCTATTTGGTTCATCATTCCGCCTTCCAGGAATTGCTTCCGTTAAAATGTCTGAGAAACTATATTACATCTGACAGGGCACACAATCATCACACTATCAAATTCAATTAATTTCCTCCTTTGTGAATTGTATACACAAAACAATCATTTGTGTTGCTGCTCTTTGGCAGAGCCTTAAGGCCGGTTCCTATTAAATAAACATCACATGCAACACATGTAGACATCATTTGTTAATGCCAGATGTTAGATGCATTGACACATTAAAGGCAGATCTATTGGCTTTGGCAATGTTTGTGATTGTTCTAACATGCGTATTTTGTAAAAACATCAATATTTAGAGCACTACAACAAGACCTTTCAAAGTCGCTCAGATATCGTGTGCTTGAAAGTGTAATCATGTGTTAAAACCAGTTGTACTGTTTTGTCCTCCGCAGGAAACTCTCCGCTGTTGTTGCTCCCGGACAGTGTGCGCATCCGCCAGTACAACCTCTCCTCGGAGCAGTACTCGGACTACATTGATAACCAGGAGCACATCCACGCCCTGGACTATGACTGGGATCCAGAGGAGATGGGGCTCAGTAAGTACAGCGCAGTGGGCGTCGCTCACACGTCATGACCACTCCTGGTGGGCCGCCCTGGGTCTCGTTCCAGTCTTTAGACACACGTGATCACTGATGAGGTAGCAGGGGCATATAGGATTTACTGTCAGCAAAGAAGATGCCCCCAGCACCTTCTTTAACAGTAAAGGCAGCTATAATTGGGATGAGGAAAGTACCTCACACCTGAGCCCAAGTGCTACTGCACCTGCTGCATTATGGGTAGCAACGCCCCTGTTTATCACCTGTACTTTGACAAATTGTTTTGATAAGAGTGATATCACATATAACGTTCAATTCACGTAATTATTTATTTTAATGGGGAAGGTCGAATTAGCCCTATTTAATGTTAAAATAAAACATCTTTGAGCATTGCTGCCTTTATTTTTATGTGCTATTTGATTTTGCACAAACCTTGCTCTACTTTTCTTTCGTTTCTCGGGGATGCTTAAGGGGAAAGGTTGCTGGTTTCCTTTATGTCACGTTCTGTATGTTTTTAATGTGTGATTGGCCTCTGTACTCTCTCCCTCCCTGTATTGTTAATACATTTTGAAATGGAATGAGCCTTATAATTAAGCAATTTAAAAAAAAAATGATCTCGGATTCTTTTCGCATAAACTTACAAAGATCCAGAAAACTGTGCTGCTTAGTAGAGTTTAATTTGGAAAAGAAAAAAAAATAGTAATAAAAAAAAAATCAGCTCCACATAATTTGCCTTAGAAACCCGCCATCAGCACTGTCGAAACATCATTGAATATTAAGGTTGCCTGGTCTTGATTCCATCTCATGCCTCTTTCTTCCACC
Organism: Lissotriton vulgaris; assembly: GCF_964263255.1. Lineage (NCBI taxonomy): Eukaryota > Metazoa > Chordata > Amphibia > Caudata > Salamandridae > Lissotriton > Lissotriton vulgaris. The sequence goes on from NC_141687.1 coordinate 982,841,193, forward strand.
ACCCCTCACTTCCCGCCTCTTTATCTCACTCCTGTAGGTTCTTTCTATCACAGCTTTCTGACTTTGTCGTTGTTTTCCTCTAATTTGCTTTCTTCTCTTCCTCCCTTTTCTGTCTTTTTGTTACTTGCCCTGGGTCAAAGTCTAAAGAAAAAAAAGTAAATGCTGGTCCCAAAAACGAGTTCTGATGCTTTCCACATGCACCCACCCACACAACTTAAGAAAGGCCCCGAAGTCAGTTTTTGTTTCAACATCTCAAGAACTGAGGGGCATATTACCAAGGGCTTTATTGCCGCTTTAGCGGGAATTTGTCCCGCTAAAGCGGCGATAATTTTATCGCCCTATTACCTAGCTGTCGCTAACACCAGTTAGCGACAGCTTTAAGGAGATAGCGATCATCTTGGGGCCCACTTTGCATGTCAGCGATAATTATCGCTAATGACATGCAAAGTGGGCGTGCCAAGATGTTAGCGACTGGAAACAGTTGCTAACATCGCTATCTCCTATTATCTACTTTTGGAGATATTCGCGCTAAGCCCGAATATCTCCAAAAGCTAACGCCTGCCCTGAGCAGTTCTTAGCCATTGTGGGGCATATTACCAACAACTAGCGATAATTTTTGTCTCTAACTGGTTTAGAGACAAAAATTATCGCCGCACATCGGCGATTTTTATCGCAGATAAACCTTGCTATTAGCAAGGTTTATCGCAAATGTGATAAAAAACGGCTGCAATGCATGAATATCGCTGAAAAGTCAGCGATATTCATGCATTATCGAGCAAATGCTCTTAGCCATGTTATCCACCTCCCATTGGATAACATGGCTAAGAACTGCTCAGGGCAGGTGTTAGCTTTTGGAGATATTCGCGCTTAGCGCGAATATCTCCAAAAGTTGGTAATAGGAGATAGCGATGTTAGGGACTGTTTCCAGTCGCTAACATCTTGGCACGCCCACTTTGCATGTCATTAGTGATAAATATCACTGACATGCAAAGCGGGGCCCAAGATGGTCGCTATCTCTTATTAGCTGTCACTAACTGGTGTTAGCGACAGCTTGTTAATAGGGAGATAATTTTATCTCCGCTTTCTTGGCTTTTAAAGCCAAAAAAGCGGAGATAAACCCCCTTGATAATATGCCCCGTTATCCTATGGGAGGTGGATAACATGGCTAAGAGCATTGTCACGATAATGCATGAGTATCGCTGATTTTTCAGCGATATTCATGCATTTCGCAGGATTTTTACCGCTTTTGAGATAAACCTTGATAATATCAAGGTACTCAGCGGTAAAAATCCTCGGTGCTCAGCGATATAATTTTGCCCTCTAACCATGCACAGCGATAATTATCGCTATTGCTTGGTAATATACCCCTCTGTTAGTAGTCCTAAAGCTAGGCACTTGCAGAAGGGCCAGAACATTTACTTGTGATAGGTTATCCATATACCCTGATCAAGACTCATAATGCAATAGTAGCTAGAGTGTTCAAACTCCACCAATTCAAAATCTCTATCTCTAATCTTCATACAAAAGACACTTGTTCTCATGCCAGCAGGCCGCCATATTTAATTCACTTCCTAAATTGAGCTAGAAAAACTTCCCTTCTTTATCAGAGAATCATAGTAGACTTTTGTTACTCATATCTTCTATTAATACCCCATTTGGATTAGTAATGCTATTAAATTCTAACTGATGGTACCTCAGTATATAACCCTGATCTATGACTGAATGGGTTAAAGAGCTTGAATGTTTTAAATGACCGGTTGGGGTAAAACTAGACAGCAAACTTGTCTGTTCCAGAAGCAAGAGGGCTCCAGGATCAAAGGCACAAAGGAACGAGACAGCCAGAGGGATGATTGCGTACATTACACCCTTACCACTGATGTATAGATACCGACACAACAACACAAAATAATGACTTTGCAGCTGAACTTTGGCTTATAACGGGAGGGGTAAGGTTGAGCAAACACATACAAATACAAAGAAGCCTGTATGGTAGAACGCCATTACTGTTCATATAATGGACTATTTTGCAGGGTATTAGGAAGGTAAAATGTGGTGTACGTCCCTGGATTGAGTGCGAGTTAAAATTACTCATTCTTCTACAGCTGTTATTGTTTCAGCCTCTCCCTCTCTCTCTATATATATAATATATATATATAAGTACACACACATATATAAATATATATGTGTGTGTTTATATATGTATATATATATATTACCTACTGGCGATAGCCAGTAGGTATATATAGTTAGGATTTTTTCTCTATGGAACTTTTGAAAATTCTATGCCTAATAACTTTGGCGTTTGTGGACGGAATTGGCTGAAATTTTCAGGAAAATGGCACATTTTGTTTCTGAGCAGCTCCTGGAAATTTGGGGGGGGTTCGTCAAGGGGGGGCCGAGAAAAAAGGGGGGTCCCAAAACGCATTTTTCCCATGTTAATTTCCATAGGGCGGTTGGCCTCACTTTTAGCCCGAACGGCTGAATGGATTTCCACGAAACTTGGCAAAATTGTAGGGACTGTTAGCCCGATGTGCCTTTGCTAGGTCTCAATATATGTGCTTCAGTGGATTTTGAGAAATTAACGTTTAAAACAAGATATATATCTGTAACAGCGCTCCGGGTAGCGCTCCGGTTAGCGAACTTTTCGCGTATCGGAACTTTGCGAAGCGAAGCTGATTGGCTCTCCGGTGTCTGTCAACATTCTAAACAGTCCGGAGCGGCCGCCATCTTGTCTCTCGGTAGGATCGAGAGACAAGAGGAGGCCAAAACAAAGGGGGAAATGAAGGAAAGGGGGCAAGGTAGACCCCTTCTGACCCCCTAGGATTGATGAGGGGGATATTATAGAGCCACGCGGAGCCCCAAAAAAAAAAAAAAATCCGATTTTTTCGCCGTAGAGACGCGTCTTGGTAAGCGAACCGGGCAGCTAACCGGGCAGCTAACCGGGAAGCTAACCGGCAGTGTAACGGGAGTCTGAGGAGTAGCTGATTGGCTGTCAACATTGTAAACAGTCCGGAGCGGCCGCCATCTTGTCTCTCGGTAGGATCGAGAGACAAGAGGAGACCAAAACAAAGGGGGAAATGAAGGAAAGAGGGCAAGGTAGCCCCTTCTGACCCCATAGGATTGATGAGGGGGATATTATAAAGCCACGCGGGGCCAAAAAAAAAAAAAAAAAAAATCCGATTTTTTCGCCGTAGAGACGCGTCTTGGTACGCGAACCAGGCAGCTAACCGGACAGCTAACCGGGAAGCTAACCGGCAGTGTAACGGGAGTCTGAGGAGTAGCTGATTGGCTGTCAACATTGTAAACAGTCCGGAGCGGCCGCCATCTTGTCTCTCGGTAGGATCGAGAGACAAGAGGTGGAAAAAAAAAGGTGTAAATGAATGAAAGGGGTAAGGCAGACCCCTCCTGAACCCCTAGGATTGATGAGGGGGCTATTAAAGTTCCCTGCGGGGCAAAAGAAAAAAAAATTGCGATTTTTCGCGGTAAAGGTGCTTCCTGGTACGTTAACCAGGCAGCTAACCGGCAGCGTAACGGGAGTCCGACATATTGTGTTTTTTGAACGTTTGTGATATGTGCACGTGTGGATTTTGTCTAATTAAGGTTAAAAAAATATATATATATCTTTAAGCGTGTTCTGGCGCGCTTACGTTTTGGGTTTGGTTTGCGCTGCAGAGACGATACGTCACGGTTATGCGATGCATCATGAGGCGTCTCACGGGCTACGTGATACGTCACTTAATAAAGAATATATTTTACAGCTATAGATATTAGCTTTTAAAAAAACAATGAAATTCACAGAAAAAACCATAGGTTATAGACCATATATAGTTAGGAATTTGCATTTACAAAACCTTGAAAATTCACTGAAAAAACCATAGGTTATAGACCATATATAGTTAGGGATTAGCATTTAAAAAACCTTATTTTATTTGCACAAAACCATTGAAATTCCATATATAGTTAGTTGCACTAACTATATGTCGCGGACCCGCAATCCACTGCTAATGATGTCACATATTACATCATTCATGACATGGTCAGTGACATCACTGATGACATCACTGATGACATCTCAAATGACATCACTGATGACATCACTGATGACATCTCAAATGACATCACTGATGACATCACTGATGACATCTCATTTGACATTACTGATTACATCACTGATGATATCATTTATGTGATAATACATCTTCAGACTCTAATATAACCTTAGATACACTCAGTGTAAACAGGCACTCACAGACTGCCACACATCCATGGAGTTACTCACACACCTAGTCAGTCATGCAAAGAATCAATCACATCTCCATTTCCTCAACTATACAGTTATACACACCTTACTTATTCAAACATATAGTAACACATATTTACTCTCTTATACAATCCTTGATACAAGTTCACAATGATTCATACAGCCACTCTCACATTCACTGGCTCTTATGTTCAGTTATTTATATATGTCAACTCTCACATGGAGTGTGTTTTACATATGTACTTACTTTGACATGTAGCACTGAGATATCCATTCACTCACCAATATACTCATGCACACAGTCAACTGTCCATACAGCTGTTTCCACATGCACTTTTGAACCCATACACCTAGGGAATCAACTGCTCACACATCTATGCACAGAGTTATACACCTCCCAGCCACCCACACACATACTCAGTCTCCCATACAAATACTTGGGCAACCATTCAATAACCCATATAGTTACTGATATAGCTACTGATTTAAACATGCAGCAGTTTACAGAACAACATAAATAATGATTGCCAAATTAAGACACTTTAATCACTAACCCATACACTCAGTGAGACACATTTAATCATTCTCTCATACAGTCAGTCATGCACCTACTAAATCCTTCATCCAGACACTTATACATCCACTCATTCTTCAATATGTAAGACATATTTTAACTTTACAGAAACATACAGTCACTGGGTGTTGTCATCAGTGATGTCATCAGTGATGTCATCAGTGATGTCATTTGAGATGTCATCAGTGATGTCATCAGTGATGTCACTGACCATGTCATGAATGATGTAATATGTGACATCATTAGCAGTGGATTGCGGGTCCGCGATATATAGTTAGTGCAACTAACTATATATGGAATTTCAATGGTTTTGTGCAAATAAAATAAGGTTTTTTAAATGCTAATCCCTAACTATATATGGTCTATAACCTATGGTTTTTTCAGTGAATATATATATATATATATATATATATATATATATATATATATATATATATATATATATATATATATATATATATATATATATATATATACACTCAGTGCTCGCTTTGTGCACATGAAAATATAATATTTAGGCAAATGTTAACAGGCCTATTTTTTTCCTAAAACAGAAATTACATAAATGTCCTCTTTACAAGGCATCCTGCACATGGGATTCACATTGTGCTTGTAAAAATAATACTTTGATTGTGTCTCCCTGCAGGCATTGTGTACTACAGCATTCAAGGGCGTGGCGCTTCCTACGGCGCCATCAAGCGAGCATACATACCCACTTCCGATTTCAGTGGCAACAACCCTGTAAAAGAAGTTGACTTGAATCTGCGCTACATTACAAAACCTGAGGGGATAGCTGTGGACTGGGTGGGAAGGTAAGCAGACTCGACATGCATCCCTAGCAAAGTAGAAAGAAAGGTTCATTTGCATTGATAACAGAGCACATGTATTCAGTTTCTTGCTAAAAGAAATTCATTGTCCATGCCAACTATTTAACGCAAGAATTCAAATTGGCACTTTGGCTTATAAATGAGCACTTTGCATTAAGACCCCCAATTACATCTCCCTTAGTATTCGTAGAATGGTAATACCACACCTGATATGAGCGATATTGGGGGTATCAGTAATTCAGGGTTGCGGCATTACCATAAGGTTGAAACTTTAAGGCCATTATGATACCACACCTGATATGAGCGATATTGGGGGTATCAGTAATTCGGGGTTGCGGTATTGCCATAAGGTTGAAACTTTATGGCCATTATGATACCACACCTGATATGAGCGATATTGGGGGTATCAGTAATTCGGGGTTGCGGCATTACCATAAGGTTGAAACTTTAAGGCCATTATGATACCACACCTGATATGAGCGATATTGGGGGTATCAGTAATTCGGGGTTGCGGCATTACCATAAGGTTGAAACTTTAAGGCCATCGTGGAATGGGGGGGGGGTACATGTGGAAATCAGTGTAAGGGAGGAACCAAAATATAAAAGTAAGTTAATAGAGTTATAAACACAGAAAATGTTGGGCAAAAATCACGCCCCAAACACGCTGCTTTGGAGGTGCTGCTGAAGACGCTATTGTAGTCTCTAAATTGATTGAAGTTCCACACAAGGCGCTGTATTGTTTCTGAAAGAAAGGAAAAACGGATGGTCTTCCATTACTGTCTGAGGTGTATTGTCTATGGTTTCTCCGAGGCACCTTGAGTCAGTTCAAAATCAACCTAGACTCGATGTTACTTTGTCTGGCAGGAGTCATTGAGCCAGAATTAAGGGTACACGGTCTTCTCTGGCAGAACTTGAATCCAGTGGCACTACTAGATTCTGCCTCCTTTGAAACTTACATTAAAGTGTTCATGCAGCCAGGAGTAAGGATATCAGTGGCTGGGTAGTTTGTGGAGAATGAGCTATGATTTTTATAAAAAAAGTAATATTAATTTCAGTTAATATGATTAAATGTATTAAAGACATATTTAAAGTATAGTTAATAGTGCAATAGGATTTTTACAAGGATATTCTGCATTTAAAATCCATATATTAAATTATATGAAATTAAAATGTATCATACACAAATTTTAACTTTTAAAAAAAACTTTAATTATTTCCCAATTTGATTTTTTTTACTGACATAAAAGTGGGAGTAACTTTACACATGTAGATGTACTCACATGTAAAGTTATCTTTGTGAATAGTCCCCTAATGTCCTGATAAATGCATAGCCAAAAAGCAAGAATGTATTAACAACAAGCTACAAAAAGTCAATACAAATCATTAGAACCTAAATCAAGATAAAGATTTTTGTAGCAATCCATCATAAATATTTGTGCAGTCGAAAACTGCCTCAAAAATGCCGAAACCTGATTTAATAGTTAACAGTGGAATGATCTGGGGTTGAAGCAGAAAGCCATAAGATAGCCAGCAGAAAAGGGGACCTCCATCAAAGAAAGTGACACCAAAACCTAAATGTTTTGTGAAAATGGTCTCCCCGGGGAGGGGGTGATGATGCTCACCAGGCAACAATGCGAGGGGTAAGTGTCTTTTACATTCAGGTGTTTGGGTAATACCAGTGGAGTTGGGATTGAATATGCTTATCTTCAAGATAGACATACTGTGACATATTTACAAGCCCCTATTGCAAACCAGAGTGTCACATTTGTTGATGCTTCGATGACATAGCAGCATTCCCCATGATTACAAAATGGCGCTAAGCCATCTTGTAAATATGCCCCTTTCCTCTGCAGTCCTCTGCGACAAAGGGGCATGCAATGAGTGTTGCAGTGGGTGTTGCACCGCAACACCCATTTCTTTTTTACGATGTCCCAGATTTACAAGGCTGGGGCAGCGCCAAAATTTAAGACCAGGGAATGGTTTTAGAAACGCGATACGAGGAGAAATCATTAATTTGTCCTCGTTTTTTTGCTCTTTCTATAAAGAGCAAATCGCCATTATTGATTGTTTATGTGCAGGATGGTGTCCCTTCCTGCACATAAATATCGCCCCTGCAGTGCAGGCACCCTTGCTACATGGTGGCAGGGTGCCTGCGGTGGCGTTAGGCAGCTTTTTTAGCGCTAGGGAAACCACAGGGGTGCGCCGTATTGTTGTAAATAAGGCACATCCCTGAGTTTTCAAAATGTGAGCACGTGGCGCTGCCAAAATTGGCACAGCTCCACACTGTGGCATTTCCTTCCCTAAGTGCTTCTAAGAGCAGCAGATAGGCTTCCTGTGTTCTTTACCTTTGTGTCTATGGGTGTAGTTGTGCCAAAGCAATAACACACACTCCTCCCCTAACTGTCTCCCCATGGTGAGAGAACAGGTTTGGGGACACAATAGCTGGCTTTGGTTGTATTGTTCTTTTCTGCTGGGTAATGCCAGCCGTTAAGGTGTCATGCCTGCCAGTGCCCTTTTATGCACTCTTTTCTTGGCCCAGGCCCATTATGCGTGGGCAGAAAATTAACAGCAAATCTTTCCTATTATAATTTAAGTAATATGCTCTGCGTGCCGCATACACAGTCATCCGTGATATTGACCACATTTGTTAACTTAGGAGTGGAGTTCCAATCGCAATATGTATGAGAATTGTTTCATAGCTTAGTAATTGTTATGGCTGTATACACCAATAAAGTGAAAAGGAATTGATAGTACAGCAGCTGTTCCGTAAACTGCGTGCAATGCCCACACGGTGGCGCTAAAATATTGGCATACGACAAATCAGTGCAAACTGGAAAGCGGTGACTTTGAGGACTCACGTTTGCCGAGAATACAAATAAGGTGGGTCGTTGTTGTGATTTGAAGAAATCGGGAACATTTGTGCCTTTAATGATACTCTGATGCCCGGGGTTCGATGACACCATGGTGTTCTTTCACTTTATTTTTTGCCTTCACAACCACACAATTTCTCAGAAACGTGGGGAGCGATCACATAAAGAGAGATGTGGATTGGATCTAAAAACATTTTTTTTGCATGTCTTTGGGGGTTCAGCCACTACAAATCGCCCGCACGGTTCGACTGGCTTTCTTCAGGGCCAGAATTATAGATCCCTAGCCACTGTGTCTCAGTGACCACACACACTCTTTGTGTCAGTGAAACGTACATAGCCCCTTTGGAGTATCTGCACAAATAAATGAATGCAGACTTGATTATTACTGGTATGCTTTTTCATCTTGGACCAGTGTCCTATTTGTGAGATGTGTTATATTCAATGCACTTCTGAGTAAAGGTAAGACCTATGCACAAGTGTTCGGGTAAAGAGCTATTTGATAATTATAATATGACAAAACTGGGTGACACTCAGTGCCCCATGCTGAAAGTGAGAACTGTAAAGTTAGAAAGATGGTGTAACACACAATTGTGCTTAGCCACATGCAGTTTTTGTGAAACATACGACCGTACTTTTCTTGGCAAACTCTAGTGACTCTAGAGCTGGGCACACCCTATAGTCACATTCTGTTAAACAAGGACAGAAACTCAAATATAAAACCCCATTTGAAGTGTATCAGCCACTTCACGCTTTAAAATTATAGATTGTTTTGCAAATAAGCTCTCAAAAGCATCCCCAAGACCCCCCTTCACCTAACTTACTTCACTAAGAGTACACACCCTTAGAGGAACAAGTCGTGCCCTCTGAGCCCTGCAGCTTGCTCTTTACTGGTCCACGTGGGGGCTTAAAGCGCACGTGCCAACATTATCACGCCTAGGTCAAGTGAAACGATGCAATTCGCATCATTTTCAGAGGTGTGTGAGAAGCCGTCAGTTCATATAGCCATCAAAAAGAAAGGGGTCATTATGTGTATAAAAGGTCTTATTTCTGTTGTGTCTAGACTAGAGCCAAACTGTGTATTATGCACAAAGTGTTTATATCCAGATGGTGATTCTCTTTGAACATAAGAACACGCCAGTATCATAATTGTCTCCCGCTGTATTTCACAGGATTACATGGTCAGTATGACAACTCTTTTTATGTTAATATGATATTTATTGCCCCTGGGGATCTGTGTTGTTATATCTAGAAGAGCTTCTCCTGGGACATGGACGCTTGGCACATTTCAGCAGTGTACCCGTGTGCACAGTGGCGGCCGGCATGGCATGCCGGTGAGCAGGTCACGCAGGTGGGGCTGGGGTCGCACATATTAAAAAAAAAATAATAATGAAACTTTCTGTTGCACCGGGTTGCTGCTCCTCTTCTCGGGAGGGAAGCACAGCCCGGCCCCACTAACCAATCACAATGCTGCATTGCAGCATTGTGATTGGTAGGCACCCAAGCTCCCCTGGCCAATCACAATGTTGCAATTCAGTGCTGTGATTGGTTTTGAGGTTCCCTGTTGGACGCTCAAACAGGGAAGTGGAGCCTCGGCCTGTCCTCCATGCAGGCTGTACTGCAGCCTGCACGGAAAATGGGAAAGGTGGCCATGACAGTCATTATGCACGTAGGAGTGGACAAACCACTCCTCCCCCTGCCCCGTGAGCAGAGCAGCCCCTCCTAAATGCCCACCCACAAAGCAGTAGAACATGTCACGAAGCATAAAATGATAACAACTTGAAGTTACTATCATTTTATGCTCCTTTGCGCTGCTTAAAAGCAGTGGGGGGTGACACTCCTCCGCCATAGCGGAGGAGCCGCCACCGCGTGTCCATATGTAATGTATTTCATCACAAACTATCTAACTCAGATCTGACCACTTTGATCTGTAATCAATTTATTAAACTCGATTGCTGTTAAATAGATTATAAACCCAGGCTATTGTCAGTGATCATGGGTTATTATAGATATTGCCTTGGAGGATGTTATCATTTAATCCTTCCTTGCGGGTTGACAATCTGAAGAGGATGGTATCATTTAATCCGTCATTGTGGGTTGTCAATCATTGCTCCTTTTCAAATAGTGTACATTCAAATTCTTTTGTGTCATTACCCAAGTGCTCAATCACAACCAATCTTAAGTCATTAGTATAATGCCCCTTGGTTATGAGGAGTCCTGCCATTTGGGTTGTGTTCTTTTACATCAAAAATGTCTATTTTATAAAAGTGTAGTATATTACAATGATGTTTGAAAATTCTTGTCTTTACTTTTCTTCCCGTCCTACTTGTGAGATGTTCTCCACATTCATGTTGGGTTATGATATAAAATACTGTAACAAAGGCGAAGTACTGTCCCATGTTCATTGGTGGTGTGATCGTTCTTTGATTTATTTTTTGAGGTTTTATATGTGCTGTTCTTTATCTGTCACACTTGCATTTCAGTCAAATTAGCATTCTCCTTTCCTGCCCAAACCAACACACTCTAGGTTAACAAGCAGGGAAGCAGCAGGGCACAGACTGTCTGTATGACACCATTGCAGGGGTGAACAATAATTTACTCCAGTTAAATTACATGCAAACATGAATGTCAATTCACCAAAATGCCAGGGGTAGCGAAAGTGACTTAACATGCCCCTTCCCTTTCACTTTCACTCACACATACACATGCTTGTACATACACACACATTCACACATACATACACACACACACTGCCTACACATGCACACACATTCACACATACACACCCTCTTTCTTACTAAACACACTCAAAACTGCAGGCATGTATAGTAACATACATACATTTAAAAGCCTTTCTTTTATTACCACAGCTGCCAGGGAAAGTCATATTCCAGCTATTTGTACTGCATTTTTGATTAAACTAACAACAAATAATGTAATATTATTCACTATTAGTAAAACAAAAAAACAAAAAACAAAAATGAGGTGAGTGAATCCCTCACTGACGTCCAAAAGGACGAGCTGCTTCTGTTCCTGACGCTGATTTGTCACTGCCAACGCTAATGGTGGCAAGCGCAGTGCCAGGAGTCACACAGGGCATGCGAGGGGTCGCAGCAGCGACCCCTGGTCACCCCTAAATGACGTTCATGCATTCAAATGAGACAGAAGCCCCTTTGAATGATTCTCGACAGTAAATTCGATTATTAAATTGTCTTTGATGAATTGCTACACCGTTCTGGAACGCCAGTAAACAAACCGTGCCATTTTATTTGTCCTTGAATTGCCCTCAACAAATCATGTTCAGGGCAGAGAAACTGATTTGATCTCAGAACTTTCTGCCCATCTTTTGGTCAATGCGTTTAGCTATCAGGTGTCTCCAACGGATGGCCCTGGGCGGACCCAGTGCACATTTCTAGGACATGTGCAAGAAGGGGTCATCCTGAAAGTCAGATACAGATAATTTCTCTGGAAACTTTGTTGAATGCCCCTGATGTCTTCCGAAAGATAACGCCTGATTTTTGTTCCCAACAGAATCGGAATTTAGAGAAATGTTTTAGTTTATCTAATCACAAAAGGGATTGAATTTCAAATCCAAAATAACAGGCGGATTTGTAAAGCGCACGATTACCCGAAGGTGTCCTGGCGCTGAATAACAGATGGTTATTGTTACCCAACTCAATGGTACTCATTTTATCGACCTCAAATGGATGAAAGACTGAGTGGACCCACCAGGATTTGAACCTGTGACCACGAGGTCGAACACAGGTCTCTGCAGTGGCTGCTTTAGTCCACGGAACCACCAGAGATAGCAAAATAACTATTGCAGGAACATTGTAGCTTTCTTTTCAAATGGATTGTTAATACTGCAACATTATAATCCTGAAATTAAAGCAAAAAAGAAACGAGAAATAGATAAAACCACTCCACTGTAACTGACGTTAATATTTAATCTGTAATATATTAGGTTGGATTCTGTAATTTTTTGATGGTTGATTTTTTAACTGAGAAAAAAACTACAATATAAATGAGTAAGCATATTTTCTTATAGGTATAGCCGTATGAAAGCAGAAATTCGGTGGAAAGGGTCTAAAGGTTTCAGGAAATGATGTGCTGAAATATTTATCCTTTTTTACCGAAAGATGGAGAGAGATTAAATGGAATTTTGTATTTTAATCCCAAAAATGCAGGCATCTGTACTGGACCGATGCAGGGACAAACCGAATAGAGGTGGCCCTGCTGGACGGAAGATACAGGAAATGGCTCGTTTCATCTGAACTGGACCAGCCAGCAGCGATTGCTGTGAATCCTAAACTTGGGTAAGATTTGTTCTCATCAGCATGTGGGCTACATATGATAGGGCAGCAAATACTCAACTGCCAACAGTTCTAAAACAAGCAACATCAAGGCAATTGGGTCTGGGGTGCATTTTCAGTCCTGACCAAAACATTAAATAAAATCCTGCTGCTCTGAAAAAAGAAACAAATAACAATTGCTTTAAAAAAATATAAACTAGAGAATATAATGCATCTGTGAGATAATTTCATGTAGCATTGAGATGTAAAATAGTCCCTCATGCATTAAATACAAACACTCTTTAGGAGGCTTAATGACACACCAAAGAGTCATAGCATGAGATGACAAAGTAACAGTCCTCTGCATAAAGCCAAAATCCAATCTTTTCTTAAAAAAATAAATGGTAACAATAGTTTCGCTGAAAAGTGCACCGTCCAGGCAGAACTAAAAATAAAGTTGCAAAGCACAGGGAGGCCTCTATGAATTCATCGTCCCCCAGATAAAGGTAGCAGATGGGAGATTAACCCCTAGTAACAGCCTGTGTCATTTTAGTGATAAACCCGAGTTGTAGTGCTGAGAGTTGCATAGCACCTTCTGACACCCTAGATGTCAAATACTTTTTCAATCTAGCTCAATATCTTTTTGACAAAATGGAAAAGATGTTATTTAATGCCATATGTGGAGACTCATCTTTTCACCCAATCCAGAAGTTGAGACTGTGCATTCAGTCGCTACTTCGGTCTAACAAAGGCCCTCGGTGGCATGCTATGACAGAGTTCAGGGTACAAACTAAGAACTCTGAAAACAGGCCCCAAGACTTTTTCAAAAGATTCAGGATTAGAAGCATGGCTTAATCTGGACAGCCTTGTTAACATCCATTCATTTGTAATCAATAAACACACCCCAGCACCCCATCCCCACCCAGGAATGTAGCAAGGATGCCATGCACTCTGGTGCATGTAATGGGGAAATCAACATTTAACTGCTTTTGGGGTAGTACAAATACTGTATTTGCCAGAGTTCAGTGGGCACCTGCACCCCCTGTACCAATGGCAGATACGCCTCTGTCCCCACCTGTCCCCGCCTTGAAAAGGAGAATACTGTTCTCATTTTGCCATGAACGCAGAGGGTGCAGTAACATGCCAAATCTGGCTGGCGCTTGAATTCAAGAGGGCCCAAGTTAAAATATTGAAAATCCAGTACTTGTATAGCGCATGGCTCACCCCATTGGAGTATCGCAGCACTGGGGGCCGTTGGGAAGATTAAGCGAGCTATTGCCCAGAGTCGCATGGTGCTGGGCAGACCCCTGCTGCCAGAGCTGGGGATCCAACCATGAACCCCAGTGTCTGGTGTCAGTCACCCTAGCCGCGGCGCCACACCTCTCCCAATCTTTAATCAGAGAGGCAAGAGGGGTGCGATTTTTAATGGGATTCAAGATTACTGCTGTTCCCCACCCAGTCCTGTAAAGTTAGCAGTACAGCACAGCAGCAGTTCCCTTTAACCCTTGTAAAAAGACTAGCATTTTAGAGGTAAAAGTACTTTCAAAATCTACAGGAGGCCATGGAGGCACTTATACCAACATTAGCCATAAGGAGTGATCAGAGCAGCGGGCTCTTCTCCAGAGTCTGCATAGATAAACACTAGGTACCGAGGGGGTTCAGGATTCATTCGGCAAGTATTAATCACAAGTTATGCAATACATGAAGAAAGTACTTAAAAGATACCATTTTGTCCTTCTTCACATGCACTCCTTGATGTAGATAACTCCAAGAACTGAAAGTGAAATGCATTTGTTCTATGCAGCAGAACATAAAAACAGTGATCGGTAGAAAGATTGAACATTACCTCAGTCACTGGTAATCCCTTTGAGCTGGGTTGAAGCCCAGTGTTAGTTTTGCTCACTGCCTCACCACAGGCAGGGAGCGACCATATCCAAATCAGCCTTGGTCCCATTCCAGGAGGTACAGTCCTTCTGCTTTGCTGGTCCACACAGGCCCCCCTTCCCCCCCACACCCCACGATCAGGAACAAAGGCAACCACAGGCTGGTTTTGACTTTGTTTGGCCTCATCAGCCTCAGTACAGGAAGCTTTTTTGTCCTCTTACAGTCACCATTACATCTTCTACAGAGTTTGTGGAAGGATCACTGACATAGTTCAAGCATTTGCCCAAAGTCCACTTGAGATAATCACAAAGACTATTTAAAGCAAGGGCATTGTTCAGACCTTCCCAATAATACTGACGTTTCCTCATTGACCAATACCCTATTCTATGAATTGCCCAGTTTATAGTCTAGCAAACCTATCATTAGTCTTTGCTCGTGAGCAGTATATCTGCTTGAATCGCTTCTTGAACTCTGAAGTTGAAAGCGTATCCTTTTCTCTGTGTTGTGATTTCAGGCTCATGTACTGGACTGACTGGGGAAGGCAGCCGAAGATTGAGTGTGCCTGGATGGACGGTCAGCAAAGGCGAGTTCTGATATCAGAAGACCTCGGCTGGCCGACGGGCCTTACCATTGATTATTTAAACAATGACAGGATCTACTGGAGTGACTCTAAAGAAAATATCATCGAAACCATGAAGTACGATGGTACTGAAAGGAGAACTGTTTTAATTGGAGGTAAAGATACAGGGCCTGAATTGAAATCCTAAATAACATTTTAGCTTCTCATTCAAACATCACTTAATCAGGAAACACATAAAAAAAGAAATAGGAGAATCCACATCAGTAAAGCCTGCTGCCCACTTTCAAAGCAACAGGGGTTCTTTCTTTTTAGTCTAATGTGTCAACCATATACTCAGTTATGAGCATACATTTGTCACATTACCGTGAAGCAGCAGCACACTAGCAAACAATAGTAAGTGAGTCAGAGGAAAATTCATTTGTAGTCTTGCAAGTTCATATTGTCTTCTGCAAATCCACCCACTTTACTTCTCTGGTTTGCCATCTGCTCAGGTCACTCATTCATCTGCTCAAGATCACAATAGCTATATAATTACCTTGACGATGCTGCAGTACACAGTGAGGAAGCAATATTTTGGTAGGTCGATATTTCGACTGTGATATAGTAACCTATAACCCATCGGTGCAGCCTCTGCAGTTGTACTGATGGCAGGGTTATGGCGGGCCCACTGACCAACGCCTACATCTCTCTTCTACTAGCCAATGAAATTACAGGGGGTCTATTTTCTTTGCCTGCATTAGGGACATTGGTGCACTTGATAACCCTCTGGTTGGAGTGTTGCAAATGAATAACATTCCCTAAGGGCATACCTATGCAATTAGTTGTGTCCATCTGCATGTGGAGCTTGGCGCATCATTTTTTTTAATCAATTTGTTACTTTTCCAGTTTTAATTTGCCTAAAGATTATTTCACCAAATGTCAAGGTAGCCACCGCCTCCTTCCTTATGCAGATTCCATTCGCAGTAATCTGCCAGTGTGCCATCTGGACCTCTCTGCTCACCGGCACCAAAAGTTAAATGTGGGCATACGTATGCAATGACTGATGTGAAGTGTGGCAGTCATTCCTATTCCCAGGGGAGAATAGATCATCCATTAAAGCCAGGCTGATGAATAGCGACCACACGCATGCTTTGTAAATTTGGCTCATATGTCTCTGTGCCACACAATTTAAAGTGTGATTATGTCTTAAAACACATAATTAAAACACCCTATGTAACCCTAGAATACATGGTCAAAGGTTGTACACTATAACATTTGAACAGACATTTGCAATGTAGGAACTAGACTCAAGTACATATGATTTGCTTTGGAACAGCCTTGTTTGTTTTTATTAATTTTAACCCCTTGCGTGCTGCCGTCGGCCGCACGCCTTAACCGTCACGGTTAAGGCGTTAAGTTTCGCAAACTTTGCTGATAATGTTTGTTGCTACATGTTAGTTTTGATTTTGCTTGCAGAAAGTAGATCACCGTCAGGCTGCGTAGTCCAAACAGAGTTGGCAGTTTATCATGTATTTTCAGTAGTTACCTACATTTTGGTTCCTCACGTGTTTTTTTGTGTTTGATAAGACCTCGGAAATCCTTATAGCCTGGATGTCTTTGAAAGCCATCTCTACTGGACAACGAAGGAGAAGGGAGAAGTGTGGAAAGAGGATAAGTTTGGGAATGGAGGAAAAACCAAAGTGCTGACCGTGAACCCGTGGCTCACGCAAGTGCGAGTCTACCATCAACACCGGCACAACCATTCAAGTAAGTTCCTTTGATTCACAATGTGATGCAAGGGATTTAAAAATATGAACCTATAAACTGAACATTTAAATAAACACACTCAACACAAACGTCCTATGAAAAGCAAATAACATGGCTTAAAGTATCATTCATAAAAACAATGCCACTAAAAGCACAACAACAATTGTGAACCCATTAAATAGCTGAAATACTGTGGGCAAAATGTAGGCAAAATCCATGACACAATTCGCTTAAAATGGGGAGTAACAGGTAGTTGTAGGCGTACATCTAAGATTAGAAAACATGACCACATATTTGAAATTCTCAAAGCCCACAGGCACTCTACTTAGAAAGATATGAGTTTTCCCTATTTCCAGATGTATGCCTGTGCCTTACAGACGTGGTCCTGCACCCATTTCACAGGAAGAGAGTTTGATGAGGGGAGAATTTTGGTCCTTTTTCTCTTTTTATGGCCCACGTCGATAACATTTTTTCATTTGTTTAAATCCTTTTGTCTGCATCCTTTGAAAAATATGAAAATGTTAAGGGCACTTTCCCACTTTAACTGCACACCTGACAACATTTTAATGGCAAGAGCAAATTTAGGCATCCATGATTCTGGCTCTGGAAGTCAACAGAAAATCAATTCAACTGGTGTATAATCCGCCATGGTATACAACATTTCCACTTGCAAAGACTCAGGAGTAGACTCAGGCGTTCCTTATTCTGCAAATCAAAATGTGTCATTTGCGAATCCAGGTAAACCTTTCTGGGCATTCATATTCAATTGAGCGCATCCATTTTTTTTAGAATTTGCTCTTATGTTTTGAGGACCATGTCCATTTCAAGTGATCTAAAATAGTCCACATTAATTTGTCCACTAGCTTCAGTAAAATCAATGTGTGTGATTGAGGAAGTGAAATCACAAGAACAAGTGCAGTCAACCAGAATTAAAGTTTTCAAAAGCCAGAAACAGCTCTCTTCTAACTTAGTACCACAAAGACCATTCAAGTTGAATTTTTCAGGCAAAACAAGTATGATCTCTTCATTAGTAGGAAAGCTCCAGAAAATACATTTCCAAACATGATTAGCCATGTCATTATCTGTCCCTCTTGAGGGAACATGCTGTTCTATCAGTTTCAGCTCAGCCTTTCAGTGGAATAAGCTCGAGGGGAAACTAATACCAAACAATGCCAACTGAAATGTACAATGAAAAAATGGTGTCAGCCAAAATATTTAAAGTACTTTTTTTACTGACATTTGATTGAATGATTTATTTTCCAGTTTCCAACCCCTGTAAGGATGTCTGCTCCCACCTGTGCTTGCTGCGACCAAGAGGATACTCGTGCTCTTGTCCACAGAGCTCACAGTTTATTGAAGGCAGTGACACACAATGCGACGCAGGTAGATCTACCATCAAAGTGCAGACATCTAATGAGGATTATAATTTTTTGGGTATCATTTAGACATGCAATCTTGTGATGGTGGGAAGTATGATTTGTTTGATAGCGGGGGTTACTGTTTTATACTTTAGGTTGCACTTCACACATTCACATAATAAGCGTTGATCACGTACATGACTAACGTCACTCTCTCATTGCTTATGGCAGTCTGAGAAATACCCACATTAATTGAACTAAAACATAAATATTTTGCAGATTGCAAAAATTGATGACTCTCAAATGCGTGTGAGTGGAAAACAAAGTCTTATTTGTGTGCGACTGATGTATCTGATTTATCATTGAATCCAACCACTTATGTTTTTCACTTTTTCCTGAGTCAGATGAAATCATAGAAATTTAGGCCGTAGTTCTTGAAACTGTTCCTCAGAATTCCACACAGAGAATTATTCATACGGATGCCTTGAAGCTTTTCTCACTTTGTGATGCGGTGTCCGCTAGATTCCTTTGTTGTATATTGTATAAGGTTTCTTTCTCCTAGTCCATCTAACGCATCCCTTGGCCTTTCCTTCTCCAGATGTTTCCATTTTTGACCCCATGATCCATACCTTACCTTTCCTCTCCCTCCTTACTCTTCCCTTCTCTTCCTGCACCTTTCTCTTCCCTCACATTCCTTCCATTGGTTAGCCACAAATCATTTTTAACTCACCTCATCTAATCCTTATCCCACCTTTCATTGTCTCCTTCCAATATTTTCAATTCCCATTTCTCATATTTTCCCTCACTTAGGTACCCCGCTCACTCCTTCCAATACTTGTTCACCCTTTTCTTCCTTCTCATTCATTCCATAACCCACTTCTCACACAGTGTCCAATGCTAACAAACTAGTGTCTTTATTAATTGCCAAATTTTCCCTATTCTCTCCCTCTTTCATTTAGTGCTTCACAAAACTCTGAAGAAGAGGTTAATACAATAGTACATGTTGCAGATGTCAATTCCTTCATAATTTAAAAAACATCCCGCTGTTGTCAGATAAGTTAATGCCTGAAGTTTAGAAAGCGACCCAGTTAGATTATGCATTGTGACCTGGAAAGGTTTCTTGTAATGGTTTATACACAGCTTTTTACATCAGTGACATCTTGAACGTCCCTGATTGGCATTATTGCTCACATGCATGCAGAGTCTGTTTTCACTCTAGCATAAGTGATTAATGCATGTTCCCGTATTTCTTTGAGCTTTTTTTGCTTTAAGGAGCAGTCACAAAAAAGTCTCCCTAGCTGCTCAGTGCTGCAGTGTGCATCAGCAGACACATACCTTATGTATCATCTTAGATTGACACTACAGGGGTCACAAATACATTGGGAACAAAGGTGCACATTATGATACCGGTGGGACCCGGTGCATGGATGTTTGAAGAATGCCTTTTTTTAGACTGTAGCTTGTGCTGTAGCCCTTTTCCTGGCCGCAGCACAGGAAGCAGTCGAAAAAGGCATTTTACGACCGCCTACACTGCGGTTTGATCAAAATATGGCGGATAGGACAGCCGACTCCTTCTCGCCCGGTATCACTCCTGCTTCATTGGCGGCCACACGAAATGAGCCCCAATGTAATGAATGGTAACATTGACCAATGGTGCGGTGGAGGAAGTACAGAGTCAACATTTGATGACTATATACAATCCTACAAGCTTTACTCTTAGAACATCTGAAAGCAGAGCAAATAAAGTTTGAAAATATTGTCCAGTAAAATTATTTTGTACGCATTCCATTGAAGCAGTGAGGTCTCAGCTGACTCCAGTGTTGCAAATGTGTGCCATGCAGCTTCCAATGCATAATAATAATGCACACAGACCTGGTCCTGATGAATAGACCTGGTGATTTAGATTTAGTTGATACCTTTTATTGTTTCTGTATTTTATAATGTTCAACATATTGTAAGAACATGTGTTGAATTGTATGATATTACATGAAACTGCTCACAGTTGGGTAGAAGTAATTTTCTCTGTATCTAATGCGTGCAAATCTTATCATACGTTACTTACTGTGGGGACCTGCTCCAATAAAGAAAATAAGCAATTGAAATAAAAAAAAACATATAAACCCTATTGTATTCGGTAACTGCAGTTTTTTATGTTCACTGCAAATATGTTGAAGTACTCCAGAAAGAAATGCAAAATAGCATTTATCTTCATAAACTGCAAAGAAATAGGGGAAGGGAGGCAATAATTTGTACCAAAATTATAAAAAAGTGGGACGGAAGCAAAAATCCATAAATGAAGGTCCCGGCCGAATCTCTTCCACCTCCCTGCTCTTTCACAGCAAAATGCAAACAGAATGACCTTGGCTGCATGTATTCTGCGTTTCTCATTTTTATGTTATTGTAGAATTAACTGAGGTATGGTGTGTCCCTGTTATAAATTTATCATGTAAACGAATGGCTTGCTGTTGGTCAGGCATGAATGTTTCATATACCCTAGCATGTACTGAGAAAGCCTCAGCACTTCCACCCCTAGCATTAAAAGTACAATATGCATGTCTTGCTTTGCCGAATGGGCCCATTTAACATGTGCATGGCTTCCCATTTCCTCAGCCATCGAACCTCCCCCTACAATGCCACCAGCATGCAGGTGTATGCATGGAGGAACGTGCTCCATTGACGGTGATCTCCCGAAGTGCAAGTAAGTCCAACTGCTGCAATATTGCCAATAAATGACCCAGTAAGCATTGACGGCCAGCAGTGGAAACCATTCCCAATGTATTGTTCTGTGTGAGCATGGTATTGATTTGATTGATTTGATTTTGTAATTTATTGAGAGCTCGAATGCCCGAGGGCATCTTGGCGCTGTAAGAGACCCACTGCCTGCCAGTAGACGTAGTGCCTTTCTGAATTAAGACGAGAACAGCCAGGTTTTCAGGTTTTTGCGGAAGGACCATAAGGAGGGGCTATTTTTGAGTTCTGCAGGGAGCATGTTCCAGGTTTTTGCCGTATTACCTATGAAACTTCTCCCCCACCTCAGCTGGTATTGGACAAAATATCGAGGATAAATATAGGGAGACATATATATCAGAAAAAAATATTGTGGTACAAAAATACTGTTATCAGTGTGAAGGGGGAAGAGGTAATGTAGGTGTGGGCTCATCATCCTCAAAAATCATAAAGTATACTGTAGAAATCAATGAAGTCTCGTAGACAGCTCTAGTAGATGGTATTTTAGTCTTCAAGTTACATCTTGGTAAGTCCAATGTAAGTCTTAATATAAGCCCCACCAGGAGCAGACTCCTGGCTGCTCAGCCCATCTTCTCCAACTGCTCCCCCTTCAAGTACAAACATCCATAACATTCCAAATGACATCATATAGGTAGAGCATCAGGCAGAGAACCAGGGCAAGGGAGATGCATTACATAAGAAGCAGATTACTACACATCTTCCCCTTTATAATATTTAACAAAATGAAATAGTATACACATATATAAACATAGGAAGAGAAGATAAACATTCCAGAAGTAAACGTAAAAGAACACCATAATAACATGAGCCAAACTCTCCTTCTGTAATAATAATAATAACAATAATAATAATGTAAAAGTAATGCACTAATGAGAAAATAGTAATGTAAGTAATAAAATAGCCTACCATATGTAATAATAATAATAACGATGCGATAGTAATAATGTAAGTAATAAACAGTAAGACAGCCTTCTCTATGTAATAATGATAATAAAAATGACATAGTAAATGTAGTAATAGTAATGTAAGTAATAAAGTAGTAATATAGAGGTCGTAAACTTAAACAAATGGCAGGACTAGGGAATACCATACACCCTCTACTGCACACTCTATAATATACTGTCCACTTACCTAGAACACCCTCTACTGCATACTATTGCAGGACCAGGGAAATGTACATATCCTCTAATGCACCTATTATAATGTTCAATCTGCATACTATTGCAGGACCACACACGCATTAATACACAGTGGCCTCCCAATAAGAGAACACATACCTCTTCGTAAAGGGGGAATCCACCTCCCTAAAAACCACCACACACAGTAACCCAAGGGGGAATCCACCTCCCTATAAAACACCACACACAGTAACTCAAGGGGGAATCCACCTCCCTATAAACTATCACACACAGTAACCTCCCAAGGGGGAATCCACCTCCCTTTAAACCACCACACACAGTAACCCATGGGGGAATCCACCTCCCTATTGCCACACACTCGCAGTAACCTCCCAAATATTTGTAAAGAGGGAATCCACCTCCCTATAAACCACACACTCGCAGTAACCTCCCAAATATTTGTAAAGAGGGAATCCACCTCCCTATAAACCACACACTCGCAGTAACCTCCCAAATAATTGTAAAGGGGGAATCCACCTCCCTATAATAATACTGTAAAATGAAAACCACATTGAGTATCAATTTAGAATGACACGTTGCAAATCAAAAGCAGATGTACATAACATTGGCAAATATCACCAAATTCAATGCAGTGTCACTGAGTGACTTAGCCGTCATCACATGCACCACAACAAACGAGTGAGTGACTTAATACTTAATCATCTCACACAGTACAGTTCTGGGTTTCTTATTTCCTTTGATCCGCACTCTAACTCCTTATAGCAATATTTCATCACTGTTCCAGTTCTGAATCCTCCTTTCTCTCCGAGTGAACTAGCTAATTCCTTTTCTTTGTGCAATTGCGCACCATAGCCAGAAGATGGCGTTGTTGCACTAGTTCTAAGTTTTCCAAAGCGGCATTATCGGTAATATGTAGTTTTTAATTAGTGTAAATGACAGCACCTGTGACGATGTTCAGGCAGCAAAGCTCATGGCAACCCTCACATTAAAATCATCTTTATCACCAGTCCTTGACTCACAAAATTAACTCTGATGGCAATCCAGGTCAGGTACAGAGCACAGAGACACAACAACAAACTGGCGCCTTCTTGCAATTCCATTTCCATGTCAATGCCATGGACCATGGGGCTGACTGCCATCCTCGTCGCCAATGTAGAAATCAATGAAGTCTCGTAGACAGCTCTTGTAGATGGTATTTTATTCTTCAAGTGACATCTTGGTAAGTCCAATGTAAGTCTTAATATAAGCCCCACCAGGAGCAGCCTCCTGGCTGCTCAGCTCATCTTCTCCAAATGTTCCCCCTTCAAGTACAAACATCCATAGCATTCCAAATGACATCATATAGCTTGAGCATCAGGCAGAGAACCAGGGCAAGGGAGATGCATTACATAAGAAGCAGATTACTATTACATATACTCTAACTGAAGAGCCTTACCCTCTTAACTTGGCTAAACAGGAATACTGTACCAGGAACACAAATCATGCTTTTTATATGTAAACCCTTACCCACCAGGGTTGCCCCTTGGTGGCATGCTTCACCATTAAGTTCCTACCTGTTCTTCTGCAGAAAGAGGCATGTTGTCACCTGTGAACTGCACGGGAGCACTAGATGGGATTCAACCAATGTAATAGCGAGTTAAAACTTTACCAAAATGATCGAGGGAATCGCAGCCCTTGGTCCAGCATGAATGATAGTCAATGCTAATGCATCTTTGTTCAGAAAACAACAGAGAAAAAGTAGTAAAAGGTTCAGATTGTCAGATAGAAAATAATGTTATTACTTACCCCATGGTATGCAAGTTATTGTGGCGTTTGTCTTTACAGTTGTGTTCCTGGCTACTCCGGAAGCTACTGTGAAATCGGATACTCTCGGGGTGTCCCTCCTGGAACAGGTAAGTCAAGACACCATGTTACAAGAAGCACTGTCATGTGCAGCACACTTACATCACTAGTTATCGGTCACATTCCCCTCGTTAGAGTGCTTTAAACCTCTCTTTTATGTTGTGTGTTTTCCCTTACAGCAGCGGTAGCAGTGTTGCTCACAATGATTGTCATCATAGTCATCGCAACTCTTGCCGTTGGCTCTTTCTTCAACTACAGAAAAACTGGCTCTCTTTTACCACCACTTCCCAAGTTACCGAGGTAGGTCTGACATGCATACTTCTCTGGGGAGAAAATGATAACATCTATGCTGTTTCCACATATTATTGTTATTGCTTAGAGGAAGACTTTTTTAAGGTCATGTGAACCTTATAGCTTGAGAACCTGAAAAATATATCCAAGAATAAGGTGCCTTTGTGTCAGCGAGTACGGAGGAAGGACGGAATAGTCACCGAAGAAGGGTTAACTTTTTTCAGTCAATGAGAACCCGCTTGAATGTTGTCTCCCATCCACAGTGTTCAGGACCTGTGTGGTGCACTGGTTCGGGTCAAAATGGGACCAGACAGGCATAGCCTGACAGTATTTTCCAGACAACGCAATGGCTTAGGTATTAATAGCTGTTCATGGCTATGAAGTAATTTAAATCAATTGGTGGCAAATTACTAATTTGCTTCCGAAGGATTATACAAATTTGCACATAGGATATGCTATATGACCTAGTCTTAAGACTACCCTTTTTTTTAAGGATAACTCAGCGACTATCTGATGATAAATTAAGATATAGTAAAGAATGCATGAAAGATCTGCAATAGGTACCTGGAATATATGACAGAAAAGTTTTTGTTTGCACATGTGCAGCTGTGTGTTTTTGATGGACTAAAACCAAAGTCTGACGCACTCAAGATTTATTGACCAAAGGAGGAGACAGATACTTTATCTGCCTCCTTCTACATCCTATTGTGCTCTGTTGAAGTAGGCGAGAAAGTGCTCTCTGCATATGCCATACCTTGTAGATACTGCCATGTTCTTCTTTTGGTGATCTAATCTTATGGATGGGAAAATTTGCTAAGTCTTCCACCTTGAAACCTTAATCATTTGTTTCTGTCAGCTTTGCAAACCACAGAGTGAAGTTAAAAAAACAAATGCTCGCAAAAATGGGGCTCTGTGCTGTGGTGGGAATGTTCCCTCTGCAGTGCCTACCCTGAATGTGTCTCTGCGTTCATTTCCTTAAAACCGGGCAGCACATCCCTCTTTTTTCAGCCCCAAGAGGCCTCAGGAAAGGTAGACCAACAAGGGGCTCTTGTGTTACCCCACTGCTACCCAGGCAAAAGCATGGAAGTACAATTACCTTCACCCACTGTACCACCCATAATGGAATGTACATCCAGATGCACTGTATGTTGGTGGTGAAGTGAAACTACACATCGGACAAAGTCTGGGAAATTCACCGACTACACCCAGGTTCCCAGGAGTAGGGAATCAATTTGCTCTATCATATTTGGTATTAAATCACTATTCCAAAAATCCCTGCATTTTGTGATATTTTATTTCCTGAGACCATATCAGTTTTACTCTGGTAGTGGGAGAGAATAGTAGTGTATCAGTCTCACTCCAGTTCCCCAATGCTCTGCATATTTCATAATCTTTCTTGACTTCCGCTCCATAGTTCCCCCAGATATGTGCTTGTTGTCCATGTGAAAGAGCAAAGCTGACTCAAACCCACTACAAAGTTGATTTGCATAAATTCCCAATTCACCATTTGTAGTGATATTTTGATTTATGGTAAAACCAGCATGTGCCAAGTAATCTAAATCTGTGATGTGATAACATTGGCCCACACCATGCAAAAGCGTGTGGCATTTTCACAAACAGAAGGCTGGTGGTAATCGAGCTAAAATGTGTAAATGGGTCGTAACTCTCTTACAGCTCATTATGCCTCATCTCAGACCACTAAATCATGAGGGAAAGCCCTGTCGGATGGTATTTTCACCACATGTTTTCATGCTTTATCATCAAAAGCTATATCCTTGTCTGCAGCTTGCTGTATAGCTAAAGCATAACATTCACAAAAAAGAGGTTGTTTCTCTAGAAACTAGGCACAAGTTGGGTATCAAGGTCAGCCGCGGTCGGCAGTAGGAGTTCCTGCAGGGCGGAGACGTGGGGAGGGGGAGGGGCAGGGTGGGGGGTAGTAATGTATGGATTACGGAGTTTAACAGGTAAGTAAACATATAAATAAATAAAACGAATTTCGTTGGGCGCACTGCATCGCATTTGGTTTGCATGATAATGAGTAGAGAGCTGTCTGCTTTCAGCCACTTCATCAAGTTTCCTCAACTTTCTAATGTTTAAGAAGGTGAATTCGGATAATTTTGCAGATCATTACTTGATATGCCATCTAAGTATTTCTGTTCCCCATATGGAAAATGCTCTTTACAATACCATGATTACTAAAGTTATTTATTGTTTATTCTTTAGTTTAAGCAGTTTGGTGAAGTCGACAGAGAACAGCAGCAGTAATGGGGTTACATTCCGATCTGGCACAGACATTACTATGGACGTTGGCATGTCAGGCTTTGGTGCAGACTCAACCATAGACAGAGCAATGCAACTGGTAAGTTGGAATCTGCAAATACATGTTTGGTTTTTATGTGTTTCTATAGGAAGAATAAAGCATATATTAAAATGTAGTAACATCACATTTTTAGAATGCTTTTGTAGAGTAACATGGTCTATACCTCTAAATAATGTGTGCATACACAGATTGCATACCTAGAGCGACCACTGCACTCCAGGTCATTACAGACACTGTTTCCAGTTCAAAACCTTTCAATTACAAATCAGTGTTTTCAAGTGCATTAGTGTAATTTGTTCAGCGGAAGCTAAACAAGACGACTCAGTTCCCCAATTATATTAGACTGTCTCAGAAAATTCCAGGACTAGGTATAGAATCAGACATGGTATGGAAGGTGGTGGTTATCCTCGGTGTACGCCAAATAATTCATAATTTAAGTCAAAATTAGTTTAGAGGTAGTCTGGCTCTTGCATTGCATGTGGCAAGACAAATTCTAATTTAAACGTTTTCACAGTTCAAAAATGTTTCAAGCCATAAACAATGTCATATCTGATGACTTTGCAATATAAAGAAAATAAGTCTTTCTTTCTTTAAAAATAATGACATTTTTAAAGGTATAATTTCTGAGAATATTTTCTCATCCTCCTACTGTCTTAGCAGAGTCCAACAGAAGTCCAAGAAGTACAAATCCAGAGTTCTTTCACCCCATACAGGCATTCATCAGTAAGCTAGGCCCTCTATCCTATTCTATTTCTCCAATTTGTCTCAAATTGTCTTCCATTGTGCAATGGTTTAAAAATGGAGTTGGAGAGTTAAAGAAAGTGGGAACATCTACTTAGTCCAAGAATGCAACATCACCGATCCATCCCTTATTGACTCTTCCTTGGGCTGGACAAACCTCCTTTGATGTATTCTAGAAATTTCAAAGAAGGTGATTTAAACTATGGTTTAGAAGAACATATCTGCTGAGATTACCTCCTGCAGCCAGAATTGGTTTCTTCCCTCCAAGATTTAAAGGGAGCTGACCAGCGACTGGTGCCAGAGGTCTACCGGCTCTTTATTTGCCTTTGTAAAAACACAATTTCTAGGCTTATTAGAGATAGGCACTTTATGGAGATTTACTCTCACCCCTTCTCCTCCCAGGAGAAGGCTACTCCCACCCAATGGGCCTATTTCCCTGAGGAAGGTTTTGATCAACCAGCTGCCCAGCAAAGTAATTAACTTGCCCCAGCACTGTAGTTCAAAACCTGGATCTCAAGGCAGACACAAGGACATTTTTACGATTTTAAAACACCAGAGCGAACTCGTTTAGGCAACAAATGGCACAGAATAAGGGTTGTGATCCAGAAAAAATTTGGGAAAAATATGCCAGCAGCTTTTCTACTTTGAGGGTCATCACTATGACATGGACACACTTTTTACATAGACTCAGAGCAAAGACAATACAAGTCCAACCACACATTAACGTGATGTAGTATTCCACCCTTCTACATAAGTTCTTCAGTGAGCCACATAGACTCAGGAAGGGCAATACCAATGCTATAATACAGTGCATTACAATAAACTGTAGGTTCAAACATGAAGTGAACAAATATACTCCGGGCCAATACTCACATATGTATTTTGATTTTTCTTCTGAACTTTAATAATCACTGCATGATGAAGTCTGATGTTTAATATGACTCAAAGTTTGAATATTCAAGTGTGTGTTAAGCACTGACCCTGCTTACTAGTGATCACCTGGAAGTTACATCATTCCCTTCAGATGGTACTCACAAGTAGACAATTTTGAGGGTCACATCTGGTGAATGAGTTCTTTTCTATATGAAATACAGATATTGCTATGCACCAAAGAATTCTGAAACAATGTGAAGGGTATTTGAATCCCTTTTGAAGATCAAGGAACTCTAAATAACATGAATTGCGTACACTGATGCTTATTATCCCAGTGACGTTGGAGGAAAACCAATCCTGCACATATTGTTAAAGCCCATCAATGTCCTTTCTTGGACTCTAGGATTCATATCTGTTGTCATGCCTATGCACACTACTAACCATTCCTTGCTCTCTCTACTATGAAAGGTAACATTTGCAAATTTTATATTATCATCTATGATTCTGATATCCCCTCAAGACACTTTAGCTCGGATATTTCTATACTTTGCTCACTTTTTCCTAAAGTTTACCAGTTACTTCCTCTCTTTGTACTATCATAGTACTTTACCACTCGCTCAATTAATCTAGGATTGATTTACAATCTCTTCCATGTAAATTAAGGTCTCTTTTAAGTGATATCTAGCCACACTCCTTAACTGACTCACCAAAACAAGCATAGCATGATGGAGTAAAGTCTTAAATGCTAATCACACTTCACTCTTCTAAGCACCTTTAGCATAGTAATTCCTTTGGCCACTGAGAATAAGGCCAATGTAAGAAAAGCACACATTTTGCTGTCTATTCGACAAATAGCACTAGTATCAGCCTATGAAATCTTAAAAATATACTTTTACTACGTTAAGCCGATTTTCAAAATTGTTTAAGTGAACATAAATGATTTGATGATTGTGAAATTTCCATGCATTATACTGAATTAACTAATACTGTTTTCAATCAATGTATGATATACTTTTTTTTACTGGTTTCTAAATGCGTTTGCTGTTAGCTACAATTGACAGTTTGCTATGTGAAGTTGTGCTGTAAGCAATCTTGTTTCCTCATACATTCACTCACTGTCTTACTCACTCCATCACTCCTGCTATACCCACTCACTCTAGCACCCTAGCAAACATGGACTTTTGTATAGATTTATGTTTAATGTTTAAATCTTTGTATTGGCCAAAATGTTTGTGGGACCTGGAAAGTCAGATAAAATGGTACATGTAACTATTTCACACTAACTAGTTTTGTTCTTCTTGTTTCCTTTTTCTTAGAGTGATAGTTTCACTGTAGATCCAGGAAAGCAACCTATTACATTTGAAAATCCGCTGTACTTAACTAGCAGAGAAGGCAACATTAGTGTTGTGACAGTGGACCAGCCGCCCAAGGTGAGAAGGAATTGGCAACTGAAATTTAAAGCAATGTATTTCTGTTCTGTATCTCATCATTCAACAAAATTGAGGACCTTAACTGCACTTTTTGTCTGACTTACAGTGTTTGATCTGTCACTGTCACCTTTCCCCCTCTTTTATGTCATGGAGTGACATGCTCTTCAGGTATTTAGGTAGTCTGAGCAAGAAGGACGGTGGCAGACAAATTCATGTTTATGGAGCAGTGCAGTAGACCAATGCAGTGCCTATTGGAAAAGCCTCAAAACTGTTAATTTTCTAAAGGGTCACGGTGCATGGATGTAGATTTACTAAGCAGTGTAGTAAGAGTATCATTACCCACTCTTTGATTGCTGGTAATATCACATTGTTGACCAACATTGTTCTGCCCCTAGACCTTTAATGGCCTCTTATTTTCAGTTGTTTGGTTAGTGACATGGTAAAGTCTGAAAACAAAAGAGAGTAAATGTGGCTGCTTATCTTCTATTTCTATTACTACATGTGTGACTCTTTAAACCAATGGTATCAAGTGGAATGTTTAAGGAGCAAATGATACGTTGAACAGCACCTGCTGATTTAGCCAACTTATATCCATGCAAAACCACCTTTTTCAAAGTAATGTTTTTACAAATAATAGGGGCAATAAGACAAAATATCAATCCACACTGCTGCTTTTGCCGCTGGTCTTGTACCCAGCATAAGAAGACAAAAAGTTTTCCAGTGTGGTGTTTTGGAATCTTCAGTAGAGGCAAAGTCACACATGAAATGTTAATCAACCGCAATAGAAAGTGAAAAGAATAATTGAAAATAGAGACAGTATTTTGTAGACGATTATCTTGTGTTTTCAATATCTGAGTGTTGTCAGCATAACATTTACATTTTAAACCAAACAAGCATAGCCAAAGGGCACACATATTGATTGGAAAGAGTAGGGCTAATTAAGGAGCCCTGAGGAACACCCTGAGATGAAAATTTGAACTCAAAATTTTGAACGCTTAGAAAATCTACTTGAGTGGCAGCAAAATCAACTTGAGTATCTTCTGTGTGGAGCCATTCACTCTGATTTCTCAGCGCAGAACACGCTATGGGCGCTACATCACAGCGCATGCAGCGCAACATGCCTATTTCTGCCCATTGGCAGAACTCCGCTGAATCTAACAGAGTTTTATACCAACTCAATAGAATTCCGCAGAGTTAAATTCAAGGAGTTGCACCCACTCCTACAATAATACAGCAGAAAGAAGGTTAAAAAACAGCCCTGGTCTGCTGAAGTCACAGATCATTGAGGACCGACACTAAAGGGTCTCAGTACCATGAGAATGAAGGAACCCCGTTTGGACTTCAATGGGAATCCTATGACTTTCCAAAATGGAATGCCATTGTTTACTGATGACCTCCGGTAATAATGCAATGTATTTTGTTTCCAGTGGAGGGATAGTATTTGAGTTATTAATGTTTTATATACTTATTATGTGTGTGAGCCATAAGGATTAGAACAACAGCCTAGCACGTATTGTGCTGCGCCTCCCTTAACAATGGTAACAAATACCATTTAACATTATTTTTAAAGATAATTAACTAAAACCAGGATGCAAGGGATTACATTTATGCAGTACGGTAAAATCACATTGAACTATAAATGGAGTTTATCCATGTGTAAAGCACTTGTAATATGCAGTCTGTGAGGCAGTAAATAGTGAGTTCCTGTTGTCAAGATTGCTCTACTGCAGTAATATATTGAAATGTAACCTTGGTACTGCAGCAATACATGTGTGAATATTTGTTTAGTAGTACAGTTACTCAAACATGTTATTGGGACATTTTTAATTTCACAGTCATAGCATAGGTGTGTGTGTGTGTTTGTTTGTGTGTGAATGTGGCCCTTCAACACATTCTCGTATAGCAAGTGTTCCAACATATGCACATTCACAAATGTATTAAAATAGTGCAATGATAAAAATTATTGTTATAGCAACAGTACAGCGTAGCTGACTCAAGCCTGTTTAATTTCTCACAGTATGCATGGTACGAAGGTTTGACAGAGGACTGCTCAGTGTGATTTTCTCAATGTATGAATTTAATCTTTTTTCTCTTGCTTCTAGTTTAGACCCTTAGTTATAACTAGTACACATGACAAAAGAGCATAACTCATTACTCAAGATAAATAGACCCAAACTGAAAGTCTCACCTCCATGTCAGGTCTTTTTTGGGATAGTTTGCTGCAAGCAGAGAGTCCACAGTCTAAAATGATCTTTTCAAAATGTATTAACACATTATTTTGGCCTAGTAGTAACTGCCCATGGTGTTAAAAGGTAGGTCCATTGCCCTACACACTGATGACAGTGGGCTTCTGGTTTCTGGGAAGAATACCCACTGAAAGGTTGGGAGGGTCCATGGACTCACAAACACTTTGCAAAACGGGAGATGACTTTGATCCAGATTAATTTGTATTTCCATTTAGGCATAGTGCGTGTTTCTTCGAGAGAATACCCTGAGTAAGTCTAGTGTGAATATTCCATCTTCACAAATGTCGGCTACACCATTTAGGAAAGCAGCACAACCTCTGACTGCACATATGGCTCTGCAAAGGCAGGCCTGAGCCACGGTTAGAGGGCTGCTTATGTGGGCGGCACTTAGGCCCACCAGGAGCATTTGATTTACAGGCCCATGGCACAGGTAGTTCACTTTACTAGGGACTTATAAGTAAATTAAATATGCCATTTGGAGATGAGCCAATATATCCATGTTTAGGGGAGAGAGCACAAGCAATTTAGCACTGGTTAGTAGTGGTAAAGTGAACAGAGTACTAAAGCCAGCAAAAAAGAGTGTAGAAAAGAGGACGCGGTAGGCAAAAAGCTTGAGGAAAGACTACCCTAAGGCTGTCAGGTCTAACACTTGCAAAGTATGGAAGGAAGTCTGAAAAATTCAGAAGAGAACTGCTCAGTCTATCTTGTTTTATGTCTTTCAATAAACAATTTCGTTTTCGTTGCCTAAGAACCTCTTACTTTTAAATCCGGAATATTAATCAAAACAGTGTGTAATCATTGAATGATAATTGATGCTAGGAGCATATTTCTTCCAGAAGCCAGCGCTTGTCTGCAGGTTGTTGTATTTGATGGGGCCCTACCCGCAACTCAGAGGTGGCCAAGCCACACTACACCCAGTTTGGCTCTGAGGGGGTTTTCTGCCTAGTGAGTTGAGCTCTAGGTCTGAACAAAGGCTAAAACAAAGCAGTTGCCTCTATGCAGGTGCAGCTTCGAGATTACCACATGGCCAACTTCACTTTGCAAGGCAATCAACAATATGTAACATGGGATGGTGGCCTGGTAAGTAGGTCACAGAGTCAGACCAAAGGCTAGGCAGGACAACACCACCTGTGCAGGCCCTGCAGCAAACACCCACATGGCCGATGCCTGCTTCACAGACCTTCCGCTTGTGTAGCATAGGTTGACAGCTGGTCAATGAAAGAACTTACCCAATCAATCAATCAGTCAATCTTCATGATTTATAAAAGCATGGCTAATCACCCGATAGGGTATCTAGGCATTTGCAGGCCCCGGAAGCTTATTCAAACATCCAGGTCTTGTGGGCCATTCAGAATTCTGGAAGCAAGATGATTGTCAGCAGGTGCTTGGGGATGCTGTTCCAGGTCTTTGCTGTGATGTGGGAGAAGGAGTGTCCTTCACTTCTGCTTCAGTAAATGTGGGGAGTATGGGCAAGTGGAAGGGAGGCGGAACATAGTCTTCTCAATGGTTGGTAGAAGTTCAGGCAGTGGTTAATGTAGGCGAGTCCTTGGTTGTGTAGAGCCTTCTGTGCGTGGGTCAGCAGCTTGAATTGCCATCTCTTCTGTACGGGGAGCCAGTGGAGTTTCCTGATGTGAGGTGTGATGTGGGTTCATCAGGTAAGGCTGAGGGCGGGTCCGGCTGTGACTTTCTATATGGTCTGAAATCTCTGTAGAAGTTGTGAGGCCGATTCCTACGTAAAGGGCATTGCCATAGTCCAGTTGGCTGATGATGAAGGCTTGTGTCATGGCGCGTCTCATATGTAGGGGTAGCCACTTGAAAATCCTATGTAGCATGTGCAGAGTTAGGAAGCAGGTGAAAGAGATGGTGTTGATCTATGATCTATGGTGAGCTTGTCAATGATGATTCCGAGGTTTCTGGCGTGGTTAGAGGGAGTGGGTGCGGGTCCTATGTTTGATGGCTACCAGAAGTTGTTCCATGTGTTGCTGCTGTTGCCAAAGATCAGTACTTCTGTCTTGTCTGTGTTCAACTGTAGGCAGTTTTTCTTCATCTAATCAGCAATGGTTGTCATGTATCTGTGGAAGTTTGTTGTGGTGGCGGTGGGGTCATCGGTGAATGAGAGGATGAGTTGTGTGTCGTCTGCGTAGGAAATTATTTTGAGGCAGTGGGATATGACGATGTTGCCCAGCGGGGTAATATATGCTTTGAAGAGCGTGGGGATGATGGATGAACAGCCCTGAGGGACACCACAGCGGATCTCCTTGGGTTCAGAGGTGAAAGTTGGGAGAGGGATCATCTGGGTTCTTCCGGTGAGGAAGGAGGTGATCCATCTAAGTGCGTCCCCTTGGATGCTGATGTTGTGGAGTCTTTTGATCAGTGTGTGGTGAGATACACTGCTCAAACTGGTCCATGAAGAAGTGTGTTTATTAAAATATTTCCCGGACCACGTGCCAGCTAGCAGGTCCTTTCCTTGAAAAACCTTGCCTGGGGTCCATGAGCATTGCAAGAACATTGTTTTTATTTTAGTGTTTGGGGTACTGCGTGCTCTTTTGCACCCCCCACATGAAAACAATGGTTAGAACATTTACCCCCTGCAACTTTCACAGAGATGTGTAAGAGATCACTGGTTCTGAAACCATTGGAAAAAGAAGACTAAAAACCACATGGTTGTTTTGATATATTTCAATAAATCACATCGACAAGCACTAGAATACACACTGTACATATTATTTATTAATACAGAGGATTTGTTTTTATTCTGCAGCACTTTTCTCCAGCATTTGAAATTAGAAATGTCTTTTCTGCAGCATTTGAAATTAGAAATGTCTTTTGCATTACTACTGTTGACATAAAACAGAGAGTGGCTGCATATCACATGCTTGCAATATAAAAATCAGTCAAATAAAATAGAAATAAATAGAATAGATAACACAGTATCATAAAATAGAAAACACACATTTTGACAAAAAATACTGATGTTAGGGTCACTAAATTATCACATTTGCAATTTATCACAGTTAAGGTGCATGTTTATGGAGCCAGTGATGACTCTACTTTGCCATTTATGAGCTAATGTCTCTTTGCTTTTCTTTTCCAGACAACAGTCACAAATACTGGAGAGGCAGCAGGAGGAAGTTTTGAGAATCCTTTTTATGCTACTCTAGAATCTTTTGCTCCACCGAAACCTTCCCCAAGTGCAGATACTGCACAGGTAAGAACATGGCCATTCATTTTACCTACCTGATAAATGAATGTATGGAAATGGTCTAAGGAACAAAAATACCCACAGCTACTTCCTGTCTCACTGGGGAGTTTCATCAATCTGTGAAACTACAGTAGCTATGAGGCAGAGTGGCTTTTGAAGGACCGCATACTGTAAAGTAGTCTGGCTGTAGTCGCTGTGCATGTATACACTCAAAAGTAATGGCAGAAGCAGACAGCCCATGCTGTTCAGTCTGCCAATATTGTCCACACTCTGGAGCCTTTGAAGGTACATAGGGCAATATTTATCACAGTTTTGCGACACCCTTGAGTCACGCAAGGTAACGCAAGGGCACTTAAAACCTAAACGAGATTTACTAAGCCACGCTAGGCCAGCTTGCATGGCCCTGGGTGGTTAGTAAATCTGGAGTAAAGAAAGGCAGCGCAAGTCTCGAACTTTAGTTACTCTGCCCCTGGGAGGCGTTCCATGAGTGAAGCGTGAGTGTTCCCATGCATCCCCTGGTGGATTCTGGTACATTCCTAGATTCACCATGGATGGTAGTCCTGAGAATGCATCAACATGCTATGCCTACCCAGGGGAGGTGCAATGGGGAGAAATATCTTTATTTCCCCTCATTGTTTCCTATTTCTCTGTCTACTGCATTTTGCAGCACACATAAAAAGAGAAAAAAGACTCAAATGATTATTTTTGTGCAGGAAGGTGCTTCTGTCTGCATAAAAACAAACCTGCCTGCAACACTGGCACCCTTGCTTGGTGCAAGAGGGCCTGCGTTGGCGCTAGACAGCACATAGTGCGCCAATGCAAGAAGGGGACAGGAATGCACCACATATTTTGAAATATGGAGCATTCTTGCCCGCTATCAAGCAACACAGCGTGACAAGGTGTCTTGTTGCTGTGCATTGCGTGTATTTCAATAAATATGCCCCTCAGTCTTCATTGAACTTAGATGTACTGCTCACGTTTGTCTGAAAGGTAAACCGTTTGGGAAACGAGTTCTAAATATATTGGTGTCAAAATATCATGTCTAAATATTGATCGAACCAAGATATTGTGAAGGGGAGTATAGATTTTCCGTTAACTCCATGTGCATGTATGTACCTTGACTATATATATTGCGTAAGTACATAAATGTGGTGTTTAGAATAGTAAGTTTATACTTATTATTAATATGCACTTACTTTCACAATATTTTGGTTCTCGATATTTAGGCCAAAATATTTTGGCATACAACTGTCTGACATGACCATTTGGATTTATTTTCCTGTTTTTGTCTCCACCCCTCTTTTCGTAGGCAGTATCTTTTTGTCATCACCATCTTATCCGTAAAAAACATATATTATTCTTTTGAGCCTGAAATCTAACCAGCCCTACTTCTGGAAATGCTAGTCTTCTTTACATTAGTATTCTTACTGCTCTACCTATGCCCTCTCTCCTTGAGGGGCAGGAAGAAATACGGTCGACCTTTGTCTCGCCACCTGGCAATTGCCAATGAGATGCAGGACAGACCATGTCACTAGAACGCCATCCTTGCCCAGGCTTGACAGTTGCACTTATTACTTGTAATAGTAAATATTATCTGGAAAAAATATTAGAATTTCAAAAAAATGTATAGAGAATAAACTAAATATTTTTCTTGGGTGCAAGTGTGGTATTTTTCAAAATCCAAGATTGCTGCAACGAGATGTCCCTTCAAACCAATTGCATGACTACTGAACAGCCTGTTATGATCTTTTGCCTTTTACAGAGTTTGATTTATGTGTAGTAACCTTTTATTCGAAAAACCTTGCCCATTTCGTAATCTCGTGCTAAGGTGCCTTTTTATCTTGCAGGAGTCAAAGTGGAGTTTCTTTAAAAGAAAATTGAAACAAAGCACTAACTTTGAAAATCCAATATACGGAGAGGTAATGCTTCTCTCATTTCATTTTCCTTAGAGTTTTGCATTTTTAGTAATTGTCTGTGATCCTTGCTTCTGACTAAGCAGCAGACCTGATACCACAGATGGATACCTACTATTCCCATCCTCCTTCTCCTCCCTCTCATTCGCTTTCTTCTTCTTCTTAATATTATTTGTAGTAGTATTATTATCCTAATAATAATACTAGCACAACAACGATCATAGCAATAACAATAAGAAAATAATAATAATAACAACAACAATATTATTAATAATAATTAGGTAAATATAATGGTCGCACAGTTACTGCTTTGAAGAATGCATCAGTGGTTCTGCCACCCCTTCAGGCTTATTATTCTAAAGTGGGCCATATTACTCATTGTAGACAACTGATGAAAAGAACCTCAGAGGCAAAGGTTTCAAGTTTGAGAAAAGGGTTGCCCTTGAGATTCTCACATCGACTCAAGTAGTCCATCTGGAAATGGAGCGTGTGAATTATAGTGCAGTATGGGACACCTCTGTTGTCTCTAAATCAATCAATCAATCAATCAATCAATCAATCAATCAGAGTACTTGTAAAGCGTGCTACTTATCCGTGAGGGTCCCAAGGCGCTGAGGGGAGGGGGGTGCTGCTACTGCTCCTCAAACAGCCAGGTCTTGAGGAGTCTTCTGAAGGTGAGTAGGTCTTGGGTCTACCGTATGTGGGTAGGGAGGGTGTTCCAGGTCTTGGCGGTGAGGTAGGAGAAGGTCGTTCGTTGGATGCGGGGGACAGCGGCGAGGGCAAGGCTGGCGGAGCGGAGCTGGCGGGTGGGGGTGTGGAAGCCTAGTCTGCTGTTCAGGTAGGCTGGTCCGACGTTGTGGAGTGCTTTGTGTGCGTGGGTGAGGAGCTTGAAGGTGATCCTCTTGTCAATGGGGAGCCAGTCTAGGTCTCTCAGGTGGGGGGTGATGTGGCTGCGGCAGGGGACGTTGACGATCAGTCAGGCGGAGGCGTTTTGGAGGCGTTGTAGTCGTCGTAGGTGTTTGGCTGGGATTCCTGCATAGAGTGCTTTGCCGTAGTCCAGACTGCTGCTGACGAGGGCCTGTGTCACCGTTCTTCTTGTTTCGGTCGGGATCCACTTGTAGATCCTGCAGAGCATGTGGAGGGTGTTGTAGCAGGAGGAGACGGCGTTGACCTGCTTAGACATGGAGAGGCAGGAGTCGAGGATTAATCTTAGATTGCGTACATGGTCGGTGGGTGTTGGTGTTGTTCCCAGTGTGGTCGGCCACCAGGAGTCGTCCCAGGCTGAGGGGGTGGGTCCGAGGATGAGGACCTTCGTCTTATCCGAGTTCAGCTTCAGACAGCTGCTCCTCATCCAATTGGCGACAGCCTTCATTCCCTCATGGAGGTTGGTTTTGGGGTGTGCGGGTCCTTGGTGAGGGAGAGGATGAGATGGGTGTCGTCAGCGTAGAAGATGATGTTGAGGTTGTGATGGTGGGCCACTTGTGCGAGGGGGGCCATGTAGACGTTGATCAGCGTTGGGCTGAAGGATGAGCCCTGGGGGTCGCCACAGATGATGTCGGTGGCTTCGGATCGGAAGGGTGGGAGGCGGAGAGGAAGGAGGTGGTCCAGTCAAGAGCCTTCTCTTGGATTCCGGCTTCTAGGAGGCATGTCTTTAGAGTGCGATGGCAGACCGTGTCAAAGGCAGCTGACAGGTCCAGGAGGATTATGGCTGATGTTTCGCTGTTGTCTAGTTGGCACCTGATGCCGTCTGTGGCGGCGATGAGGGCCGACTCGGTGCTGTGGTTTTGTCTGAATACGGACTGGGACGGGTCCAATATGTTGTTGTCTTCGAGGTGGCGGGCCAGTTGCATGTTGACGATTTTCTCGATGACCTTTGCTGGGAACGGGAGCAGGGAGATGAGCCGGAAGTTCTTGAGTTCCTTGGGGTCTGCTTTGGGCTTCTTGAGGAGGACGTTGATTGCGGCATGCTTCCAGCTTTCTCGGAATGTCGCTGTTTCGAAGGAGATGTTGATGACCTTCCGTAGTTGGGGTGCGATGGCTGCATCTGCTTTGTTGAATATGTGGTGTAGGCACGGGTCAGACGGAGACCCTGAGTGAATGTAGTTCATGACCTTGCGTGTCTCGTCGTCGTTGACGTTGGAACAGGAGGTCAGGCGGTAGGCGCTGGTGGTGTTCACAGGGGAGGTCAAGCGTAGTCGGGGTGGTCGTGGTGTTGAAGCTGTCATGGATGTCAGCGATCTTGCGGTGGAAGAAGATGGCTAGTGAGTCGCACAGTTCTTGCAAGAGTGGGATGTCGTTGGGGTTGGAGAGCTCCTTTACGATGCTGAAGAGCTCTTTGCTGTTGTGTGCATTGTTATCCAAGCGATCTTTGAAGGAGGATCTCTTGGCTAATCTGATGAGGTAGTGGTGTCTGCTGGTGGCGTCCTTGTGGGCTGCGTGGTTGTCCAGTGTGCGTTCGTGGAGCCATGTCTTCTCCAGTTTCCGGCATGCGCGTTTAGAGGTCTGGAGCTCGTTGGGGAACCAGGTGGTTCTCTTGTTGGCATGGCTGTTGGAGGGTTTCTTGAGCGGGGCGAGGGTGTTGGCGCAGTCGTCGATCCACTGTCTGAGGTTTCGGGCTGTGGCGTCTGGGTTGGTGGGGTTGGTGGGTGGGTTCTTGGCGAGGAAGGTCATCAGCTGGTCTTCATTGACTTTGCTCCAGCAGCGGCGAGGCAGCTGTTGGGTGCGGTGGTGAGTGGTTGGTGTCTTGAAGGTGAAATGGATGCAGCAGTGGTCGGTCCAGTGGAGTTCGGTGGTGTGGTCGAAGGTGACGTGGGAGCCTGTGGAGAAGACGGGATCCAGCGTGTGGCCGGCGGCGTGGGTGGGTGCGGTGACGAGTTGTCTGAGGCCCAGGTTGGCGAGGTTGGCGATCAGGGTGGCGGATTTGGCGTTGTTGTTGTTCTCGAGGTGGAAGTTCAGGTCCCCGAGGAGGATGTAGTCTGAATGAAGGCGCGTTATCTTCCGCTTTCAGGGACGTATTTGAAAGACACTGCTGAAAAGATTTATAATGACCATATATGTTGCTTTTGTACTCCAGACCATTCTCTAATCTCCCATTCTATTGGTACTTTTGGAGGCACCGAAGTTGCTTCAGATGTAGATATATCTTTAGATATTTTTGGCCAGACCATGGGAGAGCTGAGAATCATATTCATGGCTGGTGTTTAATATGACACTCGCATTACCAGTTATTTAAAGCGCTGACAGTCCCCTTTGGGAGGCAGAATGCTTTACCTGAGGATGATTTTTCATGAGCGGTTAACCCTATGAGAATTTTCCATGAAGCGGAAAAGGCTGCATATAGTGAACTAAAGGATGTACAGTGACAAAGGATTATGGGCCAGATGTAGGTGGCTAAATACCGGTCGGTAACGCCGAAATTTGGTAAATATCAGCATTACCAACCGGTATATAGCCTTTCCTAATGTAGGTAAGGAATCGGTAAATAAGATAATACCGATTCCTTAAATGCAATTTAGGAAGCACATTAAAGAGTGCTTTTGAGCCTTAAGAAATCGGTAATTACCACCAACATCAAGGTGTTGGTAATTACCGATCTCCTTTAAAAAAAAATCACTTTTTTGTTTATTGTTAAGTGCCATGTGGCACACATTCATGCCCTTAAGGCATGTATGTGTGTCACATGTGTACACATGCACATTTCAGGGGTGCAACAGGGTGTCCTTTTTACACCCTGGCACCCTTGAAAGTGCTCCCGCTATTAGCTATTCAGTAATACCAAATCTCTAATAGTGAATGTCTTCACATTCATTCCTATGGGCCTACAAGCCCATAGAAAGGAATGGGTAGGTATTCCTTATTACCGAATCTCAATTACCGATTCGGTAATAAGGAATATTAAGGATTCAGTATCTTTACCTACATAGGAAATACCAATTTCTTAGTAGCGAATCGGTAAAATTTGCTATTAAGAAATCGATATTTCAGATTTACCTACATCTGGCCCTAAGTTATCAAAGGTGGTGGAAGCAGCAACTGTAGGTGAGATAATAAAACGCGTATTTATAGAAAGAGTATCCACAAAGAAATAGCTACAATTTCTAAGATTAACGAAATGGATAATAATTATGAATACTTAGGAGTAACAGATCTAACATAATATAAAAAAAACTCACAATAGCACAGCAAGATAAAAGAGGGGGTAGCGAAGTAAAAGAGGAAGAAGGTACATGAGGTTCTGCAATTCTCTTTTGAATGCTTCTTAGGATGATGCTATCCTGATGATCAGTGGAGTGTTATTGCCTTCTTAAAGGCCAGAATTTCAGAAAATCAATCTTAATTTATGGACTCAAGTACTGGGCAGATTTGTAGCTATAATTATTGCAGCATGTTCAGTTGCACCAGGCCAACGGGACAATAGGGGCCCATGAATCCTCAGTCATGTTGTCTTTTACTTCCCAACCTGGAATCAGGGTAGCCTACCCTACTTGTTTTCATTAAAGTCCATGGTGCCCTGGCCATGCCACTGAAGTCGAGTGAGTGGCACGGGGTGGGTTTAAATTAAGTTGTTGTGGACTGTATGATGTTGCAGTAGTCATGCTGATCTTCTCAATAGCATCTACTGTTGTGTTTTGTGTTTGCTTCTGTCATCTCTCTCTCTTTCCTTCTTCCTGTCTCTACACAGTCAAACCCCTCTATGCATAAAGCTTAGACCACACACCTTGGCCTTTGATCAGGTTGTGATTTGTATTATTTCATTAATTGATTTGGATTCAGAGATCCTTATTTCATTATGTTCTACCATGAATCCATGACAAGCTTCAAGTCTGGGTACTGCAAACTCAGGGGAAGCTTCTCTGACCCATGCACCTGCTTTAGGATGATCATGGTTCAGAAACCCTATCCATGAATGTTTTATTAGGTGATGAATGGGTATTAAAAGCTAGCCATGAGTTGGGCTTTCTCGAGAAAAGTTGCAACTGCTTTTCAGGATTCAAGCATCCTCAATATTTAAAATGACTCCCAATGTCTGTGCTGCTTATCTTGATACCACAGATCCTTGCTGTCATTTTAGGTGACAGAGAACTGTGAAACATGCATAGGATCCGCAAAGATTGTGACTCTTTAGTTTTTCAATTTACTCCAAAGGGGGTCCATTGGGGGTGCCCTGCTATGACTTGGAAGTGAGAGTAAGCACACCCATACCCTTTTTTGGCCTGTTAACTTTTCTCCAGGACACAGCACCATGTCCCCCCTTCTGAAATGCCGACCGCAACAGAAATATTTCTCTTGTGCCTAGCCAATCACATCACTCAGATCAGCAATTCCAACTCTAAAACCACGAATCAGAAATGGCCTGCGTTCTGAGTAAAGTTCTATATTCATGCCACGTTTGAAGCAAACTTGTTCAGTGGTTTTGGCTGTCGGCACATGCAAAATTTCCTGTGGGAGATAACATGGGGAAACATATATTTTCATTCCCCCTTAACTTTTTTTCCTGTGCACAGATCCGTGCAAAAAGTTGGCATGTCCAACCTCAGCTGACTATGCCAAGCAGCAGGCAAATTGGATGCCAAACTGACCATGGGGTAAAAAGTCATAGGCAAATAAAAAAAAACGTTTTAAGGGTATGTGCAACTGAGCCATAACTATGCACTGTGTATGCATATACACAAACACAACCATAGTAGTGGCCGGCACGGTGTGTTTAT
This sequence comes from Lissotriton vulgaris, assembly GCF_964263255.1. Taxonomy (NCBI): domain Eukaryota; kingdom Metazoa; phylum Chordata; class Amphibia; order Caudata; family Salamandridae; genus Lissotriton; species Lissotriton vulgaris. Next base: position 982,884,035 of record NC_141687.1, read on the forward strand.
AGTTAGGACTGAGTTTCCGTGGGAAGATCGTTTTTTGTTTTGCTAATTGCTTCGGTGCTGTTTGTCAGATCCTCACAAAACCTTTGAAGAAAAGTGAATCCACCTCAGCTCCTCCTTTCTGCAAAGTTTTGGGCGATCATCAAGCCGGAGCCGAGAAAGATGTGGTATCCCTAAACATTTTTTCCCATTTTAATTCTCATAGGAAATTTTGAGAGGCAATGCAGAAAAAATGGCTTAACAGAATTACACCAAAATTGACAGACGGTTAGAACTTTACTCAGAAAGCATGCTTTACGTTATTTGGTGTAAATTCGCTCAGCCATTTTCATAAAATGTGTGTTTAAATTGGTGCTTTTGGTAGTCATGAAGGGGTTAAAATTGCAGCGGTATCTGGATGATTAGACCTGTGGGAGTACAATCATTTTTAAAAATAGAGTGCTCTGATTGGCAGAAAGGAGTTTTTTTCTTGTTGGTCATTTCAATCCCGCTGGACCGAGCGCTCCGGGCGAGAAAGCAAAAGACACACAATTGATGGACGGAATGCAGAACAAATCAAAACATTCACCCCCTGTCAAAAAATCTTGATTAAATCCATCATTCTTTTGCTCACCTTGCCACCCCAGTTAAGACCTGGCCAGCTCAACTAAAAAAACAGCCTTTTTGAGTTTGCTTTGCTTATCAGGATTATTACCTTGGACACCTGTCCTAATATGTATCCCTTGAAGATGTCACTATATTAATCACTGTCTCCAAAAAGTGCAAGACACAGCTTGTCTCACTTACGGGACACATTTTAAGAGCAGCATTGACACCCATGGTTATTGATTCATGCACATGCTCTAACCCTTTTATTATTTTTCTGCAGATAAAAATGATGACAATACTATGACTTATGTTTTAATCTTTTTAATTCTATTGCCTTTATAAATTTTACAGATGGACAAAGAACAAAAAGGCGGCATAGAAGATGGTCCTGACCAGTCAACATCCTCGCCACAAGTGAAACCCCCACTAAGAATAGACCAACAGCATGCTTATGTGCCAACAGAAGACACATTCAAAGACACAGCCACCCTTGTAAAGGAGGACTCTGATGTATAACCATAGCATCCATTAGGGAAGAAGTAAAAAAAACATTTGCACATATTTTTGTAAAAAACAGATGAAATAAGAGGTTAACATTCCATGCTTTAAAATTCCTCTGACCCCATAGCGGAAGAGGTCTCTTGAAGCTATGCCTTGTGTTTAACAACTTACTCTATGCCAATCCTTGTGTTTATGAACAATGATCACTGTGTACTATATGTATATCTTTGCACTGAAGCTGTCTGAAAATAATGTTATAAATATATTGTATATTTGTAAATTTGTTAAAAAAAATAATTATCTTGCTCATGTTGCTGCTGACAAAAATGTTAGCAGGATTTGTGGTTGCCTCGGTAGGGGATGATAAAAATTTTCAACCTCAAAAAATTGTGTCCTGTATGTAATGTGGTAAGTCAGTTACAGATACTTTGGAAGTCAAATCCTGACACACACACACACACACACACAAAGAGGCCGCTAGGCCAACGTTAGGTCCTAGCCGCCCTGGTTCGTTTCCTCGTCATACTCCTTTGCTCACTTTTGGACTGGTTAGGTGGAATGCAGCGCTAAGGTGTTAGTTACAAGTGCAACTCAGGGGTGTAACAAAGAAGAGCTCCTGATTGACCCTTTTCGTACCATTCAGGGATGCCCCCCCAATTTTCGTTACTCCAGTGGCGCAACTGGGGTATTCAGAGCTACAGAACAAGCTTGTGCATTAGCCCTCTCAGTAATCTTTATGATTAAAACTTCTGAACTCGTCATCAACTGTGTTTATTGATTGATTTAGTGATGTAAATGCAAGCCCCAAACATCCACTCCAATGGCATTGTTCGCTCTGCACAATCGCTTTTCACAGTTTATTGGTGACATTGACATAAATAGCAGTGTTTTATAGTGTTTTCAATCCAGTGCATACATCTCAGACCCTAAGGGAACTAGGCCTTAATTAACCTTTGCTACTGTACCTACAAAGTATGCCTTTGAATAGACCACATTAAAATGAATGTATTTTGGCTATGTGCTCTTGCCTTTCCTTTGCCTCTTCTCTATACAGGCATATTCATAAATGATATATATATATAAGTAAAGGTAGTTTTCTTATAATACATGGAATTATGCAATCCCTGTATAAACGCCTGTCTCTGACATTGACAGGCAACAAGAACATGTTTATTTTTTGCGCTAAGTTAATATTTATAGAAAAGTTTGAATCTTTCTGCATGTTTCTACACATTCTGCGCTACTGCAGCTTTTTCTAAAAAGCTGACCTGTATTGAACTGTTTCTGATATATGTTTGCGACAACTATCCAACAGGTTTTTGATGTGTTTAATTTTGCACTAGAGGATCTATTTTTATTTATCATCGTTGCAAACATGCTCTCTCTTTCATATGAAAGGGCTACCCACCAAGGTTTAAGTCATTAATGGAAAAGATGATGGTGTGACCATATATTATACAGGATAACATACCCTCTGCCATACAAGATCAGGATATTGCAAGTCACCTTGGAGTTCTATAACCTTATACATGAACTCAGTCTTCCTCCTTGTTCCTCTATATGCTTTTGGAACTCCTTGGTGACTGGCAATATCCTTATAATGTATAGCAGAGGGTACTTCATCCCTTATCCAATGCTGTTTTGAGCCAGATGATGATATCTAGTGAAGCGCACACTTTTGCATCACTTGCACAATAGACACGTTGATAGTTTGAATGGGATGTCTTACAAATGGAAGCTATCTCATATAGCTTTGTAGGCCACCGTAGTGGGCTATAGTCGCCTTTAAAAGCCCACTCTAGCATTAGAGGCCTTTGCCAAAGGTGGGGGCATTTAAGAAGGAAACAGGCCTTTAACTTTAATGGCAGGTGTAGCCCAGCTACGGCGGACTATAAAGGTATTAGATGATGGGGCAAAATGTTCAAATTAGTAAAACAAAGGCCTCATGGAGCCCGAGGGGGTTGAAATCCTCTCGTCTCCGAAGCCTTTGTTTATAGCTGTTGATGTGAATGTTCTACAGGTAACGGCGGAGTGCAGGGCCACTGCTCTTAGCTTTTGAGTATTCACAGCAAGAGCTGTGAAAAGGGGCTGAAGTCAGCTTCTGGTTCTCTCTGTCTTCGCTGAACTGCTTTTTGTAGTTTAACCAAGCCAGGGAGACCCAGGAGCTGAGCACATCTGAAGCCCCAATGGGAATGAGCTACTGGAGGAGGTAAGGTTGAAAGCTGCATGTCCTCCTGCATGGCATCCGCCTTCCATTTTCTTTTGCCTAATTAATTTATTTTTGCGAGGCTGGGGAAAGAGAAAGGCAGATGCTGTGTATTAGAACATTGAAAGGTTGAGAGCAACGGGCCTTTACCAGGTCATATAGGCCGCTGCTGCTCCATTGTCTTCAATGGAGCTCTCAACATTCCAATGTTCTAATTACAAATATATATTTGCAAAGTATATTCTTACGCACCCGTATAACTAAAAAAAAAATTGTAGGTGGAGATTTCCTAAAATGTGCATAATTCAGCACCATTTTCTACCTATGTAAGGCTGCATAAGAAACAAAATAAAGTCCACTTGTAATAGAAGTGTAACACACTCTCTTCTGGTCGTTAACAAAAATTACTGATCAGCCCATTTCGTAAATACTCAAACCATTTGCCTCTATGCAGAGATCAGATGAAGTTGGAACTAGTGAAAGAATATTTTCACTGTTTTTATATTTACTGATATAGTTTCACTATTTTTGCAACAATTTCCACAGTTCCAATGCATTCCTTTCAGTTGTTAAAGATGTAATCTTCTTCTTATCCACTGGCACTTGGAACTCGATGAAGCTCCCTGTTTTACTTGTGACTGAATGATATATGGCGAGGTGACTTCAAAACAGTAGAGTGTTTCTAGGAACTCGATACCTGCTCCACTCCAGTCATTCACTATCTCACATATATTTTATCTTACAACTCCAAACACGCAATTTAGCCACACAAAGCTGCACTTGACTTTGGCTGGTATACACACATACAACAAAAGAAGCTACTATAGTCTGACACTAGTTTTATGGTGTGTTCTATTTTTCCCATTTCCAATTCTTTTCCCATTTCCCATTCTTGTACTGCTAACCTCTGTTGAGCTCAGGCTAGAGGTCTGCATGATGTATTGATCTAATTAATGGATATCTGGAAGGGTCTGGCGGAAAGTGCTTCCAATGAAAAACATGTTTTTGAATAGAGGGGTTTTGTCCTACGTGTCCTGGCCGGACAAGTAATATTTGGTAAAGAAGAAAGTGCCAGGACTCGATTTTAACAAACCAGAACTGGTTTATTCAGCTGGTGTGTGCCTTCTATTATTTATTTAAAGAAGGTATGCATTTGTCATAAATCATGCATTTCAACAATTTTCAAATTTCAAAATATACAGAGGCTGAAAATATCCCTTTTACTGGGGATGCAAGTAAACGCAATGTTTCATACATTTCAAAACATTTCAAAACAATATATCAAACAAAAACCAATGAAAAAATAATTCATAAACGATTACACTTTCATCATTTTTTTCTTAAAACAGGCATTAAATCCTATACACCAAAACTTGTTCAGGTACATTCATAATTGTATCGCAGTGTTGTATGCCTACAGCCAGATGGCCACTTTCATCATTTTTTTCTTAAAACAGGCATTAAATCCTATACACCAAAACTTGTTCAGGTACATTCATAATTGTATCGCAGTGTTGTAGGCCTACAGCCAGATGGCCACTTTCATAATTTTTTTCTTAAAACAGGCATTAAATCCTATACACCAAAACTTGTTCAGGTACATTCATAATTGTATCGCAGTGTTGTAGGCCTACAGCCAGATGGCCGACGCGTTTCCAAACCCTTCTGTTATTCTAATGGGTTCTTCCTCAGGGCCGGGCTGTGTACCTATGGTGTGAGATTGGGGACATTTAGTATCTCCTATTTTCCTAAATTATTTGCTTAGCTTCATATACAGGCTGAGCCTATAAAATTTTACCTTGTGTTACGGATTTATTAGCTGCTGCTTTCAAGCACGGGGTATCAGGTGGCCTTGACTTTTCACCATTGCCTAGATGTAGTTAAGGATGGGTGAATTTAGTTAATCAATTCATTTTCACTTTTCTTTATGCAAAAAAGAATCTCTATGAGGGCTGCGCTAACACTTACTTGTTGTCTGTTCTGTTACTCTCTCAAGGTGAAGTTGTTGATAAAATGTATATATCGTGTTCCGCGGTGACTCCGATCTGTGTGTTTAAAAATTCGGGATCAGGTTCAAAGGTGAAGCTAGGAATGAAGCATTCGCTCGAGCGCTGTTTATCTTTGTCATTTTTGCCTACCTGCGTTTAGCGCGGCTGGCGACCCAAGCTCTTCACGTAGTTTAAATGAGCGTTGGCGTTTCTTGGTCGGGTTCTGTGAAAGGAATCAAGCCGATGCTGAAATTTACTTGGCATTGATTCTATTCTATTGCTGCGCTTTTAGAACATTCGCGGTGCTTCCTTACCTTAGTTTTTGGTTCTCTCGCTGCGCTGGGGGTTCTATGCGGCCACTTCTCGCTTTGAGTGCTGCTCGTCTGATTTGGGTTGAACACCACACGGAACACAGTTTCCTGGTTAAATATGCGGCTAGGGATTGTGGGAATTGTAGTTTTTGTGGAAAAAAGGGGTTTCAATGTGATTGTGTATTAAGTGTAGCGCAGCGCATTGGCTCTTTGCCTTTTAATGGATCATTCTGTGCTAGTGGTGGGGTGCACGTTGGACTCAGTAATTGTTTCTTTGTAATTCCGACATCTCGTTCAAGCCCTCCATCACGCAATTAAATTTTAGTATTAAATAAGCCTCTTTTTTTAATAGCATGGTATCGATGTTTCCCCCTCGTGGAGGAACCTTCATGGCTTGGAGTATTGTCCATTTGAATTCATTTTCATTATGTTTCTGTTCAACAAAGTGCTGCACCATGGGTGCGGACAGTACTTTGTTCTTGATCCTAGATCTGTGTTGGGATATTCGTTGGTTTGCTTTTTGAGTGGTTTTTCCTATATACAATTTGGGACACGGGCACATGACTGCATATATTACATTTGATGTTTTGCAGTTCGAGAATTCTTTGTGTATCCATTTTGTTGCCTTGAATGAAAATTCTTCACCTTCAATTGTATTGGGGCACGAAGCACACGACCCACACTTGTGGTGGCCTGTTACAGGTGGTAGTTTCCACAGTGTACGTAAGTCAGTTTTGGCTTTGCTTACTCCCAGATCGGCCCTTACAATCCGCTGGGCTATACTTCTATTTTTCTTTAAGGCAAACAAAGGTTGCTCCATCGGGACTTCTGAATTTTTAATCAGATGCCAATTCTTTAGAATGATCGATTTTAGCTTGTTTGTGTATGGCCCGAAAGTGGTAACACATACCGGCCTCTCTAATGGTTTGATTTCTTTGTTAGTTTTCAGTAAACAGCCACTTAGTACAACGTTATACAGGCACTTTCACTTGCAGAACACATTCATTTATTGAGATATAGTACCTGCTACTTAAGAGTTCCAAATCAAATTTACTCTTATCACATTCTCGCTGGTCATCGTATTATTATATTTCCGGAATCTCAGCGATACCCGAACCTGCAGCCACACATTTCGACACACCCATAAGATGCAGTTTCTGTATTATCTGCACCATGAAACATTCATTTTACTCTTTCCGGGGCCGATTTACAAGCCCCTTGCGACACTTTTGCACCGCCATTGCGCCTAGGGAGTTGTATCACGTTGTAAATCCCTGCATCACATTATACCTGCGTCAGGTATAATGTATGCAGGGGGGGCGTTCCCACGCAGTAAAGCCTCGTAAAAGTGATAAAGTGAAATCTACAAGATTTCACTGCACCATTTCTAGGGTGCCATTGCTTCAAAACCTTACGCCTGCTTGAAGGCGTAATGAGTGACGCAGTCCAATAAGTATAGGGCTCAAAATAGATTACTGGAGTTGCGCCGTGTTAGACATGACTCTAGCAATGTGTGACTTTCCGGACAACCTATGCATCAGACAGGCATCTGTCAATCCTTGCGCCATGGTGCGCTGTATTGTAAATACAGCATATCCATGGTGGCACAAGGGTATCGCAGGTTGGCGCAGGGAAACTGGCGCATCTCTACAGAAGCGTCAGTTTCTTGTAAATCTGCCCCATTGGGCCTCTTTATAGCATGGAGGGTGCCCAAACTCTATTTAGAGATGCTCATCTCTTCAGTGGATCAATAGATGGCACAAAAGTTCAGCCAAATGGACATTATGTTTGATGCCCCCACAGGTAAACTTTTTTTTGTCTGAAAACAAACTTAAGCGTGGGTTTATTTTGGAAAAGGAAATGAATTTCTCCCTATGTGTGTTTCCCTGTTGGAAACACTATTATAGTGAAAACGGCTAACGGTCTCACCGCTCTAAGGGGCATATGTATCATTGAAATTCGCATTCGCAAAGGCCGAAATTCGCCGAATTTCGGCCTTTGCGAATGCGAATTCTCAATATGGTATGTATGAAGCAAATGTGGTTCAAAATAAGGAATCGCACAATTTGTGATTCCTTATTTTGCGATTGCATGTAAGGAATCGCACAATATGCGATTCCTTAAATGCAATGTATCATGCAAAAAAATATTGCTAATTGTCCCTAAGGAATCGCAAATTACCACCAACTTCAAGTTGGTGGTAAGTTGCGAATTCCTTTCAAAAAGCAATTGCTTTAAAAACAAAAGGTGCCATGTGACGCTCATACATGCCCTTAGGGCATGTATGTGCGCTATATGCGCACACATGTCATTTTCAGGGGTGCAGCAGGGTGTCCTTTGGACACCCCTGCACCCTTGCGAATATTCTCAATTTGCGATTAGCAAATTGCTAATCGCAAATTTCCCCTTCATTCCTATGGGCCTCCTGGCCCATAGAAATGAATAGGAAATTATTCCTTAATTACGATTAGCAATTTGCTAATCGCAATTAAGGAATCTTAAGAAATCGCTAAAAAGAAGCTGATTTCTACATACATACCATTTTGCGATTCTCAAATAGCGATTAGCAAAAAATCGCTATTTGAGAATCGCAAAATGCTATTTTGATACATATCGCCCTAAATAGGGGGGGTGACCCGCAATATAACCTGAGAGCGACTGAGGACAGGCCATCAAGACAAGGTGGAGCCAGTGGGCTCAGCTGGATTTTACCAGTGTAAACCCAGCTTTTCCCCCGAGCAAGTTTGGTGGTGTCGAAGTTCCTGCTCTGCCAGCCTCTACATGACCCCTCATGTGTTCATTTATGTTACTGCTCCCTTTTTCGGAATCATCTTCAATATCAGAGGCAGGGGTTAAATCCTACACAACCAGAACTTCGAAACAAACGAGTTACTTTAAAATCAATCTATAATGTCGTCATTCTTCACGAATTACTGTTTCGCTAAATTTTAAATACTTTTTTTGGAAAGGGAAACAGTATCTTCTATAATAGTTGCGAGTCAGCTATTTCATTGTGATTTTTTGTGAAATACTTTCGTCTTCATTTTTTCCCATTTATTGATAAAGTTCGATGTCGAATTATTCGGTAAGTATCACACAGAAACTCAGTGCGAAGAACAGAAAATCTGAGTGCGAAGGTCTGAACTGAGTGGGCACCGTGTCACGTGACCTCCTGAGAGCTGCCGCCTCACTTGCAAATTATGCTATGCGGATGGGTGGATGAGGATTCTGCTGCTTAATGTTTCGTACTTCAGGTCACAGAGAACTATGGCAAACACATTTACATTGATATTTGTAATTATATCGAAGTGTAATCTGATCAAAGATAACTGGAAAAGTATGTTGCTTAATCTATTGAATAAATGTGGTATTTTCTCATATATTTATTAAACCATTTGTGGCCAATAATTCACTGGCAATTTGCAAATATAGGCAACAAGATTATCTACGTTCACATATGGTAAGACAAAATCAATGGAAAGGCAACCATTGTGATAGCTAGAGGGTGTTTCAGCTGGAACTAGTAGATGGAAAGTGACTAAAGAATATGACAATGTGTTAATACATTGGTTACCAATCCATCCATTTTTAGGACTCTCTGACAGGGCAGCTTTGTGGACGACCTACTGTTCCCTATTACCTTAAAATGTACACAGAGTGGGCTTTGGCTCTGCTCAAATGACGTTTTCACTTATTCATTGGTTGTTTGGTGTACTCTTCCGGCTCCCAATGTGCTTACTTTGAAAAGCCCACGGAACTATTTTACATTGCTAAGTAACCCAGCATCAAAAATGTATTCCTTGTTTTGTTATGTTATGGTAAAGTTAACCTATAAAGCGCACGTTCACCAAACAGTTTCTTGGTGCTGTGAGCAGAACGGTAACAAAATCAAACAGTGAGTGGAAATCAATTGTAAGTTTGGGAGAAAAGCCAAGTTTTAAGTAATTTCCCAAATTGCATGCGCAAATAGAGAGGGAGTGCGTTCCAAAATTGGCGGGCCAGGATGGTGTATCTGAGGCCACCATGTTTCTTCAGTTTAAAGGAGTGAGAGACCAGCAGGTTCTTGTTAGAGGAACGTACATAACGGGGGGGGGGGTGTACAGCTGAATGTTTAAAGCAATAAAGGCAGGCCCACGTCCTGACTGGGCTTTGTGGATGGTACAGCCCAGTTTAAACAGACAGCGTTGAGGTATGGGAAGCCAATGGAGGCTTTTCAGCAGTGGTTTCACATGGGAGTGCTTCGGCTGCCCAAGAATGAGTGTGGCTGCCTGGTTCTGAACCCGTTGCAGGCGGTGTAATTGGTACGCAGGTATACCAACGTACAAGGAGTTAGCGTAGTCAATACGTGAAATAACCAGGGCAAGAACCACTTGAGTCAGGGCTTTAGAGGAGAGGAATTTTCTAATTTTACGAATCGAATTCTATGGAGATGAAAAAAGCACGATGAAACCACAGAGCTGACCTGGGCCTTCATGGTAAGATCATTGCGAATCACAATTCACAGACTCTTTACTGGGGAGGCCGGGTGTGGAGGGCTCAATAAAGATGGAGGCCAAAAGCTAGAATTCCACGGGTTGACCAAACCGCCAGTGAGAATCTGCTCTGTTTCTATCTGGGTTTAGTTTGAGTGGATTGGCATTCATCCAGTCACTAATAAAGCTCATTATGGATTGAAAGTTAGTGATGGATGAGACTGATGAGTCAATGTTAAAAATCAACTGGAGGTTGTCAGCGTAGTTGAACACGACAACCTTTCCCTTACGCAAGGCCAAAATCAAGGGTAAAATATACAAGTTAAAAAGTAGAGGAAAAAGGGAGGAGCCCTGTGGGACCCCAGCAAGTCAATTATTTCTGTTCTGCCATGAAAGTGGCCAGGCGGACCTATTAGGAGCGATTTGTAAGAAAGGCGGTCATCCATTTCAGTGTCAGGTCGCAGAACCCGGCGCTGTCGACACGGCACCAAAATTCCTTTAGCTCATAGAGGCATTGTCTACAGAAATTAATTTGTTGTTTTATATTTTTACTGCAGCAGTTTTTTTTCAAATTGCTTTAGTCTGTGCTCACAATGCAAGCCAGATGTATTGGATTTACCAATGCTTCTTTTGGTTATCGTCACATTGTCATCTGTGTCTTTACTTTGAATGATGTGCTCAAGCATACATTGGCATTCAGGATATTTTCTATGGCTCAGTTTAAAAAACATGCTGAGTTCTGCATGCCAATTCTGATGGCTATTTTTCCATGCCATTGTTCTCCACATTGCCTCACAGGTTCCCATTAAATTCCCTTTCTGTAAAACTGCTACATCCAGAAGTCTGCATTAGGCTAGCTGCGGAGGATAGTAACCATGCTGAAGGAATATGAGAAACCTGTCGCTGTCTGAGGTAGTGGTGGAGCCATGCACCCAAATCATGCTTTCTCCTCAAAGGTGTTTACATTGTTTTATCGCCTGCATCCAATATATATGTTTCCAATATGGAAGCACATAGGGTGTTAATGTTGTTTTAACACCTACATCCAAAATGTCTGCCTATTATATGAAAGCAGAGCACTCTTTTATAGCAGGAGACAATGAGCAGGAGACAGCAGTACTTATGTTTTAAAGAATACGTTCTGGGGCCCAGTTGTTTCTCTGAAGCCTGTTGACACCACTGGCCAAGTACAGGGTTTGCCAACACAAAGGCTGTAAAGTCTTGATACAAACTCGTCCTCCTTTCTTCAACCAACACACTGTCACTGCCACTTTATTTCACTCTTGCAAGTTGTTTTTCATGCCTATTTTCAACCGTTGCCACTGTGTTTCTATCCTTTTCTTACTCCTCCTTCCCCCCTTTGCTGCTTGTCTCTCCTTTGTTCGGAATGACAGATTTATTGTTAAAAATAAGTGCTGGTCCCTAAAGAATAGTGTTGATAGGTTCCACCTACAATCACAAGCTCAAATTAAGCACTCAGAGCCAGTGACTGGTTGCACACTGCCACATACAGTCACCATCTCTCCTTGGCTCAACTCACCATCCTTTGTGATAGACAATATCACGCATGGCCACAATGTTCCACTAATATTTTATTTAGCAAGGCTGTGAGTCATGCAGTAGAACTCTGTCTTGCAGATATTTGCCTACAAGTGTTCAGTGTGATTCAGCCACACACAGAAAGGTCACAACTGACACGGTAAAGAAGATGTGAAGTTGAAGAATAGGAAAATGGAAATGGGCCAGAGAGGAACTCCATAATGAAATTAAACACAAGCAAAAGGAAGGAGCACAAGGTGGAAAATATAGGAAAGGAGGAGCAACATAATAAACATGGAAACCAGCTGAAACATAAAGCCTGGGAGGTAGCTTCAGCATGATGTTTGTAGTGTGGCATCCCTCAAAAAAAGCATTCTTAGCCTTGTTGTTGGGTTTGGAGGCCCTGAGTTGGGTCTGCTATGACTGTTGGTTTTTCTCAACATTCTTATTTTGAAAAGAGTTTTTAACTTGTTCATTTTTTTGGGTCAGGAACTTAAATATATAGGGTGAACGGTTTACTAACAAGTAGCACATTTTAACCCATAGAAGTACTCATTGAACAGATGCAAATGTATTACTTTTTTGAATTCACAAATATTGCAGTAGTAGGCTTGGAAATCTTTGCAAGTCCCAGGTTTCTAGGCATACTACTGGTAATCAAACACCCAAAAGGTGATTCGATTAATGCTTGCAAATAATCTAACAACTGGCAATCCCTTGAAGTAGCATTCCAGACCATTGTTTTTCACCCACTGTGCCACTCTAGACAGCCTGATTTAGGATTTAGCAGACAGTGTAAAGGCAGAGAGGCAGCCATTGGAATTTACATCTGCCAGCCCTGCAAACATCTCTTTATATTGGCAGCAACTGCTGTTGCGTCAGCTCCTGTTAAAGTACAATACATTTGATTAATGACTCCATCAAACATGATGACTCTCTGTTGTTGCTTTCCCAATTTATATTTTCTTTTACAGACACAAATATCCAAAGTGGCAGTCTCTTTTTGAAAAATAATACAAACGAATAACCCCTATAGCATGGGAGTTTTCTCCCACGGTTTCTAGGTATTTTTTTTCCTGTCCCTCACCACCAGGATATACCTGGTAGTGACTGACAGTGAAAATGAGCCACTCCCTCACTACGCTCTTACTTTAAAGTTAAACAAAATCTCCTTAACATGGAACAGGGGGGGGGAGACAGAAGGCTTAACTATGACAGGAGATAGTCCAGTAGAAGGGGTACCCCTTAGCAGCAACAGATACCAGCCTTTAGCTATAGAGGAGTTCATTCAACAAGAGGTGGGGTCAAGCCCCCCAGAAGAACACAGAGGAACGGAAAAGATGATCGTGTCTCAAATTCTAGAGATGAGGGTGAGTTTCCCAACTTTAGAAAAAAACAAGCTAAAATACAGGGGCATGCAAAATTTTGGAGACAAAAATAATACCTTAACCCCTTGGCCGCGGCAGTAATTCCGTTGCGGCGCTGGGCGGGGAGGGGGGTCCGCGCGGCGCTTCCATGCTCATTACAGAACCACTCCATCACAAGACACGGGCGCGCTGTGCTTGTGACTCAGTGGTTCGGTCATGGTCCCGCCCGCTTAATAAAATGGCCGCGCAGGCACGGAATTGACGCTGTGTAGGCGGGGCGGCCGCGCCGTGACGGAACCACTCCGTCACCAGCACAGCGCGTCCGTGGCTCGTGACGGAGTGGTCCTGTCACGAGCCCTCAAGGGGTTAAAGCAGCAAATTACCAAGTGGAAGCCAATGCGGATCTTATCTTATCTTATCTTATTCGGAATTTGTTAAGCGCACGGTCACCCAGAGGTTTCATGGCGCTGAGAGACAAATGGTGACTGAAGAGACAGATGGTGACAATGCTCTAACCGTGCGCTTGTTTGAATAGCCAGGTCTTCAAGGCTCCCCTGAATTCTACTAGCTTAGTGCAGTTCCGAATAGACAGGGGAAAAGAGTTCCAAATTTTAGGGGCGAGGTGAGCGAAACGAGATCCACCTAGTCGCTTCTTTTTGAACATGGGCAGAGAGAGAAGGGACAAGTGGGCAGAGCGAAGATCCCGGGTCGGTTCGTATTTATTTATGAGATGATTAACGAACTTGGGGCTTTTGCCGTGAAGGGCTTTGAAGGCTATGCAGCCTACCTTAAAGGTAATCCGTTGGGCTATAGAGAGCCAATGGAGGGAGGCTAGTAGGGGTTTGGCCGACTTCCTGCGATTGCTCTTAAATATTAATCTGGCCGCTTGATTTTGAGCAATCTGCATGCGTTTAACGAGGGCGAGAGGTAGGCCCAAGTAGATGGAGTTGGAAAAGTCCAGTCGTGAAAGGACCAAGGCGATTACCACCTGAATGAGAGCAGAATGAGACAGCAAATGGGCGATTTTTTAAATCTTTCTTAGCTGAAAAAAGCAGGAAGAGATCACTGTTCCGACCTGGGTTTTCAGTGAGAGGTCGGAGCAGAGAGTGACCCCGAGGCTTTTCACTGACTGAGAGGGGGAAGGAGGGGGGCCCAACGAGGCTGGCCAGAAGTGGGGGCCCCAACTTAAGGCGCTGTTACCGGGGAGTACAATCTCAGTCTTTCCTGGGTTGAGCTTAAGGTGGTTCTGGTCCATCCAGCTCTGGATGTGCAGCATGGTGGTTTGAAATTCTTTGGTAGAGTCCGTAGAGTTGAGGGGGAATATCAGCTGCAAATCGTCAGCATAGTTGTAAATGGTGACATTTCTGTGTTTCAGGGAGTGCAATAGTGGTTTGAGATATAAGTTAAAAAGGAGAGGGGATAATGAGGAGCCCTGTGGGACACCGCAAGAGGTGGAGAGTTTAGGAGCTATAAAGTTCTCCAGTTTTACTGCCTGGAATCTGTCCGTAAGAAAGGACTTGATCCAGTCGAGGGCTGCGCCGTTGATGCCGGCTTGTTCGACACGGTGTAATAAGATGGTATGATCCACCGTGTCGAACGCAGCCGACAGGTCAAGGAGTACGAGGGCTTGGTGAGTTCCATTGTCGGCGTTGGTCCTTAGAGTGTTCTGGACAGCGAGGATCACAGCCTCGGTGGAATGTGCCTGGCGGAACCCGGCTTGGTTAGGCTCCAGGTAGTTGGATGTTTCTATAAAATTGGATATACAGCTGGTAACATGGGCTTCGATCAGTTTGGCGCCATAGGGGAGAAGAGATATGGGGCGGTAATTGGAGAGATTGGTGGGATCAGCCCCGGGTTTCTTGATAAGAGGGACTAAAGTAGCGTCTTTGAATGAGTTGGGGACTATTCCTTGTAGTAGGGATGAGTTCAAAAGGGGGAGTATGCCTTGAGGTAGTGTGGAATAGACTTCCTTCAGTATGTGTGGAGGGCAGGGATCATTGGGGGATCCAGATTTTACACGGTTCATCAGTTCCAGCAGTTTGGGTGGATCGATGAGGGGGATTTCCTTGAGTGTGTGAGGGTTGCTGCTAATGTCCAGGTTGTCTGCCATGACATGGTTAGTATGAATACTATTTTTTATGATGTCGACCTTCTCCTTAAAGAAATCCTTGAGCCGGTTGCACATCATTTGGGTTGGTGATTGAGAGGGAGAGGTTCTAGAGTCGTTACACAAATCATTTACGACTCTGAAGATTTCTCTCGATTTATTTTGAGCATTAGAGATTTTTTCAGAGAAAAAGACTGCTTTGGTGGATAGGATAGCACTCTTGTAATTTGTACGAGCTGTCGTGTATGATGCTCTCTCTTCTTGGCGGTAGCCATAACTAAGGAGGAACTAGGGAGGAAATTAGAGATTAATAAAGAGCAAATACAGACTTTAAAAGCAAACGAGAAGGACCTCAGAGGAAAAATTGAATCTGTGGAAAACCATGCAAGACAGAATAATTTGAGGATTCTGAATGTCCCAGAGGGGCAGGAAGGAGAGAACATTAAAGGTTTTGTGATTGATCTCCTGAAGGAGTTTTGTCCATGGTCAGAGCCGGCGGTACTGTGAGAAGACATACAGAGGGTGCATAGGGAACTGTATGGGAAAGGAAAACCGAGGAAAGACCCAAGAAAAATTCTGATACATTTTAGAACATATACCTTGAAGGAGAGAATGTTAAGTGAGGCAATAAAAGCAGGACCTTATGCAAAAGGTGAATGGGCATTTAGAATAAGATCAGACATCTTTAAAGCAACACAGGATAGGCAGTGGGAGCTTGGGCAGCACATGCAAGAACTAATGACCTTGGGGGCGTCAGTCCAAATGCGTTTCCCAGCATCCTTGAGAATAATGTTGGGGAATCAAATGCACAACCTAAGGGACACCAAGGTGATGCAGTCTCTAATAAGTCGGATCAAAGTGCAACAAATAAAATGAATGCTTAGGGAGTAGGGATCTCAAAATGGGTGAGAGTGTCTCGCCACAAAAATAAAGGGAGGGTTTTTCAGGGGAGGGCAAGGGATGGGACAAGGTACAGGGGGTGTTATAAGAGTGTTTTATGAAAGTTTAGCAATGGGTGTGGGAGCAGAGTATGTGTCCTAGCAGGCTATTATAATCCCAATGTGGATGCTCCTGCTCCCCCACAGGCTCTATATACCCATCTTTTGGATGTCTCAGCCCCTGTAATTCTTGTCAGAGATTTTAACCTGATTATAGATCTATGGAAGGATAGATTACCGGTGAGTAATTCTTTAAACTTGCCCAGAATGAGGAAATGGCTGAAACATTTTTTTGAGGACCTAGGATTGGTGGATGTATGGAAAGCGAAGGGAGTTAAAACACATAAAGTTACCCTCAAGAATAAAGACATGGCCATGCCTCTAGGATAGACTTTTTCTACTGGACAAGGCTGTATGCATCGGTGTTAGGAGAGTAGATCATTTGCCTGCACACCTGCCTGATCATTCTGCATTCCAGATAGAAGTATGTCTTGAAAATGTTTGGACCATACCAAGATGGACACTGCATCAGTCTTTGCTCTTAGATCCTCAGGTAAAAGAAAGGTTGAGGATTGACAGAACACTTCATTACAGGTCACTTGGGATACATATAAAGCAGTGATAAGGGGGAAGCTAATAAGTATAGCAGCATTTAGGCATAAGAATAACAGGACAAAGTTTGGCCATTTAGAGAAGGAACTACAAAGCTTAGGTAGAAGGGCGGAGGATGTCAAAACCCTCAGGAGATGGTCACGGTAGAAAAAGAGATAAATAACAAAAATTAAGAATTAACTAGCGTATTGGAATCTATAACTAGGGGTAAGTGGGAGGCAAGTAAGCTCTCACATTATGAATATGGGTAAATATGTGGCAAAATGTTAGCTTGGAAAATAAAAACAGAACACAATCGAAATAAGATCTCATGTATCCAAGGGGAGACAGAACCTGGTACAGAAGATTTGAATATTGGGAGTGTCCTTTTAATACATTTTTCAAAGAATTCTACTCAGAGGATACAGTGACTCAAGAGGAACAAATAGATGGCTATCTCAAAAACTCAATAGTATTATCTTTAACAGAGGAGCAGATGAGTGAACTAAATGCCAAACTAACAATTGAAGAAGTAGCGAGGGTGATAAAAGAACTAAAAAGGTGAAAGCAGCATGCCCCGACATATTACCCAATGAAATATACAGTTCTTTAGTGGAAGACCTTGCCCCCCCCCGACAGAGGTATTTAATGTGGTCTTTCTAAGTGGACAAGAATTGCCTAAGCTTGGGAAGAAGTAATTATATGTATACAACTGAAGCCAGGGAAAGATCCAAAGATGCGTGATTCATATAGGCTTATATCATTATTAAATATGCTTATAAAATCTATATCCAAATACTGGCCATGAGACTGGCAAGGGTTGCCGACTAACTAATACATCAAGATCATAAAGGCTTTATTAGGGTAGACAAATTCAAGAATTAACACACAAATTGGTGGTGACAATAGACGCTGCTGTTCAAGAAAGGATCCCCCTGTCTGTGATTACATTCAACACAGCAAAGGCTTTCAATAGGGTTAGCTGGCCTTTTTTACATAAAGTAATTGAAGCATGTAGCTTCGGGAGCGCTTTCTCAGGGGCAATAAAATCTCTGTAAAAAATCCTACAGCAAGGGTTCTGGTCAGCGGAAACCTCACAGAGAAGATGACTATTAGAAGGGGTACTAGGCAGGGATGCCCACTTTCCCACTTCTTTTCAACCTATATATTGAACCATTGGCTTATGCCTTCGGAGCTAACCATAAGATAACTCATTTAAAGTTTAAGGGTTGGGAGAAGCAAGTTGCCCTCTATGCGGACGACCTAATGATCTTTACCGACAGCCTGACAGGCTCGCTCTCGATAATAACTGAAACATTGGAGCAGTTTGGAAAAGTCTCAGATTATAAAAAAAATCAACAAAAGACAGAAATTATAAAATGAAACTCCCAAAACAATAATCCCTTAGTTAAAGGAGCAGATACGATATCTGGGTATACAGATAGTGAAAGATGTAGGTCAAATTGCCCATTTAAATTTTAACAAAGTTCTATCAGAAACCAGAAAGCTTTTGAAAGTATGGGAAGGCCTCCTGTTATCTTTCATGGGCTGTTCTAATGTCTTGAAGATGGCCTTCCTCCCCAAATTCACGTATCTTTTTAATACCATTACACTGGAATTTAGGAGAGAATGGTTTTTGACAAGCTACAAGGAGATCTAAGTAGCTTTATATGGGCATCAAAAGGGGTCAGAAAGCCTGGATTAGAGAAGAGGGAAGAAGGAATATGGAGGGATTTCTAGTCCACATTTTTTCAGTATTATAGATCTATTATAGAGCTTTTCATTTTAAGCACATTAGACCATTAGTCAAAGAACATCAGTCTTATCCCATATATATTTGCAGGCTATGACCCGTTTGGAAGGCAGTTGTTTTCTATACAAATTTGGACATCCAATTAAAAAAAAAAAAGTGAAGTTGAAGATGTTATCAGCCGCCAGATTATGGTACCAAATTAGGTGCCTTTTAAATATTCCATACTATAGTGACTAGGCCCCAATTTGGCTTTCTCCAGGAACACCGGAATGTCTGAAAGATAGGTTATCAACACCTCTGAGAGATGAAGGGATAACGAAATGGGGCCAGCTGATAAAAGAAAATACAACAATAGTATGGAATCAGTTATCAATACTGACTAAATGTACACTCTCCAAATTTAAATATTATCAACTTGTGAGCTGGATAAGGTCCCTAGGGAAGGACGTATCAGGAAACAGCGACTTTGAGAGGAAGATACAAGGGGACGTGGTAATAAAGAAAGAGATATTGAGTTGGTATTGGTCGTTCATTTCAGCAGGAGAGGCAGATTTTGTCTTACCCACGGAGATCTGGGTGAAGGATCTGCCGACGCTGGATATACAGAAATTATGGCAAGTATCAATGTCTACATGTTGGTATACCATTAAGTCTGCACCTCTCAGAAAAAATCATTTGTTTACGATGCATAGAGCATATTGGACACAGAAGAAGCAGTCAAAATTGAACAAGTGAAAGGTGAAACGTTACTCTAAGTGTGAAGAAGAAGGGGCAAATTATATCCATATGTTTCAGCAGTGTCCCCAACTACAGGGATTCTGGAACAATGTGGGTAAGATCCTCTCAGAGGTACTGGGTAAAACATCATGGTAGGATTGCGCATGTGCGCGCATGCGCAGTCCTACCATGATGTACGTTTGACGTAGGGAAGTCTGCAGGACCACGGCGAGGAGGAGGAGGGCAGGCCGGGATGCCGCGATAAAGGTAAGTGCGCTTTTATTTAATTTAATTGTAATTTTTATTTGAAAAATATTTATGTTATGTTATTGGAATGTATAGGAGCGCACGATTACCCATGGGTGTCCTGGCGCTGAGCTAAGCCTAAACATAAATCGATACGATCAGAGAGAGAACAGCCAGGTCTTCAGGCCTCTTCTGAAGGAGAGCAGATTAGCAGCATTCCTCAGGTGGAACGGCAACTCGTTCCACGCCTTGGATGTGCAGGTGATAAAGCTCCTCCCTCCCCAGCCGGTTTTCTTGAAGGTACGTGTTTGGACAAGTTTAGCACCCTGGGATCGAAGAGCCCTACTGGGGGTGTACCATTTAAACCTCTGCCTCAAGTGGTCAGGGCCGATGCCATTAAGGGCCTTTAAGGTTATACAGAGGGCCTTAAAACGAACCCTTTGTAACACCGGGAGCCAGTGTAACCGAGTTAGTTTTGTTCGGACTGAGACAAATTTGGGTATACCTGACAGTAGTCTGGCAGCAGCATTTTGAACTATCTGAAGCCTATTAAGAAGTTGTTTCTGAGCATTCAGATAAATGCTATTGCAATAATCAAGGTGTGACAGTGCAAGAACTGTGACTACTGTCCTAAAGTTGCCGTCTGAAAGATAAGGTTTTATTTTTCTTAAGACTCGCAAAATCAAGAAGCAAGCGGAAACAACTGAACTAATGTAGGCACAAAAAGTCAGTTTATTGTCCACTATACACCCAAGTTTTTCACTTTAGAGCTTGGGGTAGGGTGGTTTCCCATATATGTTGGCCACCAATCTGGGGTCCATACGTGAGGGTTATTTCCAAATACAATCACCTCCATTTTATTGGAGTTCAGTTTTAAGCAAGTTGCCGACATCCAGTTTGCAATAGCCCCCATGTAGTCTTGGAAGCGAGCACCTGTTTCTTTTACTTGACCATCCTTAAAGGATAGTACAATCTGAGTGTCGTCGGCATAAGAGGTCAACTAAAAACCAAACGATCTAATTAGGGCTGCCAGGGACGTCACATAGATATTAATGAGTGTAGGGCTCAGTGACAACCCCTGCGGGGTTATTGCAAGGGGGGGGAGGCGCGGAGCTCCACTGATTTCTTTCCCCACCTCGGTAGACCTCCGCGTAGAGCAACTCCGCCTGCTCCTCCCGGGGTTACTTGTTTTAGATCTGTTCCTCTCTCCTTTTTATCTAACACACCCTTATTTCTAATCATATTACTAGAGGTTTCCTTAAACATGCGTCTAAATGACATTGTTGCAGTGTTTGCCAATGAGGACTGTATTTTCTCACAGTAACAGACTGGGACACTACAACAATCCTGAAATAGATATCCACACAATCCCCACATTGACATTTCCCCACATTGGCCCAAAAACACTTTGGAAAGAGTGAAGTCAAACCATGGGTTTGCAGCATAACTTTCAAATATGTTGGCTAAAAAGCCAAGGATATTACAGGCAACTCTGAAGAGGGACTCAACTGACCGTCCTTTTAGCTTGCACTCTACCGACTGGCTCTTTTGGTGAAACTGATTAACAATATAATAATTAATGTTCTGCCACAGTACCCGGAGCACATTTCTATAGAGCAGCAAATCATGTGCCTAGGAGACAATTGTACTCTCAATGACAAAACTATTGGTTGCAAAGCAGACAAATGCATATATGTCACAAAAGAAGCAGTGCTTCCCTGATATACAGTACACCACTGTAACTAACTAGGGGCCAGATGTACACAGCTTTGGGTTTGCAATTACCTAATTGCGAATGTAGGTGCTTCGTGAATTTGGTAATCGCAAACAGCTATGTACAATTTAGTTATTCCCAGTCAGTTGCAAATAGACCTGCCTCATTAATATTCATGATGTAGGTCTTGGTTGGCGAACTATTGGGAATCGCAAAAATCACAGGAATGGCGGCCTTCTGGGGTCAGCCGACCACCATGTCTGTGTTTGCTTACAAATAAAGCAATGTTTTTTTTTAAATACAGCCCATTTTCCTTAAATGAAAATGGGATGTGTTTAAAAAAAGGGAAACGCTTTCTTTAATGGGACCACTGCCTGCTCTTAAAAAACGTTTTTACAAACATTCACAAACGGAAAGGGGTCCCTTTGGGACCCCCTCCCATTTTTGAATGGGTTACCACCTACTTGAAGTACTTCATTTTGTTCACAAAACGTTCACACATACAATTGCAATTTGGTATTAGGAAGGGATGCCCTTAACATGCCCCTCCCTAATATTGAATCGCAAACCTGTTTTGCGTTTCAGTAATAGGTTATCGAATCACAAAATAGGACTGTGTACATTAAAAAAGGCTTTTTTGTGGCCACAAATGGACGGCAAACAGGCCGATCCGCACAATCGGGCCATTTGCGACCTATAAAAAGCTTTGGACATCCGGCCCTAGGTTCCCACAATGTTCTTCTGCAGTCTGAAGCTCACTGATAATGTATAAGGCTCCACTGCCACAAATATATCTCAAAATACAGCCTGCTACATCAGATCATTAACTGACATGATACTTTATTCAGTGATAGCTACATATATGGTGCTAGATTCTAGTATCTGATTCTTCTGTCCATTAAAATTATTTAAGCACTACCAATGCCTCCATTCAGTTTCTCCCTACGAATGACGGTGCCTTAAAGTTGTTCTTGAAAAGACCACCAACATTCTTCACAAATCTGTCCAAAAATCTCTGGTGTAAGGAGGGTCCAGAGAGTCTGAGATGTATTTCTCCCAAGTTGGAGACAGTACTAATGCTACCAAAGTTGTTAAGGTCACAGTTTCTGTTAATCCAAATACATACAGGGGCAGTGGAGATTGGGAGTCAAATTGGGACACTCATGGTCAGACAGGAAAGGGGACCTGGAATATATGCATCTGGTTCTGAAATTATAGATTATCAATTCATAAAAGTGAAAGGCAATCCAAAACCTTATGGTTCACCACTCATCGTGAGTCAGGCTGCTTTGAAGTTGCCCAAGCATGAGTATGCGCACTTTGGTATTGGCTAAAGCATTGACAATCACCTCTTCTGGTAGCAAGAGACACCTACAATATCAGTAGTGTCATGTCCTGCAAGTCTAACTAGTAAATAAATGATGAGATCACCAGTATTACTCATTGTACTCCATCTTTTCTCAAGTATGCATCTATCGTGGGACAAGACCTTTATATGAGGATGAGTTCTTACTATAAAGGGCTTTCTGTCTCTGTGCAGTGGTTGGGGCTCCATTTCTGATCTGAACTGGTTTGTAGATTTAGTTTTGTGATATGTTAAATATGTTAATGTGGAAGAGGTGTGGCGCAATGTCCAGGGTGGCTGACTTCGGACCACGGGGTTCATGGTTTGATCCCCGGCTGCAGGTTAGCCCAGCACTCTGGGCAATAACTCGCGTAATCTTCCCAATGGCCCCCTGCGCTGGGACACCTCTCTGGAGGTAGCTGTGTGCTTTACAAATGCTGGTATATTATTATTAAAGTAGTTGCATGTATGAACTGTAAAATGGCAAGCTGGTTCCAGACCACTGGAAACACTTAAGTCATGTTAGCAAAATAATAACATGTGCTATGTGTTTATCACAAGAAATCTTTACAGAAGTCACATATTGTGATCCTATGCAAACCCTTCCCTTCACTGTTTTCATAGAGTGTGAAATCTGAGGCATATTGAATGAATTGAGTTCAGCATGTGTGTATGGTTTAATACACAATAGTGTTACCCCACAATGCTGCAATAACAGCCTTATGTAAGCAGCACACTTGACAAACTGACAACGCCTGGTTTACTCGTGGCAGTGCCAATATATTGGTGGTGGGTGCATATTTATGTTTAAATGCTATTGCATGCAAGTGATGCCAATAGAGAGGTACAATATAAAGCCTTGAATTCAAACAAAAGTATTAAAAAATAACCTATTTTTAATTCACAGCGTCTTATTTCATATTTTTACATGACTTTTGCGTTTTGCGACCACTGGCTCAGTTCTAACTTTCTCTCTATAAATTTGCTGGATTACCACCTCATGTGTGCTTGACTTGTTTTTCTGTGAAATAATCTTACATTTCTGCTACCTATCCCACCAATTTTGTGTAAACAATGCTTGCACTATTCCTGACTGTGCTGTACCTATTCTATGCATTTAAGGATTGAATTCTTGGACTGGGGCCACCAAGTTGTGCCGCATATGTGCATGATTCAGAAAAGGGGGTGGTGATGAACAGAGTGTCTGAATTAAGCAGACCACTCTTACCCAGTCCAAAGATCAGGGCTTGATCCATCACCGTTATGGTGCAGTGAGCTAAAAAACGGTGATGGATCAAGCCCTGATCTTTGGACTGGGTAAGAGTGGTCTGCTTAATTCAGACACTCTGTTCATCACCACCTCCTTTTTCTGAATCATTTTGTCCACCATAAGTGTGGAAGGGTATACTCAGATGTGAGTCCCTTGCTCATTGCACCATCAGGATTCAAGCAAGCCGGGCCGACGACGGCTGAAATGCCAGAAACTGGTCCTCGGTAGCTTGTTTCCTTCCCAGTATAAGAATTGGCTTGGTAGTTTGGTTTGCCCTGTTCCCATCATGCACTGGGACAGGAACAAACTAATTTGCATGTAGCCAGGTTCTGAGCTGGGATGGTGCAGTGAGCTAAAAAACGGTGATGGATCAAGACCTGATCTTTGGACTGGGTAAGAGTGGTCTGCTTAATTCAGACACTATGTTCATCACCACCTCATTTTTCTGAATCATTTTTTCCACCATAAGCGTGGAAGGGTATACTCAGATGTGAGTCCCTTGCTCATTGCACCATCAGGATTCAAGCAAGCCGGGCCGACGATGGCTGACATGCCAGAAACCGGTCCCCGGTAGCTTGTTTCCTTCCCAGTATAAGAATTGGCTTGGTAGTTTGGTTTGCCCTGTTCCCATCATGCACTGGGACAGGAACAGACTAATTTGCATGTAGCCAGGTTCTGAGCTGGGATGGTGCAGTGAGCTAAAAAACGGTGATGGATCAAGCCCTGATCTTTGGACTGGGTAAGAGTGGTCTGCTTAATTCAGACACTCTGTTCATCACCACCTCCTTTTTCTGAAGCATATGTGCATGAAGCAAGCCTGTGTCCATAAAATGATCTGTTCTGTGTATGAGGGTAGATGTAACTCTTGTTGCCCACTGTCTTAATCTACAAGTGTGATGGAAGCTTGCGCAAATGCTGTGGGAGCTGTGTCCGTTCTTATGCAGTGAAAACTTAGACGAACCTGGTCCATACTTGGCATGTTCTGTACTTGCACTTTTGACTGTAAAAAAATCCTTTAGGTAAAAAAATGCTTAGGGGCTCTTGAAACCCAGTTTTTTCTTGGTTCATGGCAGTAGCGGCTGGCATCTACGGGGAGTGGAGCAGGCAGGGTAGTGCGTGTAAAATAATATAAAAAAATTGAATGAATCTTTCCGAACTTGGCGACGTCCTCGCTCAGACCTCTTCTTTTGCTGACACAGGAACCAGATGCTGGACCTCCTATGCCAATCCTGGCGCTGCTATCACCATCATACAAGCTGTGCTAGGATTGTTCAGTGCAATCTCATTCAGCACTCCATAGCACTCTGGAGATTTTGGCTTGCACTAACCCAGCTGTTTTAAGACAGCTAGGTCAGAGATGTTTAATAGGGCTTTGGGGGGGTGGGGGGAGGGGGGGGTTGGCTGACCATCGGGAGGACTGCCCCTCCCGGGGGGTTTTGGGACGGGAGGGCAGCCAGAACCCAATTGGGCTTGTTTGGCTGCCTTGGGCTAGGGTTGGGCTGCCTTGGGCTAGTGTTGGGCTGGTATTGAGCTGGGGTGTATTTAGCCGGCCATCTTAGGTCACTGGCCACCATTTCGGTGGTAGGGACACGACGGCCGTCTGGGGAACATAGTAGTGGGAGCGTTTTTGTTAGTCAGGCGGTACCTGGTCTCTGTTGTGGTCTAGCGGCGTTCGTGGTGTGCAGCATTCTTGCCAGCGTGTGGTGATGGCTGCAGAGCAGGGTCAGGATGCCCGTGTGATTGAGGCGATGCGCTTCTTAAAGGAAGCGACCGCATGGGTATGTTGCGGCCTGAAGTGAAGGTGAGGCCCCCCCAGGCGGGCTCTGAGCAGGGGGAGCAAGCGGGGTATGGGAGGGCCCGGGTGAACAACAGGGAGGCTAATAAGTCCTGGGGCAGGCATGGGGGGAGGGTGGTAGGTCAGGTACCGGGGTGCAGGCAGTGGTGGTGCAGGGGCCAAACAGCAGGTACAGGGGTGGGGAGAAGAGGGGCAATGGCACGGGTGGGTCAAGGAGATGACGGGAAGAGAGGGGCAGCACTGGGGGCTGATGCCATCCCTGGAGATAGGGGGCTGGTTGGAGAGGGCACCCAAGGGTTTGAGTGGCAGGTGGTCGGAGATGGAGGGGTGGGGGAGGCCCTTGGAGACAGAGAGAGACAGGGGAGTAGCAGGGGGGAACGGGGGGTGTGCGGGGCAGGGGGGCCTGGGAAGGTAGCATGGGGTGGAGGGTAGTTGATGAGTTGGAATGAAGCAACATGGAGGGGGGATGAGGGGTTCTTGGGGGAGGGTGTTTAGGCCCCCTGGTTGGGAGGGGTAGGTGTGGGCAGCGGGGTCTACCACATCGCAGCAGGGGGCATTCCTCTAGTGCGTCAGGACTAGGATGGGTAAGGGATGGTTACCGGGTCGGGGACTTTGGTTTCGGGGTTCCAGAGGGCAGGACTAACCCCAGCATGTCGGCCTCCACTTCTTTTTGGCAGGAACAGCAGACCAGATACTCGGGAGAGTTCCTTGCAGCTCCAACCCGCCGAGAGGATGGGCCGGTTCTGCCTTATGCTGGCGACTCTGCTCCCACGAGGGACCTACCAGCACCCTCATGGCAAAATGCAACATAAAGTTGGCATTCCGACTGCTCCCGGTACACTCAAAGGACTATCAGCTGTTGGGTATACAGTTTGAAGGGTCCATTTTCATGGACAAAGCATTGCCAATGGGTTGTTCCATACCCTGTGCCTTGTTCGAGCAATTCAGTACATTCCTGCAGTGGGTTTTTTCGTGGCATACTGGTAAAGAGACAGTGACACACTACCTGGATAACTTTTTCTTGGTGGGACTGCCTGGATCTGAGGATTGTCAGCAACAGCTGGCTAGCTTTAAAGAGCTCATGGGCTACCTGGGTGTGCCCCTGGTGCCAGAGAAAACACAGGGTCCCAGCAGAGTGTTGTCCTTTCTTGGTATTGAGCTTGATTCAGTAGCAATGGAAGCCCGTTTGCCTGGAGATAAGAAGGTGTATATGCTGCTCTGGATTGTCAGCCTGCTGGCAAAAAAGAAGGTGATGGTGCGGGAAGTGCAGGTACTCCTAGGACACCTAAATTTAGAGTGCCGGGTGGTGAGGGCGGGGCATGCCTTTTGTAGGAGATTAGGGTTATCCTTGTCCGGTTTGACACTGCTGCACCATCATATGCGCTTGTCGGTGGGCACGAAGGAGGACCTGTGCATGTGGCGGACATTTTTGGAGCACTTTAATGATATTCCAATGGCAACCTTAGAAGAATGGGAATGAGACGTTACCATCTCCTCGGATGCGGCAGGGGCGGGAGGTTTTGGACTCTACTGGCTTGGGAGGTGGTGCGCCAAAGAATGGCCATCGCACTGGAGGAACGGGGGAGGAGCATTGCTTTTATGGAATTGCTTCCACTAGTGATGGCAGTCAGCCAGGGACACTCAGGTTCCCAAGTTGTTGAGGGTGTTAGTGTTGCGATGTTTGGAGCATGATATCTTTTTTCAAGCTAGACATGTGCCAGTGGTGGACAATGAAATTGCGGATGCTTTGTCTCGTTCACAGTGGTAGAGGTTCCATGGGCTAGCCACGGAAGCGGACGAACACAGGACCCCGGTTCCAACAGGGATGTGGTCTGTGGGAGAGAAAGGGTCGTTCAGTCGGTAAGACGGTCAGTGGCCACATCAACCTGGAGGGCATACGAGCAGGCTTGGCGGGATTTCCTTGACAGTGGCGCGATGACAAGCTCTGGGTAAGGGAAGAACAGGTAGTACAATTTAGTCTGTCCATGATTGACAAAGGTTTGTCCAAAGTGACGATTGCAGGGAAATTGTCGGCCATAACTTTCATGGGGAAATTGTGGTGGGGTTACGCGCCGTCAGCAGGGTAATTGGGCACGCACCTAATGGAAGGCTGGGCACGGAAAAGAGGTAGCAGATCCCAGCAGAGCGCCCCATAACGGCAGGTATACTGGTCAGCTTGACGCGGCTTATGCGGCAGGTATGCCGCAATGCCGAAGAAGCGGTTTTGTTCTCCACTTTAATGTCGTGGATGTATTTCGGGGCCTTCCGGGTTTCAGAGCTCCTGGGTTTCAGGGGGGTGCGGGAAGTACAGTGTAGTGAGGTTGACCTGCGGGTAGACGAAGTGGCAGTACTACTCAGGTGCTCGAAGACGGACCAACGGGGAGCGGGGACGTGGGTGATCATGGGGCCGGTAGTGGACAAGAAAGTGTGCTTCGCGGTATTGAGGTGAGCACTTCAAGGCCTGGGGGAAAATCCGGGACAGTTTTGGGACACATTAATTTCGCATAGGCGCGGCAACAGATGCAGCAAAGAGGGGGGGGGGAAAGACCTTATGCGTTTGGGGCGCTGGAAATCAGATTGTTTTAAAACATACACCAGGCTGCGGGGCTCTGGGGAGGGAGAGGCATGATTTTCCTTCTCCTTTCTCATATATGTGTCTTTTCAGGTGCAGTGGCGGGGCCTGCGGCGGCCTGCGGCGGCCTGCGGTGGCGGAATTGTCCATCCTCCTCATAGGACATTCTTTTGTGAAAAGGGCAGAGGGTTACGAGTGGGAAAGACAGATCAGTTTAAATTTGAGGTTGGATCCTAGGTTGTTTCGGTGTCATTGGCAGGGTAAAGGGGGCATGAGATGACATGAGTTGTTTCTAAAATTGAACAGGTCGATCAGAGGTGGGATTTGCCCAGACGTTTTGATTATTCATTTGGATGAGAATGATCTTGTGCAGTGTAAAGGTTTGGCTTTGTTAAAACAAATGTAGAGGGACCTTTTGGAGATTCAACAGCAGTGGTCGGGTTGTCATGTGATATGGTCAGCGTTTATTTCTAGGAGACATTGGAGAGGGGCAGAGCGGCCAGCTGAGATAGATAAGGCACGAAGGAAGATTAACAGGGACATGCAAATTTTCTGCACCAGGGAAGGTTTTGGGAGGATGGAGCATCTAGAACTGTGGTATGCGGCAGGCTATTTCTTCAGGGAAGATGGGGTACACTTGTCCCGCTATGGTATGGAGTTGTACATAGTTCAGCTTAAGGAGGTTCTTGACAGGGCATTTTCCCTGGGTACTAGTTAGTACAGCAGTTTACAGTTACAGTTTATTGGTTGGGAAGGTCACTCCGGGAGCACGCAGGAAGGGGAAGTAGCATAGGAAGGGTACATAGATAGCTAGGTGAAGAAAGGTTAAGAAGTTGCAAGTTTGGGGGTTTATAAATGTTTGCAGGGGGGAAAACTTTAAGGGAGGGGGTAAGGTAGGAGGAAAATATTTAGAGAGGATTAGTTTTGTACGGCAAAGGCCAAGGATTTTGTTGTAAGGTACACCTGTCTTAAAACAAGCGGCCTTTTTCACACCAACAAGCTAGTCTGTGGTCTGTGCTGCATCCCTCTTTGGTCCAATAGGGCTTTGGGGGGGGGGGGAGCGGGGTGACCGACCATCGGGAGGCCTGCCCCTCCCGGGTTTTTTTTTTGGGCCGGGGCAGCCAGAGCACAATTTCTGCATGTTGGGCTCCCTTTGGCCTGGGGTGTATTTAGCCGGCCATCTTAGGTCACTGTTCACCATTTCGGTGGTAGGGACACAACGGCCGACCGGGTAACATAGTAGTGGGAGCATTTTTGTCCCTCCCGCCCTCCCTAATCTTTAATGGAGGCTTCAAGAAGGGACTGAGAGCAGAAGGCCATTAGGTTTTGAGGTAAGAATTTGGGTAGTTTTGTTGGGAACAGGTGCATTGGTGGGAAAGCATGTATTTTGGTTGTCGCTTGAAGCAGGTGCTGGTGTGGCTATCAATGGTCTTAATTGGGGCGTTTTTCCTGGGTACTAGTTGGTACGGCGGTTTACAGTTACAGTTTATTAGTCGGGAAGGTCACTCCGGGAGCATGTAGGAAGGGGAAGTAGCATAGGATGGGTACATAGATAGCTAGGTGAAGAAAAGTTAAGAAGTTGCAAGGGGTAAAACGTTTGGGGAGGGGGAGGGGGTAAGGTAGGAGGAAAATATTTGGTGAAGTTTAGTTTTGTACAGCACAGGCCAAGGATTTTGTTGTAAGGTGCACCTGTCTTCAATAAAGTGGCCTTTTTCACACCAACAAGCTGGTCTGTGGTCTGTGCTGCACCCCTCTTTGGCCCAAAGTGCGTATGTGTGACAGGCGGTCACAAGACGTCCAGCCAAAAAGGCATGCACGCTTTAAACAAAGCAATACCAGCCCACTCTCCTCCCTGCTGCTGTTACTTTGAAGCGCACCAGCCCCTGTCCTGACGCCCGTCTGGGGAAGGGGGATGAAGAATAAAAAGGTAATTAATTACCATGCCATTTTTCATCTATGGGGTTTTGGGGCGATTTTTAAGTCGGTCGACGCTTCTCCGCTCAAACGGAGGAACTCTACAGGCTCCTGGTTGTCTGACATTCAAAAACGGGTACAGGAAGTTCAGACACTCTTAATGTTGCTCACTAATGCTCCTTTTTAGTACAACAGGTGCTATTTGAAGAACTGCTGATTTGGCTCTCAAGCGTAAAGCTTTACTCTTTTTTATTCTGCCATATACGTTTTCATGCAAATATTCTGCACATATCGGGCCAGTTCACAAACGCATTTATGAGTAATGAAAGGAAGTAGTACCACAGGAGAAGTGCTTCACACACTCTAACGTGCCTTTGTGAATTAACCCCTCAGAACATCCAACTCCCTATTAGGAAACGCACAAACAGATCACAGGCCTTTCTATTTGCATTAATTATATATAAATATTCACTGAGTATTTTTATTTTGCACCCGTTTTAGATGTGTTGTGGCCAATTCACAATGGGTTGTATGAAAATGTAAAACAGAACTAATGGGGTACTACTTTACATAACCTAGAATGCCTTTGTGAATAGGCCAATGAATAATGTTTACGGAAATGTGAATTTGGACTGCTACAATATAGTTTGGGCATGAGTGGCTGCGGGTACTGCACATGGGCTGGAGAGCGGGCTTTGCGGTATAGAGCTTGAGGTGGGATCTGATGAGGTGTGCCCGCTAGGGCAACTTCTTATTTTCTGTGGTTAATGAGGGAGCTTTATTTGCTTGCTTGCATCTGGGCGAAAGCCACCTATGCGAATGCAAAAAGCAACTTCATAAACCACGCGATTTATGGGTCGATTGCACTGTTCCATTTCTCATAACACAATAAAACATTTGATTCTCAATTCAAGAATGAAACTAGAAAGTCATTTTGATAGCAGAAATTATTAAATATGCAGTTTTATAACACAATGATTTGAATTCAATATGAATGTTCAATCAAAATATATCTCCACACACAACGCCGACCTAATGAAATAAAAGATGCAAAAACAGTAAATATTTTAAGTTTTTTATTTTTCTTGTCATTCGATTTTTTTGTTTAGAAATGTGGCATTTTAAGGTGTGATACTTTACAGAGTAGCCTCTTTATCAAGCAGGTTTTGCTGCTCTGAACCTGTATATTTGTTGTACATTTCACAAATCTGTTAGTCTGTAAGATTTTCAGTCCTGGTTCTCAACCCGCATTCAATGATTTTACACATCAACCTGGTTTCTAGACATTGGTTTCTTGCTTGCTGCCGGCGATGGCAAGACCAACTTCAGCATGATATCAGCTACAAAGGCTGGGGCATAGGAGAGGGGAAGCCAGAAGAACTTGGCGTCCCACCCAGCGCCGTACCGCGTCCTGGGGTATCTTGCTTTCAAGGCGTGTTCCATGCACCAGGTAACTTTAGAAATGTCTCCATCGCACAAGGTGTTCATTGACAGCCTTTGAGCCTTCAAATCTGGGAAAATACAATGTAAAAGAGTCATAGTCAATGCAGATGTTTCAAGGAAACGAGTTCACATGTCTTCTTTAAGTTTCCCGCTTAATTCAGTGTCACTATAGTATCTACAACAACATAATACAAATATTGGTATAAAGCAAGGTATACATCAGGCCCCTCTGTTGTTTACAGTTGGAGAAAATCGCTTATAGTGTGGGCACAAGCAGAAAGCACATCACTGCTTAAAGAGGAATTAGCTGGACTACCCAAATACCCCATCGCGCAGCATTGGGATACTATACTAGCAGATTTGTGATGCATAGAGGGGGAGGAGGGAAACAGATCCTCATAAGTAGATGATACATGAGACATAGATACAGACCCCTGGCACACAACGCTCCCGGCTCAGAATAGATCAAGGACTAACACAGGACAATGAGCTGCACTCGGGAGGGATGTACATCGACGAAGGGGTGGTCCACTTTCATATCCTGTCAGATACTCCCTGCGGTAATGGAAAGGCGGACCTGATGCAGATGTGTCGGATGGGCATTACCTGTACCCTAAATACATTGACCCAGACGTGGCAATTAGATGATGGCTTTGTTTGTTTGTTTGATTATTATATAATTGCATCATATTCTGCTTCATCCTTTCTCTCCAACTGCATGTTCAGGTACA
Source organism: Lissotriton vulgaris (assembly GCF_964263255.1). NCBI lineage: Eukaryota > Metazoa > Chordata > Amphibia > Caudata > Salamandridae > Lissotriton > Lissotriton vulgaris. Next base: position 982,916,140 of record NC_141687.1, read on the forward strand.
GATATTCATACGAAATACCATTCGGACACATGGATATAACAACAACATCACGGATGGCAAGATAAGTATCTTGCTATCCCAATGGATATAATAAATGCATCTTTCTTGGACTTTTAAACATGATGCAGTGTAAAGAGGGCACAATAGGCAGACATCTTCAAATCATATGAAATTGATATTGTGTTCAATTTGACATGTCTTAGCAGAGAAAATGACGCCAACTATCATGTTTGAAACAGCCAACTGACACCAGATGTTATATATGTACACTGTTATCTGTAAGTTTGAAACATGTCTTCTAAAAGCAAATAACAACAAAATGCAAATATATTTTAAAAATAATAATAATTAGATTAAAAAAAACAAGGTATACGTAAACATAAACCACAAATTTGTTTTGCTGAAGGAGTAAAGTGGAAACTGTAAATTGTCCTGGTGATAGATCATTATTCATTTTAATGACTAGCTCATACATATGTTATAAATAACCCTTGGAGGTGAACTCCGCTCCGCTCGCGGATTTTGCGGAGTTTCCTGCACTCTACGTTACACGGAGTTCCAAAAAACTCTGCCTCGCTCAGCGGAGTTTTTTTCCTCGCTCGCATTCACCAATATAATGTTGGCGAGTGCGAGCAAGGAAAATCCACTTCCCGGTGCCATTTTTCCTCGTTCGCAATCGCCAATATCAATTTGGCAAGCGCGACCATGGAAAATAAACCTCCCGGCGAGATTTCTCAAAGTGGGGGGGCAGGTTTCTCATTGCGAATGGTCGCGTATGCTTGCGACTGCTCGCGTTGCAAAACTGTACGTTCGCATTGAGAAAGCTGAGGCTCGAGTAAAAATCTACTTGAGCAGCAGAAAAGGTAAGCTTGCACTGTGCATGGTACTGTTTGCAATGATTGCATTGTCTGGACAAGCATCCCGCACTGTGCAATCAATGCAAACTGCATTTTTCTACTGTACTCTGCCGCTTGCGGAGCTCCGCGTAGTGCGGCAGAGGTTTTTTTTGCGCTTCGCGTAGTGCAACTCCGCAAACTCCACCCAGGGCAAGTTATAAATCTATACTTGTCTACTTATGGAAATTGACAATGTAGAAGAAGAATACCAAGAGAAATGAGTTGTGATACTTAAAAAGCTTTCTAATAGTCTAGAGGAAATTTAGGATATCATGGATACATGTATGATATAATTTGTGGCAGTTTGGAATGTTAAATGACTTAGCACATAAAACTATTTGGTTGAACATTATTTTGATTGATTGCTGCCTTCTATTTGAACTGATGATAACTTTAGCTTTGAATTTGCTTAAATGGCGCATGTTTAAATCAGACTTTGTATTTGTGTGGAATTAATAATAACTAATAGCTTACACGCGGTGTGCACTTCCCTTATGATTCAAAATGAACAATGCTGATATTCCCAAATAATTAAAAAGACTAAACTCATATTTTTTTTAAAAAGTCGTTCATTATTGAGACTTTTTAGACTACGTTTGCAATAAAGTGCTCCTGCACTTAACCATTATGGGCTACAATATCTAATCACACCCCAGTCTTACTGTAGATACAATAGTTTAAAAAGTCAAGATTCCAAAATAAAGTTTACATTCATAAAATATACATGCATTTGTAAGTGTTTATTGATAACCAAGGCCTGAAAGATAGGCACCTGATAGAAAATATATTTTCTTACTGTAGGAACAGAAAGATGATTTAAATAATTTATTTAAAGTAATTAAATATTTAAATCAAAATTAATATTACAGTGCTATATCATTTTTTATTTAGTTCCAGAATTTGAATAAAGATATAACATTAATTTACATTAATATTTAACATAAAAATATTACTCTTTTTTTAAAGTCTAAGAAAGATTTTTTACATTTAACTATACTCTACTATCAGAAGATTTCAGCCACCTATAAAAATGGTATCATTGGCAGGGTGTACCACCTCTTTCTTGAGGGGCAGCTGGATAATTAAAGCATTTGGGAAATCAATGGATGGACACAGTTGGTGAAACAACAGAAGATGAAATAGCTAACAATATTGCCTTAGGGCTCAAAATTCTTAATGTCTCTCGCCTTAAGGTTCTTAATTTTAAATTCATTCAGTTCTGTATTACACACCTAAAAGGTTATACACCTGGGGTTATATTCATAACCCCTAACGGTTTGGGTGCCCTACCTCAGCCGCTGCTACAACCGTATTTTCATCGTGCATAAATATTCCGGTGTATTATACTCTTGTATTCCAGGACATTATTCCTCTACGCCCATCAATGAAGTTGATATTGCTCAATTTCTCATCCGATATCCCGCCCAAGCATGTGGGCATTATATCTGTTGCTATTGTCATGGCAAGACTGTAGTATTAGATAACGGGTGGATTGTAACCTTCCCACTCATATTTTAAGAGCGGACTCTAGACTTCTAGATGTTTGTGAGCCTATCACACAAAATAGGCAGCCACTGAAAGGCATTAGGATATTTAGCAGCCTAGAAGGGGCACGTTTGGGTACACTTTTCTTTTACGCAATCAAGAGTGTACACTAAAATAAGCAAACATAATGCCATTGGAGGGTTAACTTGAAAAATCCTATTAGGTCTAGGCTATGTAACTTCAACAAAAGCCAAGATATAATGTTCTTTTAAAAATGTCCCTATTCACTTGACTCTCTCAATCAGCTGTCTAACTTCCTTTGTGCAAATGATGCATCTTGGCCAAAAAAACTGACAAGCAGAATTTCTGAGCAAATCTATGTTCATAGGCAATTTAAGAAAGGTAGTCAAGATAAATAGTCTTCAGCAGTACTGAAGCAAATGATATACATTTCAATCCTAACAGTCTTTTTATAACTCAAACTGGGACAGATTCTTCTCTGGCAATTGAGGAGCCTGAAATATATATTGCCTGCTTATATATTGTCAAAACTGTAGACAATGTGGCTTGAAGATGTGAATATGAACAAACATTTCTCTCTATCGTGCACTGCCTTACTGTGCCTAATGAGTAGTTTTAAAACAGCAGGAGTCAGGATTATTTTAAATGCATTCGTTACAAAGCGCAATGTGTTGCAAAAAAACGTTTAGTGCAACTATTTCATTTAATCTCTGATAACTGAAAAAGGCAATGAAATAAAGACATTTCCGAATTACTTGGTAATCAAGGCACTCCGTCAATCATTCATTATTTATAAACACAGCCCTTCACCCCTGTGGGTATCCGGGCGCTGAGGTCTCACTGGTCTTATTCGAAAAGCCGGGTCTTGAGTCCCCTTCTGAATTCACCAGGGAAGGTGCAGTGGCGTAACGAAACTTGAGGGGGCCCCCCTGCAAAGAATATGGAGGGGGCCCCCCATACTCCGGATTCAGTCAGGAGCCCTCAGGTCAAGGGCCTGCTGCGCGTGCAACAGTGGCGGCCGGTGGATCCCAAAAGTGGTGGCACGAAAAGCAGAGATCCAAGCCGAAGGAGCAAGTGAGTACAGCAAGTATACCAAAGTGAAAATGGAGTTCCCAGGGCTGTCCTTCCCAAGTCGGCCCCCCAACCACTCAAATCTCAGCTCCAAACAAATTCAGTCATTTGCCTCCAAAACATCAGCCCGTCGGTCCATGAAAGCAGACACGCCCTGCCACCAAACACTAGCTTTGCATTCTGAAAAACAACCCAGATTCCCTAAATCAAGAAGTCATCTGCTCTGTGAAAAAGTTCAACCACTGGCATGAACCACTGCAACACATGGATAGACTCTGCCCTGAACATCTATGTGTCAAAGTTGCATGTCATATGCACCAATGCCATGCCAAGAACCACCACCATCAAGCTGAAGCTAGCACGAGGGCTGTGCACCACCACGCAATCAGACAGGAACCACCACTATTATGCCAGGGCCCGCGTTCCACCCGGCCGGGGCACCACCATAACATGGATGAGCACATTGGGCCGACATGTACCACCACCATGGCAGGGCCAACACTATGTCATGTCATTCCATCTATCAAGTACACAATCATGGAACATCGCTGGTGTTGAAATGGGGCAGCTCTGCAGAATCTCACTAGCGGCCGCGACAAGCTCCCCTCTCTAGCCAGTGATAGCCCTTTCCACACAAAGGCATGTCGCAGGTACTATGGAAAAGAGAGAACAAGACATGAATGGCTTCCTTGCCTGTCTCTAACAGTCTACCCACTCCCATCACAGCCCCCTCACAGTACACAAGGTAACCCACATGTCGCCTGTACCCCTCCACAGGTCAAATGCATATCAACCATCCTGGAATGGCTACCCACCTAGAAAAGTAAGGAAGACATCACAGACAACAAAAACAGCTTGACCCATATGCGAGATGCAGGGTCTGCAATAGGCTATGGGGCACTGGCGCACAGCTCCCTGCAGGACAGCCGAGGTCACGACTTCAGAGCCCACCGCATTTACTCCCTGCCCCATGCCAATTCATGGTCTATGTAGTCCAAGCCCATCTACGCCCTGTAGTATTTCATTGTCTTCCATTCACCACTGTCCACCCACTGTATTTACACCCTGTATTTCATTCTCTCGTACACCGCTGCCCATCCACTGTATCCACACCCCGCAGCACCTCACTGACTCTCATCCACCACTGTCCACCCACTGTACCTACACCTCACTGTCTCATACACCGCCGTCCACCCACTGTATTTACACCCTGCACTTCATTGTCTCTCACACACCGCTGTCCAGCCACTGCATCTATACCCTGTATCCCATTGTCTCCCATACACTGCTGTCCACCCACTGCACCCACACCCTGCAGCACTCAATTGTCTCTCATACACCACTGTCCACCCACTGCACCCACACCCTGCATTTCATTGTCTCTCATACACAACTGTCCACTCGCTGCATCCACACCCTGCAGTGCCTCAATGTCTCTCATACACCACTGTCCACCCACTGCATTTACATCCCTTCGTATTTCAATGATTTCTTCATGTCTCTCTTTTCTCAGCCTCCACTAGCCATCTTGGAACAACAAAGTCACAATAAACTACAGCAAAAGAAACATACTTTGGCACAGTCAATAGCTCTGCAACCAACGTCAGACCTATTGGCTTTGCCAACGCTTATTAGATATGACATCCCACATGGATCCTCCCCTTCCGACCCACAATGTCCTTCCCTTCCCATGTGTGTCCCACTCTCTCCCATATGACTCCGGCGACAATTTGCTACACTCCAGGCCCATCCACTTCCCCGAATATATCTCTATCATTCTTGGCACACTGTTGCTGCTCTGTGGGCTCACTCCACGCCCCACTAGACTTTAACCACCAATCCATAACAGGCTCTCTATTGGATTCCTCAACAAAAAAAACATTACCAATTTGAACACCAAGAAATAGAATTCATAGGAAAACAAACAAAACAAAAAGTGCACAGCATGGGCGGAAACAGAGTACCCAAAATTCATTAAAAAAAGAGAAAATGTGCTGTGGAACCAGGGAACGACCCTCCCCAACTCCATAGCACTCCGGAGGCCCCCAAAATGTGAGCCTCTCAGCCAAGCTGGAGTCAGTGGCGTAGCACGAGCCCCACGCGCCCAGTCTTCATAATTCAACAAGCGTCCTGCTGGCTGGCGAAAGTTACAGATCTGTGCGGCCTAGCTGCTTTCAATCCATGCTGCTGCGCCCTGACTGCTGAGTGTTAGAGAGGTCGAAACTTAGCCACACATCATCCACTGCCAAAGCCTTACCTGTGAAGCGGAAGCAATTCCAGGGGCCTCCCAGGTCCGCTTTTATTTCATTTCAACTGTTGAATTCATCATCTTGGCCCTCGGCACGCGCAGCAAGAAGTGAAAGTCCCTGGTGGCCCCGCCCAGCTGGGGCCTGGGCATGCGCGTGTGCACCACCACTCCACTATTAATAACCAATTGGAGGCACGTCGGGACCAATACATAATGAAGATGCTGTGCGGCTGGCCGTGGCGTGCGCACCATTTAATTTATGATTGAACTTCAATCATGAATTAAATGATTCGTATGGCGTGCGCACACAGAGTCAGACATGAGGCTTGTTGGGTTGAGTGAGGGGCCCCTGTCTGGAGCGTGGGGGCCCGAGGCCCCCCCGCACTGCGGGGTCTGCGGGGGCCTGTGTTACGCCCCTGGGAAGGTGATGTACGTAGGTGATGGGGTAGATAATTCCAGGCCTTGGCAGCGAGGGAGGCAAAAGAATAACCTCCACTGTGGCTTCGGCGGATGCAGGGGTTATGTGCTAGGGCTAGGGAGGCGGAGCACAGATGTCTGGCGGGCTGGTGAAATTTCAGACGGTAGTTGATTTATACTGGTCCCTGGTCGTGTATGGTCCCATAGGTGTGTGTCAGGATCTTGAACTGACATCTCTTTTGTAGGGGAAGACAATAGAGGTTCATGAGGTGGCGAGTGATATAGGTTCATTTGGGGAAGGTGAGAATGAGTCTGACTGCTGGGTTCTATATTGTCTGGAGTCTTTTGAGGAGTTGAGAGGTGATACTGGTGAAGAGTGATTTTCTGTATTTCAGCCCGCCCGTTACGAGGCCCTAAGTGACGTTCTTTCTGGTGTTGACAGGGATTTATTGTCATGATCTAGCTAATGCGCCTGCCAAGAAGAAAGGAAACGGAGCGCACTAGCAGAACTACGAGTCCCAGAAGGCTCAGGGAGAGGAGGAGTCATTAAATGAAGGAAGCACGCACCAGGGAGGGAGTGTGCGTAATTCGTGTCAATCCCGAGACTTACGTTGGAAAGGCAAGGGAAGCTGCCCCAGCCGTGAGACTGTTTGTACTATCGGAAGGAACCGGAGCGAGGACCCGCTCATTCTGGACCCGAGGTTCTCTCGCCGTCAGGTAGGGAGAGAGGAGTCTAATACTCTGTCTCTCGAACTAACTAAACCGGCGGACTGTTTAAACTCCAAAGGGCGAAGCCGTGAAGTCAATGGACTCCGCGACCTTTCTCAACCCCGCCTCTTGAAGTAAAGAGGGCGGATAAAGTACGGCTGTAATTAAGTGTCTATAGCCGTAGAAGGCTGCCGGTGAGGTAGTAGGCTCGTGTTGCTTCCACACGCGTTGCGAAGTGCGGTTGTGGGAAAAAGACATCTGTTGGTCATTTCTGAGGAAGCGTGTTGATTCCCCTGAGAGAAGGAGCGCTACACCGTGTGATTGTAAAGGCGGCGGTTGTTACACCGTGGAAGCCACAGTACACTGCTTAGTGACTTCAATAGAGTACAACATAAACTGGTATTTACAAGAGACTACTCGAGAAGGGTTATTTTGAATGACAATTTCTTCTGATGAAGTAATCAGGAGTCACTAGGTGCAGGACCAGATCCGTTGAACTTGTAGTGGATCTGAGTGTTGATTATTCATTTTTGATTTGGCAGAGGATCTGCATTGAAGGTACTTATTTGCCTAGCGAGACCTAATGAGTGTAGCATTTGGGGGGAGTGAGAGTGCTAATATTGTCTGCTTGTGTCTTTCAGATCTTTTGTCCCTGCTGTCCCTTCCCGTCCTTTATCCCCTGCCTGATCTGTCTTGAACTCAGTGAATATCATGTTGAGTTCGGAACGATCTGGAAGTGGAACCCTTATAGCATCATCCGGACCCTGAGGAGCAAGAGGAGCATAACAGAATTACGCACCCAAGAATAGGTCGCTCCTCCCGGTCGGGTGGTGACTATAATGGCGACGAATGATGAGGTGATGTTAGCCTTAGAGGCCTTGCAACAGGAGTTAGCGTCATCTAGATTCGAAACTGCGGCCCTAAGAGAAAGAGTGGACAGAACCGCCCGTAATCCTTTTGATTTTAGCTCAGCAGCGTTGCACCCTATACAGGTCTCAGTAGCACCACCCATACCCTTAGCCACTCCAGAGAGATACACTGGTGATCCACACAAAGTCCAAGTGTTCCTTACACAAAATGCATTTCTCATGTCGCCCGTCTTCATTTCCCACTAACCATTCAAGGGTGGCTTTTGCTATTTCATACCTTAGTAGGGATGCTGCTAATTGGGCTGTCCCGTTAGTCCGCAATAACGACGTAGTACTATCAGACTGGGACGCGTTTAAAAAAGCGTTTGAGGGTGTGTTTGATAGAAGGACGACCTCCTTTAGCGCAGACAAGGAGTTGTTATCACTGCAACAGGGGAGGGGGAACTTAGTCACATACATCACCAACTTTAACAGATTGGTAGCTGAGGCAGCTTGGCCCGAGGAAAAACGCATGTTGTTGTTTTATCAGGGGCTAAACGGAGAGCTAAAGGACGTGATAGCCAGGATCGATCCCCAACCCCGCACTTGCGCGGATTTAGTTAACCTCTCCTTGCGTCTGGATGGCGTATTCAAGACAGAGGTACTGATAGTGGACTTAAAAAGGAGACTACACCTAGTGATGCGGGAAACGAGCCTATGGAACTAGGGGCGGTAAGGGCTCCGTTATCTCGCACTGAAAGGGAGAACAGGCGCACACAGGGTCTGTGCATGTACTGTGGGAAGAGGAGCCACTACGTGCATGATTGTCCTTCCAAGCCTAAGACACAGAACCCTCCCTTTCGGCCACAAAGAGCAGCAGTGTCCAGTCTAGGAGCAGAAGGGGGAATATCCGAGAGCCCAAGTTTTAGCAAAAAACCAGGGATGAAGATACCCTCACTTGCTTCTGACCTCCCTTCAGCCACCGAAGCCCATATAGTGTTGCAAGGGAGCATGGTAGTGGGTTCACGGGTTCACGAGGTTCGGGCTATGTTGGATTCAGGAGCAACAGACAATTTCATAGATAGCGGCTTAGTCAAGATGCTGTCAGTAGGGGTCGTAGTCAGGGAGGTACCTGAGGAGGTGGTGGCGGTAGATGGAAAGCCGCTGAAATCTGGCCTGATTACCTCACAAACTGAGGTTTTGAGGTTGACACTGCCGGGAGAAGGGAAGCATCATGAGGAAGACATAGTGCTCAACATCATAGACGCTCCACAGTACGAATTAATCTTGGGTATGCCTTGGTTTTGTAAACATAATCCTGAAGTAAACTGGGCAGATAGAGTGGTAAAGTTTACATCGAGCTTTGCAAGGTACATTGCTTGAGAGGAGGAGAGTCCATAGCCACGGCGTTGGCTGCATCCTGGTGTGTGGCAACGGTGGTAGAACAAGAGGTACAACTTCCCGACGAATACCAGAGATTTGTGGAAGTGTTTAGTAAGACAACGGCTGAGGCCCTTCCCCCACATAGGAGGTATGACTGTAGAATAGACTTGATTGACGACAGTGTGCTTCCGTCTTGACGAGTTTATGCCTTGTCCGAGCCAGAAACAAGGCACCTCAGAGCGTATTTAGACGAATATATCAAGTTGGGGTTTATTCGTCCTTCCAGGTCTCCGGCGGCCTCCCCTTTGTTTTTTATATCAAAAGCAAACGGGGATCTGAGGGCTTGCTCAGAGTCGCAGAGTGTGAACCCGTGAATCGAGTAGGCACCGGAGCGAGAATTGTCGAGTCCATGGACATTTTAGGACTCAAGACCCCGCCGAGCCGTGAATTGAACCCTGGTCCCGGGCTGACCTCTGCTTCCAGGTCTGCCTCCTCTAACCAGTGAGCCACACTTCTCCCGCTGCCACTCATTAATGTGTTGTTAGACCAGGTACGCGAAGGTGTGATCTACACTAGATTAGACCTAAGAGGAGCATACCACTTGGTGAGAGTAAGACACAGAGACGAGTGGAAAACCGCATTAAGACCAGGTATGGGTTATACGAGTATCTGGTAATCCCGTTCAGGCTGTGCAATGCCCCGGCGGCATTCCAGTACTTTCTGAACGAGGTGTTGGCTGAGCTGGTAGATGTCTCAGTTATCGTGTATCTGGATGATATACTGATTTACTCCAGCAGGACACAGGATCACTATCGACATGTGTGTGAGGTGTTAGAAAGGCGCCAACAACAGGCCCTCTTTTGCAAGTTAAGCAAGTGTGAGTTCGGAGTAACGGAGGTAGAGTTCCTGGGGGTAAACCTAAGTCCTGCAGGGTTATGTATGACTGGGCGCAAGGTAAGAGCTGTGTTAGACTGGCCTAATCCTAAGAATGTTCGTGAGGTACAGAGTTTCCTGGGGTTGCAAACTTTTACAGAAGGTTTATCAGTGGGTTCTCATTAAAGGCAAGTCCCATCACAAGATTGCTGAGGAAAGGAGCTGTGTTCCATTGGGACATGGAGGCAGAGAGAGCTTTTGGAGTATTGAAGAAAGCTTTCACGTCGGCTCCGATTCTTAGACACCCAAACTTGGAGGCTCTGTTCATAGTGGAGGCTGACGCATCCGACACAGCCATCGGGCGGTTCTTTCCCAAAGGGACAAGGACACGGGTCGGCTACACCCGGTGGCATACCTGTCTAAGAAGTTGGACTCAGCAGAGAGTAATTACACCATAGCAGAGAAGGAACTCCTTTCCTTCAAATAGGCCTTCCAAGAATGGAGACCTTACCTGCTGGGAGCCCGTCATCAAGTCACGGTGTACACCGATCACCGGAATCTGCAGTACATGCAATCAGCCAGACACCTCACCCAGAGGCAGATGAGGTGTTGATGTTTGATGTTTGGGGGTTTTTATATAGCGCACGAACACTCCAGGAAGCATCTTGGCACTGTGACTTCATTGCTAATAGATTGTCAGGTGGTTTTAACTGAGCTTTAGGTGTCATTTAGACAAAGGTTTTGCACTTTGATCCGGCCAATCCATAGATCCAAGTTTTTAGTAATTTTTTAAAGCTTTTTTCTGATGAGGTTGCTCGGAGGTGAGCCGGAAGTATATTCCAGGCTTTAGCGCCTAGGACTGCCAGTGATTTTCCGCCCTTGGTGGCCAGTCTAAACTTAGGGATGGACATTAAGTTGGCCGTAGCTGACCTGAGTTCTCTGTTCGGATGGTATCTGTGAAATATGGGCCGCGCTTATGAAAGCCTCTAAATGTAATCAGGAGGATTTTGAATAATATACGTTTCTGGATGGGGAGCCAATGCAACATGTCCAAGGCGGCTGATGCTGATGACCTTCTAGGCCATCTCAAAACCAGCCGGGCCGCCGTATTTTGAACCATCTGTAGTTTATGCAGGGTAGATTTTGCCACCCCTGCATACAGACTGTTACAGTAGTCAATTCTCGATGTAATAAGAGCAATTGCTACTGTGCGACGGGCAGGCAAAGGCAGGTAGTCAAAGAATTTACGAAGGCCTTTGATGATGTTAAAACAAACGGCAGCAACTTCCTTCGTTTGTTGTTTGAAGGATAGCATGTCGTCGAATTTTATGCCTAGGTTTCGTGTTGCACTGATGGTGTTTGGGGGGGCTTCCGCATCCGACGGCCAACAAGTGTGTGGGGAGAAGATATTGTTTTTTCCGAATGGAAGGATCTCTGTTTTGGCAGAGTTGCATTTAAGATGGTTATCATGCATCCAATTGAAAGTCGCAGTCAGACACTCTTTCAGGACCTGTTCGGCCCTATCTGTATCATCATCCAGAACTAGGACCAGTTGGGTGTCGTCTGCGTATGCAACTGTGCTTACATTACGGGAGGCAATTAGATTAATCAGGGGTGCCACTCTTTTCTTTGCGGAATATGACTTCCACATCACATACCGTCCAGGAGTGGACAATCGCAAGGCAGACGCCTTGTCACGACAGGAAAGCACCGATAATCAGGAAAGACATGCTCCTATGTCAATCATTCCTAAGGAAAAGGTAATCTGTATAGCGAGAGCGGAGGAGTTCCTCACAGAGATACGTCAGAATCGTTCTCATGAACAATGGGAAAAATGGGAAAAAGGCGAAGAAGGAAGGATAATAAGGGAAGGTCTACCATTCTATAAGGACAAGTTGTATCTGCCTACCCAGGTGCTACAAAAGAAGGCTTTTCAATGGTGTCACCAGTCTCCATTAGCAGGACATCCGGGAATATCAAAAACTACGGAGCTGCTGCAAAGACACTTCTGGTGGGAATCCATGACTGCTAAGGCCAAGAAATGGATATCAGAATGCGAGAAGTGTGCCAGAGGAAGATCGGATCACAGAAAGGCCAGAGGAAAACTCAGGCCGCTTCCCATGCCGTCTTATCCTTGGCACACCATCAGTCTGGACTTCATCACCGGGTTGCCCTCCGAAACGGGCAAATCTGCGGTGTTGGTAGTGGTGGACAGCCTGACAAAAATGGGGCACTTCATGCCTTGTAGGAATTTACCAACGGCAGGACAGACAGCGCAGTTGATCTTGAGTGAGGTTGTCCGTCTTCATGGCTTGCCAGCGGTTATAGTGTCGGACCGGGGACCTCAGTTCGTGGCTAGCTTCTGGAGGACATGGTGTAAGGCATTACAAATCGAGGCAGCTGTTTCCACATCGTTCCATCCTCCGACTGACGGGCAAACAGAGCCTCTTAATCAGACTCTAAAGAAGTATTTGAGGTGCTACTCGGAGTCGTGGGTCTCAATGTTGTGGTTGGCCGAGCTATCGTACAACAACGCGGTACACTGCTCCATAGGAGTCTCGCCCTTCATGGCAAATTTCGGGTATGTCGCCAAGATCCTTCCAGTGGAGGTCCCGGCAGAAGTGGGCAATCAACCCCCGGTCCAAGCCCGCATGAAGACTCTGTTAGCCTTACATCGGAAACTGGCTGGACACCTCCGGAAGGCAAAGATGGTGTATAAGACATGGGCGGATCATCGGAGGGTGGATGGACCCGAATACAAGGTGGGGGACAGAGTGTGGTTGTCCACCAAGAACATTCGTTTCAAACTCAGGAGTGTTTTTCATCCTAGGTTCATTGGCCCGTAGGAGGTGGTGAGGAGAGTGAACCCCGTGGCTTACAAGCTTCGTCTGCCAGGTAGCCTCAGGATACACCCTGTGTTCCCCTGTGGTTTGTTGAAACCGGAAGGAGGAGAGCCCCTCCCCCCATAGTCACGGCAGATGGAGTGGAGTACGAGGTGCGGAGGATTCGAGACTCCCAGTATCGCAGAGGTCGGTTGTGGTTCCTGGTGTCCTGGAAGGGATATTCGGAGGAGGAAGATTCCTGGGAACCATGCAGCGAAGTGCATGCCCCCAGGGCGGTTCGTTCCTTCTACGTGAAGCATCCGGGTTAGCCGGGTTCTAGAAGGCGCTGGGACAGGGGGCGTACTGTCATGATCTAGCTAATGCGCCTGCCAAGAAGAAAGGAAACGGAGTGCACTAGCAGAACTACGAGTTCCAGAAGGCTCAGGGAGAGGAGGAGTCATTAAATGAAGGAAGCGCGCACCAGGGCGTGTGCGTATTTCGTTTCAATCCCGAGACTTAGGTTGGAAAGGCAAGGGAAGCTACCCCAGCCGTGAGACTGTTTGTACCATCTGAAGGAACCAGAGCGAGGATCCGCTCATTCTGGACCCGAGGTTCTCTCGCTGTCAGGTAGGGAGAGAGGAGTCTAATACTCTGTCTCTCGAACTAACTAAACCGGTGGACTGTTTAAACTCCAAAGGGCGAAGCCGTGAAGTCAACGGACTCCGCGACCTTTCTCAACCCCGCCTCTTGAAGTAAAGAGGGCGGATAAAGTACGGCTGTAATTAACAGCCTTATTCATGAAGGCTAAATCGGCTCGCAAAGGGCCGGATTCTGAGAATCCGGCCCTTTGCGAGTGCGATTTTTGCTTTTGGGATTCAGCATCCCAAAAGCAAAAATCGCTAATTGCGATGTCGCAAATGTGCGAGGAAATGACATTTAAGGAATCTCTATTTGAGATTCCTTAAATGCTATTCAACATCCTATTTCAATTTGCGATTTCGCTATTTCTAGGCGCAATTTACCGCGAGGTCAGACCTCGTGGTAAATTGCGAAAACTCAGAAAAATGCATTTAAATGCATTTTTCTGAGTTGCATGTTACACACACACATGTCCTTTGGACATGTGTGTGTGCAACACCTGTGTCACAGATCATTTGAGGCGTGCTACAGGGTGTCCTGTGGACACCCCTGGCACCCTTCAAATCGCAATCTTATTTGCGATTAGCTAATTGCTAATCGCAAATAAGGAATACTCCCCATTCATTCCTATGGGCCTTTTGGCCCATAGGAATGAATGGCGAGTTATTCCTTATTTGCGATTAGCAATTTTCTAATCGCAAATAAGGAATCAGTAGGAATCGCATTTTATTATGCGATTCCTACATGATTACCGTTTTGCGAGTCCTTAATAGCGAATCGCTATGATTCGCTATTAGGGGCTCGCAAAACGGCCCCTTCATGAATAAGGCTGTAAGTGTCTATAGCCGTAGAAGGCTGCTGGTGAGGTAGAAGACTCGTGTTGCTTCCACACGCGTTGTGAAGTGCGGTTGTGGGAAAAAGACATGTTAGTCATTTCTGAGGAAGCGTGTTGATTCCCCTGAGAGGAGGAGCGCTACACTGTGTGATTGTAAAGGCGGCGGTTGTTACACCGTGGAAGCCACAGTACACTGTTTAGTGACTTGAATAGAGTACAACATAAACTGGTATTTACAAGAGACTACTCGAGAAGGGTTATTTTGAATGACAATTTCTTCTGATGAAGTAATCAGGAGTCACTAGGTGCAGGAACAGATCCGTTGAACTTGTAGTGGATCTGAGTGTTGATTATTCATTTTTGATTTGGCAGAGGATCTGCATTGAAGGTACTTATTTGCCTAGCGAGACCTAATGAGTGTAGCATTTGGGGGGGAGTGAGAGTGCTAATATTGTCTGCTTGTGTCTTTCAGATCTTTTGTCCCTGCTGTCCCTTCCCGTCCTTTATCCCCTGCCAGATCTGTCTTGAACTCAGTGAATATCATGTTGAGTTCGGAACGATCTGGAAGTGGAACCCTTATAGCATGATCCGGACCCTGAGGAGCAAGAGGAGCATAATATTCATCTGAAGATTTTTCAGACCATGTGGATTGTGTAGAAACAACATTGATTTAGTGCTGCATGGTGAGATTGCTGCTGACGATGATGTCAAGATTGCGGGCGTGGTCTGTTGCTGTGGGTCTGAACTTGAGGGCCACCAGGTGTCGCCCCACGGGGAGGTGTTCTTCCTGAAGATCATCATTTCTGTCTTGTCTGTTTTGAGCTTCAGGCAGTTGGTCCTCATCCAGTTGGTGACTCTGGTCATGGTGTTCTGGAAGTTTGTTTTAATGGTTAAGGGGTCTTCAGTGAGTCAGAGGATGAGTTGAGGATGAGTTGGGTGTCGTCTGCATAGGATATGATGCTGAGTCTTTGGGTTCTGATGATGTCAGTGAGGGGTGTAATGTAGGTGTTGAACAGGGTGGAGCTGAGGAACTATCCTTGGGGTATACTGCAGATGATACATTTGAGTTTTGAGGTAAAGGGTGGTAGATTGGGTTCCTTGAGTTTGTCCTGTGAGGAAGGATGTGATCTATCTGAGGGCATCCCCCTCAACACCGATGCGTTGAGTTTTTTAAGGAGGGTGTGGTAGCATACAGTGTTGAATGCCGCTGAGAGGTGAAGGAGGATCAGAGCTGCTGGTCCATCCCGGTCAAGGAAGGATTTGATGTCATTAGTGGTGGTGATCAGGGCGGCCTCTGTGCTGTAGTCAGCAGTGAAGCCAGATTGGGAGGCTTCGAGTAGGTTGGTCTTTTCTAGGTGTTCAGTGAGCTGGTGGTTGTTCACCTTTCTTGAGGACTTTGGTGGGGAAAGGGAGCAGCGAGATGGGGTAGTAATTTATACGTTTTATGGGGTTGGCAGAGGGTTTCTTCAGGAGGGTCAGACTTCTGTGTGTTTTCATCTGTTGGGGAAGGCAGTAGTGGTGATGAAAGTGTTGAGGATGTTCGTGAGTTTTGCACTGATTTCTTTAAGTTCCAAAGTTGAAGAGATGGTGGGGGGCATGGATCCATGGGGGTTCCACAATGGATGGAGGATATGATGTCTGTGGTGATCTGCATGGTGAGTGAATTCCATGAGGTGATCGAGTGGCTGGCATCCGTAGGTGGGTGGAGGTTGTTTAGGTCGAAGTTGGTGAGTTGAGGACCAAAGTGGCTGTAGATGGTGGCTATCCTGATGTGGAAGTAGTCTGACAAGGTGTCGCAGAGTTCTTGGGAAGGGTGGATTGTATTCTTGGTGGCTGACGGACAGAAGAACTCTCTGATTATGTTGAAAAGTTCATTAGTGTAGTTAGCACCCAGTTTGATGTGGTCTGTGAGGGCATCACATTTAGTGTCCTTCATTCGTTGGTGTTTTTTTTTTTAGACTGATTTGAAGGCGGCCCAGTCAGTGGGGTCTTTGGTGGTACGCCATAGTTTTTCTACTTGTTTGCAGTTGCGTTTGATGGTTCTGAGTCCTGTTGTGTACCAGCTGGTTTGTCCCGAGGCTCTACTGGTTCTGACTGGCTTCATGAGGGCGACTCTGTTTGTGCATTTGGTGATCCAGTCAGATAAATTCTTAAGGCTTTCTTGTTTAAGTAAGAGATAGTAGAAAGATGCCAGCAGATTTGAAAACATAATGGAAGTTACTAGACAGTATTCCAATTTAATTCAACCAGATTTGACAAGAGAAAAATCTTTTGAACTTTTATGACCAGTTTTTATGTCTGGCTACAGATAGCGTTTTTGGGATAACTCCATTATGGCACTGTTTTCCTTGTGCTGTCTTCATCAGGCATTTCTTTGAGAAACTATTAAGTGGTAGATCAACCAGAGGAATTTCATAAATTTCTACTTTTTACACATGACTATTTAAGAAAGCATAAAGTGGCCCTCATGCATTCCAGCTCCTTCGACCAATGCCTCATCTAAAAAGCAGGCCTGTCACTATCATGAGAGGATTTCCCTTGTCTTTACAGTTATTGTGAGGCTGGCACTTGTTGCTCCTCCAGCATAGCATAAGCGTACATTCAATTCTCACCTAAGATGGCTGCTGCATCACGCCTGACTCAACGGCTGTCTTTTCTATGGGGTTTCTGTGATTAGCAGGTGTGGCTGATTTCCTGGTACACCCGTCCTCATGTAACATTTTCTAATTATTTGTAATCCTTGACTGGCATACGATTTGTAGCTCTTTGCATTTTTATAACCCTCTCACAATGTTTGTCTGAGGTCTAAGACTTTATGGTTGTTGTAATTTGAATGCTTTCATTCATGTGTTCACTTATTAACCATCTAGGTTTTCAACCATTCACTCATCCATCAAAGCACACACTCACTTACTCATTAATTATCCATACACTAACTCATCTAAGCGCTCACTCATCCCTCAACAATTGATTTATTCTCACAATTAACCAACCAACCACATAACCATCCATACAAATGCACCAATCAATGAACATCTACTTTCATAAATAGAATAAAGCCAGACCTATGCACTTTTGCAGTGTTTGTTTCTTTCTGTGAAATTATTGCACATACCGCTGGCCCTCCATCCTGATCTACTGGACCACATGTATCAAAATATCATTTTGCGAATACCAAATAGCAATTTTTACCAAATCTCTATTTGTAATCGCAAAATGCAATGTATGTAAGGAATCACTAAAGATATAGCAATTTCTTAAGATTACCAAATAGTGATTCGGTAAATAGGTAATCGCTATTAGGTAATACGACTCCATTCTTTCCTATGGGCCACAAGGCACATAGGTGTGAATGGTTTAGAATTAGCTAATTTGCGATAACTCATTGGTAATCATAAATTAGGTTATGCAAAACCAAGGGTGCCTGGGGGCCTAAGGCCACCCTGAAGCACCCCAAACAAATGTGCACATGTAAAGCCCTAGGAGCATGTGTGCGCTACATGGCACTTTGAAAAATGCATTTTGTTAGCATTTTCTAAAATGGCACATGTTTACCATTGACTTGGAGTTGATGGTAATAGCATTTCCTAAATGCAAAGTTAGCATTTAGAAAATGCTTGGTGCATGTGCTCAGAGATTCACAAATTGTGATTCCCTATTTGTAGATGCAATTTCAGGTAATCGCAAAAAAAATTGATTACCTAAAATGCACTTCCAAAGCCTTTCATACATCTTTGAATGCTATTTTGCATTCTCAAACAGGCGAATATAGCAAATCGAGCTTTCGCGATTGCAAAATATAATGATACATATGGCCCACTATCTTTTGGAGCGGTACCAGAAAATCAATGTTTGCCTCTGGGATGGTAATGTTTGATAAATAAAAAGAGACCCAAAAAGATCGGTAGAAATGGGAGAATAAAAGTAGTAGCGGTCGGTGGTGGGAGTAGCTGCCGGGCGGTGACGTGGGGAGGGGGAGGGGCAGGGCGGGGGGTAGTAATCAATGGATTACAGAGGATTACAGGTAAGTAAACAAATAAATAAATAAAACGAATTTCGTTGCGCGCACTGCATCCCCAAATGCGATGCAGTGCACGCACCGACATTTGTTTTATTTATTTATATGTTTACTTACCTGTAATCCTCCGTAATCCATAGATTACTACCATCCACCCTGCCCCTCCCCCTCCCCATGTCACCGCCCGGCAGCTACTCCAACCACCGACCGCTACTGAATAAAAGCAAAAACTCGTAATTGCAGTTCAAAAGGAAAATATTAAGATAGCTGTAAAATTGTCAATAGAAAGACATTGAAAGTGTGTTTGCCTATTTCCCATTCACAATGTATCAGGATCCAGCTCATGCATTGGACAGACTCTGTATTAAACACATACATCCCACTATCACCTCTGTGATAAAGGCATTCAAAGCCTGTTATGGTCAAGTCTATAGGATGACTTCCAATGGGAAAAGGGGTAAATGAGAGAGAAGAGATAGATACTACTGCTGCTGGCAACTCCTCAGTGGATCTTGGTGCCAGGATGCCGATGAGCTGCTGTGGTTTGGCGATCTGAGGGAATGCCGGAAGCATGGCAGACATTAGGTGAGCGCATTTTGAAGTCTAACCATACAAGTACAAATTGCATACCAAAAGACATATCCACATTCACAGACTGCATTCCCACCAACAGGAAAAACACAACTGTGACTAGCCCCCGAGCTACCTTGATACAGTTGAGGGACACAAGACAAGAAAGTAGGGACTCGCTGCTGAGACAAAAGACACTGTTGACCCTGATGGAAAGTAGTGAAGTGGTGAAGCTTCTTCTACAGGGCCTAGAGGACGAAAGTGGGAGCGAGGAAAAAATTCAAATGCAGGGTTGTAAATCAGTGGTGGAACGGCACAGAGTGAAAGTAACCCACCAATAGCTGTTGCCAGACAAGAATACTCTAGGAACTGGGCCTCCGATCCTGTCTCTACTCCAGCCGCCACAGAAGAGCTCTCATACCTAGAGTGCTCTTCCTATCTTGCCCTGGAAGCAGCTGCGGCTCCTCCGCTAAGGCAGAGGAGTGTCGCTCCACTGCTCTCTGAGCATTTTAAAAAGGAATAATAAAATGATAATAACGCAATGTTATTATAATTTTTTTTTTCTGTTCCTGCTTAGGTGCTGGGCGGGACTGGCCAGAGTGGGGGCCAGGGGGAGGAATGGTGAGCACATTCTAAGTATTCATGACGGTTTGGGCTGGCCAGTCATGCGCACTTTGCATGTTTTCCACCGGCTGTATTGCACAGCCTGGGTGGAGAACAATCACAGGCTCATATTACCTATCTGAGCGCCGAACCACAGCGCTCAGACCAATCACGATGCTGCTGTCATGCCGGTGACAGCAGCGTTGTCATTGGCTGGGGAAGCCTGTGTGCTTCCTGCGTGAGGAATGGAAGGGGCGGACCGCTTGCAGGTAAGATTTTTGTTTATCACCCCTGCAACACCCATTAAGCAGCTGCTGGCACTGCCTGGAAGTGTTTTCATCTGCTGATCTTTGGCCACCAAATACCATCTTGTGGACTGGAACCTCCGTTCAGCCATATTCTCTTCATAATTGGTGAAACGTGTCTCCTGGAAGAAACCGCACACTCCTTATGATACTGGCACATTGGAGGTTAATATTTCAGATAAATCAAAATACATCTAAATGATCATGCTAATTTGATGATAATCACAATATTTTGCTTTTGGGACATTTCTGTGAATCCAACTACCATATTACAAATGTAAATGTAAATGTACATGTATTCATATACCGCAAATCGCCCACATCGCAGGCATCTATGCGCTTGCTTAGGGAACCCGTCCTGGTATTCCCCTGTGAGATACCCCGGCAGGGTATCCACAAGGTGAAAGCCAGGCATCCCGCCACGAGGGGCCGTTGTGGAGATTAAGCAAGCTATTGCCCAGAGTCGCAGAGTGTGAACCCGTGAGTCGAGTAGGCACCGGAGCGAGAATTATCGAGTCCGTGGAGTCCGTCGGGGCGGGGAATTGAACCCTGGTCCAGGGCCGATCTCAGCTTCCGGGTCTGCCGCCTCTAACCCCTGAGCCACACTTCTCCACGTCATGACAAGTCATGACATTGCATTTAATGACCCCACAATCACAGTGAGAACATTTAAAATATATGAACATAAAAAGACCGTGGCTTTGCATGATTAATGAACATTGCTCATAATTTACTCATCTTCAAGAATAGAGGAATTAATTATATCAATGCAGATCTTGCCATAATTCACTCATATTTTGTACATACTTTTACAAATGCTCAATTCCTTTCTTTGACAAATCTGAATCTTGGTTTAATAGACTCACTTGTAATAATAATACAAATATTCTACAAGCCTCAGAATTGAGATTTATTAGCACATGCTGGCATTTGACGCTCACCAAGATGCACACATTACAATCTTTTGTTTCAATAAATAAATGCACTGAAACGACTTTAATCAAAATAGTCAAACTGTTGTATCCTAAGGGTTATTTTCCGAAATTTCGATCTTAAGATTACCTTAAAATTGTCTGAAAAAATAGTAAGTTGTTCTGCGCAAATATGTATGTCAAAACCTTGAATCACTCAAAATTTCAGTCCATTTGGGTTTTGAATGGCCCACCCTGTTTGACCGATGGCCCAGAGCTGCCTCCATTTGTTTCTGGTTCATGGGAACCATTGAAAACGCAGAGAAGTATCCATAACATGTTTTGCACATGTTTGCGGACCCAGTGACCTGATTTATTGCACTGTGAGGAAGGCCAGCTCTTTGCATGGCAGTACAACATTTCCTTTCTCACTTCTAATATGCCTATAAAGTGGGAGAACTTTACAAGCACAGTGGACTATTTTGCTTCTAGGTGAATATAATTTAGATACAATTCTATATCAATTATTTCTGTGACGCAAAAGGTACATGTTCTAGGTCTCCCACTTCATAGACATAATAGACAATTAAGTGCATTATGCACCATCCCATTAAAGGAATCTTATTCTGTCTACTCTGCCTATTAACTAGGACGCCTGGCACTGGGCCTCCCAGATCATAAACATAAAGCCCTGACTCCTATGACTATCAAAAGGCAGGGTTGGGACACATGCCCCCTCTTCATAAGAGTGGCTGTCGTTGGAGGGCTCTAGAACACTGATGTAAAAAAAAGAAACTTGAAAGGCGAATGATAAAAGGGCGTAAGATTGTCATACTTACACTGGTCAAAGTATTTATCTCCATAGGCACATCTTACTTCTGGAGTGAGCCGTTCCCAAAGGCGTATCAGATCTTTCTCAATAAGCTCCAAGCTGGTTACTCCAGTCTTGAAGAATCCCGGCTCAATAATACTGACTTTCACTCCAAAATGTTGCATGTCTCTCCTTAAAAATAAAGCACAGGCAACTATGAAACTCGCATGACTTATTACATATTATATTTGTAATAATCTTATGCAAGGTGTGGTATGTGAAACATCTTATGCAAAAAGAAATGATGAATTTAGGAGAAATGCTTTGCAAGATTTAGTAATATTAACTTTGCAAAAAATAATTTCTACAAATTAAATCCTAACAAAAATACAAACATATTCAATGAACTTTTGGATCAAATGATTGGTCACTCATTTCAACGATTTATGAAGTCAACAACAGGTGAGATTTTCTATACATGGCAATGATGACTCAGAGGTGTGAACTATGTCCAGAGTTCTGAGATCCTTGCACTTAGCTGCATTATGGGAAATACCTGTTAATGTTGTAGTATGGGGTTTTACTATGGTATGTGATTTGTACATGTCACTGTTGACCAGGCAAGCAGGTTACTGGCACTAGATTACTCTGAAACAGGCTGATCCACGGGAGAAAAGAACACAAGGGGAGGAGATAACCATGCTTTTAGCTTTCACTTGAAATGTTGAAAGCCGCTTGTGAGGTTAACATGGAGTGGGAGGAAATTCCATTTTTTTGGAGCGTGGTACGAAAAGACGCAGCTTCCACACACCACAATAAATGAATGGCAGAATAGTTCAGCATTCGTTGAATGAAGCAGCCTGTTAAGCGGGTGTGGATGAATCTTGTTCTGAAGATATTTAAGGTCTAAGCCAGTTAAAGCTCTTTGAGTCAAGCAGACCATTTTGAAGGTAGCTCTCCTTGATGTAGGAATCCAGTGCAAATTCCAGAAAAATTGGCATATGTGGACATGTTGAGGTAGATAATGAGTGAATCGGTGATGGGTTTGCACAAATCCAGTGAAAGGATTCTAAATATCTTCCTAATCATTTTCTGGATGACAAAGCAGATGGGCATATTTTTTGTCATCCTTTTTGAGCCATAGACAATACATTAGTGAGTATGAAGCCTAGATTTATTTCCGACTGAACCTGAGTGGGGGTTGCACCGAGCACCGTTGCCTACCATTCATTAGACAATAGGTGGGCTTGTATAACTATGAGAAATACTTCCGTTTTATCTGAGTAAAGGTTTATGACGTTCCAGTGCATCCAAAAAGAAACAGCACAAATACCTGCTTGGAAATTGGTTTTGGTGATAAAGGGGTTATCCTAGATAGTGAAAATTTGAGTGTAGTCATCTTAAAATAAGCTGCAAAAGCCAAAAGAACACACTAATTTAGCTAGCGACAGCAAATATACATTAAACAGCCTGCGACTCAGTGATGAGCCAAGAAAGTCTCCCTTTTTAGGCAAGTAGCTGCAGTGTTGTAGGAGGAAGTGCTTACAACGTGGGTTCTATCTGCTAGGAGGGAAGCTAGTCATTTCAGAGTATTTTGGCAGACACTGTTTTGAAAGATTCTTTCCAGAAGAACAAGACGAGACACAGTACGTACAATACACTGTACACAGTTGCAGAAGGACCAAGGATGCTAAGCCCACTAGTCTGTAATCATTCTGAGATTGTCCATGGCAGCATTAGGAGCAGAATCCTTGCAGAATCCTTGCTGGCATGGAAACTGGGTTAAGAGATGTCAAGAATATAATTAGTTTCCTAGAAATTGGTGAGTTGTTTATTAATAATTTTTTCTAGAACTTTGGCAGGTAGAAATGTGGGATAGGGTGGTAGTTAGCAGAAATCCGAGGACTAGCCGAGATTGTAATTAGTATGGGGATAACTCGGACATGTTTCTAGCAATCTGGAACTGGAAGGTTACTAAGTGGACATGGGTCGGAGAGAGTCCCTGATTTGGTAGACTGTAACAACATCTCAAATTCGGGTTCTGCTGATGAAATGAGGAAAGTGATGTGCCATTTGTGTCAGCAGAGATCTTATATTTGTACTTAATCAGAGTAGCCATAGCATGGGACTCAAAGTAACTATAAATATTGTTTATTTATCATCATCAGGAATAATAGGTGATAAGACGAGAGATCCATCTTTAACAACCTCCAGCTGAGTTTGGACTAGTCGCGTCACTGCCTGCGATGGTGTTGCAATGCAGTGGTTAAGTAAGAAGCATAGAAAGCAAGACTAATCAGTCCCACATAGTAGTCCGTCAAAGATAGCCGAATAAGTGTTGTAGAAGTTATGTGGGCAATGTTAAAATTAATCGTCCCACAGTGTGCACAGGTTGCATTGTCATGAGTCCCAGAGAAGCCATCTCTTAAAATAAGGCTGAACCGATAGGGTTTCATGAATCATCAAGATAATGGTTGAGATCAGCCAGTGAAATAAAAATCGCATTCAGGACATAAGCAATAAGATTGGCTAATCTGAAGCGGAAAGCTGTCTTGATAGTGAAACGTTTGTAAATCTGTGCCCCAATAATGATTCAAGGGATTACTTAGTATCTTAAAAATCATGTAATCAGCATCGTCGATGGTGGGAGATGAGTACATTACAGACACACCTTCAATTCACTTAACGAGGTGGTATCAGCGGATTATGGAAAATCCTTGAGGAATTGCAAGTGTAATATCAGGATTTTTTCTTGTTTGGAGCCCCGTGTTTGGAATATTCCATATGTCCAAGTAATACATGGGAAGAGATCTGATACTGATAGAAAAGCTATAGGAGTTAGATGACAATAGCAGGGGTTGTAGGTAGGGAAAAATCAAAAACTGTAGCCAGGCAAGTGTGGGAAGTGAACTTGCATGCCCAACTGGAGACAGGGCCAGAGGGAAGTACTCATTATTTAAAACTACTCATTTTACAAGCAAAGTTTAAATCACCTAAACGAGGAGAGTAAATAAGCTAATTAGTCATGAGTTCTGCAGTGTGGGCATGGTGAAGCTCACTAGGTTTGCATGTGGTGCACCTTTGGTGTGCTGCCAGCACACACAACACACACAACACCCACTCGCTGCATGGAAGCACTTTATCGAAAGAAGAGTATGGCACATTTAAAGAGGGAAATGCTCCCAAGCACTTTGCAGTCTCCCTTGTAAGTGTTAATATTAGGAAACAAAATGTGAGGAGAACAAACCTCGCTAGATGCGATGGGCGGAGCCAGGCACCTCCTTACACATATAAGGAAATAAAAGGACTGCAGCTCTCAGTAGTCAGTAGGGAGTGGAAGGCAAACATCTTTCAAGGGACTCATGGGTCAATTCAGTCATCATTTCAGGAATATGATGAGGGCTATTCTATTAAACTGATGAATTATTAGGCAACTTACAATAAGCAGTATTTACTCACATAATCCATTTGGTCCAATATAGTCTTGGTGATAAATTAGCCATTAAAAGCAAATTTTGACTACTTTAATATAAATTGGTGATACGCAAAGTAGCCAATATCAATGAAACTTTCCAGTATCTCAACATTTTACAAATATTTACTGGGATATTCCAGATGAATTTGACACCAATAGTTGAAACATCAGTATGAGTTTGTAGAAACATCACATGTCTTCAGCAAGTGAAGGAGGTTTTGTGGCGTATGTGAGCACATCAAGTGCATATCAAGTTCAGGAAGTCTATGCTTCATTCAACATCAATTGAAGTATTTAGATAAATTGAGGTTGTGGTCAGTTTTGCCAATTAGTACAAAGACAGAAGTAATTTGAGTACAGCCTGCCCTAAAGACCATACCACATTTCGTAAGAAGATCTAATTTCAAATGAATATTTATTGTTGGATATTTTGCATTGGCATCATCATAAACTTGTAAAGGTAGACATTATTTGTAGTTCAGATAGGACAATGAGTAGATACAACCTCCACAGACTGAAATGTTTGCTTGACGGAACACATAGCAGGAGGAGCATATAGAAACTACATACCAACATATATATGCATATAGTGGCCTTCTGTATTAGAGGATTGGTGGTGGTGAGGGGAAGACTCTCTGAGCCTCTGCTCAGAAGTGGCCTAGGGACCCAATAGCTCCACTGTCAGTCAGTCAATCCACTTTATTCGGTTAATAAAAACCATGAAAGTACAGTCCATTTATCAAAATACACTACACAGTAAAAACATCTAAAACACAAATCATCAATAAATATGGGCGACTTAAAATAACAAAAAAACAATTTTACAAAGCCAGAATTTATTAAATCACCTAAAAGCCCTGGCTGCCATTATTAAATATATAGCAATAAATCACTCCAATAAAAACAAATCAGAATTAAAAACGCAAGCTTAAAAACAATAATCATGTAGGCACAATCGATTCACTTTAAATATTTATCATGGGATGCTGTATTTTCCTAATTTCAACAGCTGCGACTAAAAAACTTGCATTATTAAAAATCTCCCATGGATCATTCAGCAGCTGAAGATAGAGCGAGGCGGGTTTTACCTGTATAAAGCCTTTTCCCCTTAAAATAGAAATTAAAAACCTCCTACGAATAGCATTGTAATGCTCACACATAATTATAAAGTGCATAGTGTCTTGGTTTGAAAGGTTGTCATAAGTGCAGGTACCTAAATCGCACACCCATCTCCAGCCTTGCTGATTACCTAAAAAAAGGTGGAATAAATTAAAATGAAACCTAGTTAAAAGCAGGTGATGGAAGGGCTTTGTGACAATTCTCAGTTAAAGTTCAATCTGAGGGGAGGTTTTTAACAAAAAATAAGTTTTTACTGAGGGTTTCATTAATTTAGTCACCTCTCTCTCAGCCGTCATTAGGCTCAGAAAATGTGTTTTTACCCAGGCCAAATCTTCTTCTTTATTTTATCTGGAAAATCGTATAGACCTGGACGCCCTAGTTTATTCAAAATGTGCTTAACATAATATAGCCACGGGATACGGTTGAATGGCTCCACTGGTTTTACTATGTGCTTATTTACAACATGTAAACCAGGCTATGCGTTCCTGCACCAATTAATCTTGATTGCAAGAACACTGTGCCACTTTGAATGGCCAGAACAGTATACCCGCCAGAGCTACTTCTTTGGCCAAGTCATTATGAGGGCCTCACTCAACGATTAGTTCTTCTGATTAGTAATTTGTTACTTTACTGATTGCAAATCATAAACAATCTGAACCCCTTCCCCCTAATATGTAAGCCTTCTATTGCCAGGTATGGTAAGAGTGCAGACTTTTCTTGCAAAATATTGGGGATAACTTGATTAATGTGTTTAATGTTTTAGAAACGTACTAATCTAAGGGATTTTTGTAAGAGGCCCTTATACTAAACACTTAAGATTTTTGTTTTCCTCCAACCACTGCCTCGACCTGCGTAAGACAAGTAGAATACTTTACGCTTATTCATTGAATTATTTTGAGTGTAGTAAGTAGTAGTCCTGAGGTACTATTTCACAGACCCACAAATGTTGTTAAAAAACCTGTGGGTGGACATTTCTGCCTACGCCTGACCGGCTCTTGTGTGCGGGGTTACAACCACAAATGGGGAGATCTCTGCACATGGAGATATGTATATATTGTGAAAGTGGGATGGAAAAGGAGGAGAGGTTGGAAAATGAAGAATAACTACTACTACTAAATGAATGGGTAGTGGGAAATCTATGGAGATGTTTAGGAAGGCACATATGAAATGAAAACAAATTTACAAGGGCACAAATACCAAATGACATCAAGGTGCTAGAGGCACTGGAACAACCTAAACTAGGAGCAGGAAAAAAACATACGTGATCCAGGGGAAATCAAGGCGCTATGCCGAAAATATCTAGTTTTTAAGAACCTTTCTAATGCTAGTCATGTGATGTGGAAGAGTGCTCCGCAGCTTAGCTGATGCCATTGAAAAAGATCATCCTCCCTACCTTACCTTCTGAAATTTCTGAACCAAGTTATGCTCGTCAGAATGAAGTGGCCTTCATGGAAGGTACCAGTGGAATTTGGCTCTGATATCTCGAGGTCCTGAGTAGTACAAGGCTTTATGAGCAATACATAAGGCATTCAAATTAATTTGCGTTCTAACTGAACGCCAGTGCAGCTTATCATAGAGACTGACTGATACTTGAGGATTTCTAGAATGAGCCTTGCTGCTGTATTCTGAGAGGTTTGGAATATATTCAATGAATATTTAGATAGAGGGCATTGCAATATTCAATCTTAGAGGAGATCAGTGCCAAAACTGCAGTTTTGCGAGCTGATTGTGGAATGTACGTAAAACCTTTTTGCAATATTCTGACCATATTAAAACTGGATGATACTGTCTGGCTCACCTGTAGATCAAAGTAAAGCAGATGCTCATCCTTGGCCCCACGTTTTTTGCAGATTTCACCAGAGCGGAAAGTCTACCCAACTCATCTGTCCACAAGGTGCTGTTTTTGAACTGAGACTTACCTCCAGATCTAATACCCTCGGTTTTATCAGCATATAATTAAAGACAATTGTCTCTCATACAGACAGAGATTGCCTTCATACACTTGCTATTGTGTGCCCATCATCTGCATTCGATACAATGATTTGCGTCATCAGCATAAGAAAACTGCTGAAGACCAAAGGATCGGATTCACTTTGCTAACCGGGAAACATATAAATTGAACAATGTGGGACTAAGTGAGGAACCTGCAGTACCCCACAAGGAAGAGAAAAGGGTTTTAGATTTCAGTAGACCACAGACAACATCATCGGAACCAATTACTTTATATATGCAAAAAAATAATTATTTGTTTGTCAAACACAAAAAACAATTGTGTGAAACTAAATAGTCATTTGTCAACCGCGGGTGCTGATGAGGCCGGAAATTCTAGAAAGACCGAAATGCGTCAACCAAATTAGCCTATGGAGGAGCCAAAGGAAAATTTACTTCCAGAATTTTTTATGCTGGGGAAGTGTGTAATTTGACACAAAAAGAAGCTACTTGTTAAATTCCCTTGCTACCTCCAGGTGGATTATGGACTTTTTGAAGGACATTTACAAAACCATTTATTATTTTCAAAAGTTGTGGTTAGGATAGGCAAGGAATGACCAAAGAATGTGACAATGGGTTAATTTGTTTGTAAACCTATAGAATGTTTTTTTCTGAATGTTTGTATATCTTTTTATATTTTTCTACTATTAGATACACCCTTGAATGCATTAAGAGAAAAATGAAGGCACTAAGGGTTGAGTAGAATGATATATGGTATTTGCAAATTACTTAAATTTAATTTCACACAATTGATTTTTGTATTTGACAAACAAATAATTATTATTTTGCATATATAACCAAATGATATATATTAGTTCCTGCACCCTCCATATTCCCATGGTCAGTTAATTAGCCCTAGAGCGTCAGTGACAAAAGGGCATCTTCTTGTTTTTGAATACTTAGAAAGTCAAGGTAACGTCTTAAAAACCCAGCTGAGCTAGGTGGAATGTGAGGAGCATAGGAGAAAGCATGTCGAAGGCTGTGGACAGATCTAACAAGATCAGTTCCGCAACCTTATCCGCATCCACCAGCGATCTTATGTTATTGCCGACCGAGACCAGGGTGGTTTCTATACTAAGGCCACTGAGAAACCAAAAATGAGTAAGTGCCTTCTGTGAATACCCAAATGGTAATAAGTTTAGGATTTTGTCTTAAGTTAGTTCTGTGAATCGGGCCCTACGAAACCAGAAGGCATAAACTTAAAAGAAGTCTCCAGTCTCCTTTCTTAGATGAGGCCTACCTAAACTGGAGCCAGGTACCTCCAAAGGCAAGCACCTTTGTGTGGTACAAGGAAGTTAAAACTACACCATTTAGAGGCACTTCAGGGTACGTATTAAAAGTACTACTCACTATGATGTTACTAACCCCAAGCCAGTTCCATAGGCTGCATGGAATAGCTCCCATTTCCTTGATAAAGGCTGGCATGATTAGGGGGGGGGGGGTGTTGCTAGGAGCAATGACGTGTTCTGTCAGCAGAAAATGAAGTGGGGGGACTAAACACATACTGGAGCCCAGAAACTCCAATTTGCTCCCAAAACAAACATATACGTTCTAAAACATCCAAAAAAGAGTATAGAAATTGCTACTTACAAACATTACCCTTACCCCTAAATCTACTACAATAGCACTAGTATTGAAAAAATAAGCTCAAATCTACTCTTTAAAATCCTTGCAGTAAGTCGAGTTCCATGTATGGCTAATCACTGGTGCTGCAATTTTCTGTCATAGAAATCAAAGGTGGTAGCAAATAATATTAACACCATATGGGATACATAAAAAAATGACATTTTTTACTTGTTCAAATATGTTTTGTATCAAATGTAATTTTTGATGATACTTTTTTCATGTAAAATCAGTTTCAAACACATATTGCACCCGGGCTTAAAACTTCTTCAACACACCTAGTACTTCAAGGGGCAAAGGTAATGACCACTCAGGATCATGTCACACCCATCAACAACAGAAAGTCATTGAGGCACCCATTCAGCCCTCCAGCCATCCCACCACAGGTAACATCATGCCTGCAACAGACAGTACTGGCACTTCATCAACAAGCAAGCTGCCAGTGATTCCAGGGGTTGCTTCATTGGTGTGTACTCTTTCTTTTCTGAAAGTGCAAGTGATAGCCACATCTTCCGGCAGTCAGCTCCTGCATGCCAGGTGGTGATTGGGTTTTTACTAACTCACAGTAGGGCTGCATGTGTACCTAAGGAATGCCATATAAAATATAGTCACTCTTAACATAACCCTATAAATATGCACATCCTTGTGAGTAACACTGCATCCATGTGTTTTTAGGATGTCTGCAGTCTCTACAATGAAAGTACATATATAAAAAGCATAACAAGTCTTTGTTACAGGTTAACCCTGTCTCTCCAGTTACTCACCCAGTTCTGGTGTCCAACAAAATAGTCTAAACTGAGTCACAACAAAGCTCAAACACTTACATGATCCATCACTGAGTGCACGTTTGGCATCTTGAAATCACGCTTCAAATGACTTGACCATACATGGTGCATGATCAAGTACATACCCAGAGGCTGTCTGTAATATTGCTGTAGTTTGTTTTGTGTGGCATAACATCACCATGTAATGAATGCCACACTGTGGCCCACTCAGCTCCACTAAGAATGTGTGTAGACCTTGCTATTTTATATATTGTTCTACAGCAAAAGAAACTACCTGTTCTGTCTCCTCCACAGTGAAGTCCTTCTTCCTCTTGAGTGTTGTGGGTAGCATCCTGCAAGCTATGACAGGGTTGAGGGTGTCTGGCAGTCTATAAGATCATGCATTCCTGGAGGAAGAGGGCTAAGCCAATGGCGTGGGCTGTATTTGTTTGTTTTGTTAATATGCGTCAGCTGTGTGTGTTTGAACTGAAGTGAATAATGTTTCCTATTCTCTGACATTGAGAGTTCTCTGACATACATGAAGACCTCTCTACCACATGGTCCACATTTTCTGAATAAGTGGAAAAGAACACTGTCTAAAGGTGCAACATCGAAATTCGTCATGAAGTTGGCAGTAATAATATTCTGGTTGTAATGTAAGTCATAAGATCTCCACCAATCTATGTAAAGGGGAGGAGACTAATACAAGCTAATATTAGTCAGAGATTTCTGCCAAGCGTTGGTGAATGCCCTGGGGGAAGGTACTTCCACCTAGGCATAAATACAAATCTATTTGTGTGGACATCTCCGTGAATAGATTTCCCTTTGTGAATAATCCCCCTGTGTTGTGTTTGAAGGATAAAACAAGTCACATTTACTATACACTTGTTAAGATCTTAGTAGCTGACAGGCCCTGACATAGAATAACGTGTGACACTGTTTTACCCAAAAGAATGCAGTTTATAACGTTCCATCAGATGTATTCCAGTGAGTTCAAAGGAGCCTGCAGGCCATGTTTACTTTATAGTTTATGCTTAAAAGCCAGAAATGAAATAGCATTTAAAAAGGTTCTTGATTTAGTGGTATTGGGTGCCAAACCTTGCTAAACAATTATTATAAAAGTCATAATTCCAATTGGAAGCACTGTATTTTGAAATATACAATCAGCTTTGACAAAAGATACTGGCAGGTCATGCTAAAGGTGCTGTACAAATAAGAACCCTCTTCAGACCGCCAAAAGCAATCCAGGTATGCTTGGTAGGATGCAGGTAAATGTGAAAGCCTTGCTTATGAAGCAGTGAAGAGGTAGCCACATTTAAATGTACACTAGAAATCCAAATAACCTATTTGATAGAACCTGCACATCTCAACATACGGGTTCTATTTTCTAGTAACTATACCAACTGTTGTGGACACTGCTAACATACATTGAAAGAGGACGCATCAGCACCTTTCACTGAGAGTGTACAGCAGCAGATAGCAAGGGGTAAATGGGCATGGTCAGGAGATTTGAAAGTCATAGTGAGAAGTATCATTGGCCAGACCGTCACAGGACCTTAAAGCCCACTTTATAGGGTAATTAACAGGTTCTAGTATATGGGCATTTGTAGAAATCAATTGCAAAATGAGGCTTTGTAAAGCACTTGTGGCTATGACGAATGGCCAAAACAAGATAAAGTATCAATCCCACAAACATTGTCCCCTCTACTCTACATGTCTTTAACTCTTATTTTGCCCCTTTATGTTCTCTCTTTTTCTTTTATCTCACTCTGCCTCATATCCCTGCCTTTCCTGCTTCTCGCCCTATGCCCCACTTCCTCTCCCTCCTGTGCTCTCGCACATGTTCTGTTTAATCCCGCTTCTTTATCTGTCTTTCATTCTCTAACTTTCAATCTTTGGTTTTATCCCTTCCCATCAATTCACTTTAAAAATCCCTTCTACATTTTTTTCTCCTCTATACCCATTCTATTTTCTCATTTCTCCTTTACTTGGACCTCTGCTCCTTGCCTTATCACTCTTGATCCTCTTTATCTTCCTTCTATCCATGTTTCCTTTTCCTCTGAATACCCTCCCCATGTAGACCTGTCACTCTTTTTCCTCAGTGCAGCTGAAGGAAGCTTTAGCTCTGGAATTCAGAGTGGTTGATTTAAAGTAGACCAAAACAGAAGTATTTGTAAGGGACAATTCAGGTAATGAATACTCCTAAACAATCCTGGTAGTATGCCATGTGGTTGTGGTATGAGTGTACTGCTGGGGAGGCAGTGGACTTCGTAAATTGCAATTATTTTCTAAGAGTAAGCAACCATGATAATTATAGGAAAGCCCACCAGTGCCATGTATCCATTGAGGCAGGAGGATCATGTATTTCTTAGTTTTCTGACTACAATGGTATAAACACTCAAACATTCTGCTAGTACCTTGAGCTATGTAGCATTTTTATATACAAAAAGATGGATGTGGTTAGGTCAGCAAAGGCTGCCAAATGACAGAGTCAGGTATGCTGCACCTCTCAATGTAGTAAAGGTGCTAAATACAGCCTTGGATGGCATGGCATAGACAGACTTATCAAAGACATGCCAGGAGATACAATTAGAGCAGACACAGATGCGGCTACTCAGCATCAATTGATGTAGCAGATAAACTCGCACAGATTGAGATTCCCCCATAAACCATGCAATTAATCTGGAGAGCTATTAAGTGTGGGACATACCCACACATCAGTATCTATCAGAAAGCATTACTTTGCACACAGGAGCTGCTACGTTCAGGGGGATTCCAAACTAGTGGGCTATCTTTACTTACTAGAATTATGGCAGCCCTCGTGTGAGGAACAGCAGCCCTGCTGGGAGATGTCAATACTATCCTATTGAAGGTGTGGCATCAACCCCAGAGAACTGGTCATACAATTTCGGAGTGGCTCTGTAGCCATTTTTCAATAAAGGTGAAATGATCCTTCAGAGACATGTCAGTGCCAGAAAAACAACAATATTCCCCTGAATGTATGTCCTAAGTACTGAATCCCATTATCCCATCAAATTAGAGCTCTTCAAAATTGTAAAGTGACCGATCCCCTAGATCCTGCTCAGATGTGCCTCTACAATTAAATTAAAATACAGCAGTCATTCAGGAAAGCACTGTACTGTTTACTGAAAAGTAGGTCTACTATGTTGAGAAGCCGGTGATTTTTGATTAGTAGTTTAGCAACACTGCTGAGGTGTATTGGCATGGTCCCATTAAATATAGGGTAACCATGATAGGAAGTGATGGTAACAGTCCTTTAAACGCAAAGTTACCTTGCTGAGAAATGTTGATACTGGAAAAACAGGTCCTATTGGAATTCTCAATTATCTGCTGCTAACAACCACAGATTATCTATCTTTGCTGTTTGTGGTAGGCCGGCGACCTGCAACTTCTAAATAAAAAAAATTAATACCTTCAACACTGCGTGGCTGACAAAGTTAAAAAAAAAATAGATTTTTTTTTTAAGGGAATGGTTCTCTAGGCTGAACAAAAGAAAAGGCCTCAGCACTTCCAGCCGCACCACCTGGATCAAAGGAAAGACCGTTGCCCACCTTAATGGCCAGCTGCACATTGACCACACTAAATACAATTTCTACATTAAAGATAGGCAACGAACACGGATTACACTACAAAGAAGCCCTGGCTCATGAAACTTGAACATCAGTAGATTTGTTTCTTTTTATTGAGTGTATCAAAAGAGCAGCGCAGACAATGCGTTTCACCTACAAAGGCTTCATCAGGGCAAAGAATTTAGATCCGCTGAAGGTCACACTGATATTCTAAAGTTAAAGTCAAGTTAAAAAGATGAAAATGCGACCACAATAAGTCGTCGATTATGATCGCGGACGGAGTTGCGTCCGTCCGCGATCACTGAGGAGGAGGGGACGTCCCCATGGGCTGCGGAGTCCCCTCCTGTGCGATTAGGATGTGAACGCCACCCTGGCGGTCACATCCTCTATTTTTAACATTGCGGGGTGCGGCTTCAAGCTGCACCCGCGGCAATGTTAAAAATGCAGTCATTGCATTTGCATGCAGAAAGAGGCAGGCACCTCGCGGTGCCTGCCGCTTTCTGCATACAAATGCAGGGGGGTACCATAGGTACCCCCGATGTGCACCCCCCCCCTTCACCTAGGGGGCCCGCAATGGGCCCCCGCAGTGAAGTTACACATGCTTTTCCACGGCAGAAAAGCCGCCGCGGAAAAGTATGTTTTACATCCCATCCTAATCTGCCTGACGGTGTCTGAGAGACACCGTCACCAGATTAGAGCTTTTCCGCCGCGGTTGTAAGCCAGCTGCGGCGGAAAAGCTGCGGACGGAAACCAGGACCCACCAGCCATCCTAATGTGGCGGTAGGTCTTTGGTCAGTCTGCTGCGGTTTTTCCGCATCCTCTGGGCCGGCGGTGGCTTCCGCCGGCCCCGAGGATGCGGAAAAACCGCAATCCTAATGAGACCCTAAATTCAGATATCAGATTCTCAAAGCAACCAATGTAATCTAGTGTGTACAGAGAAAAGAGATCCGTCTTAATCCCAGGGTCCTCACCAAAAACATAATACTAACTATTTACTGTCCAGTAAGTCTGGGACCCGTCAATGAGTGTCCAGAAACACCGCCCTCCAAGGTTGGTCGCAATCCCATGTGTTCTCCTCTGTTCAAACCACACAACCAGACTGCGCTGCTCGTCCCTTACCACTGACACCGACAAATAGACGGCGTGTGATTTCAGCTTGGGAGAGCCCTGGCAGGCTGTGCTTGTTCTTCTCTGGTGCCTGGGGAGCAAGAGGCACGGTCTGGGGTTTGAAATTAGCCACTGTGGCTAGTAGCATGGGGCACTTTGCCAAAAACCACAGCACAACCCTGATAAAGGGCAGTAGACACCAGCAGCCTAATCCGAGACCTTTGTCTATTTGTCGGTGGAGGCGGTGTCCAGGAGCTGCAACGTTTATCTTTCTTTGGCCACAGCACTTTTTCTCTGCTCCCTAGTCTAGGAAAGCCCCTCAATCTGAGGACCTCTGAAACTGGGGAACTCCCCCAGCATCGGAAAGCAAAGACGTTAGTGCAGCATGAACACCACATTTCCACAGCTCGACATCTATTCTTGTTGGATGGAATACCAAGCTGCAGGGATTTAGTGGTTTCTGAAGAAGCCACCCGAGGAAACATTACAAGTGAAATGTATAATTCCTCAAATGTGTCCACTGAAGCAGGTATTATTAAATTTCACCAAGCAGGAGGAAAAACACAAATTAATGGCTAGAAGGTGTCTTTTTAATTTAGTGTCCTTATTGTTACTTGAATCTACATTTAACATGATGGTATGCATAGAATTCTGGAGAGTTCAATATTAATCCACCTTTAGATGCACTTATGGCTTCTCAATATTCATGTAAAGGAGATAACTCATCAGTGTGCAGACTTTGGAAGAGTTTGCTAGATATTACAATATTCTTGAAAGATAACCCCCATATGTTCGCCATTCGAAGAAAAATGGAAGGTTATGTCAGGTCTTTCTAGGTACATGCTATTGAAACTTATAACATGTGTAAATCTCTGCACAGACACATTAAGGTAACAAACTATCTTACATGATTGGAATATGTAAACAAAATAACGATTCCTGTAGCAAGAACATAAAATTAACAACAGCCTGGTTCCCTTGGAAAAACTGTAGGCTGGAACGGTGTCAGCCAAATGTACAATATACCTGACCAGTGACAGACTCTGCTTTAGCCCAACAAGCTAATCAAAGCATTAAGCCAAATAGGAATCTAGAGATGTTCTGATTGGACATTGCTGGTAAATTTTGGATAGTGACAGCAACGTGTGTATCAGGAATGGGTTACCCTATGCAAGTTGCTAGCTTAAGAGCAACATGAGTAGATGATCTGCAAAAGTGTGAGATCTTTTCACTGTGCATACTCTAGTTTGTGTTACCATATGTGAAAGATGAAATGGGAGATCAGAATATGATCATTCAGTTATTGGCCTCTTAACTGTGACTGCTAACTAGTGCTGGTAGTGTGATAATAAGAGCTCAGCAGCCCTTGTGTGAATTGGTATTAAAGCCTTGAAAGGAGGAAATAATACATCAAAATAGATAGGCAACAAATATAGTAGATCCACTTCCAAAAAGTATTTAAAACAATCAGCCCAACAATCAAAAATTAGAATTCTGTTCCAGCCAAATTAATTTTGAAGAAATTCTTTATTCATAATTTCTTCATATACAAGCAGTCAACACGTTTTGCTCACTTTCAAGTTTCATCAGGGCTCACGGTACAAATCTTTTGTGGTATCAAGACAAACAGTGGCAAATTGTTACCAAAGTTGTGATGAACACAGAGTGAACGATGACAGCGAAGAAGAGTATATTTGCTTCATAAAAGTGCTGGACGCCAACCTGGACTAGTAATAATTTTCCCATTCGGTATTTACTCTTGAAAATTCTTCAAAACAAACTGGACTTCAACAACTGTGTTTGTAGATGAACACACGGATATGTCCAGTTTCAAATCAAGTGTTTGAGAGTACTGTTTGCCATGATAGCGATAGTGATTTGTACCGTGGGCGCAGGACTTCAGCAATCACTACCATAGACAAGCATAAATATGCATTTAGGTTTGAAGTCAAGTTTTCGAGGATACTGTTTGTTGGACTCGTGATATGCCCCATGAGCCCTGATGAAGCTCGATTGTGAACGAAATGTGCTGGCTGCTCGTATATGTGGAAATGATAAACACAAAATTTATTCACACAAATTTGGCTGGAACAGACTTATACATTTTGATTGTTGGACTCATTACTTTAAATAATGAAAGTGGATCTAATTTATTTGTTCCCTCTCTGTTTTGATATATAATTCCTGATGTTACGTTGTTTGGTAGTCAACATATAGAGGTGGGCAGCGATTTTACATACATAAGGGAACTTACTGGTAGTGCAGTACATTGGTCCTTAGCTGCCTAGGTTGTTTTTAAACTGAAAGAAAGAGTTCTGCTGAAAAATGATGTTATTGTCCTTGCTGAAAAGTTCACATTCTGTCACATGAAACCGCCAAGCTTAAATGTATTGGTAATGCACCTATATTTATCCCAATCCAACGTGGGATCCCTTGCAGTTTCCCCATGAAACTTAATATTAGCCCTGTTGAGGAGTGCCTTCAGCTTGCCTTTTTAAAAATCTTAATGTAAAAACTTCATAGAATTTGAAGAAAAATGTAAAATGAAAAAGAGGTTTGTTAAGATTCACCATCACCAAATGTTCTTTGGGTCATACTGCCCTTTTGGTTAACACATTCAGCTCTGTCTCAAACATGTTCTAAATATAAACAAAAGAGATGTATCCCAATGAGTGGTAACAAACATAAAATATGGTTCAATGCCACAGACAGCCTTTTAAACTGCACAACTCTTAACAATTGGCTTTTGTAGCTCACTACAGTCTCTGTTGGAGACCAACTGCTCCAAAAATAGTATTTTCACCATCATCTTATATTTTGTTTACCAATGACCCTTGTTCATTTAACAGATGCGGGTAGCCCAACAATGTAAGGTGTGTCTTTACATATAATAACCAAAGGCCTGTCAACCCTTTCTCACACTTTAAACAATCCCTTATAAGTAAATGACTTAACTTTGCATGAGGGTTTGTCCATATCGAAATTGTAATTGGAATGATAATCCTCATACAGCTAACATGTAACTCCTCTTGGAAAAGAAAACTTGGGGGGCTATGCGGTACTGAAAGGAGGTGTCTGCAGAAAAGGTAATCTTAAATTTGCAGGGTAAGAAGAGTTTATGCAACCCCATACCCAAGCCACATGTGCGGCTGCAGGTAAACACTGTGTTTTATATATGTTCAACATAGGAATGGTGTGGTTGCCACCTACCATGGTGAGCAGTTTAAGAGAAACACCAATGAACTGAGTAAATGTTTGGAGCCTGCGTAATATATTTTACCTCCATGATAAGGAAGCAGTGAAGATTATTCCTGAATATGGATACTTAAAAACTGTATATATTTACTTTGATCATTAGATGATTTTTGTTATTTAAATATATTTGTGTGATTTGGTTTGTTGTATGTTGGGGATGCATGAGCGGGTATGAGAGATTGCATGGTTGAAATAATTAAGATATGCAATGCTGTGAGGTATTTTAGATGACATGTGAGTTATTTACACATATATCGACCACTATATATTTGAATAATAAATATAATCAATGTGAAATCTATTCATATGTCCCTCTGATTATTGTATCACGTGCCCTCAGTTGTGTTATGATGTATTAGATTTGGTGTAGATGAAGAGTTGCCTAAGATTTCTTTAAACTTAAACTTTATACTTAAAAATGGTCTCCAGCTAGGGGCGGCCTTAGGCATGTGCAAGCTGTGCACCTGCACAGGGCCGCCAACCCCCAGGGGCCGCCATGCCATATATATCCTTAATATAATAATCCTCTGAGGATGGATACATATTTGCGTGACGGCCCCTGGCATGGATTTGGCGGCGTCCGGCTCTGTTCCACTTCCAAACACCCTGACCCCGGTCCACCCTTCCCTCTTCACTGGCCTCCGTGCCTGCGTTCCTCCTCTTCCGGGGGCCCCTACCTACACTCCCTGCCCAGGGACGCCATGAGCCTAGAGCCGCCCCTGCTCCAGCCTATTGTTATGTACTTTAAGAGAGTCCAGAGAACGGCTTCCCGTACCACACTACCTGATTTGTGATTGTGAATAGTTAGTCCTTACGTCCATGCTTAACAGAAAATGAATAACGATATTACTGGTTGCCACAGTGCCACAGTGGCACAGTGCTAAAATTTCAGTCTCATCAGCATAGCTGTTTAGGAGACATGAATGCATATTATTTATATAAAAAATGAATAAAAGTGGTGCTAAAATACAACCTTGCCATTCTCTCCTTTCCAGACTGAAAGGTTTGGACAACTCCCCATTTGCACCTATCCAAACCCATGCCTTTAAATCTCTGTGCAGTTCAGCTAAAAATGGAACCAATGCTACATCAATCCCAATCCTAATAGGTGGGACTTCAAATTCGATAGTTTACATGTAAACATTGTTCGGTGGTACCGAGGGCACATGGAGCCCATACTGACCAATATTCATAATATTCTCATTCGCCAAATCCTATATTCTGTTAACCCCTTGGCTGCGGGGCTATTTCTCCCGCTGTGCTGGGGGGGGGGCGTGGAGAGCGCCCCCATGCTCATGACGAGCTCAGCTCGTCATGAGCCACGCTTCTCATGCACTCATGACGAGCTGAGCTCGTCACGGCCACACCCGTTTACATAGAACGTTCAGCACAGCGGGGGAATTGTCCCCGCGTGCGAGCGTTCTAACGGCCGTGATGAGCTCAGCTCGTCATGAGCACACGGGAACCGTGGCTCATGACCAGCTAAGCTTGTCATGAGCATGGGAGGGGTTAAATACGACCCAGCCAAACACCCTAACCAAAGTGTCGATAAGAGCTATCGGCCTGTAGCAGCTGGGTTGGAGTCTATTTCCCTTCTTAAATATTGGTACAATAACAGAAGCTGAGCAAGGGGAAGGGGGCCTTTCCATTGCAAAAATGGGTTGAAAAGATTTGTTAAGAGAGACACAGAGAGCTCCGAGTTATATTTAAAATGGAACATTGAGACGCCATCTGGCCCAGGCGCTTTGTTAGCCGATCTCTGAGTTGTAGCTATAACTACATCCCTTCCGCTAAAATTAACTGTAAAGCCAGATGAACTTGAACATTTTATCAAATAAATAATTAAAATCCTCATCATAGCTGTACATTTTCATAAAAATGTGAAATGCAGTGATACTCCTTAATGTGGCTACTAATAATAGATAAAATGGAATCACGAATATTTTGGTATTTGTCTTCCTTTTTCTCATCTTCAGAGTACTTTCATATGCTATAGGTAGCCTGGTGACCTTGATCCCACCCCTTGTAGTTTTTTCTCTTTTTGTTAATGCCTTGTGTAAGTTTCTATTAGCTTGTGAGTGGGCGTGGTTCAACCAGCAGCATAAATTAACTTTTTTCGTGTTTGCTGTTTCAAAACATCTTCCTTTATACTCCCACGCAATACGATAAAGGACCCAATGACCTCACCAGGCCTGCTGTCATCTATCAGTCCCTGCCAAAAAGAGTCAAATTAACTTTTA
This sequence comes from Lissotriton vulgaris, assembly GCF_964263255.1. NCBI lineage: Eukaryota > Metazoa > Chordata > Amphibia > Caudata > Salamandridae > Lissotriton > Lissotriton vulgaris. The sequence continues at coordinate 982,956,766 of NC_141687.1, forward strand.
TAATCTTTTTTTTAAAAGTGTGTGGTGTTTGCTATGTGCCATACTAGCCTATAAGACTTTATGGGCCATTACCTGATGCGTGTAAAGTATTCCTTAGAAAGTATGGGGCATATTTATCAAGTAGTTGCGTCGCCCTTGCTCAAGGTAAGATTTATCACGCCATGCAAGGCCACCCTGCATGGCCTTGCATGGCTTGATGAATCTAGAGTAACGCAATGCAGCACAAATCATGGCGCTGTGGATGTTCCCATGCATCGACCTATGGATTTTGATGCTTCGCATATTTACCATTACTGGTTGACCGGGAATGAGTCAGAATGCTACACCCCCCCCCAGGTGAGGCAAAATAAGGAGAAATATCTTTTTTTCTCCGTATTACTTTCTCTATCAATGGGTGCTGCATTTTGCAGCACACATAGAAAGGGGAAAATCCCTCAGAGGATTGTTTTTGTGCAGGAAGGTGTCCTTTCCTGCACAAAAACAATCCTGGTAACAGCGCAGGCACCCTTGCACCATGCAGCCCATTGTTTGCTAGCGCAGGGAAAAGACAGGAATGTGCTGTATAATGTTAGATACAGCACATTCCTGCTCTTCCTCTATCACGCTACGCCGTGCAGCAAGGTGAAGCTGTGCTGCGCTATTTTTTTATAAATATGTCCCCATATGTGGCAGGCAAAGGAGGTAATTAGGGAATAATGGTGCCCGAGTTTTGCATCTAAAATATTGCTACCTATGAAAGATCCTTGGAGAATATGTGAGAAAAAGACATAGTAAATAATAGAAGCACATCCCCAGACAAAGTAAGTAGGCAGGCATGACTCTGATGGATTACTATCTGACTAACGTGCCTTAATTCGATCATAATTTAACAGAGCTTCACACAGCTATTTTGCTCTATGATCAGTATGCTCATAAACAGCAAACATGCATTTTTTCTCGAAGAGCTATATGTGTCAAATGTGCTTCTGCAAACTGATACTGGAGTACTAGTTGTTGCTGATGCTCTGTTTCACACTGTGGTTCGTCCTTGTACCTTTTTGTTGGCCTACTTGTTTAAAAAATCATTAAAGAATTGCAATACAAAAAAATCTCCACGTATAATTAAGTTGACAACCTTAGTGTTATGAAACAAAGTACTCACATAAATAAATAATACAAAAAATCTGGGATTTTCATTGCAAGTCATTATTGTAAAATGAACTGTATCAAGCGGAAAGCTATTATGACAGGTTAAATATATCGCTTGACATATATTACATTGAAGTCATTTTTGCATTCACAGTGATGGAGCAAGGACTCGTGGAAAAAGAGCCTTGCTTGGTGCAATCTTTTCATGTAACCTCTAACCCCGTACTAAACTTGTATTGTGGAAATAACATGCATTACACAACATTCATAATTAAGAAAGAAGCTTGCCTATGTGTTTTAATAACCAGTAACTCAAGAGTGATTCTAAGATGACAGCTAACTGAAATTCTTTAGTGCGCATGCTTCTACTGCATCTACGTAGTATGATGTATCTTACGCTTGGAGGGAACTTTCTGCACTAGCGCTGTAGTTAACAAAATGGTTGCATGAAACTCACATGCTTGCCACCTGCTTTCTGGAAAACTAAATTCAGCTATTTTACTAATGCTAATGCGGGGAGAGTAATAATAAGTAAATGGGATTAGAGTAGAGATAGGTGGTATACAGTGAAACCATTTATTTTTGATTTTAACATTTGTCTGTTTGACTCTTTCAATAGTGCTTTTTATGGGCCTAGAGTCGTGAGCCACAGTCTATTCCCTCTCGTTCTGCCGCACATGCATAGTGCAACTAAGCTGGAAGGCACCATGTCAACTTGAACTTCGTCCAAAGCTTCCAGTGGATACTCTTATGAGAACTGGAATGACAGTCTACTGAAATGAAACCGGGATGCTGTCAGAGTGACAAGTGATACTGAAGAATCGAATTGCTGAACCAATTATCTTAAGCAAATTGATTTAGAAGAAGATCGCAGAAGAATCTCGAGGAGGGAGAGAGTGTCAGAGAGGGGTGCTACACAGAGGTTGTCTGTCCTGTCCTGACTCCTGTCCTAACCCCTGTGCCTTTGTTCGCCAGATCTTTCCTGGGGTACACTTACCAATTCCTAGGCCTGGGAGTTGGTTTTCACAACATTTTCAGTAAATATAATATATCTGTGTATGCGCTGATGTGCTTTTCTCTCTATCCTCTCCTTTTCATGCAGTGTCATTGCAAAGTATAAATGAATGCATTTTGATTGATTATTTGAAATCTTTCATCCTGTGAGAGACAGACTTTGTTCTGTACTGTGTAAGTGGTTCATGTGAATTAATCCGAGATAAAACTTTAAAAGTCATCTGACTCTTTGATCATTTCCAATGTTTAGGTATATTGAAATCATATGTCATTCCACCATCAATTAGTTCAACTAATGATCCATTGACCAGAGGAAAAACTTTTTGACCAGTGAAAAGATTGGTTAGGGAATACAAATAACTAATCTAGAGAATTATAAAAACAATGACTCCAGCGGTAACTGCCAAGTGTGTTGTGAATTGAATTTATGGGCCCAGGTGAGTATGTGGTGTTAGATTACCTGTTGCTGGTAACCTGCAGGATCAGTTTTCTGGTAGAAGAGCTTTGATTATTATTAACTAGTTTGGTGATAAGTATTGATTATTATTGTGTTACGTTTTGTTTTATGTTGTCCAGAATGTCCTGGGGAAAAAAATGAATAGTGGTTGGCAATAGACACCACACTGCAGTGAGGTTACTCGTCTGTTGGAATAGCACTAAGAAGCTACGTAGGGCTGGCAGTGTTGAACTAGGGACTATTTTGTGTTAAAGTGAGAGTGATCAACAGCAGAGAGGTCGCTGGTGAAACTTTGTGTTATATCACCTAGTAAGGGTAACATCTTTCATTGAACTGTGCCTTTATGACTCTTAGCTGTTAAATAAAGTATCTTTTGACTTTGACTTTGACACTGAAGGAGTAGCAGGTTCTTCCGAGCTTGATTGAAGGGTAAACGGAAAGTTTTACTCGCAATGTATGAAAAGTAAACGGAAGGTCTTACTCAAAGAAGAGTGAGCGGAAGGTTTTACTTGCAGTAGAAAGAAATGTACTATCCTTTGAATTAGTGGAACAGACTAAGTAGCAAATGTTTATATGTCGTTGTTAATGGATTAGAAAGAAAAGTAAGGATAAGAAGTTTACGCATTACCTTCTATTGGTGGAAACAGCGGGTGTGTGACAAACGCAGGTTGTAAAGGAGGGGTCAGTAGTAAGGAGCAGAACTGACGTAATTGGTCAGATTACCAGCGTGACCGGGAGCCTAATTGGAAGCCTGAAAAAGAACTACATTTTGATTAGTTAGTGAAATTTTGTATGCTTGATTCTCATTTATCTTTTGGGATGAGACGCCTTGACAGGAAAATTCTAAGTTTTGCAGATTATTTTATTCATCGAGTATTTAAAATGTATGGAGAAAGGAGAAAAGTGTCCTTCATAAAGAAAATTAAAAATCTCTTCAAGATAGATAAACCCGTTTCGACTAGAGAGGGAATTCCTATTCCGCCACCTAAAACGCCTGCTTCATTCAGGAGAGAGGTTATCATACATGTGTATGGATGGAGAATTGGATGGAATATACAAAGGTCGATGGTGTTTTGGCTTTTCCAGAGCATGGTACCTTTAGAGGAAGAATTTTACAGAATTTGAGGATGCATATGTATGAATTAGAACCAAGACCTAGATTAGTCGTTTGAGAGAGAAAAGGGTCGAAGAGGAACATTTTTAGGATTTTATACCAGGGTATGAATGGGACGCGTGAAGAACAAACAAAACAGTGGAGAAGAGCAATGGTATCCGAAGGATTGTATCCTGTATTAATGGTTGATGAACAAAGAGGGAGTAGGTGTAAAGAAAAATCAAAACACTTGAATGCAACAGGGTATGGAGACTCAGATGAGGAATTATTATAAAACATTTTGAGTAAAAACCCTCCACCGTATTAAGAAGGCCGAAGAGAAATATGATGACCAGTGTCTCCTTGTTTCCTCCTCTAAGTAGTATGTCTAATACATTTGCTAAAAGGATATGTTTAGCTAAACAATTGATGATCTTTTGTAACCAACTAATCAGTACCTTTTTATTAGTTAATTTTTTACAATCTTCTTTCTTTTCTTTTTTTCCCCTGTTCTGTACTGTTAAATCTAGTGATTCTACTTCGCTTTTTAAAACCACATCAGTAGTGATGCATTCTTTTGGCCCTGATATAGCGACATGCTGTCATGAAACATGTGTTGGCCTGTGAAGTCTACTTTGATGTCTACTTGGTTCTTGATCAAAGAATTACAATCCTATGATGTTAAATCCTTAATCTTCCGACTACAGAGTATCATTCTTTGAATTTAAAGACCTCAAAACACAGTATTTTGTTTTAAAAACTGTGCATTGTAGGGTTTAGTGAGGGACTGGACTGTCCGCAAACACCTCTCTACAGGACAAAAGCTGTGCATAGTAGGGTGGGTGGGGGACTGGCCTGTCCACAAAGACTTCTGTATACAGGGTGAAGTCTGTCTTCAGTACCTCTTTACAAGGTTAACATTCTGTATAGTAGTTTTTGTGAGGAACTGGTTTGTTTGCAAAGACCTCTGTACAAGGGCAAATGCTGTGCAAAGAAGAGGTTAATGAGGAACTGACCTGTCCACATAGTCCTCTGTACAGGGTAAAGGCTATGCCTAATAAGGTTCTATGAGGGACAGGCTTATCTACACAGACCTCTGTCCAAGGCAAGACTGTACGCAGTGGGGTTTGGTGAAGGGCTGTCTCTTCACAAAAGCCTCTGTACAGAGGAAACACTGCTTGTAGTAGGTTTTAGTGAGGCACTGGATCGTCCACAAACACCTCTGTACAGTGAAGGCTGTGCATAGTAGGGTTTAGTGATAGACTGGCCTATTCTTGAATGCCCTTAGACAGGGTAAAGGCTGTACATAGAAGGGTTTGGTGAGGCTCTGGCCTGTTCAGAAAGACCTCTCTACAAGGTAAACACTGTTAGCAATGGCTGTATGTAGTAGAGTTTGGTGAGGGACTGGACTGTCCACAAAGACCTCTATACACGGTGAAGGCTGTGCATATAAGAGTTCAGTAGAGGACTGCCCTATCCACAAACACCTCTAATTGGGGCAAGGGTTGTGCATGGTAAGATTTGACGAGCGACTGACCTTTCCACGAAACCTCCGGACAGCCCAAAGGCTTTGCATAGTAGGGCTGGGTGAGGGACTGGCCTCTCCGCAGACCTCTGTACAGGGTAAAGGATATACATAGTGAATTCATGTCCTCATAAAGGGATTTTATCTATTTCCGCCAGCAAGGGCCAGAAGCTCCTGTGACAGTCCCACAGAATCATCGAATAGAGGAAAAAGATAGTTAATAAACTTTGTCCCCAGGGGGATACCGCAAGGACTACCCCATGAGTGCCGGGGTGTTTAGGTACCCCTACCCTACCCCCTCATATATGATTTGTGCAGCAAGCATAGGACACAGGGGCCAAGTCCCCTTGTCCTGAGATGGCAGCCACAACATTTCTGAAACTGTTGCTTTCAGCAAATCACAGCACCAGCTCCTGCTGGACTACTGAACAAGTTTACAACAAACCACAAAAAGAATGCTTTTTGCATAAAAATCTAGCTTTCTGACAAATTTGCGGTAATTCTGTTCAAGCGTTTTGGCAATAGTGCCTTCTAAAATTCCCTATGGAAATTTTATAGGGAAGACATGTTTTGTGCCACCTTCCCTTTCTCAGACCTAGCTTGGTGGAGCAACTTTTTCCAAGCAGGAGACTAAGGTGGATAAACTTCTTTGGAGAAAGTTTTGTGAATAGTCATCAAACGGTGCCAAAATTATTAATGAACCAACAAAAAATGCTCTTCCCATGGAAAGTCTGACTTAACTATAACTACACAAAGGCGAAAGCTACTCTGCAATATGGAAATAATTGAAAACTTACATATTACAAATGTAGTGGCCACGTAATGATATCTCCTGATCTAATACCTATTCCCTTTGTTGGGACACATGAACCTAAATACCTATTGGCAAGGACTTATTTCATCAATATTTTCAAACCTTATGTTTTGGATAGAAAATAGATTTACATTAGATAACTCACCGTAAGCTGTCTGAGAATGATTCCACACCACATTTCGACAAGCAGTAGCCACCTCCTGCAAATGCCAATCTCCCCATGACGCTTGCCACATTGATTATTCGCCCTCTGGCTTGTTTCACAAGCGGAAGAAATTTTAAAGTAACATTAATCAGTCCAATAAGGTTCACGTCCAAGACTTTGTGAAAGTCTTCCATATCCAGCCAATCTGTGGGACCAATTGGAGTTGCTCTGCCAGCATTGTTAACCAAGCCAAACAGCCCTGTAAATGAGCATCACCAAGTTTGTTAGTAACATGCAATGCACCCGTTCTGGAAACATCTGCCCCGATTAGTGATACGAGAATTTTTATATATATATATGTATATATAAATATATACGATATTTATAAATAACAAGAAAATTGACACAATTACATAGTATAAGAGAAATAACAAATAAAGAACGTTGGTGACTAATATGTGTACTACATGTTCCACAATGCCTCATCATGGGCAGGAGTGGGCGAGGACTGTAATAGTGAAAGTAATGATGGACTCACATGACCGTGAACAAGAACCGTGGAGGTTGAAACGTGTTAGTGGTGGTATTGGGTAAAATGTGCACATTTGCAAATAAATTGTCTAAAGATTGATATACAAATCCCCTGGTGTGCAGTGAATCCTTACGGAAGCTTTTGGTGTGAGATTTATATGCAAGGGTCATTCCTCCCTCAACACCAACACCCCCTGTGAAGGAGAGCGCACTACCAAGGACTGATTGGTGGGAAAAAAATAAAAAAAGAAAAAAAATATATATATATATATATATTCACTGAAAAAACCATAGGTTTTAGGCCATATATAGTTAGGGATTAGCATTTACAAAACCTTATTTTACTCACACAAAACCATAGAAATTCGCATATATAGTTAGTTGCAATAACTATATATCGCGCACCCGCAATCCACTGCTGATGATGTCACATATTACATCATTCATGACATGGTCAGTGACATCACTGATGACATCACTGAAGAGGTTCTTCGTATTATCACATGAATGATGTCATCAGTGATGTGATAAGTAATGTCAAATGAGATGTCATCAGTGATGTCATTTGAGATGTCATCAGTGATGTCATCAGTGATGTCATTTGAGATGTCATCAGTGATGTCATCAGTGATGTCACTGACCATGTCATGAATGATGTAATATGTGACATCATCAGCAGTGGATTGCGGGTGCGCGATATATAGTTAGTGCAACTAACTATATATGCGAATTTCAATGGTTTTGTGCGAGTAAAATACGGTTTTGTAAATGCTAATCCCTAACTATATATCGTCTATAACCCATGGTTTTTTCAGTGAATTTTCAAGGTTTTGTAAATGCTAATTCCTAACTATATATGGTCTATAACCTATGGTTTTTTCAGTGAATTTCAATGGTTTTTTAATAGCAAATATCAAAAGTTGTCAAATGTCAAGTACGTGATAGGTAAAAACATTTTCGTGTTTATGCACGCTGATGTGCTTTGAACGCTGCCCCCCCCTCTTTTCTCTTAGTAGTACTCTCTCTTTGCAGATAGTGAAGGGTAGTTAACGCAGGCCTTTGCCCCCGTTGTAATCCGTCGTGCCTGCTTGTCTCTCCATTTGATTGATTCTTATCCAAGCATTTACTATTTTAGAATTGATTCTCTTTGGTTCATTCTCTATTTACAAACAAGCACAGAGTCGCAATACTCTGTTTAGTCTTTGCAGATAGTGTAAAATCGTGTAAAAAAAAAAAAATAATCGAGCAAAATCAGTAGGGCACTAATGGGATCTCTTTTTGACCTCGCTAAAATAGAAACATTAGGAACAACCCTTCATGAGAAATACGAAACTAGTGAGATGAACTGAGCTCCACACGATGATGGCTGCAAGACAGCTCGGCTCCGCCACCCACCCCACCCAAAATAACGACAAACCCTATGCAAATATTATAAATATATACAACACACCAGCAAAGTAACAGGGTAAAACATTTTATTAAATAACTATTTACATAACTATTTTATACTTTTAGTTGCCCGATCCGGCTAGCTCAATCGATCGAGCATGAGACTCATGCTCTCTGATCTCCTTGGAATCAGTCAAGCATCAATAGTAAGATTTTCATACATGAATGTTCGTTCATGGTTTTGGTCCCTGAGTTGCTTCGATGTCACTGCCTTGCACAAATGGCATAAGTCCTGGATGTTGGGTGTCATAGTTCAGAGTTCTGAGCAGCGCTTGTAACACTGTCTAAACCTTATTTGCACCTGCTGCAGCTTCACTATTCTCAAAGTAAGTGGGGGCCGTTTGTGGACCTGACTGCATTTGAAAACAATGTGATACGGTACCTCCCTAAACCGCTTGACGGAGGCCCCCGAGGGGTGGTGTGATGGCGCGGACTCGGAGAAGACGCTTGGCTCAGACCCCCTCCCCAAGTCTTGTTGCCCTGGTGTAGCCTGAGATCGCACCCGACATAGGCGGCCGGCTCCCGGGGTCAAGCGGAACTTTTTGCCTTTTGGTGACTCTTCCATTCTGAACATTGTCCCACAATCCGTTTGACCTGAAACGATTACACAAATAAAACATTTGTGAGTTTTAAATTTCCGGAGAAGTATAATTCACCAATACCTTTCTCTGTAGATCTTTTTCCATTAACAATCCCAGTTCCGTCACCCGCCCAGGATATCACTAATGTTAGTTGTCATTTTTGCTTCTGTTTTAATAAAAAATGTTTTAAGGTATTTACTGTTTTTATTGCGATGTATATATTTATAAGTTATTAAAGTGTTATAATCCTACTAATTTTTTATCGATTATTGCTCTTTGAGATATTCCCTGTCACAGGGAATATCTCAAAGAGCAATAATCGGACCCTGTCTACAAACAGAGAAGAATAGGAATATTCTGTCTCCCTTTGCAGATAGTGAAGGATAGGTAATGCGGACTTGTGTCCCCCGTTGTAATCTGTCATGCCTGTTTTTCTCCCCACTGATTGATTGATTGGCTGGACATTTATTGTTCAAGGAATAGTTCTTTCGAAGTATTCTCTGTTTACAAATAGCGTGGAATAGAAATATTCTGTTTAGTTTTTGCAAGTAGTGAAGGGTGGGTAATGCGGACCTTTGTCCCCCGTTGTAATCTGTCATGCCCATCTACTCCCCACTGATTGAGAAACTAGTTCCACCCGGACCATTTATTAGAGGTACATCATCTGGCTCAACCGGAGAGTACCCCTAATAAAGAAGACATATGTAAAATACGAAGTAATCACTGTATCCTAATAAACAGAAACTTTAACATGAAACACACTTGAAAAGGAAGGGAAAGAAATCGAACAAAATCAGTAGGCCACTGATAAGTTTTTGACTTCGCTAGAAATAAGAAACATGGAAGTGGTGAAAAAAGACAAGCTTGACGTTACGGCAGCCACGAGGTGGCTAGGCTCCGCCACCCCCCCACTGCTCCAAGCATGTCTGTCCCACCGCCCGCCACGCCCATTAACGGTAACATGAAATAGATACAAATCAGCAGATACCTACCCCCATTCCGGAAACTCCCGAGGTGCAACAGGGCCACGGTTACGCCCATCCGGAAGATGAGGCCTCGACACGTGCAGGGCGGGGCCCGGCTAACAGCCATCAGCCGTGGGGTGGATGGCCCAAAATGTACTGGTCTCCCGATTCCCTTCTTCTGCCGCCTTGCAGGCCACGGGGGGGAATGTCTTGCCTCTGCCTCCGACCCCCCCCCCCTCTTATCGCCTGGTCCGGACATCACGAATATCAACGCCAGGTGTCGGCACGTTTGCTGAATACTGTAAAGGTTTTCCTACACTTGGCGACGTGCTGGCTGCCTTGAATTCCTGGCGTGAGTCCATGAAGTTTCAGTCAACAAGGCCGGAGGGTGTTCTTCTAGACTGGCTCGCTGACCCGCTTCCCACGTGTGCTTGATATGAGCTCCCCGTTCGGGCCTGAAGCGGCGCCCTGCAGGCCACGGGGGGGGATGTCTTGCCTCTGCCTCCGACCCCCCCCTCTTATCACCTGGTCCGGACATCACGGATATCAACGCCAGGTGTCGGCGTGGGGTGCGCTGAGAGGGAGAGGCGGCGCGAACGAGCCTCTCCCACCTCCACAGTTGGGGGCCCCTCAGCTGCACCCCCAACGCTCCACTCACCCAACAAAAGGGTTCCTCCACTCTTGTGATGCAGCGGCACTGCACTCACCCGACAAAAGGTCTCGTCCACTATTGCGAGGCAATGATGCTCCGCTCACCCAGCGGGAGAACGTCCACTGTTGCGGTGCAACGACGCTTTTAGTTTCCTGCGTCCAGAAACGTTCTCCTCAACTTTGAAGATTCTATAAGAGCCACGGGGGCCCCCGACCCCCGATGAGAAATGACTGCCATGATCATCCACGGAACGACCACGACGTAGCCGCGGGACGTCGGCGCGCTCATGCCGGCGCCGGCATCAGTCTTGAAATGACCAAAATCCTGCAAGACTACCAACTTGATCAGTTCCGGTGGGACACCAGTATGACCCGGTAGGAGAAATTGTTGCCTCCCACCCCACTTTGACTGATGGTTCATGTCGGCAGTCCCCTCTGCTACCCTTCAACGAAAACTTTTGGACTGCCGAAAGAGGTCCCGGTCCAACCACAAGTTGGTGGAGACATTTTGACTATACTTGGACCTTCCTGACCTCACCCAAAATGGCGCCGGTACAAATGAAACTCTCAACTCCTTGTTGTGCCCCGATTACTCAGCCTTGATATCATGAGATATGTATGCAGTTTTTAGCACATGAATTGATATGGAATAAAACTGATTATATGTTCGGACAATGAATTGATCCAGGATGGGTATTGATTATACGTTCGAACAATGAATTGACATGGGACGGGTACTGATTACACGTTCGAACAATGAATTGATATTAAGTTCTAATGCATCATTGATTACTGTATTTATTATTGAAGGTTGTCGACACTTTTGGTACTTGCTCACAATGAATTATCGATATGATTTTGTTGCACTTGTCGCACTTTTTACTATGAAATCAACGACCACTGACTCTCTGTTATGTTTTCCACAAATAAATACCCCCCCATTTACAGTTCCAGCCTGCTCCGTGGCAGAAACATTGAAAATATGAATGGTCCAGGTTTGTTGTGCGTTTTTCATTTTTGTACAGCATAAAGCAATCGATAAAGATCCTGGTATTTAGCCTCTACTTTATATGCTACCTGTATCAGGGAAGTTCTTTTAAATGCCCCTAAGCCACCCTGAACGAATGTCACCTGGCCCCCTAGTACGAACGAAAACGACCCCGTACCACTGTAGGTTATCTCTCTTCCTCAAAAATGACAAAAATTACTTTCTAGGTCGTTTTGGACATTGATGATTTTCATATGATCTATTTATTAAAGTAATACTCATCTCTCCGCATGAAATAAATTTTCCACATGCTACACAAGTCAATCTCATCTGCCTAAAGTTCTTCTGCAGATTTGGGACAGTTTCCCTTGCCTCTGACTCACTTATTGCTAAGTCATTGGTGGATGTTTTTGCCGGTCGGGGATTATCCACCAAATCTCGAAGTTGTGCTTTAGAATAATTAAGAGGGTGCCACCTCTCCATGTGCCAATGCATGGAATGAATACCATAGCTATATTTTTTTTCGGTCCCTATCGAGAGTTTTTTTTTGCAGATGAGGCAGGTAACGAACCTGGCATTAACTTTCTTTTCATGAGAAGGAAAAGAAAAAAATTGCCAGATAAAATTCACTTTCACATGGGACGTTCTTAGCATTTCTTTCAGAAACTTTTACATCACTGTGTCATTTCTTTGTCTATCCTGGTTAAAGCAATGTCATGTAAATAGTTGTTTAAAAAGTTTTTTTTAACGTGTTTACTTTGTTGGAGCGTTGTATATATTTATAAGTTATTAAAGTGTTATAATCCAACAACTTTGTTGAAGTGCTATATATTTTTAATGTGACTCATAATTGTGAAGACTTTGATGTACAAAAAAGCATCCCTGGAATCTTCCGCTTCAGGCTCGATCCCACACACCCTCACAGTGAGAATCCCCTCCCCAATCACAATACAGGATGGTTATCAGATAGTAGGAACGCGTCTGGTGTGACGGATCTCATGAGGTGGGGGCCTTGATCTACTGTAACTCCTTTGAACAGGGGTGATTATTTACAGTTGGGCCATAAACTACATCTGCAGAGCTAGGTGATAGCCTGGAACTGGCCTGGACAATCGGACACAGAGGAAGAGGAGTGTCAGAGGGTGCGGTAGTGAATAGGATGAAAGGGTGGTGTCGGGCGGGCACAGGGTGTGATTCTCAGGGAAGAGCAGCGCACATGGGAGAAGGTTTCTGGCCCATGCATGAGAGAGAGAGCGGGGGTGACCAGTGCGTGGGGGAGATGCTTGCGAGGGTGGGGAGCCATGCTGAGGATCGGCGGCGTGCAGAGAGTGGGTCTGGTCAAGGCATCTAAAATGGCTGCCGTGCTCAACAAAAGTGTGGCATTGCAAAAAAGACAAGATGGCGCAGACAATGTTTATCAATAAGGATTAATTTATAACAATTATTTTTAACAAAATATTTACTCGCAGTGACAAAATGGCGGTCAACAGTTCCTGATTTCCACCGAATCAAACGTTAACAGACGTCACGCAGCAAAAAAAAAAAAACGCTCTTGCACAGCCGCTGGAAGACATGTATCAACATATATGAGCCTCCTCAGCCACCCTCAGAAAACATAAGGGGTCAGAATACGTCTCCCGTACCCCCTTATACCTAGAGGAGTGTCAGAGGGTGCGGTAGTGAAGAGGGTGAAAGGGAGGTGTCGGGCGGGCACAGGGTGTGATTCTCAGAGAAGAACAGCGCACATGGGTGGAGGTTTCTGGCCCATGCATGAGAGAGAGAGCGGGGGTGACCAGTGCGTGGGGGAGTTGCTTGCGAGGGTGGGGAGCCATGCTGAGGATCGGCGGCGTGCAGAGAGTGGGTCTGGTCAAGGCATCTAAAATGGCTGCCGTGCTCAGCAAAAGTGTGGCATTGCAAAAAAGGCAAGATGGCGCAGACAATATTTATCAATAAGGATTAATTTATAACAATTATTTTTAATAAAATATTCACTCGCAGTGACAAAATAGCGGTCAACAGTTCCTGATTTCCATTGAATCGAACGTTAACAGACGTCACGCAGCAAAAAAAAAAACGCTCACGCACAGCCGCTGGAAGACATGTATCAACATATATGAGCCTCCTACGCCACCCTCAGAAAACATAAGGTGTCAGGATACGTCTCCCGTACCCCCTTATACCTAGTAATTTAATTAAATCGAAACACAAAATGGTGAATTTATGTTTCGCTACCAGTTTGCGACCCGGTTCGCGAACCGAGAAGCGCTTCTACCGCGAAAAATCAATTTTTATTATTTGCCCCACGGGACCCTTTAATAACCCCAACATCATTCCTAGGGGGTCAAGAGGGGTCTACCTAGCCCCCTTTCATTAAATTCCCCCTTCGTTTTTCTCCTCCTCTTGTCTCTCGATCCTACGGAGAGACAAGATGGCGGCCGCACCGGACTGTTTAGAATGTTGACAGACACCGGAGAGCCAATCAGCTTCGCTACGCAAAGCTCCGTTACGCGAAAAGTACGCGATCTGGAGCGCTATCTAGGACGCTGTCACAGATATATCTGTTTTTTTAAACGTTAATTTCTCAAAATCCACTGGAGCACATATATTGAGACCCAGCAAAGGCACATCGGGCTAACAGTCCCTATAATTTTGCCAAAAGTTCCATAGAGAAAAAATCCTAACTATATATACCCACTGGCGACCGCCAGTAGGTAATATATATATATATATATATATATATCCAAAGAATACCTCTTTTAGCAAAGAAGCGAGAGGACACAGCGGGGAGCTTGACGGGGGTTCTTTATTCAGCAGCTTGTATGGCATAATGCATTTCTGCTCGTGTGAGCCTTCCTCAGATGCCGCAGCTGAAAACGAGGTGAGTCCAACTTCCTTCTTTTAATGCCAGGCCGGTCCCTTTGTTGTGAGGTCAGCAAGCTCCTCTGAATGTGTCGCAGCTGCAGTCTGGATAGCAGAACTACAGCTCCCAAAGTTCAACTCTCCTGTGAGATCAGCGGAGCTACGGTAATGTCCTGCGGAATTGCCAGTCAAGAATGGAAGTTAAATGATGCGGCCAAAACCCCGAAGCTTGAATTAGGAACTCCCTCGAGTCCCCAACGTTCTGCCCCCGGATACAAAGTCAAGCTGGGCTTGTGAAAACGGTGATACAGTGATCCCTTTTCCCCGTGCAGTCACGGGCTGTTGTGCACAGCAATCACCATCGAGGCTTGATCCGAAGGCAATCCCGCAGATTCCGATACCTCGGAGAATCAGAGGACCTCGTTCTACAAGTATCCTGCAGCATACTGGCAATGTGGCACAACAGCCCGTGACTGCACGGGGAAAAGGGATCACTGTATCACCGTTTTCACAAGCCCAGCTTGACTTTGTATCCGGGGGCAGAACGTTGGGGACTCGAGGGAGTTCCTAATTCAAGCTTCGGGGTTTTGGCCGCATCATTTAACTTCCATTCTTGACTGGCAATTCCGCAGGACATTACCGTAGCTCCGCTGATCTCACAGGAGAGTTGAACTTTGGGAGCTGTAGTTCTGCTATCCAGACTGCAGCTGCGACACATTCAGAGGAGCTTGCTGACCTCACAACAAAGGGAGGGGCCTGGCATTAAAAGAAGGAAGTTGGACTCACCTCGTTTTCAGCTGCGGCATCTGAGGAAGGCTCACACGAGCAGAAATGCATTATGCCATACAAGCTGCTGAATAAAGAACCCCCGTCAAGCTCCCCGCTGTGTCCTCTCGCTTCTTTGCTAAAAGAGGTATTCTTTGGATGTTTCACACGCTTGCCAGTGCGCGTTCAGAGGACCTCGTTCTACAAGTATCCTGCAGCATACTGGCAATGTGGCACTCTGATTCTTCGAGGTATCGGAATCTGCGGGATCGCCTTCGGATCAAGCCTCAATGGTGATTGCTGTGCACAACAGCCCGTGACTGCACGGGGAAAAGGGATCACTGTATCACCGTTTTCACAAGCCCAGCTTGACTTTGTATCCGGGGGCAGAACGTTGGGGACTCGAGGGAGTTCCTAATTCAAGCTTCGGGGTTTTGGCCGCATCATTTAACTTCCATTCTTGACTGGCAATTCCGCAGGACATTACCGTAGCTCCGCTGATCTCACAGGAGAGTTGAACTTTGGGAGCTGTAGTTCTGCTATCCAGACTGCAGCTGCGACACATTCAGAGGAGCTTGCTGACCTCACAACAAAGGGAGGGGCCTGGCATTAAAAGAAGGAAGTTGGACTCACCTCGTTTTCAGCTGCAGCATCTGAGGAAGGCTCACACGAGCAGAAATGCATTATGCCATACAAGCTGCTGAATAAAGAACCCCCGTCAAGCTCCCCGCTGTGTCCTCTCGCTTCTTTGCTAAAAGAGGTATTCTTTGGATGTTTCACGCGCTTGCCAGTGCGCGTTCAGAGGACCTCGTTCTACAAGTATCCTGCAGCATACTGGCAATGTGGCACTCTGATTCTCCGAGGTATCGGAATCTGCGGGATCGCCTTCGGATCAAGCCTCGATGGTGATTGCTGTGCACAACAGCCCGTGACTGCACGGGGAAAAGGGATCACTGTATCACCGTTTTCACAAGCCCAGCTTGACTTTGTATCCGGGGGCAGAACGTTGGGGACTCGAGGGAGTTCCTAATTCAAGCTTCGGGGTTTTGGCCGCATCATTTAACTTCCATTCTTGACTGGCAATTCCGCAGGACATTACCGTAGCTCCGCTGATCTCACAGGAGGGTTGAACTTTGGGAGCTGTAGTTCTGCTATCCAGACTGCAGCTGCGACACATTCAGAGGAGCTTGCTGACCTCACAACAAAGGGAGGGGCCTGGCATTAAAAGAAGGAAGTTGGACTCACCTCGTTTTCAGCTGCGGCATCTGAGGAAGGCTCACACGAGCAGAAATGCATTATGCCATACAAGCTGCTGAATAAAGAACCCCCGTCAAGCTCCCCGCTGTGTCCTCTCGCTTCTTTGCTAAAAGAGGTATTCTTTGGATGTTTCACGCGCTTGCCAGTGCGCGTTCAGAGGACCTCGTTCTACAAGTATCCTGCAGCATACTGGCAATGTGGCACTCTGATTCTCCGAGGTATCGGAATCTGCGGGATCGCCTTCGGATCAAGCCTCGATGGTGATTGCTGTGCACAACAGCCCGTGACTGCACGGGGAAAAGGGATCACTGTATCACCGTTTTCACAAGCCCAGCTTGACTTTGTATCCGGGGGCAGAACGTTGGGGACTCGAGGGAGTTCCTAATTCAAGCTTCGGGGTTTTGGCCGCATCATTTAACTTCCATTCTTGACTGGCAATTCCGCAGGACATTACCGTAGCTCCGCTGATCTCACAGGAGAGTTGAACTTTGGGAGCTGTAGTTCTGCTATCCAGACTGCAGCTGCGACACATTCAGAGGAGCTTACTGACCTCACAACAAAGGGAGGGGCCTGGCATTAAAAGAAGGAAGTTGGACTCACCTCGTTTTCAGCTGCAGCATCTGAGGAAGGCTCACACAAGCAGAAATGCATTATGCCATACAAGCTGCTGAATAAAGAACCCCCGTCAAGCTCCCCGCTGTGTCCTCTCGCTTCTTTGCTAAAAGAGGTATTCTTTGGATGTTTCACGCGCTTGCCAGTGCGCGTTCAGAGGACCTCGTTCTACAAGTATCCTGCAGCATACTGGC
This sequence comes from Lissotriton vulgaris, assembly GCF_964263255.1. Taxonomy (NCBI): domain Eukaryota; kingdom Metazoa; phylum Chordata; class Amphibia; order Caudata; family Salamandridae; genus Lissotriton; species Lissotriton vulgaris. Next base: position 982,973,794 of record NC_141687.1, read on the forward strand.
AATGTGGCACTCTGATTCTCCGAGGTATCGGAATCTGCGGGATCGCCTTCGGATCAAGCCTCGATGGTGATTGCTGTGCACAACAGCCCGTGACTGCACGGGGAAAAGGGATCACTGTATCACCGTTTTCACAAGCCCAGCTTGACTTTGTATCCGGGGGCAGAACGTTGGGGACTCGAGGGAGTTCCTAATTCAAGCTTCGGGGTTTTGGCCGCATCATTTAACTTCCATTCTTGACTGGCAATTCCGCAGGACATTACCGTAGCTCCGCTGATCTCACAGGAGAGTTGAACTTTGGGAGCTGTAGTTCTGCTATCCAGACTGCAGCTGCGACACATTCAGAGGAGCTTGCTGACCTCACAACAAAGGGAGGGGCCTGGCATTAAAAGAAGGAAGTTGGACTCACCTCGTTTTCAGCTGCGGCATCTGAGGAAGGCTCACACGAGCAGAAATGCATTATGCCATACAAGCTGCTGAATAAAGAACCCCCGTCAAGCTCCCCGCTGTGTCCTCTCGCTTCTTTGCTAAAAGAGGTATTCTTTGGATGTTTCACGCGCTTGCCAGTGCGCGTTCAGAGGACCTCGTTCTACAAGTATCCTGCAGCATACTGGCAATGTGGCACTCTGATTCTCCGAGGTATCGGAATCTGCGGGATCGCCTTCGGATCAAGCCTCGATGGTGATTGCTGTGCACAACAGCCCGTGACTGCACGGGGAAAAGGGATCACTGTATCACCGTTTTCACAAGCCCAGCTTGACTTTGTATCCGGGGGCAGAACGTTGGGGACTCGAGGGAGTTCCTAATTCAAGCTTCGGGGTTTTGGCCGCATCATTTAACTTCCATTCTTGACTGGCAATTCCGCAGGACATTACCGTAGCTCCGCTGATCTCACAGGAGAGTTGAACTTTGGGAGCTGTAGTTCTGCTATCCAGACTGCAGCTGCGACACATTCAGAGGAGCTTGCTGACCTCACAACAAAGGGAGGGGCCTGGCATTAAAAGAAGGAAGTTGGACTCACCTCGTTTTCAGCTGCGGCATCTGAGGAAGGCTCACACGAGCAGAAATGCATTATGCCATACAAGCTGCTGAATAAAGAACCCCCGTCAAGCTCCCCGCTGTGTCCTCTCGCTTCTTTGCTAAAAGAGGTATTCTTTGGATATATATATATATGTGTGTGTGTGTGTGTGTGTGTGTGTGTGTGTGCGTATATATATATATATATATATATATATATATATATATATATATACCGGGTGGTGGGCCTTGGTTCATCCACTTCCTTTGGAAACACAGTAGGTCCGCCGTGGCAGATACCAGTGATAACCAGGCCAACTTAGCGATGCGGGGCCTCTGGTGCACGACTCTGGCTGATACGCTAAAATATCACACATGACTCCTCCAAAGAAAGAGCAGAGGCCGCAGTAGGGGAAACCATGGAGGCATCTTCATTCAAAAATGTACAGCATGGCGAATGCATTTCGGCTGGATTAGCCTTCTTCAGCGCCCGGAGTGTTCAGGAGGTATGAACGCAATCGTAGTCCTGCCACAAGCTGATTTGGTTTTGGTCTGCTCGCCCCAAAGCAAGTGCCTTTGCTCACCTGCTACAGATCACATTTTACTTGTGAACTGCACGCCCCAGAATGCTGTGTCTTTTCAAGGTAGGTAATGCGGGGGTGACCAAGTGGTTGTGCAGAATACAGGGCACCACAATGCCGTTAGGACCAATTTCCTGTATGGTACTTGAACTCAGGCACCTCCTTGGGTCCCCAAACCGCATCAACCCAGAAGTTCAGGAATCCTTTCGGCGGGGGGAAGGCTGGCAGTCCATCTCACCCAGCGTGGAGTTAATAACTTCAACATCGAACCATCTCCTCCCAAACCCAGTGGAGGGGCCTTGGTTCATCCAATCCCTTGGAAACACAGAAAGTCCGCCGCGGCAGATCCCAGTGATAACCAGGCCAACTTAGTGATGCAGGGGCCTCTGGTGCACATCTCTGGCTGGCGCGCAAAAATTTCACATTTGACTTCTCCGAAGAAAGATCAGAGGCCAAGTAGGGGAAACCATATATATATATTTGTGAGTGTCTATATGGATGTGTGTGTTGGTGTATGTGGACAAAGTAAGGCTTAGAGCTCTGGGTAGTTTCCAAGTTTAGGTGAGTGGGGTTGGAGTGCATCAACAACACCAATGACAATTTGTGCCTCATTTAGAAGCCGGTCAGACTGCCACCGACACCCTGTCAGCGACAGTCCGACAACTGGATTATGATACCGGTGGTTGGATAATTTGCTGTCGGGGGAAGGCTGCTCCCACAGACAGGATCTAGAAACCTGTTGGGGCTGCAGTCGGACTCCTATCCCTATAATGGAGGTGGTGCTTGCGCAGGCACCGCTGGAGGGAGTAGCATGTCAGTTTACGACTGTCTTTTAATCATAGTCCGACTGCCATGAAAAAGGCAGCCAGAAAGGGACTTTGGGGGACCCAAGCAGGTCCCCCATGGTGCCTGGCACACTATGCATGGTTGTGCACAAAGTGCTGTTCCCTACTGCTGCTTGTGCTGCGTCCCTTTTCCTGGTCCGCAGCACAAGCTGCAGTAGGGAAAGGCACTTTCTGACCGTCTGCACAGCTGTCTTATCATAATAGGGCAGGTAGGACCATCGACTCATTGTCGGAAGGACACCTACCCAAGGCGTTCAACCGCCATCGTAATAAGGGCCCTTTAATCTGCCCAAGTCAATGTCTGTATTTTTTTAGCCGAGTTTGAAAGTGTAACATTAGCACAATTCTCTACACACATGCACACACACATGCATGCACACACATGCATACAAACATGACACTACCAAAGAAGTTCTGTTGCACAAGACTGCCTTCAACATATCACAGAAGCAACCTCAATTCAAGCAATTCAGACTGTTAGCATAAAAAGCACAGACTAATACATAATTGTTAGGCCAAATATTAGATTAAAGCAGTTGAGCAGGACAAATTGTTCAAAGCCCTTATAGACATGTTTACCTGTCACTGTATTCATATCGTGGAAATGCATAATATTTTAGTGATATGTTATTCTGATATTTACAAAGTACTATTTCTCTGTGAATAGTTAAGCAACAGTTACAGGTGTTCAGTGTTATTTCTTTGTAAAAAAAATGTCTTTGCTTTTTTCTTTACCAAGCTTTTCCTCCTCATACTGTCATCTGCTAGATTTAGAGGGAGAACACCTTCTGTATAATATTCAGTTGCCTTGTTGCACATGATGTGGGGATGTAATACATATTCTGCCTAGCACTTTGCCATGGTCACTGCCCTAGGTTTGATGTTTGTGGTTGCCTAGGCAGCCAAGAATCATGCTAAATATCCCAATTTAGATGAATTCCCAACCAACTCATTTTCTTGCAATTTGTAGTTTAGAGGTGGTTGCAGAAGAATTGTGGTATTCCATTAAACATTCATGGTAGAGTCCAGCAGCTGAAGCCTTGTACCAAGCAATGGAGACAACTGAGACATAGACCTGACCAGAATGTATTAGCAATTGTTCAAAAATAACAAAAAATCTGTTAGCCAAAATCTTTGTTAACTCATGCGATCAATTTCAACTGCTTATTGTGAAATCCAAGATTTTCTGCTTTACTATAAAATGATTTTGACAAAGGAGCACTGGCAATTTGAAGCATTTCTGGATTTAGTCATGCCTGACAGTCAAAACCCATATAAAGATTTTTATCTGCCATAAAAGCACCCTTTCTTTGAAATAATGGTTCATATTTACCACCTCTGGAGGCATTCTGGTGCCCCTACTGCATAAGGAACTCTCTAACATTGCCTTGTTATAGAACAGAATCTGCTAGTAACTTTCCGCGAGGCGCTATGTAATTAGAGGAATATGTACCTAATATTTACTTGGAACAGACTGAGCGAAAAATCGCATTTGGCCAGGGTTTCTTGAAGGTGCCAGAGAGAAAGGAGTACTCATACACTGACTTGGTTGTTTAACCAAATTTGTATTCATAAATCAATTACCAGTATTTACAAAGCATTTAAGAGAAATTGTTATTTACTATGTATGCATTTATGCATTTAGTTTCCTGTATTTCAGTCTATGGTGGAAGTTATGGCCTATAATGGGGTCACTTGTAAGTATATCCCATTTGTTAGCCAATATCTTTTGTATCTGTCCTGAGTTCTCACTGTAGGTAAGGATGACTCTGTTGGTTTCTTCAGTGGTGTTTTTTTCAGTGTTAGTATCTGAGGTATTGGTCAAAGTTTGGACATGGTCTATTTGATTTACTCTGTTAACGGCTCTATGGAGGACCCATTTTGGGTAGCCCCTGTCACTGAATCTCTGGATCATGATGTCTTTTTCCAATTGGAATGCTAATTCAGTACTACAATTTCTTCACGCTCTCAGCAGCTCTCTATAGGGGATACTCCAGTCCATTTAAGGGTATCTGGATGGCTACTGAGAGCATGAAGCAGGGTGTTGCCAGCGGTTGTCTTGCGAAATAGACTGGTTTCGAGGGCATCACCTTATGGTATGATCAGGACATCCAAAGATTCTATGGAATGCCTGCTCATCGTACTGGTCAGAGTGATGTTATGTTTGCTGTTATTGAGTTTCTCTATGAACTAGGTGGTCCTCTCCTCGGTATCCGTCCAGATTACAAAAAGGTCATCTATATAGCGAAGCCAAATTTTGACTTTGCCAAAAGATAAAGTGAGAGTACGGTCAGCTTTGATATCCTCCTCCCATTGGCCCAGAAAGAGGTTGACAAAACTTGGGGCAAAACATGTGCCCACAGCTGTACCAAGTGTTTGTTTATAAATGGTACCATCAAACATGAAAATGTTATTCGTAAGGTATAGGTGTTTCATCTCTAGGAGCATGTTAGTATGTTCTAAGTACTCTAAGGGTCTTCTTTTGAGGTAGTGGTGACATGCTTCAATGCCCTGTGCATGATCGATGATCGTGTACAGGGAATTTAAATCTATAGTTATCATCAGATCGTTAGCTTCCCATTTAATTTCTTTGAGTTTAATTAAAACATCTTTAATGTCCTTCACATGTGATGGAAGTCCTGTGACATACTCACGGAGAAAATGGTCAACCTATTTGGACACATACTCTAGGGTACTCTCCTTGACATTTTGCATATGGATCTCTATTGTTTGCACATATGGTTTAACTTACACTCCATTATGCTTACTGTGCGTACCTTTGCAATTTTGGCAAGTATAATATGGGCACTATGCCACTGTAGCCTACTTACTCATAATGCTGGAATTTGAATCAAATAGTTCCTGATCATTGCAGGATTACGTAACCACGATTGTCCGAATACCAGGAATATGTGCACATGGGCTCTACATACAGTGATCCTTTAGGTACCAATCACTCTGTAACGTTAGTGAATTTTCTAATGAAATTGTATAATCAATGACTATAATGTGTAACAACGTTTAGTATTTTGCATTTACCCCCGGGTGCAGATAATCCATGCATTTGAATGGCTACTATGTACTCTCTAATATGGCCGCAGTAGTTACTATGACTACTTGTCAATCAGAAGTCTGTTTTTCCTGTCCGCAGCTATGTAATGCCTCCTATCGCGTGTGTTATGTTGTGTGATCAAGTCAGTTTCACTGACGAAACGCGTTACGAATAAACACTGGTTTTCACTCTGAGAGCGAGCCCTTCTTTCAGAAGACTTTGTGAGCATTATTGTTACTGGGAGACCTGCCAGGTGTGACTGGCCACTTGCCAACGGGCCATTGACTTCAGGAAACTTGGTAGTTTGTGGAATATATATATATATATTTATATATATATAAATATATAAATATATATATATATATATATATATATATATATATATATATATATATATATATATATATATATATATATATATATATATATATATATATATATATATATATATATATATATATATATATATATATATATTACCTACTGGCGGTCGCCAGTAGGTAGTTATAGTTAGGATTTTTTTCAATGTTAAATCTCAACATTCTATTTGGAATAACTTTGGCGCCGGTTGACGAATCTGCCTGAAAATTTCCTCAAAATGGCCTCGCGGCGTTCCGGTCCTTCCCTGAAAGTTTGGGGGGGATTCGTCAAGCGGGGGCCGAGATAAAAGGGGGGTCCCAAAACGCGTTTTCCCCATGTTAATTTCCATAGGGCGGTCGATTTCACTTTTAGCCCGAACGGCTGAATGGATTTCCACCAAACTTGGCAAAATTGTAGGGACTGGTAGCCCGATGTGCCTTTGCTATGTCTCAAGATATGTGCTCCAGTGGATTTTGAGTAATTAAGGTTCAAAAAAATATATATATCTATAGCAGCGCTCCGGTACGCGCACCGGTACGCGCACCGGGCGCGCCACGCGACTTGCGCGCAGAAAGCTGATTGGCTCTGGGGTGTCTGTAAACATTCTAAACAGTCCGGAGCGGCCGCCATCTTGTGTCTCGGTAGGATCGAGACACGAGAGGTGGCCAAAACAAAGAGGGAAATGACCATAAGGGGGCAGAGTAGACCCCCCCTTGACCCCCTAGGTTTGATGTGGGGGCCATAAAAGGGCCCCGCGGGGCAAAAAAAAATTTTTTTTTTTGATTTTCGCGGGGGGAGCGCCCGGTACGCGCACCGGGGAGCGTACCGGGGAGCTTACCATGGGGAAAAAGAATGACAGTTTTAAAAGTAGCTGTTTAGAAAAAAAAATGTTTAGTTGTTTTTTTTATACATACACATACATATATATAAATGCATATGCACATATATATATGCATATATGTCTATATGTGTGCGTGTAGAGAGAGGTAGAGAGGTAGAGGTGTAGAGGTAGAGAGGTAGAGAGGTAGCGGTAGAGAGGTAGAGATTAGTAGAGAGAGAAGAAGAGAGAGGTAGAGAGGTAGAGAGTAGAGAGTGAGTAATAGAGAGTAGAGAGTGAGTAGTAGAGAGTAGTAGAGAGCAGTAGAGAGAGTAGCAGAGTGAGTAGTAGAGAGTAGTAGAGTGAATAGTAGAGTGAGTAGTAGAGAGTAGTAGAGAGTGAGTAGTAGAGAGTGAGTAGTAGAGAGTAGTAGAGAGTAAGTAGTAGAGTGAGCAGTAGAGAGCAGTAGAGAGTGAGTAGTAGAGAGTAGGAGAGAGTAAGTAGTAGAGAGTAGTGGAGAATATTCCAAAGTTTGGCACAGCACCACTTTCACAATGAGTCCAATCAAATCATATCACTTAGAGTACTTATTGAAGCGCTGAATCTTGGTGTATATTCAAATGCTTTTATTTTCCTTAAGTTTATGTACCACAGCCAGCCGAAACGTTTCGTTCTGTACAACAGAACTTCTTCAGGGCGTTCTTATTTCCTTCAAGTTATGTCGGTATCCCGTTGTCATATAACTAGATATTTCTTCCAAACGTTAGACGAGACATAAGTATATTCTTATTAAAAGTGACTAGGTATCAATTTTATCCACACAATTCGGGCAGACTTGAGTAATTTATAGCATCCTCAAAGTCAGTCTTTCAAAAATTCCAAAGTATAGGACATGATAATCCAAATCCAAATGTTTCTCAAGAAAAGTCATTTACAATCGTTCGGAATATCGGTGTTTGGGCAGATATGATCCAGGGACCCCCAGTATGCAAGGGGAATTAGTCCCCCCTCTGCAAACGCGCCAGTGGCCTGCATTGCAGAGAGGTGTAACAAGGGTGTGGCCTAATTATACTTCTCTGCAATGCAGCTCCCTCGCGCATACTGGAGGCTCCTGGTGGACTAGTTGACCCCAGGGACCCCCAGTATGCAAGGGGAATTAGTTCCCCCTCTGCAAACGCGGCAGTGGGCTGCGTTGCAGAGAGGTGTAACAAGGGGCATAGTCTCATTACACCTCTGCAATGCAGCCCCAGGCGCATACTGGAGGTTCCAGGTGGGCTAATTGGCCCCCAGGGGCCCCCAGTATGCAAGGGGAATTAGTTTCCCCTCTTCAAACATGCACGGGGGCTGCGTTGCAGAGAGGTGTAAAAAGGGTTGTGGCTTCATTACACCTCTCTGCAATGCAGTCCCCTGGTGCATACTGGAGATTCCTGGTGGGCTTTCAGGTCTTATATAGTTAGGAATTAGCATTAAAAAAACCTTTGAAATTCACTGAAAAAACCATAGGTTTCACACCAGTTATAGTTAGGAATTAGCATTTAAAAAACCTTTGAAATTCACTGAAAAAACCATAGGTTTCACACCAGTTATAGTTAGGAATTAGCATTTAAAAAACCTATTAAATTCACTGACAAAACCAGTTATAGTTAGCTGGAAATTTTACTGACATAAAACCATTGAAATTCCCACGTTATAGTTAGTTGGACTCACTATAACTTGCGCGCCTGCAATGCACTGCTGATGACGTCACATATTACATCACTCATGACATGGTCAGTGACATCACTCATGACATCACTGATGACACCATCCTTGTGACAGAGTGACAGACCTAATTTCAGTGTAATGTAACGCTTGAAACACATATTCAAAAATAGAAACAAACATTTTCAAAAAAATGGAGATACCCAAACCAGTAACAACAACCAATTCAGTAATTCCACCATCTATATACTCATCCACTCATTCACCAACAGTTCTATATAGTCACTCATATATATACTCACTCATCATATGTAGTGATACACCTATACATCCTGTTACACATCAGCAGTCATCCAAAAGTTACTCACACACATACTCACACATGCACATAAACTATTGAACATCCATTTATTTGCATATACATTTATACACACACTACCACCTTACTTCTAAGGAAACTTACACATACTTACTCTCTTAAACAATCACTTATAGAAACACATACTTATTTAAACAGGAACTCCTACAATCTCTCACTATATATACTATACTCACTTATATACATCAATACTCACATATACTAGATTAAAACATATGTCATTACTAATGAAGACACTAGTGAGACAGTCATTCACTCACTAACACACACATATACACACTCGTCCACCCATACAGTCCTGCACATATGCTGTCTTCAAAACACATACAAACAGTGAGTCAGTCACCAACCCCTGCAGCCACTTATACACAAAGAGAAACACTGATACAAACATTTAAATATTTAAACAATACTCGCTAATATATGTATTCACTAAGATTCACTTAATAAGCCAGTTAACCAACCAATTTTTTTTTAAAAAAACATCCATTTACACACTTTTTAAAACATTTATTCTTCCATCGACCTTTACAAATACATATATAAAACAAATTTATTTTTCAGAAAGACACACATTCACTGGATGGTGTCATCAGTGATGTCATGAGTGATGTCACTGACCATGTCATGAGTGATGTAATATGTGACGTCATCAGCAGTGCATTGCAGGCGCGCAAGTTATAGTGAGTCCAACTAACTATAACGTGGGAATTTCAATGGTTTTATGTCAGTAAAATTTCCAGCTAACTATAACTGGTTTTGTCAGTGAATTTAATAGGTTTTTTAAATGCTAATTCCTAACTATAACTGGTGTGAAACCTATGGTTTTTTCAGTGAATATATATATATATATATATATATATATATATATATATATATATATATATATATATATATATATATATATATATATATATATATATATTTCACCAAACTTCCCCTTGCAGAGAAGAAATGAGTCGCACATATATATATATTCACTGAAAAAACCATAGGTTATAGACCATATATAGTTAGGAATTAGCATTTACAAAACCTTGAAAATTCACTGAAAAAACCATGGGTTATAGACCATATATAGTTAGGGATTAGCATTTACAAAACCTTATTTTACTCGCACAAAACCATTGAAATTCGCATATATAGTTAGTTGCACTAACTATATATCGCGCACCCGCAATCCACTGCTGATGATGTCACATATTACATCATTCATGACATGGTCAGTGACATCACTGATGACATCACTGATGACATCTCAAATGACATCACTGATGACAACACCCAGTGACTGTATGTTTCTGTAAAGTTAAAATATGTCTTACATATTGAAGAATGAGTGGATGTATAAGTGTCTGGATGAAGGATTTAGTAGGTGCATGACTGACTGTATGAGTGAGTGATTAAATGTGTCTCACTGAGTGCATGGGTTAGTGACTAAACTGTCTTAATTTGTGCATCATTATGGCTGTTGTTCTGTAAACTGCTGCATGTGTTGATCAGTAGCTATACGAGTAACTATATGGGTTATTGATTGGTTGCCCAAGTATTTGTATGGGAGACTGAGTGTGTGTGTGGGTGGCTGGGAGGTGTATGACTCTGTGCATAGATGTGTGAGCAGTTGATTCACTAGATGTATGGGTTCAAAAGTGCATGTGGAAACAGCTGTATGGGCGGTTGACTGTGTGCATGACTGTATTGGTGAGTGAATGGATATCTCAGTGCTACATGTCAAAGTAAGTACATATGTAAAACACAGTACATGTGAGAGTTGACATATATAAATAACTGTGCATAAGAGCCAGTGAATGTGTGAGTGGCTGTATGGATCATTGTGAACTTGTATCAGGGATTGTATAGGAGAGTAAATATGTGTTAGTATATGTTTGAATAAGTAAGGTGTGTATAACTGTATGGTTGAGGAAATGGAGGTGTGATTGATTCTTTGCATGACTGACTAGGTGTGTGAGTAACTCCATGGATGAGTGACAGTCTGTGAGTGTCTGTTTACACTGATTGTATCTAAGGTTATATTAGAGTCTGAAGAGGTTCATCGTATTATCACATGAATGATGTCATCAGTGATGTGATAAGTAATGTCAAATGAGATGTCATCAGTGATGTCATTTGAGATGTCATCAGTGATGTCATCAGTGATGTCATTTGAGATGTCATCAGTGATGTCATCAGTGATGTCACTGACCATGTCATGAATGATGTAATATGTGACATCATCAGCAGTGGATTGCGGGTGCGCGATATATAGTTAGTGCAACTAACTATATATGCGAATTTCAATGGTTTTGTGCGAGTAAAATAAGGTTTTGTAAATGCTAATCCCTAACTATATATCGTCTATAACCCATGGTTTTTTCAGTGAATTTTCAAGGTTTTGTAAATGCTAATTCCTAACTATATATGGTCTATAACCTATGGTTTTTTCAGTGAATTTCAATGGTTTTTTAATAGCAAATATCAAAAGCTGTAAAATGTGAAGTACGTGGTAGGTAAAAACATTTTCGTGTTTATGCACGCTGATGTGCTTTGAACGCTGCCCCCCCTCCTCTTTTCTTTTAGGAGTATTCTCTCTTTGCAGATAGTGAAGGGTAGGTAACGCAGGCCTTTGCCCCCCTTGTAATCCGTCGTGCCTGCTTCCCTCTCCATTTGATTGATTGTTATCCTAGCATTTATTGTTTTGGAATTGGTTCTCTTTGGTTCATTCTCTATTTACAAACAAGCACAGAGTCGCAATACTCTGTTTAGTCTTTGCAGATAGTGAAAAATTGTTAAAAAAACAAAAGGAATCAAGCAAAATCAGTAGGCCACTAATGGGATCTCTTTTTGACCTCGCTAAAATAGAAACATTAGGAACAACCCCTCATGAGAAATACGAAACTAGTGAGAGGAACTGAGCTCGACGCCATGATGGCTGCAAGACAGCTCGGCTCCGCCGCCCACCCCGCCCAAAACAACGACAAACCCTATGCAAATATTATAAATATATACAACACACCAGCAAAGTAACAGGGTAAAACGTTTTATTAAATAACTATTTACATGGCAGCCTGCTGCAATATCCATCACTGTTCCTGTCGAGGTAGCAGGCCTAGGGGTGGAGGACCGTTGTGCAAATTGCCCGGGGACGACACCATGCGCCTAGGCTCATCCCCAGTACATCCAGAGGTGATGTCCGACAAGTTGTGTGGGGGGATGCCTTGCTGATGCCGCCACCCCCACCACCACCTTCTTATTGCCTGATCCGGCTAGCTCAATCGATCGAGCATGAGACTCATGCACTCTGATCTCCTTGGCCTCAGTCAAGCATCAATATTAAGATTTTCATAGGTGAGTGTAGGTTCATGGTTTTCCATCCACAGACTAAAAGCCTGGAGTGGCAGTGAAAGAACAATAACTAGGTAAGAAGGAAGGCAGAGGTTGTGGGAAGGACTCTGGATATGGTATGTTGCTTGGTCCCTGAGATGCTTCGATGTCACTGCCTTGCACAAATGGCATAAGTCCTGGATGTTGAGTGCCATAGTTGAGGGTTCGGAGCAGCGCTTGTAACACTGTCTGAAGCTTATTTGCACCTGCTGCAGCTTCACTATTCTCAAAGTAAGTGGGGGCTGTTTGTGGACCTGACTGCATTGGAAAACAATGTGATGCGGTGCCTCCCTGAACCGCTTGACGGAGGCCCCCGAGATAATTGCGCCTGCTCCACACCTTGTACCACAATCCGTTTGACCTGAAGACACGTCCTGCGGTGCCCTGGTCCGACCATCACATATACCTGCGCCAGGAGACGGCGTGGGGTGCAGTAGAAGGGAGAGGCGGCGCGAACGAGCCTCCCCCACCTCCCCAGGTGGAGGTTTCTCAGCTACACCCCAGCGCTTCACTCGACCAGCTGACTTGCACCCGCTCTTTCGACACAGTGCCTCGCTCGGCCAGCTGAATTGCGCCTGCTCTTGCTATTACAACGTCTCACCCGCCATCCAACGGAATTGCACCCAATCTTGCGGTACAATGACAGGTGGCTGCTACGGAGCTCACAAAATGGCGGTCGGCTCCACAGACTTGAGCCTAGCCTGCAAAGATGGCTCTGGGCAACCGTGGAACTCGGACGCTTGACTGCTAGGGCATGGGCCCCATTCCCAAAAGAGTTCCCTTCAGCCTTGAAGATTCTACAACAGTCACCGAGACCCCCGACTCCCGTAGACTTCCGGTGGGGAGCGACTGCCATGATTACTCGCGGAATGGCCACGACATAGCCACGAGATGGTGATGCTCTCATGCTGACGCCAGCTTCAGTCTGAAACATCCAGAAACACTGTAGACTACCAATTCGATCAGTTCCGGTGGAGCCCCAACGTGACCCGGTAGAGAAGAACTTGCCCTCCCCTCTTTGACTGATGGTTCTTGTTGCCTGTCCCTTCTCTTGTCATTTAACAGAACTTTTTTGACTGCTGCAAGGGGTTGTGTTCCGACCGCTGGTTGGTGGAGACATTTTGACTATATTCTGGACCTGCGTTGTCGCGTAATGCGTCATATGACGCGCCGCGTTAGCGCACCCGGAAGTGCTCCGGTGCGCGAGGCGCAGCTTCCCGGAAACGATCCAGAGCGCAGCGCGTAACGTAAGCATAACAGATCATGTGACTTGTTAATAAAACTTTTCATTGGTTCATTTTACTTTTGTTATTCTAATGATGAAAGGCTTGGCCATATGACCTAAAAATAACACTTTTCATTGCTTTCGAACATTTTTTTTGCCCAAATGATGAAAGCCCCACCTTTTTTTTTCTCACTCTGACTTGTAAAGCAAAGTACCCAGATGCATTTACAGTTTATCACTAACAATGTTCCAGGCTAATGTATTTTCCCGGGAAATTTACAACTGTCCTGCAAGTAAAATATTCCTATTTCGAGAAAAAGGGCGTTTCTTCGTCCCATGAGGGAGCCGTTGAGCAAAAGAGGCTCGGCCTGCTGTCTTAGTCGCTGATAGGCATGAATATCGGATTCTTATCGATCACTTTATGTTGCAGGAGTGGAAAACACAACAGCCCTTGACTATTTATCTTTACTGCGTTCCTGCGTATTATACCTTTTAACCGTCATGTAATCGGGCTGCTTTATTTCACTTGCCTTTTACTCATTCGAAAACAGTGGCTATTATTCAAAACTATACCCAAAAAGGTACTACTACCATGTTTTGCTTTAAAAACCTTTATTGTGAAAATGTCAGTATACAAATACGGGCCTATAACCACGTGGGCCGGCCACGGAGCAAACTGGAATCGTATATGATGAGGGGACATTTACACTGCAGAAGAACGTAACGGGCGGGCCATTAGGTTGCAAGAACTAAGGTGTCTAACAGTTGCGGAATCGGTGGACGTACATTTTATAATTAAAGTACGACAGGGCCAGTTACAATAAAATTATCTAGATATACATTTGCGGGCAAGTACCATGGGTGACGTTAATTCGATCTTTCAATAGTACAGTAATCAATAACACATCAGAACTTAATATCAATAGGGATGTCCAAATGTTCAATCAGTACTCGTCCCCGCCCGCCATGTGCTTCAAAACTGCATACGTATCTTGTGATATCAAGGTTGGGCAACCAGTACACAACAAGGAGTTACGAGTCCCATTTATACCGGCGCCATTTTGGGCGAGGCCGGGCAGGTCCAGGATATAGTCAAAATGTCTCCACCAACAAGCAGTCGGACCAGAACCCCTTTCGGCAGTCCAAAAAGGTTCCGTTAAATGACAACAGAAGAGATAGGCAACAAGAACAATCAGTCAAAAGAGGGGACACTTTCGTGAATGGGGCCCATGCCCTAGCAGGCAAGCATACGAGTTCCAAGGTGTCCCAGAACCATTTTAGTGGACCAGGCCCAAATCCAAAGAGCCGGCCGCCATTTTGAAAGTCTTGTTGCAGCCGCCTTTCGCTGCACCGCAAGAGTAAGCGCAATTCAGCTGGATGGTGGGTGAGACGCTGTAGCCGCAAGAGCGGGGCAATGCAGCTGGAAGGCGAGTGAAACGCTAAGGGGCGCCCCACTGCAGATGAGGCGCCTCCACCTGGGGAGGCGAGAGAGGCCCGTTTGCGCCACCTCCCCCCCCCGGGCACCACACGCCGTCATTCGGCGCAGCATTGTAGGATGGCCACACCAGTGAAACTTGCTGGACACCACCTCGGTGCCATCCGGATCTCGGCGCGTTCGAATCACTGTACCGCAAGAGTAACCGAAACTCAGCTGGATGGCGGGTGAGTCGCTGTACCGCAAGAGCGGGCGGAACTCAGCTGGATGGCGGGCGAGTCACTGTACCGCAAGAGTGGGAGAAATTCAGCTGGATGGCGGGTGAGTCGCTGTACCGCAAGAGCGGGCGCAACTCTGCTGAACGGCGAGTGAAACGGCAAAGGGCGCCGCACTGCACATGAGGTGCCTCCACCTAGGGAGGGGGGAGAGGCCCGTTTGCGCCGCCTTCCCCCCCCGAAACCCCCCCCAGGCACCCCACGCCGTCTTTCGGCGCAGCATTGTAGGATAGCCACACCAGTGCGGCAACTTGCTGGACACCACCTCGGTGCCATCCGGATCTCGACGCGTTGTGCTGCCTTCGGCCTATTCGCACATCGGTCCGCTACTGACGCCGCCTCACAGGCCAACGGATTTTGCAGGCTTTTTATAGCCCAAAGCCGCATAACAGGTCATGTGACTTGTTTATAAAACTTTTCATTGGTTCATTTTACTTTTGGTTTCCTAATGATGAAATGCTTGATCATATGACCTAAAAATAACACTTTTCATTGGATTGAAACATTTTTTTTCACAAACGATGAAAGCCCCACCTTTTTTTTTCTCACTCGGCAATCTAAAAAGGTTCCGTTAGATGACAACAGAGGGGACAGGCAACAAGAACCATCACTCAAAAAAGGGGGTGGCAAGTTCTTCCCTACCGGGTCACGTTGGGGCTCCACCGGAACTCATCGAATTGATAGTCTACAGTGTTTCTGGATGTTTCAGACTGAAGCTGGCATCAGCATGAGAGCACCACCATCTCGTAGCTCCGTCGTGGCCATTCCGCAAGCAATCATGGCAGCCGCTCCCCACCGGAAGCCTGCGGGAGTCGGGGGCCCCCAAGACTTTTGTAGAATCTTCAAGGCTGAGGGGACGCTTTCGAGAATGGGGCCCAAGCCCTAGCAGACAAGCGTCCGAGTTCCAAGGTGTCCCAGGGCCATTTTAGTGGACCAGGCCCAAATCCGAAGAGCCGGCCGCCATTTTAAGAGTCCTGTGGCAGCCGCCTATCGCTGCACCGCAAGAGTGGGCGCAATTCAACTAGATGGTGAGCGAGACGCTGTAGCCGCAAGAGCGGGCGGTAAACAGCTGAATGGCGGATGAGGCACAGTGCAGCAAAAGCGGGCGGAAAAACGCTGAATGGACACTGAAATGCTAAAGGGGCGCCCCACTACAGCAGACGAGCCTCCACCTGGGAAGGCCCGTTCACGCCGCCTCCCCCCCCCCCCCCCCCCCCCGGGGCCCCCCACGCCGTTTTTCGGCGCAGCATTGTAGGATGCCAAGACCAGTGCGGCAAGTAAAGGACATCACCTGGGTGCCGTCCACATCTCAGCGAGTTGTGCTGCCTTCGGACTATTCGCACAACAGACCGCTACTGACGAGGCACAGTGCAGCAAAAGCGGGCGGAAAACCGCTGAATGGAAAGTGAAACGCTAAAGGGGCGCCCCGCTACAGCAGACGAGCCTCCACCTGGGGAGACCCGTTCACGCCGCCTCCCCCCCCCTGGGGCGCCCCACGCCGTTTTTCGGACCAGCATTGTAGGATGCCAAAACCAGTGCGGCAAGTAAAGGACATCACCTGGGTGCCGTCCAGATCTGAGCGCGTTGTGCTGCCTTCGGACTATTTGCACAACAGACCGCTGCTGACCATTGTTGCTTCTGTTTAAAAAATTTTTTTTTAACGTGTTTACTGTTTTTGGTGCGTTGTATATATTTATAAGTTATTAAAATGTTATAATCCTACTACTTTGTTGGAGTGCTATATATTTTTAATGTGACACATAATTGTGAAGACTTTGATGTACAAAAAGGCATCCCTGGAATCTTCCGCTTCAGGCTCGGTCCCACACACCCTCACAGTGAGAATCCCCTCCCCAATAACAATACAGGATCGTTATCAGATAGTAGGAACGCGTGTGGTGTGACGGATCTCATCGGGTGGGGGCCTTGATCTACTGTAACTCCTTTGAAGAGGGGTGATTCTTTACAGTTGAGGCCATAAACTACATCCGCAGGGCTACGTGATAGCCTGGGACCGGCCTGGACAATCAGACACAAAGGAAGAGGAATGTCAGAGGGTGCGGTAGTGAATAGGGTGAAAAGGAGGTGTCGGGCGGGCACAGGGTGTGATTCTCAGGGAAGAGCAGCGCAGATGTGGGGAGGTTTATGGCCCATGCATAAGACAGAGAGCGGGGGTGACCCATGCGTGGAGGAGATGCTTGCGAGGGTGGGGAGCCATGCTGAGGATCGGCGGCGTGCAGAGAGTGGGTCTGGTCAAGGCATCTAAAATGGCTGCCGTGCACGACAAAAGTGTGGCATTGAAAAAAAAGCAAGATGGCGCAGACAATGTTTATCAATACGAATTAATTTATAACAATTATTTTTAACAATATATTTACTCGCAGTGTCAAAATGGCGGTCAACACTTCCTGATTTCCTTCGAATCGAACGTTAACAGACGTCACGATCGGCGGCGTGCAGAGAGTGGGTCTGGTCAAGGCATCTAAAATGGCTGCCGTGCACGACAAAAGTGTGCCATTGGAAAAAAAGCAAGATGGCGCAGACAATGTTTATCAATACGGATTAATTTATAACAATTATTTTTAACAATATATTTACTCGCAGTGTCAAAATGGCGGTCAACACTTCCTGATTTCCTTCGAATCGAACGTTAACAGACGTCACGCAGCAAAAAAAAAACAAAAAACGCTCACGCGCAGCCGCTGGAAGACAAGTATCAACATATATGAGCATCCTCAGCCACCCTCAGAAAATATAGGGGGTCAGGATACGTCTCCCATACCCCCTTATACCCATTTCTCACATTGTTTTTCCTCCATCTTGTAATTTAATTAAAACGAAACACAAAATGGCGAATTCCCGTTTCGCGTCCCGGTTCGCTACACAGTTCGCGAACCGGAAAGCGCTTCTACCGCAAAAAAACAATATTTTTTTATTTGCCCCACGGGACCCTTTAATAACCCCAACATCATTCCTAGGGGGTCAAGAAGGGTCTACCTTGCCCCCTTTCATTAAATTCCCCCTTCGTTTTTCTCCTCCTCTTGTCTCTCGATCCTACCGAGAGACAAGATGGCGGCCGCTCCGGACTGTTTAGAATGTTGACAGACACCGGAGAGCCAATCAGCTTCGCTTCGCAAAGTTCCGTTACGCGAAAAGTTCGCGAACCGGAGCGCTACCCGGGACGCTGTCACAGATATATCTGTTTTTAAAACGTTAATTTCTCAAAATCCACTGGAGCACATATATTGAGACCCAGCAAAGGCACATCGGGCTAACAGTCCCTACAATTTTGCCAAGTTTCGTGCAAATCCATTCAGCCGTTCGAGCTAAAAGTGAGGCCAAACGCCCTATGGAAAACTCAATGTTAAAAACGCGTTTTGGGACCCCCCACATTTTCAGGGGCTGCTCAGAAACAAAATGTGCCATTTTCCTGCAAATTTCAGCCGATTCCGTCCACAAACGCCAAAGTTATTAGACATAGAATTTTCAAAAGTCCCATAGAGAAAAAATCCTAACTATATATACCTACTGGCGACCGCCAGTAGGTAATATATATATATATATATATATATATATATATATATATAGATATAGATATAGATATAGATATATATATGAACGAAAATTCGTCACCAGCCAAGGCAGACGCCTCAGCCCAACACTCCAGCGCTGACGAAAGAACGGACCCAAATTTTCAGTGCTTAAACCTTCGTGTTTATTTCAGCAAGCCTGCCGCCGCCATAACGCGTTTCGCCTTTACAGGCGGGAATTATTCAGACAAATCTCTGGAACTGCCATGAGCTCCTGCTTCGCCCCCAGCTACGCAAATTTATTCGTGGGCTGGTGGGAGGAGCAGGTAGCCTGGGCGCCAGAGAATCGAATATGGACAGAGAAAACCGTATCGTGGTATAGGTATATTGACGATTTATTTTTGATGTGGAATGGTTCAGTACATGAGGGAGAAGAATACATTAGATATTTAAATCTAAATGAGAATAATCTGAGATTCACTGGTCAGGTCAGTTTGGTGGCAGCTAACTACCTCGATCTTCAAATTAAGATCCAAGAGAATATGACAACCTGTTGTCTCTATAGAAAACCAACAGCGGGCAATAGCACATTACACGCGCTAAGCAGCCACCCCTCCAGATTGATCAACAGTATACCATACGGAGAGTTTCTCCGACTTAAACGTAATTGCTCAGTAGGCTCTGACTTTGATTTAGCAGCCAAGGACAGCCTCAATAGATTTTTAGCAAGAGGCTACAATACGAAACTGCTAACAACTACTCTCCAGAAAGTATCCGAGATACCGAGAGAGGATCTTTTTAAGAAGAAAGATAAAAAGGTTGATGATGGCATATTTCGCACTATAACCACATTCTCACAAGATGCTGACTGGTTCAGAGGGACCATAAGAAAACACTGGCATATCTTGAAAACAGATCATATTATTGGAAATGATGTGCCAGTGAACCCTCTGATCACATTCAGGAAAGCACGCTCCTTGAGGGACGGCTTGGTCCAAAGTCACCTAGAACCAATTGTAAAGAAAAAAGGTACATTGCACGATGCAAAAGGGTTCTTTCCCTGTGGAAAGTGCAAAGCGTGTTCGGCCAGCAAACGCACTTTGTCCTACAAAGTTAAGGGCTTGAAAGATGGTAAAAAGATCAACAAATTCATGTCTTGCCAGACCACGTTTGCAGTTTATTGTTTAAAATGCCCATGTGGGATGAGATACGTGGGTAGCACCATCAACTGTGTAAAGCTGAGAATTTTAGAGCACATACGTGCCATCACATACAAGGATTTTACTTATCCGGTGGCTCTCCATTTTTTCATCAAGCACAAGAGTGACAGGAATATGTTACAATATTTTTGCCTGGACCATGTACCTAAAAATGCTAGGGGTGGGGACAGACTGCAAAGGTTGCGCAGATTAGAGTCCAGATATATTGTGGATTTGCAAACAAAAAGCCCGGAGGGCCTTAACGGTGGGGAAAAATTGGCAGTACACTTAGGTGTATAGGAAAACATGAACTTTAGAAACAATGATGGTTAAGATTTTCTTGTACTGTAAGACGAGTATTCTTGAAGAGTAATAGTATTTGACATTATGTGTGTTGACTTCCTAGGTGTTTGAATTTCCTTTTTTGCTTAAGATGGGACATAAATAGTATTGAATTAAACAACTGAGACACAGGTAGCCACAATGTTTGTTATAGTATGTAAGAAATGTAACTCGTTTGTTAGATGGTAACAATAGAACATGCAGGCAACCACAATGGTTGCCATTGCTGATCCACGGCAAGATTAGATCTGTCAAACTGACGGTTTTGAATACACTTGATAAACGTAAATGGCATTTATATATATGTTGTTGAATGTAAGCCATATATCTGTGTAAACAATAGCAATATACAAAGAATGAATTGAAAAATGTTCCAAGATGGCGCCCACAATTTTGCGGGTCGCTTATAGTCCTATTTTTGTTTCCATAATTTGGGAGTTACAAATGGCGCTGCGCTGCTTGTTACGCGTAGACACAGAATAAGGAAATTACCGAAACGCGTCTGTCAACGAAATCAATAACACTGCTTTGCTAAAGTATCCCGCGAGTGCTGTCTCTTTTTCCTGGTAAATGGGGGAAACTTTGAAGCTTGAATATTATGCGACGCACCAACGGGTGATGGCACCCGTCCATAGAGTGACTGGTGTCCTTGGAGCAGCAATATATATATATATATATATACATATATATATATATATATATATATATATATATATATATATATATATATATATATATACACATATATTTGATCAAGGAAGGTGATCCGTCCGAAATGCGTCATGGCTCATTGAATTTTGAAAACCTGGCCCAAACCATGCGCTCCCATTCAACCAATGATGTTTTCCCTTTTTGCGAAATTTGCACATTACATAGCGGATTTGCACGGAACATATACATTGTATATATAGATATATTTGTGTACATGATTTTAACATGGTATATACAAATTGTTTATTTTCCATAATTGATTGCAGATTTTAATCAATTTATTTATTGGGAAGTAATCATGATGAGTCATTGGGAACAATGAGCTAAACAAACAAAAGAAGGGTGATATTCTCTTTTAAATCTGTTTAGTTTTCCACCTTAAAAGCATGGTTAAATGTAAAATTTGTTTTGGGTCAACGGAATGCAGTTTTGTTGTAACTGTACAAAAACATTTTTATACTCAAGCGCTACTGAACCAGGCTGAAGTATGTTTTTTATTTCCACAGGCTGTGGGGTCAGCTGACTGTGTATTGGCACTTTAAGAATGATGGGTGTGTAACCGACCATGTGGGCCAAATTTTCCAATTGCACATCATTGAATTGGTGATAAGCGTTGGCAAAGTGCCTTGTCTCTTTGTCAACATGTGGCACTGTTGATAAAGTTTTTTTGAAAACAGCTCGTAATATGACATGTTAATATGAAGCAATGAATTGTCCGTGTTTAGCAACCACTTGCAATACATACACGTTTCTAACCAAATTTGTACAATTATGTTAAAGAAAATGTGAAGAAACACTATTTCTGTACTAAATGGGTAAAATGAAGTCTGTCCTTTCTGTCAGTTGACATGTGGTCACTGTCGGATGTGATGTTGAACAAAACTTTATTTAAAATGGCCGCGCGCTCCTCTAATCACAACCAGTGATCAAGACTACTGTGTAGTCGAAACGCGTTTGGCAGCGGCAATAAAGAAACTTTGAAAATCTCACCTGGCGTGGTCGTTTGTGGAAAGAAGTGTGAGGGACTCAATCCAAGGAGTCCTATTAAGACGACGCAACTCTCGATCTGGTGGAGGCAGTCAATACTTGGATTTTTTCTGGATATATATATATATATATATATATATATATATATATATATATATATATATATATATATATATATATATATATACACATATATGTGATCAAGGAAGGTGATCCGTCCGAAATGCGTCATGGCTCATTGAATTTTTTGCTCACCATGCCATTGCAGTTTGGACTCAGCCATATGCAAATCAGTCGCAACCCTTCTCCCCATTGAAACAGTCCAGACCTAACAGCCCGGCCAGATCCTTCTGGAGCGTAAACAATCATCCTAAGCAAGCATCCTGGTGCTTTTTCGCTGTATCAACCTCCATCAGCCTGGCAAGCTTGAATCCAATGGCATAGTGATATAGTAACTTAATTAATACAAAATATTTAGTATACATTATATAAATGTATCAATATGAAAATATGTATATACATATACATATATATATATATATATATATATATATATATATATATATATATATATATATATATATATATATTTGTAGTAATACATTTGAAATATATCTTGTATTGTAAAATACATACTTTTATTAATTATGTTACACTTTACATATTTCTATGTATTTAACATACATGTTGAAAAAACACATTTACAAAAAACTATAAACAATAAAATACGTTTTAAAAAACAATGAATGCTATAAAATGTAGAAGAATATTATATATTTTATTCAAACCCAATCTGAACAACAGTAGAGAAAGTGTTGGATTTTGGAGTGGTCGAATTTACTATACCCACTCCAAACAATGCAACAGTAGGGAAAGCAATCGATTTTGGAGAGATGAAATTTACTGTTTCCACTCCAGTCAGGACAACAGTGGGGAAAGTATTGGATTTCAGAGGTATAATATTCACTATTTCCACTCCTGTCTCTGCACCATTAGGGAAACTGTTGGATTTTTGAAGAGTTAGATTTACGATTCCTACTCCAGTCAGTTAAACAGTAGAGAAAGCATTGAACTTTGGAGGGGTGAAATTTACTATTCCCATTCCAGTCTACATCACTGTAGGGAAAGTGTTGGACTTTGGAGGGGTTACATTTATTATTCCCACTCCAAACAATACAACGGTATAGAAAGCGTTGGATTTCGAAGGGGTACAATTTACTATTCCCGCTCCAACCAGCCCAATAGTAGGGAAAGAGTTGGACTTTGGAGGATTAAAATTTACTATTTCCACTCGAGTCTGTGCATAAGTAGAGAAAGTGTTGGATTTTGGAGGGGTGAAATGTACAATTACCAGTCCACTCAGCACAACAGTAGGAATAGTGTTGAACTACGAAGAACTTAATTTTACTATTCATACTGCAGTCTAAGAAAGAGTAGGCAAAATACTTCACTTCCAACACATTACATATATGAGTAACCCCATGACTGCAGTAAAATATTAAACTCAATTAAAAAACATATTAATTAACATAAACTATGTATATCAATCTAAAAAACTAAAAACAATAAATCACTTTACAAAATTAATATAAAAAAATCAATTAATTAATGTTTGCTTTTCAATTAATTACCTTCCCACTCTGCACCACTACAAACCTATCAGTCCACACCTAAAATATACCAGAAACAATAACTGTTCCATAAGATACATATTTAAAATAAGTTAAATCATTAATTAAAACAGGATTCCGCCCATTTTGGATAAGTGGGACGCCTTGCATTTGTCTAAAATCTTGGTATCGCTCTATAAACAGATACTGAAGGATGAAACAGTTCCGTAATCCTTGAAGGGATCAATATTTTCCCCTATTCATATACAGGGCGACAAGGGCAATGCAAAAAACTACTGCATTGTCACCCTGATTGACAATGACGCCAAGTACTATGCAGGGGTAATTCTGGAAGAACTTACATCTTGGGCCTCAACTAAGTCCATTCTACCTATAAATCAGACCAGCTTCTGCAAGTACATGGGAACAACTACCAACCAGTAGCGGCTGGTGACTTTCGAAAGTGGTGAGGCGGGTGCAGCACTTAAAAGTGAAAACATTTTGGAAAGAAGGACATGCTGAAATTTGAAAGGCAGAGGTGATCGGGGGACATTCTATATGTACGTTTTACGCCTACAGAATGTGCACTGATCAACCCTGCAATATAAATTAAATGTATCGCTATAGCGGGACTATTGGCAAGCCACACACCATAACAGAAACCAGAATTAGAACCAGCACAGCACTGAGGGTTCAAACACTGGCACACCCTGGATGAAGCACACAGGCCTGGCTGCAGTCTCACACTTATTTTTACAACCGTCACATGTGTTACTTTACCCAACATCTCAAGTACTCATGCATTCCAGGTACTCACAGTTCTCATTTACTTGCAAGCCTCTCCTGCTCACATGTACTAACCGATCTCGGATGCTCAAAAGTCAAAAACATTGCTCCCCCCCCCCCGATCCACACCGAGCCGCACTTTTCTGCAGAGGAGGTTCCGACTCCAGGAGGAGCGATGCTTGGTGCATTAGCAGCTCGTCCAGGCCCGTCACAGGATCCCAGGGGAGGATTCAGGAAGTGCGGCTCGAGGCATGGAGAGGGGAACTGTCAATTCAATCTAAAGGTCGAGCGTGCTGCATACTCGGAGGGACGCCCCGTGCTTGTTTAGTGCGCTGTACCTGGAGGGACTGTGCTAACGCTCCATACCTTTTTGTGGGGAGATGCACTGTGCCTGTCACCCCGTTGTGTGTCTACTGCATTGTCGGTCTGTTGTAGGGCTCACTATATCTTCAGTTCGGTTGTCAGTTGTGAACTAGTGTGCAACCTGCAGAAGGGTGTGTACACAGTACAGCCTGAGCCTGCGGGGGATGAGTGCCCTGTGATTCCGGCTGAACTGTGTGGAGAGTGCATTGTTCACCTTGCAATGTCAGGTATGTGGAGGTGAGTGGTCTGTAGGCTCCCCTGAGCCGTGCATGGATGCTGCAGTGCTAAGGTGATGAATGCACTCACTGTTAACCTCGATATAGGTAATTGTATTGTCAGGTCTGCTGCGTACACCTTGCTGTATGGGAAGGAATAAGTGACCGGTTCCTCCTGATGTGGAGTAAGTGCGTTGTAAGTGCTGCTTTTGTTTTGACTACATTCATTGTGATTGTGCAGTGGGGTGAGAGCAACGCTATGCAAACCACACCTTGAAGGGTGAGTACAATATACACTCTGCTGTGAGTACACTGTTACCAAAAGCACATTAATTACTCATTGTTTTCAGCTTGATCACGGGGTTTCTCTCGGAGCGGGTTGAAACTGGTTAAAGGAAGGAGGGAAATACGAAACCAGCGCAGGAAGCAGTACTTGAAATCCCGCCTCCTATTGTCATAGGGTGACTGTATCAACAGTCATCTAGTCAGAGGAGGAGGCGGGATCCTAGAACTAAAAGAATGTTCTGAGCTTAGCTACGTCAGAGATCCGGGCGAGCCGAAAATCTGACCGAAGTCCTGGAAAACCAGCTGCTTCAGGTAGCGCCTGCTTGCCCTCACCACAGCCTCACAGACACACGCGTGATTTGGGCGATATTGAAATCGGACATCCACCACACATGCGCAGTGTGTGTTTGTACACTGCCTTGCTGCACTGCTACCAGAGTGCCTCAGACCACCAGTCTCCTTTCGATCTCTTTCTCCTTCTTCTGAGACTGGTGGTGCTCCGCCCCATATGCCCATATGCAGGAACCGCGCCTGATACCAACATCAACGTACTAGTAAAGGAGAAATTCCTAAGACACCGCCTGGGCATACTTCGATCCTTCCTCACCTATCTCCCTGGAAGAGAAATCAAGGACCTATCAATTGTCGCTTCTGTGGTAATGGAAGGGAAGATCTTCTTCACATAATGTGTACTTATGTACAAGTCTACTGAAAGACCGACGCATATTGCTCTGTCCCATCTTCAACCAAGATGCAGACAGGTGGTGCAGGCCTGCTTTGATCCAACTGCTATGCAATTAAACCGCCTCTTCACACGATTTCTCACCACAGTAGACAGAAGACTGGCCCAATTTTCACCTTGTAATGAAAGAAAAGGCGTGAAAACTGATAAAACTGACCAAACATAGCATTGCTACACCTGATTAACTGGCAAGGACTTTTACCCCTAAAATGAATCTGAACAGGCGGCTACAATTCCCTCCTTCTTTGAACACTATGCACTTTGCACTCAATTAGAGAATTACAAAATGCTACTATACCCGTCAAGCTTGCATAAGAGGCTTTTATCAATTACTTTCTTAAAACTATGCTTTTAAAGGACTATCTTGTACAGCAGAAATTGCACCACATAAGACCACACGTGACGCATTGCCACTTTAACAAGAAGAACATTGCAGGCACATATCAATGATGGATAAGTTTTGGGGAAACACACAACAACTAAAGCAATATTTGAACAAGAACAATCCCAGTATACGCTGACTGATAATCCCTTTCTTCAGAACTGAACACAAATTTAGGAAGCTGTCTTCTTATATACACACTTTTAAAATGTTTTATCTTCGTACTACAATGACATTACTGGTCGAATATAAAAAGGAATGACTGCACAAAAAAACTGCTCCTACTGATTCATATCAGTATTAGCTTGAAAGCTCAAAGTTGTATCCCCAGCGGCCTGCACCTCATGGGATTATTATTATTATTTTTAATATTATGCATAAATAATGTTAAGGGATGAATATAATGTCATGAGTATGCAACGGTGTTCATTATTATGCATAGGAAACTTACTTAATAATACTACCAGGACATGTAAAACATAAGTATGTATGTTCTACGTTTTAAATACCATGCACCCTGTCCTATGAACCTTTAGGGGCTACCTTTGGGGTGACGTGTTAGTATTTAAAAGGAAGGTTTAGGTCTGGAAAAGGTTTATTTTGCCAGATCGAAATGTCATTTTAGAGTTGCACCCAAGGCTGTGGTGGCAGGCCTGAGACATGTTAGAGTGGTACTTTAGTGGTTGGCACAATGAGTGCTACAGCCCACTTTCAGTATTTAATGTGCAGGCCCTGGCTACAGGTAGTACCAATTAGTAGGGAGGCAAATACCGGTCGGTAACGGCCAAAATTTGGTAATTTCGGTCGTTACCGACCAGTATTTGGAAAATGAGATGTAGGTGGGCATTTTACTGATTCGGTAATTTACCGAATCGGTATTTTAAGGAATTGGTAAATTACTGATTCCTTAAAATATCGAATCGGTAAATTACCGATTTTGCTATGTAGGGAGCACTCAAATGAGTGTTTTTCCCCTTTTAGGATTCGTTATTTAACTACAAGTTGGTGGTAAATAATGAAAACCTTGGAAAAAGCATTTTTTTTGCTTTTCCAACAGTGCCATGTTGCAGAAATACATGCCCTTAGGGCATGTATATATGCAACATTTGCACCCATACACAATTGAGGGGTGCAGCAGGGTGTCAAAGTGACACCCAGCCACCCTTCAATGTTTCCCCCTTTTACCGAATCGGTAAATATCAATTCGGTAATTGGCATTCATTCCTATGGGCCTCCAGGCCCATCGGTAATTTTTTCGGTAAAAATACCTACATTCCATTTGCCTGTTCTTAAATACCGAATCGGTATGATTCGGTATTTAAGAATCAGTAATCTGAGATTACCTACATCGGGCCCTAAGTGTGCAGAATCGCAATGTCATTAAAAATGGGTTCAGCAAAAAAAGGGCAGTGAAAGCAAAAATATGACACATTTCCAGCAGGCACAATTTAGGAGTCACCACAGCTGCGACCTGTGGCTGGCTCCCTGGAAGCCTTGGCACCGGCTTTGCGACCCTTGGCCTCAGAGGTAGCAGAATCAGTGCCAAGGACACAGGGGTGACTCGTCCTTATTGGCATCAAGATCCAACCTCTTTGTTTTTTGCTCACTTTTTACTACACTAATAGTGAATAGTAATGTAATATTCACTTTAAGTGTTATAAAAAGTGGAGCACCATGATCTGGAATGTGACCTTCCCTATATGCATGTGGATGACATTGTGCTTGTGAGAGAGAGTGTCTGTATGTGTGAGCATGCATGTCTATCTACTTGACCCTGTTTGTGTGTGAGTGAAAGTGAGTGAGAAAGAGCGCAGATAATCAGTGAGAATTAATGAGACAGATGGCCTGATTTGGAGTTCGTGGATGGGTTACTCCGTCACGAACATGGTGGATTACCCATCACCATATTACAAGTACATCATATCTCATTGCACTTGTAATACGGTGGAAAGGTAGTGATAAATCAGGCAGAAAGTGTGAGTAATACGAGTAGGTCAGAGTGAGGGAGAATGAGAGATTTAGAGAAAGGGTGACTTTGAGTGACAGCGAGCGACAGTGAGCGAGAGTGAGTGAATGAGAGTGGTGTAAGTGAATGCAAGTGAGCGAAAAGTGAGCATGTGCTGCTATGCTTATGTTTCTACTCCAGGACCTAGAAAAGAAATTCTTGCCACACTAGCAGGGGCGGCTCCTCTGCTGTGGCGGAGGAGTGTCGCCCCCTCAGTCACACCTCTTCTCTGAACAGTGTAACGAAAGGAAACATAAAAGGATAATACATTTTAGTTTCCTTCCTTTGTGGGCGGGCCGGTGGGCGGGCCTGCTCTGCTCACGTGGAGCAGGGCAGGAGAGGAGTGTTCTGCCCACACCTAAGTGCGCAATGACTCTTTGGTTGGCCCCCTCGGGCTGCCCAAACCAGTCATACGCACTTTACCCCTATTCCCAGCATTACATTTTCAGGTAATTATTCCCTTGTCATATCATGAGGGCACCCTAAAATAGATCATATTTACAATGCACATTTACCTGTGTTGTTTGCTTCTATTAATCATTCAGTTGTTATAAAACTTCAGATGGTAATGTTTGTGATGTTCTTAGGTTTAAGGTTATGTGGAAGATTTATAGTCAAAGTTCATATTATCTCACTTCCTGTGATGTCATTAAGGTCAAAGGGTGTGTGATGTTACTTCTGCTAACCCTAGCATTTTGGTGAATTGATGTCTATGTGTGAGTCAGAGTCACCTTGCCATAGGGGCAGAGGGGCCTGTGTTAAGCCCCTGTTGGTCCAATAAAATATTCTCAGCAAATTTGTAAAACTTGGACTGCTTTCGCCTATCTAAGATACATTTCGCCAACTAGATTGTGTAATTGTGTCATTTAAAAACAAATGCACATTTTACCTTTATTTCCAGTCTCTGCTGCAACAAATTCCACAGCCTGGTCGATGCTTCGAGGGTTTGTCACATTCAGTATTACTGTCTTCAGTGTGGGCGACGAGCAAGCTTGTAAGTCTTGGCTTCCCTTTTCGGTCAGGCACGCAGCAATGACGCCAACTCCGTTTTTGTCAAGTTGTCTTGCCAGAAGGTTTCCAAAGCCACTGTCACAGCCTGTTATGAATACATACTTCGTATGCATATCACTGACTCGGAGACTGTCTTTGATGAACCAGCATACGGTAAAGAAACAAAATGTGACCAAAAAGCCTGTCAGCTCGGGTTTCATCAGGAAAAACTGCAAGCAAACAAATAAGAAGTTAGTTGTTTTTTATTCTAAATCTTTCATTTGACATTTATTTTGTTAATCGGTTAACGCTTTCTTTTTGAATTGAGAAATATTTGAAGTCTAAGGAACAGTGTAATCCTGAGACATCAAGGTGCCTCCAGGGTGTACCCCTTCAACTGTTTGATTACTATATTACAAGTGGACCAGGAGTATTCCCTTCAAGAAAACCCTTTCTCTCTCCTTTGTTGTTTGATACTAGTCTAAGGAACATCTCCAGTTGGCAAATATTAGCTGAGCCTGGTGAACTCTCTGGGCTAAATCCTGGGAGGAAATTGTTAATCACCAGAGGAACTGGGAATGGGATCACTAAATCCCCTGGTAAATTCTCATTTCAGGAACCGTAAGAAATTTCAGGTGACTAACCCCTCCATTGTTGGTAACTCTGCCAAACAAGTTAACGGATACACTTTGTCAGACCCCTTTCAGCAGTCCACAGGGCCAATAAGGGCTTCATGGCCACAATTGTGAGTATTGAGTCCTTTTACCACAGCTGCCCTGGGGCCTGCACTATTCTGGTTCTTCAAACTGGGACAAGTACAACTCTTTCTGCACTTGACTCTCAGTAGTAGCAAGGGTGGACAGCCACAGGTATTTCAGGGAGGTTACTGTGGGGATTACTCAATACCATCCCTGGAGCAGCTCAATAAGATACATGTTAAGCCCACTGCTTTTCTTTGTAGAAAAGACAAATACTTTATTACATGGAAAACATAGACTTCCAATACACAATCAATTAATGCAGGAATACCCAGTTCACGGTTGCGAGTCTTTGTGCTCTATTCGTTTCTGCTGACTAGCCGTCTACATGCTTCTTATGGATAGCCCTGTCTTTGGACTCCCCCTGAGGTTCAGCGTTTCAATGTTCCAATGTCCATATTGAAGTCCCCTACTATTATAATCATGCTAGATGATAAGTCAGCTAGTATAGTGGTAAGAGTTCTCAGTGTGTTGTCATGGAAAGTGGGTGGGGAGTATACACACAACGATGACCATCTTTGACAGTGATGAAGCCTGTGACCAAATCATATCTGCCCTATGGGTCTTCCTTGGATTGATCTACAATGAAGGGGAAGAACCTGTGGATCCTTTTCGCAACACCCTTAAAGAGAGATGTAAACCTTACATGGTGAACCCTGTCATATCCGTAGTGGCGTAGGAACCTACATTTGGTGCACAGGAGATGAGCTTCTTCTAGGAAAAGAATGCCCAGGGGTTGTCTCTTAACAAACTGCATGACTGCCCTTCTTTTGATCTTATCATTAAGTCAATTAGCGTTCCTGATCAGAATTTTAAATGAATTGGGGTGTAATGACTCTTTTTGAGGTTTGTTGTGTAAATATCTGTAACTTTGTGTAGCCTATCATAAACTGTAGAGAACATCACACTCCCTGAACAAAACCTGAACTGAACTATTTGTTGCCTACATCAACCTGTAAAGTAAAATAGGTTTAGTATAAAAAAACTGCATTTATGCAGAGTTCAAACTAGGATCCGTGTGTAGCAAGAAAGCAGTTCCAACATAGTGCGCTATGCTAATGTTTTATCTCATGACATTCATATTTCAAATAACATCTACAACTTGTCTGCCCATTTCCCCATTTCTCCCTTCCAGTAAGTACAAACACTGCTGAAGGACTGCTCCTTCCTACAGTAGGAGATCACAGAAAATGAGGAATGACCATACCTTCTCAGTCGAACCTCACCATAACAATCTGCCTCACACATCAAGGGCATACATCCATTGAAGAGCTGATCAGCTTGCTGTGCCCCTGCACTTCTCCTCCCCACACATCCCGAACAGTGCCTCTGGTGTAGTGGACAAAAAAAGCACTCCATGCTGCTCCACAGGAAGCAAAGGGAAATAACACGGTTGTATGACATTACAACGCATGCTTTTACTACGTATGCATTTACATTGCAAGTTTTACAACGCATGCCGTTACAACGCATAGTGTTGAGGGGTGCTGGATAGTGAATAGTTTAATTTACTATTCCAACTCCAGTCCCCGTGGATAGTAAGGAAGGTGTTGGATAGTAAATGTAATCTATTCCCTATCCTAGAGCGCCCCCAGTGTAAAGGCATGCATTGTAAAAGTTGCGTTGAAAAGGTTGTTCCCCAATAACACTGTACATAAAAAGACAGAATGATGCCCGTGCTATACCCGCTCCATTTGTAGCCAGATAGCAAAGTCCACCATAAAAGACTCACCGGCCACCCAATGCTCACACCGGTGCAGATCTGTGTCCCCCCGACTGCCCTTGTGAAGCCCAGCTTCTTGTTGAGAGACCAGGGAATCATGACTCTGGGATACATCTCTAGATTCCAGATTCTCCTCACAAGATGCAGCATCTTGTTGGAGCTCTGTCGATCAATACTATTCTCCTATTGACAATTCTGCTCATGTTAGTTCTTTCAAAGGTGAGCAACTAACATAATTGTGCACAAAGTACCCAAATCAGAGCTTACTGCTCCCTCAGTAACTTCTACCCTCATTATGGCACCCACTGCCTTCTCCCTGCACTAGTTATTCTCCCTTGCCTCTGGGTTGGTGATGTCCAGCTTTGTCTCCCAACTGTGTCCTGGAATCTGGGGTTTCGCTGCGCATAGACACCATCTTCTGCCTTCCATCTGGGGACTCCCTGCATTGTGTCTCTTTTGTGCCTGACAAGAACATCTATCTATTATTTTATTCCTATACTGTTGTGTCTTTAAGTCTACACTGTTAGCCTATACTATTAAGGTATACCTATATGGTGTGTGCATGGTGATACGCGTATATTGAGTCTCTATGACTACAACGTTAGTCAACACTGCTATTTTTGCATACATAGTGATTTTTTTACTCATTCTTCAAAAACACTGTATTTTATGCCTATGCTGGTATCTTAAGATGTCTCACCATCAGATGCAATTCATCCCACTCTGTGCATTTAGGAATGAGTTTGCCTCTCAATGTCTGCAAGTTTTATGCTGCCGAGAAGGAGCTTAGCGCGCATCCAAGATGGTCGCGTGAGCTGTGAGCTCCCGAGACCCTCGCTGCCTTCACCGACTATCCTGGCACTAATCCTGGTTTAGACGACGGGTTCTTCTTGCCGCGACTCTCCTGATCTGGAAGACCCTTTTCAGAATTTGATTTGGACGCCGGATGCCCGACTTGCTCCTTCTGGATCCCCGAGGCCTACATCGTGGCTTATCCCGGACCTTGGTCATTGGGAGCACCCCGAAAATAGTTGAACAACAACGGCCTGTGGCATGAGACGGTTGCCCGGGACCTACTTTCGGTTTCGTTTCTCCTTGGCCGCAAGGATTGGAGATAGCTGATCACGAGCCTGCTGGCTACTGCAACTCCCTGCTTGATCCCCACTGTGCCCTGTGTTTCAACACCTTGTGGAGTTTTCCTTCGAGGGAGCCATTTACACCAGATCTCGAAAGCCCCGGCGGGGCTGGCTATCCACTATGGCGGCTAAGTCTGAGGGTGACAAACGGTCTCTCAAGACTGCAACTCGTGGTCGCGGGACCCAAGCTTCCATTATGGACAGATTTGCTCGGAACAAGGGCTTGCCGAGTGGGACAGCAAAAACCTCGGAGGGCATGGGTAGTGGCACCCCGGAGTCGGAAGAACCGACTCTACGAGACATTATGGGAGCCATCGCCAGCATACAATTGTCGATGGGCCAACAATACGAGACCTTGTCGGCCAAGATCGACACAGTGGCTGTGGACGTGGGCCTGATCAGGGCAGATCGGGGGAAAACCAATGAGAGGGTGAAGTCGTTGGACATTAAGACTGCCAGTCTCACCTCGGATGTATCCGAGCTCCAGACCGAGGTCCGCACCCTTCGATCCTCTAGCGAACGGTTTGCTCGCCGCCTCGAGGATTTCGAAGGTCGTGCTAGGCGAAATAACATACGTATTATCGGAGTTCCGGAGACATCGGCAGATCAATCGCCGGACCTTCTTGTTGAGGACCTGATCGTTAATCATCTTGCCCCTAAAGGCTTGAGCAAGCTTTTTGCTGTGGAACGCGCCCATAGGATTCCGGGCGGCAGACAAGCACAGGGGACGGCCCCGCAGCCCATCATTGCGCGGCTCTTCAATTATAGAGACAGAGACGCCATCTTGCAGGCTTCGAGGACCAACGGCCCCACCAGGTTTGAGAATACCTCTGTTAACTTTTACCCTGACTTTACTCCCCTGGTGCAGAAGCAGAGACTGGCGTTCTCCGGGGTGAAACGTAGACTACGGGATTTGGGCATGAAGTATGCCATGCTTTTCCCCGCTCGACTGCGCATTGAACACAATGAGCGGGTGCTCTTCTTCGATATGCCTGAGGTGGCCAGTGACTGGTTGGACACTTTATCTACGCCTAGAGACAATGATGACCACACTGGTGGTGTTGAAGGTGGCCGACGGGAACAGGAGGAGTAGAGGCACCGGTGTATGCTCCATTGTACTGTGTTACAATATTTTGTTCATCTTCTTTGGGTCGATGACTTTTATAATTTGGACCCTGGGGCGTCGGGGGGTTCGGGACTTCTCCTCCTCCGGGGGTGTTTTTTTCCTTTTCATCTGTAGTTTAGTTCTTGGGGTAGGGCGACAGGCACACTGCTGAATGGGGTGGTTTCTTGGTTCCTCGCAGGGGTGCAGGCTGGGGGGTAGTTGTTCTGGGGCTTGGGGGGAGGGGGGTTGGGTTTTCCTTTTTTTGTTCATACTGCATTTGGGGCTATGTATTGTTGCTTTTTCTGTGTTTCCTTCGTGGGGTTTGGTGGACCTGATTTCTTACTTCCGGGATGGGGGGTAGGGGGTTACGGGTCTTGAGCTGGAATGTCAATGGCTTTGGGGACAAGATAAAGCGGGGTATTGTACTTCAATATGTGAAACGTCATTCTCCCGACATCATACTTCTGCAGGAAACGCACCTGGTTGGGAATACGTTTCATGCTATGAATCGGAGGGGCTACTGGTTGGTGGCGCACTCAGGGTTTACTTCGGGCTCCAGAGGAGCTGGTATTATGCTTCGTAGTTCCCTTCCCTTCGAGATAGACGACACGATTTTGGATGACAGGGGTCGATACGCTGCAATTGTTGGGAGGTGGAAGGGAAGAACTGTAATTGTCCTTTCGGTCTATGTCCCCCCTGGCCTGCAGGCTACCACGTTTGTTGACTTGGATAAATTGTTGCTGGGGCTTCCCGAAGGGCTTCTAGTGATGGGAGGAGACTTTAACTCTGTGATGGATGGTTCGCTGGATCGACACCCTCCCAGGACGCTCACACCATCCCAATCTGGTCTTAGTGGGTTGTTAGATACATTTGGTATGGTAGATTGTTGGCAGATGCTGCATCCGGGTCAGGCCCAATATACCTTTCACTCTGGGGCGCACGGGAGTCTGACTCGGCTTGACTATCTTCTTGTACCCGCTGCCAGGCCACAACGGTCCGAGGGGCCTGACACTTGCCCAGAGGCATTTCGGACCACTCACCGCTGTGGGTTCATATTGATCTCCATCTGAATGCTGGGGGCCGAATCGCTCTAATCAATCCCTGGGATCTCCGGACTCCAGAGACTAGAGCGGGGTTGGTTAAAGCCGTGGACCTTTACTTTGCGGAGAATGTGGGATCTGTTTCATCCTCAGTGTCCCTCTGGGAAGCTTTTAAACCTGTGATACGGGGCCAGGCGCTATCGCTTATCGCTGGCTCTAAGAGGCGACACAATGAGGAGGTTGAACTGCTGGAGGCCGAGGTGGTCACTCTAGAGAGAGAACTTGAAACTGGAGTTACGCAGGAGAAGTTGCATGTTCTGCAGTTAAAACAGTCTAACTATAAGGCCTTGGTCACGAATGCTGCGAAAGCCATGAGTCAGGAGCAAATGGGCCGTCTATATGATGTGGGCGATAAAGCCGGGAAGTTGATAGCGTGGTTGGACAAAAGGGAGAGATTGAGTCGTGTGGTGCCTGTGATTGAGCGTGAGGATGGGGTACGTGTGACGGATCCACTGGAGATAGTGGAGGAGTTCGCCCCCACTTTCGAAAGGTGTATGCACCGGTCTCGGACCGGCCTGAGGAGGATTCCCGTCTTTTGCTTCGAGATATTGCCCTGCCTTGTCTGTCTGAATCTGATAGGGAGCGAATGGAGGCGGATTTTTCTACGGATGAGGTAGCGCTCGCTATTCGCTCCATTCGCTCGGGTAAAGCTACGGGACCAAACGGCCTGCCCATCGAGCTGTACAAGTTGTGCCCAGACAAAATGGTGTTGTATCTTCGCGCGATGTTTTTGGAGTCGAGAGAGAGTGGTCGGCTTCCCCGAGATCAACGACTCACCTCCATTGTGATGATTCCCAAGGAGGGTAAACCACGTGAGTTCTGTACCTCGTACAGGCCTATTTCTCTCCTAAATGTCGAACCCAAGGTTTTGGCGAAGGTGTTGGCCAACCGATTGATAACCGTGATAAGTGATCTGGTGCATCCGGACCAATCCGGTTTTATTCCTGCCCGTAACACTGCGCTGAATCTACGTCGCCTTCATGGCGTGCTGGCGAGGGCGGATACACTGCGTGAGCCGGCCATTTTGGTCTCGTTAGATGCCACTATGGCGCTTGACACTGTGGAATGGCCGTACTTATGGGCGGCTTTGGCTAAGTTCGGCTTTGGGCTGGTGTTCATTGGTTGGGTCAGTTTGCTATATGAGGAACCCTTGGCCCAGGTGGTCGTTAACGGTAGAGTGTCGGCTCCCTTCACTTTGGGTCGAGGTACGCGGCAGGGATGTCCCCTTTTCCCGTTGCTTTTTGCGCTGGCTCTGGAGCCTTTGGCAGCCTGGTTGAGATGGGAGCCTTCCCTTAAGGGCATCAGGTGGGCCCCAGGTTTTGAAGATCGCATCTCGCTCTATGCGGATGATATTCTTCTTTACCTTACTTCCCCGCGGAAATCCTTGGGAGTACTATTTGATGTTCTTAGCTCCTTTGGCAGGAACTCGGGACTAGCCATTAATTGGACCAAGTCCTGTGTTTACTCGCTTACGGATGATGTCCCGCTAGTACCACGTAATTTTCCGATACAGATCTTGTCCACAGGATTTAAGTATTTAGGCATTCACATTTCACGTGACCCGACGACTAGATACCGGCTCAATTTGCTTCCCCCGCTCGCTCGGCTACGTGCAGATGTAAAGGCTTGGAACAGGCTGCCTCTGTTCCTGGTGGGTAGGGCGGCCTTATTCAAGATGATGTCTCTTCCCAGGTTTCTGTATGCTCTCCAGAACACTTTAGACCTAGTGCCCTTCAGCTACTTCCGTGAGATAGAAAGCTTGCAAAGGAAATTGGTGTGGGCCGGCCGTCCCCGGATTGCCTTGGCCAAGCTTATGCTACCATGGTACGATGGCGGAATTGCGTTACCGGATATCCGACGTTATTACTGGGCCTCACAACTGAGCCCGGCTAACCATGCTATGTACGGTCCGGCTGCTAATCCGGCCTTTGCCATGGATAAATGGTTGCTTCCGGGCGGAGACTACAATAGGGCACTTTACTCGAAGCGGTCTGATGTGGACCTGTCCGGGCCTACAAACGTCGCGGTAAGGGTTTGGTACAACGCCACCGCTGCCACTGGTTGGTCGGATACCCTCACTCGGGCGACTCCGCTCTATGCGTCTGAAAAGTTGGGTGAATTGTGGACGACTAAGGGGTTCGATAAATGGGACCTTATTGGAATTAGTGTGGTTGGTGATCTATTGCGGAAGGACGAGATTAAATCTTTTGAGGAGCTGCAACGGGAATTTCAACTCGGCCCTCGCGAACACTGCAAGTTCAGCACGCCCTTTCTTCTGTGATGGTGCCTGGGACATCCGTCCTGGACTCCTCGCCCCTTGAGGATAGAGTACTAGATGGGCATATCCCAGACAGTACGATTTCGCTAATATATAAGAAATTAATAAACCATCGGGTAAACCTTCTTGTACAGCTTCGTACGTCTTGGACCGGCGATGGAGTGGAGCTTGACGATGAGGACTGGCAGGCGGCGATATCCTCTCCAAAGGAGGTGGCGATCTCGGCTCGTCTGAGACTGGTGCAATTAAAAATCTTACACCGAGTGTATATGACGGGTCCTCGATTGTTGCGGATGGGGTTTGTTTCAGATGCTTTGTGTAAACGTGGCTGTGGTATGGCGGGTACATTCCTCCATATCATATGGGAATGTCCTGCGGTTGCATCATTCTGGACTCATGTGCATGGTGTTATGTCTGAGGTGACAGGTGTTTCGCTTCTGCCTGAGGCCCGGAGATGTCTGCTGAATGTATGGGAGCCCAACGACTATAATGTTGCCCAAACGCAGTGGGCCACCTTGGGCAATATGATTGCTAAACGTGGCATTGCGCAATTGTGGGGGTCGGCAAAGCCACCGAGTCTGTCTGCCTGGTCTAGGAACATGGATTGGTGCATGTTCCGTGAAAAAACAGTATATATCGCCAGGGGAAGGCCCAAAAAGTGGGGTAAAATATGGGGTCAGTGGAATCAATACCGGGGTGAGATCTGCACCCCTCCCATTGAGCCGCCACCGGAACGTCTCCAGTCCCCTTAGCACGACATTCCCTCTTTTCCAGGTTCTATTTGCGTATTGTTGCCTATAAGTATGGGCGGAAAATCCGTTCCGCTCGCGGATTTTGCGGATTTTCGGTAAATTCGCAATCCGCGAGATTCGCGAATTTCCCGCAAAATCCGCAAATCCGCGAGCAGCGGATTTTATGGCTTGCTCGCACAGTTCGCGTGAGTTCGCGGCTTCCCAGTTCAACTTCGCGCCCCGCGAATAAGCGCTAAATTGCAGAAATACGATCTTAGCAAAACTGAAACTACTTACCAGGTTCAAAAGTTCAAGCTCATCATTAGTAGCCATTTCCTGTAGTGCTTCCTGAGGGGCCCCTCAGAGTACAGTTGCCTACTTGCAACTATTATGTGACCCTGCTCTGACCCTCAGAATAGTTACACATATGCCACAAAGGTCCTGAATTACAGCTAAGGGAGACAAGCAGGAGCCAGGCTGGAAGTTCAAATCCATTAATCAGCCCCTAATGCATTATTGTCAGTTGGGGCAGGGCAGGTGTTGTAACTAATTTTGCAACAATGAAAGCACTTAGCAAGTGCAAAAGATCACTAATCAGGAAGCACTAAGGAAGCAGGTGCCAGCTAAAAAAATATTCTGTGACACATTAATCAGCCCCAAATTAATTCAGGTCACTTGAGGCAGGGAAGGTGTGCTTTGCTTTGCCACAATAATGTACACTGGACAACCCGAGGGTGCTGTGATGAAACAGAGGGTGGCATGGGTGGGCCAGAGGGTGGCATGAGTAGTCAGAGAGTGGCAGTGGTGACAGAGAGTGGCAGTGATGAAGAAGAGTGTCCCAAACAGGCTGGACACGTAGAAACAACAAGTTCGCAAAACTTGCGACCCAACAGGTAAGTTCGCGTTTGCGAAATTGTACAAAACCCTCGCGAACTGGCAGAAACCCGTGCGAACACACAAAAAAAAAAATCTGCAAATTCGCGAGAATTAGCGGATTTTGCGGATTGCGAGTTCGCAAATCCGCAAAATTCGCGAACGCGAGATTCGCAAAATTCGCCCATGCTTAGTTGCCTACTACCTGTTCCCTCTTTCACTCTATTCCGGACATCCAGTTTGTTGACAATATATCATTGCAGACACGGTACCCCTCTCCAGAAGGATTCACCAAGATAGTTCCCTTTCTATTTTGAGCCCTTGCAGTAGTTTTCTTATGTTTGTTGGTTGGGGGGTTGTTTTCCAAAAAAGATAAAACCAAAACCTTCTCTTCTCCTTTACATGTACATATGGCTAGACATGGGTTTCTACTTGCCGCCGGGCCCTGTGGGTTGTCGGCTGAAGGGCTGTGTACCTTTTATCCTGTATTGTACTGGGACAGATGCCAGCCGACCCGCAGTGGCTGTATGTTTGCTTTTGTATCTTCATGTCTTTTTCAATAAAGGTTTAAAAAAAAACATGTTTTTTGCTGCCTTTGATAAACCACCCACGTTGTGAGCACATTTACTGTACATTTATGCCTATACTGTTATCCGAGGCAGTGCACCCATCACATGCTACTAATCTTACCCAGCATGTAAAGGAATGAACCTGCTTCTTAATGCGTGCTAGTCCATGCTGTCTCTGATATCCTACCCATGCTTGGGGGCTTCTAAATCCTAACATTGGTTACCTCCAGAAACAACATCCGAGTATCATATCAAGTTCAGGACTCTAGTGCTGGGTCAATATCCTGACGCATCATCGTCATGGAAAGATATGGCCCTAACGCATACTGCATCAAATTTTTGATGAACATCTCCAAACAGGCTTAAAAAAACTTCAAACATCTCCTCAAAGATCATCCAGAGACAATAATAATATAGACATCTACTGCAGTTCCTCACATGGAGGCCATAAAACTGACTTTACCTTCTACACTAAGAAACCTGCCAAATGGAGAGTGAACTTCCCAAAACACCTTCATGTGATAACTACCACCAACGTCCCTCACAGACCTAACTCTCTATATCCCCATCACAGAAATTAAGTGGTGAACTGTGCATTAGCATCAGAAATGGGAACACCCTAATACAAGCCTCAGAACAAAACCTATCCATCTTTGATCCCTACTTCCCTTCTGTCTGCGCCTCCATGCTAGCCGCTCCCACAACCACCCACACCCCCTCCCAGAGAACCCACCCCAGCACCGCCTCCTATTCTGACTCAACCCTCCCATGCACCACCTCCTCCCTGTCCCTTCCTATTGCCCTCGCATCCCGGGAAGCTTTGAAGCTTTGGCTACGGCTCCAGAATTACTTTCCACCTCTCCATAGCACACTCACTCTGACTAGCTTGTTTCCACAACACAACAAACTGGAGTCTACCTTAGCCTATACCCAAGACTCAGAGGAGTTCCAGCTTGTGTTCCTCCCCAATACAGACCCAACCGATCCCTATAATAGCCAGTCTAGAACACAAAATCAACACTATTTTGGAAGACACTTTGTCTCTTCGTATGGACACAAAGATTAGCCACAACCTCACGCATCTATGGTAAACACCAATCCTGCTACAAACTATCAATCTGACCCCACATCCCCCACCCCTAGCCAAACTATCTCCTACATTCATCACCACCTCAAATCTAGACGTACTTTGACTGGAATGTTGCAGCAGGAAGCTGAAATGCTGAGCAACACCTATGAGAAAGCGCCCAGCCAACCCTGTCACCACAAGATCCCGGTCATCCTTGGCATAAATAGGACCTTGAATACCACTCACCCTCCCAGGCCACCCGTCCAACTAACTACCATTCAACCCAGTCAGCCTGATCCAAGATCACTACTTACGCTTTGCTGTATGCTGCTAAACTGTCGATCAGCAATCAAGCATGCGACTGAAATATCTGAAACTATCTTTCGATACAATATTGACATCTGCTTTCTAATTGAAACCTGGCTAAATGGCCAATTATCCCCTTACATTGACCTCCTCACCCCACCAGTATAATTCGCAGCACCTGCAAAGATCCCACTACTCTATCCTACCATCCAATTGGACTGATCACCATCTAATTTTTATTGATCTCATTACCATGCATCCAAAGGCCCACCCCCAATCTAGCATTGAGTTCTCCAGGCAGAGTTAGAAGGATTACTCAGTTCCCAAATCCAACCTCCACCCAACTTCTCCTCCACTGATTACCTTACCGACCACTACAATGTAAAGGTTTAATAGTGACCTTAACAATGAGAGGCGAAAACTCTGACTGGCAGAAATAAATACAAAAACCTAATTTTCAGAGAAAAAGCCTCCTTTTTCTGAGATCAACCCCTTGCAGTTAAAAATAATGCAACCTGAACTTAATTCAACCACATCCCTGAAGAAGAAGTCCTTAAATTATTTGCTAGTATGAAACATACATCACACATCGCTGACCCCCTCCCGGTGACACTTGTTAAATATTTCAATCACATCCTCTCTCCTTTATGGACCAAAATCATTAACTCCTGCCTATCGAGTGGCTCCTTGTCGCCCCCCTCAAACTCGGTCAAGTGATCCTCTCATCAAGAAAACAGTCATTGACCAGAATGATCTTAATAACTACAGACCTATAATCAACCCTGCTCTGCTTGCCAAAACCTCTGAAAAATGTGTACTTGCACAACTCAAAAACCACATTGAAAAATACATCTTGCACCACAACTTCCAATCTGGGTTTAAGAAAGGCTGCAGTACAGAGACTGCAATATTGATCATCATAGATAACATAAACAGATCTCTGGATGATAGCCAGGCATGTCTCTTAGTCCTATTTAGACTTCTTGGCTGTCTTTGATACTCTCAATCATGACATCCTCCTAAACACCCTTTTGCAGTGTGCAGGCATCAATGGAAAGTCCTACTTTCCTGAACCAAGGCTCACAAGGAGTCCCTCAAGGGTCAATTGTGTCTTCAGCCCTATTCAACCTCTATATAGAACCCATTGCAATGATCCTGAAACAAGCCAGCATTGCCCATCATGTTTCTGCAGATGACACCCAACTCTACACGAGAATCTCATCAGTCAAAGACATCCAGGGCCTCATTTACGAAAAGTGACGGATTGCTGTGTGAAAACAGAGATGCGCCACTTTTCTTTGTGGCCTCCTTGCGACATGCTGGATGCATCATATGTACAGTATGAGGCATCATGTCGCAAGGAGTGACAGATACGTCAGTATTTTGAGATGTATCTGTAGGTGCAAAAATGACACATTGCTAGAGTGTGTCACAAAGGTGATGCAACTCTAGCAATGGCTCATTTCACATGGGTAAGTCCCATTTCAAATATGCCTGTGTCAGTCTTATGCCTGTTGTGAGGCAGGCGTAAGATATTGACGCATTTGATCCTAGATGTGGTGCATTGAAATCTCATGGATTTCACTGCATCACTTCTACGAGGCTTACTTGCATTGGAACGCCCACCCTGCATAAATTACACCTGGCGCAGGTATAATGTGGCACAGGAGTTTACAAAGTGACACATCTACCTAGATGCGTCACTTTGTAAACATGGTTCCTTTTTTTACGCCACTGGTGAGCCACGAAAAGTGACGAACCAGCAGCGCAAAAGTGACGCAAGGGCTCATAAATAAGCCCCATCCAGCACTTAAATAGCACTCTCAACACAGTACATTCTCGGCTAACCAGCAACCATCTTAAGTTCAACCCCAACAAAATTGAACTACTTTTCATGCAACCCAAAGATAAATCCTTTCCCAAGATCTCTGGGTAGATCATCTCACTGCATTAATCTGCGCACGACCCATCTCCAACACTGTTAAATCCCTGAGGTTTACACTTGATAGACACCTTAACATGAAAGAGCATATTAATGCTTCTGCTAAAAGTGCCATACACAACTGAAACACCTTAAAACACTTCAAGCCCTTCATTTCCTTTGTAGACCTAAAGGCTGTGGTTCTATCCCAAGTCCGCCCTAAGCTAGACTACAGTAATGCAATGATTATGGTCACCCCAAAAACATACCTAGCCCCTTTCAAAGCCACACCTCACGTAGCAGGTAGGATACTGTTGGAGGAGTCACTCTGACCACATCACTCCCACCCTCAATAAACTCAACTGGCTATCAATCGAGGCAAGATTCATACTCAAAACTGCTTGCATAGCTCTCTGCTTGGAAAAAGCAGATATCTCATAAGTAAATGGGCAAAAGAGACCTCTTAGAAGATAAAACAGTCTGCTCTTTATTCTGCCAACATTTAAAAAAGAAACCCTCCCAAAACCATCTGACTGGTCTGTTTTCCCTCACCCCACACCCTCTAAATAAAATGAGCTTCATTACCTTGGGGAAAACTGTGCCTCTACACTCCATGCCACTGTCTTCGTAAATTTCCTTCATGTATTGTTATCATGTTATTTTATTTCCTCCACAGATGTCTTGTGCATTTGCTGCTGTGCTAACTCTGTTAGGTGCTATATATATTTATACTGTATCTACCTCAAAACTGTATCATCAACATATCCTAAAGACTTTGTATGCTTTGTTTACATGCTGTCACTATGCATATATATTTAATCTGAATGTAATTCATGTAATTACTGCTCTGCCAACTCTGTGAAGTGCTTTGATACCTTCTGCTCAAGAAAGCGC
Source organism: Lissotriton vulgaris (assembly GCF_964263255.1). NCBI lineage: Eukaryota > Metazoa > Chordata > Amphibia > Caudata > Salamandridae > Lissotriton > Lissotriton vulgaris. The sequence continues at coordinate 983,017,469 of NC_141687.1, forward strand.
TCTAAAACGTATTTATTTAATTTAATGGTTTTATAAAGCGCGTAGTAACTCGAAGAGCATCCCAGCGCTGACCTGCTTCTCAAACTCGATAAATAAAATAAATAGATACATTTATCCCAACTTGTCACAGCCCAAGTGCCAGTGGTTATGTATTAATCCCCTCCCCTGTTAGGTATGAGGAGATGGGGTCCGCTTTGCCAGTAATACAGAGAGCTAAGTCTAGTAAAGTCTGCATTGCCTATTCAGGGGATAGACAACTTATGGTTTCAGACGGATGCCCATGGGCAAACCACTGTATCGTTGTGCCCAGGGAGACCATTGTACAATGCCGCATGACAAATTAAATTGGGGATGGAGTTGCTGCATGAGATTTGGCGGCATCTGAGCTTCTTCATTTCTTCCAGCCAGTATACAATGCACTCAGAAGAATCAAAGAAATTAGATTCTTCATTGTGGATTACCTTCTGTGGAGCAGGGAAAATCAACATATATATCAGCTACATGATTTGAGCTTTTTTTTAACTTCAGAGAATGATCTCTGTTGTTGCTGAACCTTGATAGAATAATCCCTGAATATAATGACGTTGCTCGCTCCGAAGGACAGAATGCCCTTCTTCCTGACCACCTGGAGGACAGCATCCCAATCTCTATAATTGAGGAGGTTGATTTTGAGGGTTCAAGGGTAGGGTGCCTGCCAGCAAAGACTGGTATGCTTTCTCTACAACAAAGCACTGGGCTAGGCTATTTCTTTTATGGCATGAAGAATGGAGGAGATACTCCCTCTTTGCCACAAAGAGCCATAGCTGAGTCTGCTGATTTGGAAAGAATGGCTCAACGTGTCCTTTCACTCAGTAATACTAGAATAAGAAAGCAGTGCAGGGCCCACCAGTGACTTAGGGCCTGATGTCGGATAGGGTTACTCCATCACAAACAATATGGATATCCTTTCTGCTGAATTACAATTCCATTATATCCTATGGAACTTGTAATAAGGCAGAATGGATATCCCTCAGTATCCCATCCACCAAACTCGTAATCAGGCTCTAAACCTTCTGTGAGGCAGGTGTCCACAAGAGTGGCAGATGTTAGAATCCAAACAGTAACTTAAAGCTGTAGGTTATGGAACCCTCAGAGCATTAGACACCCCTTGAGTAGTGCACAACTCTAGATGACCTGGGAAGGCCTAGTTTAGTTCAAAGTTAGGGTGGCTTCAGGGTACCTTGGGCTCCTTTGTCCCAAAGCTGCTGAGGTCTAGGGATAGACACTGCAGGGCATTTCAATTCAGTCATGTGGTCCCATCGAGGAGGCCAGCATGATTGAGGTGGCTCCTAGCCATCCACAGCATTAATATCAGCCTCAATGCAGGGTTTCTTTTGGGCTAGGCAGCCTGTTGTCTGGGAGCAGTATCAGGTTTCCATTCCTGGAGGTCCGTTTCCCAACTTCCTTACCTCCCACAGCTTCTTTGGCCTCCAAGCGAGATCCAATTCAAGACCTCTGGGAACTCCTGTTACTAGCATAAGTCATGATGGGAGGGGGAGGCAGGGGTTCTGTGTCTCCAGGGTGCCCTTCACCAAGCCTCACATGGCTCAATGCTGCTGGGCTATTACCATTTGGACTGGTCACTAGGTGCTCAGCACAGATGTTACATGCCTCCAACCTCTGGCCCACCCTCAGAGGGGGGTGTTACCTCCCCTTCACAGTAAGTCACTCAGTGTGCTGGCACAAAAGACGAGCTTCAAAGGAGAAGCTGCCTTTGGTGGGTAAATGGTGAACACACTCCTGTAGGGCTGCCCCTTTGTTCAGGCAGACAGTCTGGCGGCAGGAACTGAGAGGCGAGACCAGAGGCCATACTAGTTTTAGGGTGGGCGTGTAGCCCATAGGGACCAACAGCTCTATGTGGAAAAAACAAGCTCCTAACATCCAAGGAGGAGTTCTGACATCTTGAGAGTGGGCCGAATAGTGAACTCCTGGATTTCTAGATGCCACACATTGCTGGAGGTCGTCACAAGACGGAAGCGATCCAGGTAGCCCTTTGGCTAGTGACTGCATCATCCCCCAGGGTACTTTCTGGGCATAGATATGGCACCCCTTGGCACCTTGAAACTCAGGTCACAACAGAACTGAAGGAAGGACCGAAGAAGGACTGTCACTGGACCTGGCAAGAGAAGCTACACTGACTGCTGGACTGCACCTGCTGCACATTGAGCTAGCAAAGACAGGACTGTGCCTGAAGCTCCTGGTTGGGGAAAAGTGCTTCCGAACCCCAGGCCAAAGAAGTGACTGCAAGGGTCAGTCAGCTGAACCCCTGGTACCAGAACCACGTCCATCAAAGCTGAAGTAACCCCTTCCGGCAAGTCTAGTCACATTTTCTGAACTGCCGTTGACCACCAACGGGCTTTCCAAGAGACTAAACCTCAAAGGCCGAAGTTGCACCCAAATCTGCTAGACCGGGAAGAGTCATTAAAGTCCAGATTAGCCATCAAAAATGGACACCAGCCTTCGCCAAAGCAACCTACTGGGCCCACTGTGTCTGGAGATCGGTAGCCCAGATGCCACTGGACTTCTTCTGGCTTAAAGAGGACTTAGAGGGACTCTGGCCAACCTCACCTATGGACTGAGGAATAACCCCAGGAAGGGCCCCATCAATCGCACAGCACCCAGAGCATCCTTGGTCATCCTCAGCCTCCTGCATCCCCAGCATCAGGACCACTCTATTGCAGTCTATAGCTGTCTTTATGTACAGTGTGGAACCAGACTTGAGACCGCTTTGGTGGCCCCTTGACCTTCTTCAATTCAAAATTGGTCGCCCAACTCAGGCTGGAGTACTCAAACACAACTCTTTCAAACTTTTCAAAAGTTCTTAAAAGTTACCAATGCTTGTTTGCACTTTGCACTAAAAAGCAGAGATGTATATGTTACTTAAAAATTTACATCTCTGGAACCCTCTGGTGGATTTGTCTCCTCTTGTTGTCTAAAAATGAATGAAAATATATTTATTGTTATCAATTGGTATCGGATTTCTTTCGAGTTGCAGATTTCTTGTTTCACTGTTTGGTGCTTCTAAATGCTTTACACTAGTTACTTAGTTTAAGCCTTGCTGTCTGAAGCCACAGCTACCTAGGGTTGAGCTAGAGTTTTCACAAAGGAGCCTGACTGTACAACAACCATACCATAAAAAACCCTCAATCCTCACAACCCCTCACTGGTGTAACTGCTGGAAGGCTAATACAAATTTGCCTCCAGGAGCTTCAGGTAGTGAAATGCTATCTTTCTAAAAGTGAATTGGGCTCTAATTATGAAACATAGTTGCTTAATTATTTTTCTAGCTGGGCTCTAACTGGAGATAGCAAATGAATATGTAGTATTGCTTCCCAGTGTTTCTCTTAAATTTTGAAATTGTAGGGAGTGACCCCTTGAGTAAGGATGTTTCGGCCCACCTGGGGACTAATTCGGCATGTTTTTTTTCTGCCAATATGCCCGCAGGGGAGGGAGGGGGGGCTTAAATCCTCTAAATGTAAGGCATTATATTTTTTTATTCCACCCCAAGAGTAGATAAGACGTTTTTAGACCCACTAGACACTAGTGATTCAGTTTTGAAGGGTGGTATTCCCTAGGGACCATATTTTCTTTTATTCTGCCCTGACCCGAAAACAGATTGGGTGTTTTTAGGCCGATCTGTCCTCTTGGGGGGTGATGGAAGTCCACTATCTACCAGGGATTTTGTATGTGAGCGTATCCTTAGGTAAGGGTCACCCTCCTCGGGCCATATTTTTTTTTCATTCCACCCTCCCTCTTGAGGGCAGATTTATTTAGGTTTTTGGTGGTTTTGGCCCCATGATGGCTGGTAACAATTGAGTCACCTGGGAATAAGGTTATGTATGTGGTGGGTATCTTCCTGTGGGGTTAGGTTTGCTTCCATCTGGTGGTGTCTTTTTTGCTTTTGTCACACCTTCTTTCGGGGCAATATCAATGTCTTTTGGTTGATATTTTCTAATCATTTTTATTTGTGTTTTAATTCTCTTTTTTTATGTAGAGACTATTGTTTCCTTTATCTTGGTGATTAATCCTGTGTGAGGGTGCAGCTTTGGCAGATCTGTAGTTTGTGGAGTTGTGGTTGGTAAGCAACTCATTTTGTAACCTTTTCAACTAATGTGTATCCTTGCCCTGAGTGTCCTTCTAGCCCTGGGCTATGTGCGCCTGCATGTTTTAAATTGTATCATGCATGACTCAAGTATTGGAAACCACCATGAGTGTAAAAGTAAACTGACTGGTTTGTATAATTTTATATGTATTGTCATCTTCACGGTTGGTGGTTGTTTGATGTATTTAGTAAGACCTGTCGTGTTTGTAGTCATAGTTAGTTTTTCATCTCCTTCAAATTGGTTTATTAAAAAAATTTGATGGCGGTGTGTGTAGACTGGCCCTTGGCTTGTGGAGTGTGGGGACTGGCACTTGTCTGGCTGGAATGTGTGGACTGGCACTTGGCTGGTTGTGTGTGTGGAGTGGCGCTTGTCTTGTGGTATGTATGGACTGGCACTTGACTGGCAGTGTGTATAGACTGGCACTTGGCTGGTGATGTGTGTGGACCGGCACTTGGCTGACATTGTGCGTAGACTGGTGTTTGGTTTGGGGGGCGCATGGGCAGGCGCTTCGCTGGCAGTATGTGTGGACTGGCATTTGCTTGCAAGTGTGTTGTGACCAGCAACAAGCCACTACAAACTCACACTGCTACTGAAATGCCAGCCCCCGTATTCCACCAGCTTCCCACTGACTGTTCTGTTGGAACTGGCATCTGGCTGGTGGTGTGCGCTGGCAGTGTGAGTGTTAGGCCTCCAGCTGGCAGTACGAGTGAGCTTGTATTTGGTAGGTGGTGTATGTGTAGTGACTTGCTGTTGGTCACTGCACACACATTGCCAGCCAAACAGCAGCCACCTCACTTTGTCAGCTGCCATGTGGTGTGATTGCTGTGGCGTATTTAAGTGATGGGCACTTGAATGGTGCTGTTTGTTGATGTGAGTGTTTTAATGTGCTGGGCCCGTGGCGGGCGTGTAAATGATTTGTTTGTTTCACACATGAAAGGTGTGTGAATGGCCTGTAAAGCGGTTGGGGCCTTGATGTGATTTGTGAATTATTCATTTGGCATTCTGAACTTCAATTATTAACAGTGAATTTCATTTTTGTGAAATATTTTCTTGATAAAATTGACATTTTGAACTTTTCACTCACCCTTGTGCCTAATCCAACCAGTATGTGTGAGTACTTGAGGAGTAGATGGTTGTGCAGTAATATTTGCCTTCTCTGTCTTTCTCTGCCAGGGTGTACATTGTCTCTAGGGAAAATCTACCAACTCTAGATATTTTCATAAATTAGACACCAGACGAATGCTAGGGTGGCTCGCATGGATCCCTCAATGGACTGGAACATGCTGGGAGCCTCTAACTTCCTTCCACCCAGAGTCTCCACATATCTCCTGATAAAAATAGTACCTCCCCTGTATAAATGGGCCTGGCACCTGCCAATGCGCGGGGTCCAAGACGCAATGTGTCAAAATCAACAAAAGGGATAGCTGCAGGTTTTGGGCCTGAGTTCTGTGGCCACAAAGGAAACATACTAAACTCATGCATTTCAGAATACTAGACACCCAGGGGAGTACAGGGTGGTGTGCCTTTTGTGGCTCCCACAGAGTTTCTGTTCCTCAATGCCCTGCAAACCTCAAAATATGACTAAAATACCACATTTTCCTTGCATTTCTGTGAAGTACTCTTTCAGAATCAGAATGAATCCACAAAAGTCCTACCACCTAGCATTTCCATATTTGTTTCAATAAAAATATTGCCCCATTTGTGTGGCTGGGCCTAGTGCTTGTGACAGGAACGGATCAATGAGAGTCCTCGCAAAGGGATACTCATTGACATTGGTTTGATCTGTTACTGTCACAGGCACTAGGTCCAGTCATTCAAGTGGGGCAGCATTTTTTGGGGGATAAGCGGGAGAATGCTGGTTGAAAGGAATTTGGGGATTTCTGCTGATTTCAGAAGTTTATATCACAGAAATGCAAGGAAAATGGGCAAAATGTGCCAAAGTTTGAGGTTAGCAAGTGATTCTGGGCAAATAAACCTAGATTACCGCAGGTGTTGGACCTGGCCCTTTTTGCATGGTTTTCCCGAAACATTTTGCCTTCTTCCTCCTATTTTTCAGGCCCTCTTTTTGTTGGTTTTGGGACTCCGGGCACTTTACCACTGCTCATGAGTGCTAAAGTGCATGTGCTCTCTCCTTTAAACATGGTATGATTGATCTACACCTGTTTGGCATATTTAATTTACATGTAAGTCCCTCGTTAAGTGGTATCCCTATAACCAGGGTGTGTAAATTAAATGTTACTAGTGGGTCTGCAGTGCTGATTGCTCTACCCACATAAGTAGTCTTTCAAACCTATCTCAGGCCTGCCACTGCATGGCCTGCATGTGCAGGTTACTGCCACTTAAACTTTGCATTTAAAAGTACTTGCCAAACTTTAAACTCCCCTTTTACTACATATAGGTCACCCCAAGGTAGGCTCTATAATGCCCTATGGGCAGTGTGCCCTAGTAATACGTAGAAACAACAGTTGATGGACAGAATGCAGAACAATTGCATACATTCACCCCAGTACAGAGATCTGGGCCTAAATCCATTATTTTTTTGCACTCCACACCACCCCAGTTCAGACATGGCCATATGCAAATCAGCCTTGACCCTGTGCCTCATGGTACCAGTCCAGCCCGAACTGCCAAGCCATGTCTTCTCCGAACTGGAATCAAGCATCCTAGGACCAGTTTCTGGCTATCAGCCATCATCAGCCAGGATAGTTTGACTCCAGTGGTGTGGTGAGCTCGGGACTCACGTCTGAGCATACCCGTCCCACTCGGGGTGACAAATGCAAAAACAACAGTTGAGGGACAGAATGCAGAACAATGTCATACTTTCACCCTAGTACAGAGATCTGGGCCTAAATCCATCGTTTTTTTGCACTCCACACCACCCCAGTTCAGACATGGCCATATGCAAACCAGCCGTGACCCTGTGCCTCATGGGAACAGTCCAGCCCGAACTTTTAAACCAAGTCTTTCCCGAACCGGAATCAAGGATCCTAGGACCGGTTTCTGGCTATAAGTCATCATCAGCCAGTATAGATTGACTCTAGTGGTGTGGAGAGCACAGGACTCATGTCTGAGCATACCCGTCCCACTTGGGGTGACAAATGCAAAAATAACAGTTGATGGCCAGAATGCAGAACAATGTCATACATTCACCCCAGTACAGAGATCTGGGCCTAAATCCATCATTTTTTTGCACTCCACACCACCCCATTTCAGACATGGCCATATGCAAATCAGCCTTGATCCTGTGCCTCATGGGAACACTCCAGCCCGAACTGCCAAGCCATGTCTTCTCCCAACCGGAATCAAACATCCTAGGATAGGTTTCTGGCTATCAGCCGTCATCAGCCAGGATAGCTTGGCTCCAGTGATGTGGAGAGCACGAGACTCACGTCTGAGCATTCCCGTCCCACTCGGGTGACAAATGCAAAATCAACAGTTGTTGGACAGAACGCAGAACAATGGTACAAAAGGGGGTGGTGATGGACGGAGCATCTGAATCAATCAAACACTCACACCCAGTCAAAAGATCTGGGTTTCATCCATCACCGTTCTTTATCCCACTCTGGCACCCCAGTTCAGACATGGCTATATGCATATTAGTCTGACCCTGTGCCTCTTGGGAACAGTCCAGCCCGAACTGCCAAGCCATGTCTTCCCTGGACCGGAAACAAGCTTCCGAGGACCGGTTTCTGGCATTCCAGCCGTCTTCAGCCCAGCTTGCTTGAATCCAGTGGCAAAGTGAGCAAGGGACTCACGTCTGAGCATACCATGCCACACTTATGGCGGCCAAAAGCGGTACAAAAGGGGGTGGTGATGGACGGAGCATCTGAATCAATCAAACACTCACACCGAGTCAAAACATCTGGGTTTAATCTATCACCGTTCTTTAGCCCACTCTGCCCCCCCAGTTCAGACATGGCTATATGCAAATCAGTCTGACCCTGTACCTCATGGGAACAGTCCAGCCCAAACTGCCAAGCCATGTCTACCCTGGACCGGAAACAAGCTTCCGAGGACCGGTTTCTGGTATTCCAGCTGTCTTCAGCCCGGCTTGCTTGAATCCAGTGGCAAAGTGAGCAAGGGACTCACGTCTGAGCATACCCTGCCACACTTATGGCGGCCAAAAGCGGTACAAAAGGGGGTGGTGATGGACGGTGCATCTGAATCAATCAAACACTCACACCCAGTCAAAAGATCTGGGTTTAATCCATCACCGTTCTTTAGCCCACTCTGCCACCCCAGTTCAGACATGACTATATGCAAATCAGTCTGACCCTGTGCCTCATGGGAACAGTCCAGCCCGAACTGCCACGCCATGTCTTCCCTGGACCGGAAACAAGCTTCCGAGGACCGATTTCTGGCATTCCAGCCGTCTTCAGCCCGGCTTGCTTGAATCCAGTGGCAAAGTGAGCAAGGGACTCACGTCTTAGCATACCCTGCCACACTTATGGTGGCCAAAAGCGGTACAAAAGGGGGCGGTGATGGACGGAGCATCTAAATCAATCAAACACTCACACCCAGTCAAAAGATCTGGGTTTAATCCATCACCATTCTTTAGCCCACTCTGCCACCCCAGTTCAGACATGGCTATATGCAAATCAGTCTGACCCTGTGCCTCATGGGAACAGTCTAGCCCGAACTGCCAAGCCCTGTCTTCCCTGGACCGGAAACAATCTTCCGAGGACCGGTTTCTGGCATTCCAGCCGTCTTCAGCCCGGCTTGCTTGAATCCAGTGGCAAAGTGAGCAAGGGACTCACGTCTGAGCATACCCTGCCACACTTATGGCGGCCAAAAGCGGTACAAAAGGGGGTGGTGATGGACGGTGCATCTGAATCAATCAAACACTCACACCCAGTCAAAAGATCTGGGTTTAATCCATCACCGTTCTTTAGCCCACTCTGCCACCCCAGTTCAGACATGACTATATGCAAATCAGTCTGACCCTGTGCCTCATGGGAACAGTCCAGCCCGAACTGCCACGCCATGTCTTCCCTGGACCGGAAACAAGCTTCCGAGGACCGATTTCTGGCATTCCAGCCGTCTTCAGCCCGGCTTGCTTGAATCCAGTGGCAAAGTGAGCAAGGGACTCACGTCTTAGCATACCCTGCCACACTTATGGTGGCCAAAAGCGGTACAAAAGGGGGTGGTGATGGACGGAGCATCTAAATCAATCAAACACTCACACCCAGTCAAAAGATCTGGGTTTAATCCATCACCATTCTTTAGCCCACTCTGCCACCCCAGTTCAGACATGGCTATATGCAAATCAGTCTGACCCTGTGCCTCATGGGAACAGTCTAGCCCGAACTGCCAAGCCCTGTCTTCCCTGGACCGGAAACAATCTTCCGAGGACCGGTTTCTGGCATTCCAGCCGTCTTCAGCCCAGCTTGCTTGAATCCAGTGGCAAAGTGAGCAAGGGACTCACGTCTGAGCATACCCTGCCACACTTATGGCGGGCAAAAGCGGTACAAAAGGGGGTGGTGATGGACGGAGAATCTGAATCAATCAAACACTCACACCCAGTCAAAAGATCTGGGTTTAATCCATCACCGTTCTTTAGCCCACTCTGCCACCCCAGTTCAGACATGGCTATATGCAAATCAGTCTGACCCTGTGCCTCATGGGAACAGTCCAGCCAGAACTGCCAAACCATGTCTTCCCTGGACCGGAAACAAGCTTCCGAGGACCGGTTTCTGGCATTCCAGCCGTCTTCAGCCCGGCTTGCTTGAATCCAGTGGCAAAGTTAGCAAGGGACTCACGTCTGAGCATACCCTGCCACACTTATGGCGGCCAAAAGCGGTACAAAAGGGGGTGGTGATGGACGGAGCATCTGAATCAATCAAACACTCACACCCAGTCAAAAGATCTGGGTTTAATCCATCACCGTTCTTTAGCCCACTCTGCCACCCCAGTTCAGACATGCTATATGCAAATCAGCCTTGACCCTGTGCCTCATGGGAACAGTCCAGCTCGAACTGCCAAGCCATGTCTTCTCCAAACCGAAATCAAGCATCCTAGGACCAGTTTCTGGCATTCCAGCCGTCTTCAGCCAGGATAGCTTGACTCCAGTGGTGTGGAGAGCACAGGACTCACGTCTGAGCATACCCGTCCCACTCGGGGTGATAAATGCAAAAACAACATTTGATGGACAGAATGCAGAACATGTCATACATTCACCCCAGTACAGAGATCTGGGCCTAAATCCATCGTTTTTTTGCACTCTACACCACCCCAGTTCAGACATGGCCATATGCAAATCAGCCTTGATCCTGTGCCTCATGGGAACAGTCCAGCCCGAACTGCCAAGCCATGTCTTCTCCGAACCGGAATCAAGGATCCTAGGACCGGTTTTTGGCTATCAGCCATCATCAGCCAGGATAGCTTGACTCCAGTGTTGTGGAGAGCATTGGATTCACGTCTGAGCATACCCGTCCCACTCGGGGTGACAAATGCAAAAACAACAGTTGATGGACAGAATGCAGAACAATGTCATACATTCACCCCAGTACAGAGATCTGGGCCTAAATCTATCGTTTTTTTGCACTCCACATCGCCCCATTTCAGACATGGCCATATGCAAATCAGCCTTGTTCCTGTGCCTCATGGGAACAGTCCAGCCCGAAATGCCAAGCCATGTCTTCTCCGAACCGTAATCAAGCATCCTAGGACCGGTTTCTGGCTATCAGCCGTATTCAGGCAGGATAGCTTGACTCCAGTGATGTGGAGAGCATGAGACTCACGTCTGAGCATACCTGTCCCACTCGGGGTGACAAATGCAAAATCAACAGTTGATGGACAGAATGCAGAACAATTTCATACATTCAACCCCAGTACAGAGATCTGGGCTTAATCCATCAAGTTTTTGCACTCCACACCACCCCAGTTGAGACATGGCCATATGCAAATCAGCCTTGACCCTGTGCCTCATGGGAACAGTCCAGCCCGAACTGCAAAGCCATGTCTTCTCCGAACCGTAATCAAGCATCCTAGGACCGGTTTCTGGCTATCAGCCATCATCAGCCAGGATAGCTTGACTCCAGTGGAGTGGAGAGCACGGGACTCACGTCTGAGCATACCCGTCCCATTCGGGGTGACTAATGCAAAAGCAACAGTTGATGGACAGAATGCAGAACAATGTCATACATTCACCCCAGTACAGAGATCTGGGTCTAAATCCATTGTTTTTTTGCACTCCACAACACCCCATTTCAGACATGGCCATATGCAAATCAGCCTTGATCCTGTGCCTCATGGGAACACTCCAGCCCGAACTGCCAAGCCATGTCTTCTCCCAACCGGAATCAAACATCCTAGGATCGGTTTCTGGCTATCAGCCGTCATCAGCCAGGATAGCTTGGCTCCAGTGATGTGGAGAGCACGAGACTCACGTCTGAGCATCCCCGTCCCACTCGGGTGACAAATGCAAAATCAACAGTTGTTGGACAGAACGCAGAACAATGGTACAAAAGGGGGTGGTGATGGACGGAGCATCTGAATCAATCAAACACTCACACCCAGTCAAAAGATCTGGGTTTCATCCATCACCGTTCTTTATCCCACTCTGGCACCCCAGTTCAGACATGGCTATATGCATATCAGTCTGACCCTGTGCCTCTTGGGAACAGTCCAGCCCGAACTGCCAAGCCATGTCTTCCCTGGACCGGAAACAAGCTTCCGAGGACCGGTTTCTGGCATTCCAGCCGTCTTCAGCCCAGCTTGCTTGAATCCAGTGGCAAAGTGAGCAAGGGACTCACGTCTGAGCATACCATGCCACACTTATGGCGGCCAAAAGCGGTACAAAAGGGGGTGGTGATGGACGGAGCATCTGAATCAATCAAACACTCACACCGAGTCAAAACATCTGGGTTTAATCTATCACCGTTCTTTAGCCCACTCTGCCCCCCCAGTTCAGACATGGCTATATGCAAATCAGTCTGACCCTGTACCTCATGGGAACAGTCCAGCCCAAACTGCCAAGCCATGTCTACCCTGGACCGGAAACAAGCTTCCGAGGACCGGTTTCTGGTATTCCAGCTGTCTTCAGCCCGGCTTGCTTGAATCCAGTGGCAAAGTGAGCAAGGGACTCACGTCTGAGCATACCCTGCCACACTTATGGCGGCCAAAAGCGGTACAAAAGGGGGTGGTGATGGACGGTGCATCTGAATCAATCAAACACTCACACCCAGTCAAAAGATCTGGGTTTAATCCATCACCGTTCTTTATCCCACTCTGCCACCCCAGTTCAGACATGACTATATGCAAATCAGTCTGACCCTGTGCCTCATGGGAACAGTCCAGCCCGAACTGCCACGCCATGTCTTCCCTGGACCGGAAACAAGCTTCCGAGGACCGATTTCTGGCATTCCAGCCGTCTTCAGCCCGGCTTGCTTGAATCCAGTGGCAAAGTGTGCAAGGGACTCACGTCTTAGCATACCCTGCCACACTTATGGTGGCCAAAAGCGGTACAAAAGGGGGTGGTGATGGACGGAGCATCTAAATCAATCAAACACTCACACCCAGTCAAAAGATCTGGGTTTAATCCATCACCATTCTTTAGCCCACTCTGCCACCCCAGTTCAGACATGGCTATATGCAAATCAGTCTGACCCTGTGCCTCATGGGAACAGTCTAGCCCGAACTGCCAAGCCCTGTCTTCCCTGGACCGGAAACAATGTTCCGAGGACCGGTTTCTGGCATTCCACCCGTCTTCAGCCCGGCTTGCTTGAATCCAGTGGCAAAGTGAGCAAGGGACTCACGTCTGAGCATACCCTGCCACACTTATGGCGGCCAAAAGCGGTACAAAAGGGGGTGGTGATGGACGGAGAATCTGAATCAATCAAACACTCACACCCAGTCAAAAGATCTGGGTTTAATCCATCACCGTTCTTTAGCCCACTCTGCCACCCCAGTTCAGACATGACTATATGCAAATCAGTCTGACCCTGTGCCTCATGGGAACAGTCCAGCCCGAACTGCCACGCTATGTCTTCCCTGGACCGGAAACAAGCTTCCGAGGACCGATTTCTGGCATTCCAGCCGTCTTCAGCCCGGCTTGCTTGAATCCAGTGGCAAAGTGAGCAAGGGACTCACGTCTTAGCATACCCTGCCACACTTATGGTGGCCAAAAGCGGTACAAAAGGGGGTGGTGATGGACGGAGCATCTAAATCAATCAAACACTCACACCCAGTCAAAAGATCTGGGTTTAATTCATCACCATTCTTTAGCCCACTCTGCCACCCCAGTTCAGACATGGCTATATGCAAATCAGTCTGACCCTGTGCCTCATGGGAACAGTCTAGCCCGAACTGCCAAGCCCTGTCTTCCCTGGACCGGAAACAATATTCCGAGGACCGGTTTCTGGCATTCCAGCCGTCTTCAGCCCGGCTTGCTTGAATCCAGTGGCAAAGTGAGCAAGGGACTCACGTCTGAGCATACCCTGCCACACTTATGGCGGGCAAAAGCGGTACAAAAGGGGGTGGTGATGGACGGAGAATCTGAATCAATCAAACACTCACACCCAGTCAAAAGATCTGGGTTTAATCCATCACCGTTCTTTAGCCCACTCTGCCACCCCAGTTCAGACATGGCTATATGCAAATCAGTCTGACCCTGTGCCTCATGGGAACAGTCCAGCCAGAACTGCCAAACCATGTCTTCCCTGGACCGGAAACAAGCTTCCGAGGACCGGTTTCTGGCATTCCAGCCGTCTTCAGCCCGGCTTGCTTGAATCCAGTGGCAAAGTTAGCAAGGGACTCACGTCTGAGCATACCCTGCCACACTTATGGCGGCCAAAAGCGGTACAAAAGGGGGTGGTGATGGACGGAGCATCTGAATCAATCAAACACTCACACCCAGTCAAAAGATCTGGGTTTAATCCATCACCGTTCTTTAGCCCACTCTGCCACCCCAGTTCAGACATGCTATATGCAAATCAGCCTTGACCCTGTGCCTCATGGGAACAGTCCAGCTCGAACTGCCAAGCCATGTCTTCACCAAACCGAAATCAAGCATCCTAGGACCAGTTTCTGGCATTCCAGCCGTCTTCAGCCAGCATAGCTTGACTCCAGTGGTGTGGAGAGCACAGGACTCACGTCTGAGCATACCCGTCCCACTCGGGGTGATAAATGCAAAAACAACATTTGATGGACAGAATGCAGAACATGTCATACATTCACCCCAGTACAGAGATCTGGGCCTAAATCCATCGTTTTTTTGCACTCTACACCACCCCAGTTCAGACATGGCCATATGCAAATCAGCCTTGATCCTGTGCCTCATGGGAACAGTCCAGCCCGAACTGCCAAGCCATGTCTTCTCCGAACCGGAATCAAGGATCCTAGGACCGGTTTTTGGCTATCAGCCATCATCAGCCAGGATAGCTTGACTCCAGTGGTGTGGAGAGCATTGGATTCACGTCTGAGCATACCCGTCCCACTCGGGGTGACAAATGCAAAAACAACAGTTGATGGACAGAATGCAGAACAATGTCATACATTCACCCCAGTACAGAGATCTGGGCCTAAATCTATCGTTTTTTTGCACTCCACATCGCCCCATTTCAGACATGGCCATATGCAAATCAGCCTTGTTCCTGTGCCTCATGGGAACAGTCCAGCCCGAAATGCCAAGCCATGTCTTCTCCGAACCGTAATCAAGCATCCTAGGACCGGTTTCTGGCTATCAGCCATCATCAGCCAGGATAGCTTGACTCCAGTGATGTGGAGAGCATGAGACTCACGTCTGAGCATACCTGTCCCACTCGGGGTGACAAATGCAAAATCAACAGTTGATGGACAGAATGCAGAACAATTTCATACATTCACCCCAGTACAGAGATCTGGGCTTAATCCATCAAGTTTTTGCACTCCACACCACCCCAGTTGAGACATGGCCATATGCAAATCAGCCTTGACCCTGTGCCTCATGGGAACAGTCCAGCCCGAACTGCAAAGCCATGTCTTCTCCGAACCGTAATCAAGCATCCTAGGACCAGTTTCTGGCTATCAGCCATCATCAGCCAGGATAGCTTGACTCCAGTGGAGTGGAGAGCACGGGACTCACGTCTGAGCATACCCGTCCCATTCGGGGTGACTAATGCAAAAGCAACAGTTGATGGACAGAATGCAGAACAATGTCATACATTCACCCCAGTACAGAGATCTGGGTCTAAATCCATTGTTTTTTTGCACTCCACACCACCCCATTTCAGACATGGCCATATGCAAATCAGCCTTGATCCTGTGCCTCATGGGAACACTCCAGCCCAAACTGCCAAGCCATGTCTTCTCCCAACCGGAATCAAACATCCTAGGATCGGTTTCTGGCTATCAGCCGTCATCAGCCAGGATAGCTTGGCTCCAGTGATGTGGAGAGCACGAGACTCACGTCTGAGCATTCCCGTCCCACTCGGGTGAAAAATGCAAAATCAACAGTTGTTGGACAGAACGCAGAACAATGGTACAAAAGGGGGTGGTGATGGACGGAGCATCTGAATCAATCAAACACTCACACCCAGTCAAAAGATCTGGGTTTCATCCATCACCGTTCTTTATCCCACTCTGGCACCCCAGTTCAGACATGGCTATATGCAAATCAGTCTGACCCTGTGCCTCATGGGAACAGTCTAGCCCGAACTGCCAAGCCCTGTCTTCCCTTTACCGGAAACAATCTTCCGAGGACCGGTTTCTGGCATTCCAGCCGTCTTCAGCCCGGCTTGCTTGAATCCAGTGGCAAAGTGAGCAAGGGACTCACGTCTGAGCATACCCTGCCACACTTATGGCGGCCAAAAGCGGTACAAAAGGGGGTGGTGATGGACGGAGAATCTGAATCAATCAAACACTCACACCCAGTCAAAAGATCTGGGTTTAATCCATCACCGTTCTTTAGCCCACTCTGCCACCCCAGTTCAGACATGACTATATGCAAATCAGTCTGACCCTGTGCCTCATGGGAACAGTCCAGCCCGAACTGCCACGCCATGTCTTCCCTGGACCGGAAACAAGCTTCCGAGGACCGATTTCTGGCATTCCAGCCGTCTTCAGCCCGGCTTGCTTGAATCCAGTGGCAAAGTGAGCAAGGGACTCACGTCTTAGCATACCCTGCCACACTTATGGTGGCCAAAAGCGGTACAAAAGGGGGTGGTGATGGACGGAGCATCTAAATCAATCAAACACTCACACCCAGTCAAAAGATCTGGGTTTAATCCATCACCATTCTTTAGCCCACTCTGCCACCCCAGTTCAGACATGGCTATATGCAAATCAGTCTGACCCTGTGCCTCATGGGAACAGTCTAGCCCGAACTGCCAAGCCCTGTCTTCCCTGGACCGGAAACAATCTTCCGAGGACCGGTTTCTGGCATTCCACCCGTCTTCAGCCCGGCTTGCTTGAATCCAGTGGCAAAGTGAGCAAGGGACTCACGTCTGAGCATACCCTGCCACACTTATGGCGGCCAAAAGCGGTACAAAAGGGGGTGGTGATGGACGGAGAATCTGAATCAATCAAACACTCACACCCAGTCAAAAGATCTGGGTTTAATCCATCACCGTTCTTTAGCCCACTCTGCCACCCCAGTTCAGACATGACTATATGCAAATCAGTCTGACCCTGTGCCTCATGGGAACAGTCCAGCCCGAACTGCCACGCTATGTCTTCCCTGGACCGGAAACAAGCTTCCGAGGACCGATTTCTGGCATTCCAGCCGTCTTCAGCCCGGCTTGCTTGAATCCAGTGGCAAAGTGAGCAAGGGACTCACGTCTTAGCATACCCTGCCACACTTATGGTGGCCAAAAGCGGTACAAAAGGGGGTGGTGATGGACGGAGCATCTAAATCAATCAAACACTCACACCCAGTCAAAAGATCTGGGTTTAATTCATCACCATTCTTTAGCCCACTCTGCCACCCCAGTTCAGACATGGCTATATGCAAATCAGTCTGACCCTGTGCCTCATGGGAACAGTCTAGCCCGAACTGCCAAGCCCTGTCTTCCCTGGACCGGAAACAATATTCCGAGGACCGGTTTCTGGCATTCCAGCCGTCTTCAGCCCGGCTTGCTTGAATCCAGTGGCAAAGTGAGCAAGGGACTCACGTCTGAGCATACCCTGCCACACTTATGGCGGGCAAAAGCGGTACAAAAGGGGGTGGTGATGGACGGAGAATCTGAATCAATCAAACACTCACACCCAGTCAAAAGATCTGGGTTTAATCCATCACCGTTCTTTAGCCCACTCTGCCACCCCAGTTCAGACATGGCTATATGCAAATCAGTCTGACCCTGTGCCTCATGGGAACAGTCCAGCCAGAACTGCCAAACCATGTCTTCCCTGGACCGGAAACAAGCTTCCGAGGACCGGTTTCTGGCATTCCAGCCGTCTTCAGCCCGGCTTGCTTGAATCCAGTGGCAAAGTTAGCAAGGGACTCACGTCTGAGCATACCCTGCCACACTTATGGCGGCCAAAAGCGGTACAAAAGGGGGTGGTGATGGACGGAGCATCTGAATCAATCAAACACTCACACCCAGTCAAAAGATCTGGGTTTAATCCATCACCGTTCTTTAGCCCACTCTGCCACCCCAGTTCAGACATGCTATATGCAAATCAGCCTTGACCCTGTGCCTCATGGGAACAGTCCAGCTCGAACTGCCAAGCCATGTCTTCACCAAACCGAAATCAAGCATCCTAGGACCAGTTTCTGGCATTCCAGCCGTCTTCAGCCAGCATAGCTTGACTCCAGTGGTGTGGAGAGCACAGGACTCACGTCTGAGCATACCCGTCCCACTCGGGGTGATAAATGCAAAAACAACATTTGATGGACAGAATGCAGAACATGTCATACATTCACCCCAGTACAGAGATCTGGGCCTAAATCCATCGTTTTTTTGCACTCTACACCACCCCAGTTCAGACATGGCCATATGCAAATCAGCCTTGATCCTGTGCCTCATGGGAACAGTCCAGCCCGAACTGCCAAGCCATGTCTTCTCCGAACCGGAATCAAGGATCCTAGGACCGGTTTTTGGCTATCAGCCATCATCAGCCAGGATAGCTTGACTCCAGTGGTGTGGAGAGCATTGGATTCACGTCTGAGCATACCCGTCCCACTCGGGGTGACAAATGCAAAAACAACAGTTGATGGACAGAATGCAGAACAATGTCATACATTCACCCCAGTACAGAGATCTGGGCCTAAATCTATCGTTTTTTTGCACTCCACATCGCCCCATTTCAGACATGGCCATATGCAAATCAGCCTTGTTCCTGTGCCTCATGGGAACAGTCCAGCCCGAAATGCCAAGCCATGTCTTCTCCGAACCGTAATCAAGCATCCTAGGACCGGTTTCTGGCAATCAGCCATCATCAGCCAGGATAGCTTGACTCCAGTGATGTGGAGAGCATGAGACTCACGTCTGAGCATACCTGTCCCACTCGGGGTGACAAATGCAAAATCAACAGTTGATGGACAGAATGCAGAACAATTTCATACATTCACCCCAGTACAGAGATCTGGGCTTAATCCATCAAGTTTTTGCACTCCACACCACCCCAGTTGAGACATGGCCATATGCAAATCAGCCTTGACCCTGTGCCTCATGGGAACAGTCCAGCCCGAACTGCAAAGCCATGTCTTCTCCGAACCGTAATCAAGCATCCTAGGACCAGTTTCTGGCTATCAGCCATCATCAGCCAGGATAGCTTGACTCCAGTGGAGTGGAGAGCACGGGACTCACGTCTGAGCATACCCGTCCCATTCGGGGTGACTAATGCAAAAGCAACAGTTGATGGACAGAATGCAGAACAATGTCATACATTCACCCCAGTACAGAGATCTGGGTCTAAATCCATTGTTTTTTTGCACTCCACACCGCCCCATTTCAGACATGGCCATATGCAAATCAGCCTTGATCCTGTGCCTCATGGGAACACTCCAGCCCAAACTGCCAAGCCATGTCTTCTCCCAACCGGAATCAAACATCCTAGGATCGGTTTCTGGCTATCAGCCGTCATCAGCCAGGATAGCTTGGCTCCAGTGATGTGGAGAGCACGAGACTCACGTCTGAGCATTCCCGTCCCACTCGGGTGAAAAATGCAAAATCAACAGTTGTTGGACAGAACGCAGAACAATGGTACAAAAGGGGGTGGTGATGGACGGAGCATCTGAATCAATCAAACACTCACACCCAGTCAAAAGATCTGGGTTTCATCCATCACCGTTCTTTATCCCACTCTGGCACCCCAGTTCAGACATGGCTATATGCAAATCAGTCTGACCCTGTGCCTCATGGGAACAGTCTAGCCCGAACTGCCAAGCCCTGTCTTCCCTTTACCGGAAACAATCTTCCGAGGACCGGTTTCTGGCATTCCAGCCGTCTTCAGCCCGGCTTGCTTGAATCCAGTGGCAAAGTGAGCAAGGGACTCACGTCTGAGCATACCCTGCCACACTTATGGCGGCCAAAAGCGGTACAAAAGGGGGTGGTGATGGACGGAGAATCTGAATCAATCAAACACTCACACCCAGTCAAAAGATCTGGGTTTAATCCATCACCGTTCTTTAGCCCACTCTGCCACCCCAGTTCAGACATGACTATATGCAAATCAGTCTGACCCTGTGCCTCATGGGAACAGTCCAGCCCGAACTGCCACGCCATGTCTTCCCTGGACCGGAAACAAGCTTCCGAGGACCGATTTCTGGCATTCCAGCCGTCTTCAGCCCGGCTTGCTTGAATCCAGTGGCAAAGTGAGCAAGGGACTCACGTCTTAGCATACCCTGCCACACTTATGGTGGCCAAAAGCGGTACAAAAGGGGGTGGTGATGGACGGAGCATCTAAATCAATCAAACACTCACACCCAGTCAAAAGATCTGGGTTTAATCCATCACCATTCTTTAGCCCACTCTGCCACCCCAGTTCAGACATGGCTATATGCAAATCAGTCTGACCCTGTGCCTCATGGGAACAGTCTAGCCCGAACTGCCAAGCCCTGTCTTCCCTGGACCGGAAACAATCTTCCGAGGACCGGTTTCTGGCATTCCACCCGTCTTCAGCCCGGCTTGCTTGAATCCAGTGGCAAAGTGAGCAAGGGACTCACGTCTGAGCATACCCTGCCACACTTATGGCGGCCAAAAGCGGTACAAAAGGGGGTGGTGATGGACGGAGAATCTGAATCAATCAAACACTCACACCCAGTCAAAAGATCTGGGTTTAATCCATCACCGTTCTTTAGCCCACTCTGCCACCCCAGTTCAGACATGACTATATGCAAATCAGTCTGACCCTGTGCCTCATGGGAACAGTCCAGCCCGAACTGCCACGCTATGTCTTCCCTGGACCGGAAACAAGCTTCCGAGGACCGATTTCTGGCATTCCAGCCGTCTTCAGCCCGGCTTGCTTGAATCCAGTGGCAAAGTGAGCAAGGGACTCACGTCTTAGCATACCCTGCCACACTTATGGTGGCCAAAAGCGGTACAAAAGGGGGTGGTGATGGACGGAGCATCTAAATCAATCAAACACTCACACCCAGTCAAAAGATCTGGGTTTAATTCATCACCATTCTTTAGCCCACTCTGCCACCCCAGTTCAGACATGGCTATATGCAAATCAGTCTGACCCTGTGCCTCATGGGAACAGTCTAGCCCGAACTGCCAAGCCCTGTCTTCCCTGGACCGGAAACAATATTCCGAGGACCGGTTTCTGGCATTCCAGCCGTCTTCAGCCCGGCTTGCTTGAATCCAGTGGCAAAGTGAGCAAGGGACTCACGTCTGAGCATACCCTGCCACACTTATGGCGGGCAAAAGCGGTACAAAAGGGGGTGGTGATGGACGGAGAATCTGAATCAATCAAACACTCACACCCAGTCAAAAGATCTGGGTTTAATCCATCACCGTTCTTTAGCCCACTCTGCCACCCCAGTTCAGACATGGCTATATGCAAATCAGTCTGACCCTGTGCCTCATGGGAACAGTCCAGCCAGAACTGCCAAACCATGTCTTCCCTGGACCGGAAACAAGCTTCCGAGGACCGGTTTCTGGCATTCCAGCCGTCTTCAGCCCGGCTTGCTTGAATCCAGTGGCAAAGTTAGCAAGGGACTCACGTCTGAGCATACCCTGCCACACTTATGGCGGCCAAAAGCGGTACAAAAGGGGGTGGTGATGGACGGAGCATCTGAATCAATCAAACACTCACACCCAGTCAAAAGATCTGGGTTTAATCCATCACCGTTCTTTAGCCCACTCTGCCACCCCAGTTCAGACATGCTATATGCAAATCAGCCTTGACCCTGTGCCTCATGGGAACAGTCCAGCTCGAACTGCCAAGCCATGTCTTCACCAAACCGAAATCAAGCATCCTAGGACCAGTTTCTGGCATTCCAGCCGTCTTCAGCCAGCATAGCTTGACTCCAGTGGTGTGGAGAGCACAGGACTCACGTCTGAGCATACCCGTCCCACTCGGGGTGATAAATGCAAAAACAACATTTGATGGACAGAATGCAGAACATGTCATACATTCACCCCAGTACAGAGATCTGGGCCTAAATCCATCGTTTTTTTGCACTCTACACCACCCCAGTTCAGACATGGCCATATGCAAATCAGCCTTGATCCTGTGCCTCATGGGAACAGTCCAGCCCGAACTGCCAAGCCATGTCTTCTCCGAACCGGAATCAAGGATCCTAGGACCGGTTTTTGGCTATCAGCCATCATCAGCCAGGATAGCTTGACTCCAGTGGTGTGGAGAGCATTGGATTCACGTCTGAGCATACCCGTCCCACTCGGGGTGACAAATGCAAAAACAACAGTTGATGGACAGAATGCAGAACAATGTCATACATTCACCCCAGTACAGAGATCTGGGCCTAAATCTATCGTTTTTTTGCACTCCACATCGCCCCATTTCAGACATGGCCATATGCAAATCAGCCTTGTTCCTGTGCCTCATGGGAACAGTCCAGCCCGAAATGCCAAGCCATGTCTTCTCCGAACCGTAATCAAGCATCCTAGGACCGGTTTCTGGCTATCAGCCGTCATCAGCCAGGATAGCTTGACTCCAGTGATGTGGAGAGCATGAGACTCACGTCTGAGCATACCTGTCCCACTCGGGGTGACAAATGCAAAATCAACAGTTGATGGACAGAATGCAGAACAATTTCATACATTCACCCCAGTACAGAGATCTGGGCTTAATCCATCAAGTTTTTGCACTCCACACCACCCCAGTTGAGACATGGCCATATGCAAATCAGCCTTGACCCTGTGCCTCATGGGAACAGTCCAGCCCGAACTGCAAAGCCATGTCTTCTCCGAACCGTAATCAAGCATCCTAGGACCAGTTTCTGGCTATCAGCCATCATCAGCCAGGATAGCTTGACTCCAGTGGAGTGGAGAACACGGGACTCACGTCTGAGCATACCCGTCCCATTCGGGGTGACTAATGCAAAAGCAACAGTTGATGGACAGAATGCAGAACAATGTCATACATTCACCACAGTACAGAGATCTGGGTCTAAATCCATTGTTTTTTTGCACTCCACACCACCCCATTTCAGACATGGCCATATGCAAATCAGCCTTGATCCTGTGCCTCATGGGAACACTCCAGCCCAAACTGCCAAGCCATGTCTTCTCCCAACCGGAATCAAACATCCTAGGATCGGTTTCTGGCTATCAGCCGTCATCAGCCAGGATAGCTTGGCTCCAGTGATGTGGAGAGCACGAGACTCACGTCTGAGCATTCCCGTCCCACTCGGGTGAAAAATGCAAAATCAACAGTTGTTGGACAGAACGCAGAACAATGGTACAAAAGGGGGTGGTGATGGACGGAGCATCTGAATCAATCAAACACTCACACCCAGTCAAAAGATCTGGGTTTCATCCATCACCGTTCTTTATCCCACTCTGGCACCCCAGTTCAGACATGGCTATATGCAAATCAGTCTGACCCTGTGCCTCATGGGAACAGTCTAGCCCGAACTGCCAAGCCCTGTCTTCCCTTTACCGGAAACAATCTTCCGAGGACCGGTTTCTGGCATTCCAGCCGTCTTCAGCCCGGCTTGCTTGAATCCAGTGGCAAAGTGAGCAAGGGACTCACGTCTGAGCATACCCTGCCACACTTATGGCGGCCAAAAGCGGTACAAAAGGGGGTGGTGATGGACGGAGAATCTGAATCAATCAAACACTCACACCCAGTCAAAAGATCTGGGTTTAATCCATCACCGTTCTTTAGCCCACTCTGCCACCCCAGTTCAGACATGACTATATGCAAATCAGTCTGACCCTGTGCCTCATGGGAACAGTCCAGCCCGAACTGCCACGCCATGTCTTCCCTGGACCGGAAACAAGCTTCCGAGGACCGATTTCTGGCATTCCAGCCGTCTTCAGCCCGGCTTGCTTGAATCCAGTGGCAAAGTGAGCAAGGGACTCACGTCTTAGCATACCCTGCCACACTTATGGTGGCCAAAAGCGGTACAAAAGGGGGTGGTGATGGACGGAGCATCTAAATCAATCAAACACTCACACTCAGTCAAAAGATCTGGGTTTAATCCATCACCATTCTTTAGCCCACTCTGCCACCCCAGTTCAGACATGGCTATATGCAAATCAGTCTGACCCTGTGCCTCATGGGAACAGTCTAGCCCGAACTGCCAAGCCCTGTCTTCCCTGGACCGGAAACAATCTTCCGAGGACCGGTTTCTGGCATTCCAGCCGTCTTCAGCCCGGCTTGCTTGAATCCAGTGGCAAAGTGAGCAAGGGATTCACGTCTGAGCATACCCTGCCACACTTATGGCGGGCAAAAGCGGTACAAAAGGGGGTGGTGATGGACGGAGAATCTGAATCAATCAAACACTCACACCCAGTCAAAAGATCTGGGTTTAATCCATCACCGTTCTTTAGCCCACTCTGCCACCCCAGTTCAGACATGGCTATATGCAAATCAGTCTGACCCTGTGCCTCATGGGTACAGTCCAGC
Source organism: Lissotriton vulgaris (assembly GCF_964263255.1). Classification (NCBI taxonomy): domain Eukaryota; kingdom Metazoa; phylum Chordata; class Amphibia; order Caudata; family Salamandridae; genus Lissotriton; species Lissotriton vulgaris. The sequence goes on from NC_141687.1 coordinate 983,041,570, forward strand.
CAGAACTGCCAAACCATGTCTTCCCTGGACCGGAAACAAGCTTCCGAGGACCGGTTTCTGGCATTCCAGCCGTCTTCAGCCCGGCTTGCTTGAATCCAGTGGCAAAGTTAGCAAGGGACTCACGTCTGAGCATACCCTGCCACACTTATGGCGGCCAAAAGCGGTACAAAAGGGGGTGGTGATGGACGGAGCATCTGAATCAATCAAACACTCACACCCAGTCAAAAGATCTGGGTTTAATCCATCACCGTTCTTTAGCCCACTCTGCCACCCCAGTTCAGACATGCTATATGCAAATCAGCCTTGACCCTGTGCCTCATGGGAACAGTCCAGCTCGAACTGCCAAGCCATGTCTTCTCCAAACCGAAATCAAGCATCCTAGGACCAGTTTCAGGCATTCCAGCCGTCTTCAGCCAGGATAGCTTGACTCCAGTGGTGTGGAGAGCACAGGACTCACGTCTGAGCATACCCGTCCCACTCGGGGTGATAAATACAAAAACAACATTTGGTGGACAGAATGCAGAACATGTCATACATTCAACCCAGTACAGAGATCTGGGCCTAAATCCATCGTTTTTTTGCACTCTAAACCACCCCAGTTCAGACATGGCCATATGCAAATCAGCCTTGATCCTGTGCCTCATGGGAACAGTCCAGCCCGAACTGCCAAGCCATGTCTTCTCCGAACCGGAATCAAGGATCCTAGGACCGGTTTTTGGCTATCAGCCATCATCAGCCAGGATAGCTTGACTCCAGTGGTGTGGAGAGCATTGGATTCACGTCTGAGCATACCCGTCCCACTCGGGGTGACAAATGCAAAAACAACAGTTGATGGACAGAATGCAGAACAATGTCATACATTCACCCCAGTACAGAGATCTGGGCCTAAATCTATCGTTTTTTTGCACTCCACATCGCCCCATTTCAGACATGGCCATATGCAAATCAGCCTTGTTCCTGTGCCTCATGGGAACAGTCCAGCCCGAAATGCCAAGCCATGTCTTCTCCGAACCGTAATCAAGCATCCTAGGACCGGTTTCTGGCTATCAGCCGTCATCAGCCAGGATAGCTTGACTCCAGTGATGTGGAGAGCATGAGACTCACGTCTGAGCATACCTGTCCCACTCGGGGTGACAAATGCAAAATCAACAGTTGATGGACAGAATGCAGAACAATTTCATACATTCACCCCAGTACAGAGATCTGGGCTTAATCCATCAAGTTTTTGCACTCCACACCACCCCAGTTGAGACATGGCCATATGCAAATCAGCCTTGACCCTGTGCCTCATGGGAACAGTCCAGCCCGAACTGCAAAGCCATGTCTTCTCCGAACCGTAATCAAGCATCCTAGGACCAGTTTCTGGCTATCAGCCATCATCAGCCAGGATAGCTTGACTCCAGTGGAGTGGAGAGCACGGGACTCACGTCTGAGCATACCCGTCCCATTCGGGGTGACTAATGCAAAAGCAACAGTTGATGGACAGAATGCAGAACAATGTCATACATTCACCCCAGTACAGAGATCTGGGTCTAAATCCATTGTTTTTTTGCACTCCACACCACCCCATTTCAGACATGGCCATATGCAAATCAGCCTTGATCCTGTGCCTCATGGGAACACTCCAGCCCAAACTGCCAAGCCATGTCTTCTCCCAACCGGAATCAAACATCCTAGGATCGGTTTCTGGCTATCAGCCGTCATCAGCCAGGATAGCTTGGCTCCAGTGATGTGGAGAGCACGAGACTCACGTCTGAGCATTCCCGTCCCACTCGGGTGAAAAATGCAAAATCAACAGTTGTTGGACAGAACGCAGAACAATGGTACAAAAGGGGGTGGTGATGGACGGAGCATCTGAATCAATCAAACACTCACACCCAGTCAAAAGATCTGGGTTTCATCCATCACCGTTCTTTATCCCACTCTGGCACCCCAGTTCAGACATGGCTATATGCAAATCAGTCTGACCCTGTGCCTCATGGGAACAGTCTAGCCCGAACTGCCAAGCCCTGTCTTCCCTTTACCGGAAACAATCTTCCGAGGACCGGTTTCTGGCATTCCAGCCGTCTTCAGCCCGGCTTGCTTGAATCCAGTGGCAAAGTGAGCAAGGGACTCACGTCTGAGCATACCCTGCCACACTTATGGCGGCCAAAAGCGGTACAAAAGGGGGTGGTGATGGACGGAGAATCTGAATCAATCAAACACTCACACCCAGTCAAAAGATCTGGGTTTAATCCATCACCGTTCTTTAGCCCACTCTGCCACCCCAGTTCAGACATGACTATATGCAAATCAGTCTGACCCTGTGCCTCATGGGAACAGTCCAGCCCGAACTGCCACGCCATGTCTTCCCTGGACCGGAAACAAGCTTCCGAGGACCGATTTCTGGCATTCCAGCCGTCTTCAGCCCGGCTTGCTTGAATCCAGTGGCAAAGTGAGCAAGGGACTCACGTCTTAGCATACCCTGCCACACTTATGGTGGCCAAAAGCGGTACAAAAGGGGGTGGTGATGGACGGAGCATCTAAATCAATCAAACACTCACACTCAGTCAAAAGATCTGGGTTTAATCCATCACCATTCTTTAGCCCACTCTGCCACCCCAGTTCAGACATGGCTATATGCAAATCAGTCTGACCCTGTGCCTCATGGGAACAGTCTAGCCCGAACTGCCAAGCCCTGTCTTCCCTGGACCGGAAACAATCTTCCGAGGACCGGTTTCTGGCATTCCAGCCGTCTTCAGCCCGGCTTGCTTGAATCCAGTGGCAAAGTGAGCAAGGGATTCACGTCTGAGCATACCCTGCCACACTTATGGCGGGCAAAAGCGGTACAAAAGGGGGTGGTGATGGACGGAGAATCTGAATCAATCAAACACTCACACCCAGTCAAAAGATCTGGGTTTAATCCATCACCGTTCTTTAGCCCACTCTGCCACCCCAGTTCAGACATGGCTATATGCAAATCAGTCTGACCCTGTGCCTCATGGGTACAGTCCAGCCAGAACTGCCAAACCATGTCTTCCCTGGACCGGAAACAAGCTTCCGAGGACCGGTTTCTGGCATTCCAGCCGTCTTCAGCCCGGCTTGCTTGAATCCAGTGGCAAAGTTAGCAAGGGACTCACGTCTGAGCATACCCTGCCACACTTATGGCGGCCAAAAGCGGTACAAAAGGGGGTGGTGATGGACGGAGCATCTGAATCAATCAAACACTCACACCCAGTCAAAAGATCTGGGTTTAATCCATCACCGTTCTTTAGCCCACTCTGCCACCCCAGTTCAGACATGCTATATGCAAATCAGCCTTGACCCTGTGCCTCATGGGAACAGTCCAGCTCGAACTGCCAAGCCATGTCTTCTCCAAACCGAAATCAAGCATCCTAGGACCAGTTTCAGGCATTCCAGCCGTCTTCAGCCAGGATAGCTTGACTCCAGTGGTGTGGAGAGCACAGGACTCACGTCTGAGCATACCCGTCCCACTCGGGGTGATAAATACAAAAACAACATTTGGTGGACAGAATGCAGAACATGTCATACATTCAACCCAGTACAGAGATCTGGGCCTAAATCCATCGTTTTTTTGCACTCTAAACCACCCCAGTTCAGACATGGCCATATGCAAATCAGCCTTGATCCTGTGCCTCATGGGAACAGTCCAGCCCGAACTGCCAAGCCATGTCTTCTCCGAACCGGAATCAAGGATCCTAGGACCGGTTTTTGGCTATCAGCCATCATCAGCCAGGATAGCTTGACTCCAGTGGTGTGGAGAGCATTGGATTCACGTCTGAGCATACCCGTCCCACTCGGGGTGACAAATGCAAAAACAACAGTTGATGGACAGAATGCAGAACAATGTCATACATTCACCCCAGTACAGAGATCTGGGCCTAAATCTATCGTTTTTTTGCACTCCACATCGCCCCATTTCAGACATGGCCATATGCAAATCAGCCTTGTTCCTGTGCCTCATGGGAACAGTCCAGCCCGAAATGCCAAGCCATGTCTTCTCCGAACCGTAATCAAGCATCCTAGGACCGGTTTCTGGCTATCAGCCGTCATCAGCCAGGATAGCTTGACTCCAGTGATGTGGAGAGCATGAGACTCACGTCTGAGCATACCTGTCCCACTCGGGGTGACAAATGCAAAATCAACAGTTGATGGACAGAATGCAGAACAATTTCATACATTCACCCCAGTACAGAGATCTGGGCTCAATCCATCAAGTTTTTGCACTCCACACCACCCCAGTTGAGACATGGCCATATGCAAATCAGCCTTGACCCAGTGCCTCATGGGAACAGTCCAGCCCGAACTGCAAAGCCATGTCTTCTCCGAACCGTAATCAAGCATCCTAGGACCGGTTTCTGGCTATCAGCCATCATCAGCCAGGATAGCTTGACTCCAGTGGAGTGGAGAGCACGGGACTCACGTCTGAGCATACCCGTCCCATTCAGGGTGACTAATGCAAAAGCAACAGTTGATGGACAGAATGCAGAACAATGTCATACATTCACCCCAGTACAGAGATCTGGGTCTAAATCCATTGTTTTTTTGCACTCCACACCACCCCATTTCAGACATGGCCATATGCAAATCAGCCTTGATCCTGTGCCTCATGGGAACACTCCAGCCCGAACTGCCAAGCCATGTCTTCTCCCAACCGGAATCAAACATCCTAGGATCGGTTTCTGGCTATCAGCCGTCATCAGCCAGGATAGCTTGGCTCCAGTGATGTGGAGAACACGAGACTCACGTCTGAGCATTCCCGTCCCACTCGGGTGAAAAATGCAAAATCAACAGTTGTTGGACAGAACGCAGAACAATGGTACAAAAGGGGGTGGTGATGGACGGAGCATCTGAATCAATCAAACACTCACACCCAGTCAAAAGATCTGGGTTTCATCCATCACCGTTCTTTATCCCACTCTGGCACCCCAGTTCAGACATGGCTATATGCATATCAGTCTGACCCTGTGCCTCTTGGGAACAGTCCAGCCCGAACTGCCAAGCCATGTCTTCCCTGGACCGGAAACAAGCTTCCGAGGACCGGTTTCTGGCATTCCAGCCGTCTTCAGCCCAGCTTGCTTGAATCCAGTGGCAAAGTGAGCAAGGGACTCACGTCTGAGCATACCATGCCACACTTATGGTGGCCAAAAGCGGTACAAAAGGGGGTGGTGATGGACGGAGCATCTGAATCAATCAAACACTCACACCGAGTCAAAACATCTGGGTTTAATCTATCACCGTTCTTTAGCCCACTCTGCCCCCCCAGTTCAGACATGGCTATATACAAATCAGTCTGACCCTGTACCTCATGGGAACAGTCCAGCCCAAACTGCCAAGCCATGTCTACCCTGGACCGGAAACAAGCTTCCGAGGACCGGTTTCTGGTATTCCAGCTGTCTTCAGCCCGGCTTGCTTGAATCCAGTGACAAAGTGAGCAAGGGACTCACGTCTGAGCATCCCCTGCCACACTTATGGCGGCCAAAAGCGGTACAAAAGGGGGTGGTGATGGACGGTGCATCTGAATCAATCAAACACTCACACCCAGTCAAAAGATCTGGGTTTAATCCATCACCGTTCTTTAGCCCACTCTGCCACCCCAGTTCAGACATGACTATATGCAAATCAGTCTGACCCTGTGCCTCATGGGAACAGTCCAGCCCGAACTGCCACGCCATGTCTTCCCTGGACCGGAAACAAGCTTCCGAGGACCGATTTCTGGCATTCCAGCCGTCTTCAGCCCGGCTTGCTTGAATCCAGTGGCAAAGTGAGCAAGGGACTCACGTCTTAGCATACCCTGCCACACTTATGGTGGCCAAAAGCGGTACAAAAGGGGGTGGTGATTGACGGAGCATCTAAATCAATCAAACACTCACACCCAGTCAAAAGATCTGGGTTTAATCCATCACCATTCTTTAGCCCACTCTGCCACCCCAGTTCAGACATGGCTATATGCAAATCAGTCTGACCCTGTGCCTCATGGGAACAGTCTAGCCCGAACTGCCAAGCCCTGTCTTCCCTGGACCGGAAACAATCTTCCGAGGACCGGTTTCTGGCATTCCAGCCGTCTTCAGCCCGGCTTGCTTGAATCCAGTGGCAAAGTGAGCAAGGGACTCACGTCTGAGCATACCCTGCCACACTTATGGCGGCCAAAAGCGGTACAAAAGGGGGTGGTGATGGACGGAGAATCTGAATCAATCAAACACTCACACCCAGTCAAAAGATCTGGGTTTAATCCATCACCGTTCTTTAGCCCACTCTGCCACCCCAGTTCAGACATGACTATATGCAAATCAGTCTGACCCTGTGCCTCATGGGAACAGTCCAGCCCGAACTGCCACGCCATGTCTTCCCTGGACCGGAAACAAGCTTCCGAGGACCGATTTCTGGTATTCCAGCCGTCTTCAGCCCGGCTTGCTTGAATCCAGTGGCAAAGTGAGCAAGGGACTCACGTCTTAGCATACCCTGCCACACTTATGGTGGCCAAAAGCGGTACAAAAGGGGGTGGTGATGGACGGAGCATCTAAATCAATCAAACACTCACACCCAGTCAAAAGATCTGGGTTTAATCCATCACCATTTTTTAGCCCACTCTGCCACCCCAGTTCAGACATGGCTATATGCAAATCAGTCTGACCCTGTGCCTCATGGGAACAGTCTAGCCCGAACTGCCAAGCCCTGTCTTCCCTGGACCGGAAACAATCTTCCGAGGACCGGTTTCTGGCATTCCAGCCGTCTTCAGCCCGGCTTGCTTGAATCCAGTGGCAAAGTGAGCAAGGGACTCACGTCTGAGCATACCCTGCCACACTTATGGCGGGCAAAAGCGGTACAAAAGGGGGTGGTGATGGACAGAGCATCTGAATCAATCAAACACTCACACCCAGTCAAAAGATCTGGGTTTAATCCATCACCGTTCTTTAGCCCACTCTGCCACCCCAGTTCAGACATGCTATATGCAAATCAGCCTTGACCCTGTGCCTCATGGGAACAGTCCAGCTCGAACTGCCAAGCCATGTCTTCTCCAAACCGAAATCAAGCATCCTAGGACCAGTTTCTGGCATTCCAGCCGTCTTCAGCCAGCATAGCTTGACTCCAGTGGTGTGGAGAGCACAGGACTCACGTCTGAGCATACCCGTCCCACTCGGGGTGATAAATGCAAAAACAACATTTGATGGACAGAATGCAGAACATGTCATACATTCACCCCAGTACAGAGATCTGGGCCTAAATCCATCATTTTTTTGCACTCTACACCACCCCAGTTCAGACATGGCCATATGCAAATCAGCCTTGATCCTGTGCCTCATGGGAACAGTCCACTCCGAACTGCCAAGCCATGTCTTCTCCGAACCGGAATCAAGGATCCTAGGACCGGTTTTTGGCTATCAGCCATCATCAGCCAGGATAGCTTGACTCCAGTGGTGTGGAGAGCATTGGATTCACGTCTGAGCATACCCGTCCCACTCGGGGTGACAAATGCAAAAACAACAGTTGATGGACAGAATGCAGAACAATGTCATACATTCACCCCAGTACAGAGATCTGGGCCTAAATCTATTGTTTTTTTGCACTCCACATCGCCCCATTTCAGACATGGCCATATGCAAATCAGCCTTGTTCCTGTGCCTCATGGGAACAGTCCAGCCCGAAATGCCAAGCCATGTCTTCTCCGAACCGTAATCAAGCATCCTAGGACCGGTTTCTGGCTATCAGCCGTCATCAGCCAGGATAGCTTGACTCCAGTGATGTGGAGAGCATGAGACTCACGTTTGAGCATACCTGTCCCACTCGGGGTGACAAATGCAAAATCAACAGTTGATGGACAGAATGCAGAACAATTTCATACATTCACCCCAGTACAGAGATCTGGGCTTAATCCATCAAGTTTTTGCACTCCACACCACCCCAGTTGAGACATGGCCATATGCAAATCAGCCTTGACCCTGTGCCTCATGGGAACAGTCCAGCCCGAACTGCAAAGCCATGTCTTCTCCGAACCGTAATCAAGCATCCTAGGACCGGTTTCTGGCTATCAGCCATCATCAGCCAGGATAGCTTGACTCCAGTGGAGTGGAGAGCACGGGACTCACGTCTGAGCATACCCGTCCCATTCGGGGTGACTAATGCAAAAGCAACAGTTGATGGACAGAATGCAGAACAATGTCATACATTCACCCCAGTACAGAGATCTGGGTCTAAATCCATTGTTTTTTTGCACTCCACACCACCCCAATTCAGACATGGCCATATGCAAATCAGCCTTGACCCAGTGCCTCATGGGAACAGTCCAGCTCGAACTGCCAAGCCATGTCTTCTCCGAACCGAAATCAAGCATCCTAGGACCGGATTCTGGCTATCAGCCGTCATCAGCCAGGATAGCTTGACTCCAGCGGTGTGGAGAGCACAGGACTCACGTCTGAGCATACCCATCCCACCCCGATGCTTGATTCCGGTCCAGGGAAGACATGGCTTGGCAGTTCGGGCGGGACTGTTCCCATGAGGCACAGGGTCAAGGCTGGTTTGCATATGGCCATGTCTGAACTGGAGTGGGGTGGAGTGCAAAAAAACGATGGATTTAGGCCCAGATCTCTGTACTGGGGTGAATGTATGACATTGTTCTGCATTCTGTCCATCAACTGTTGTTTTTGCACTAGTAATACGTAGGACATCTGACTTTATTGTGTGGCATGTCCTGGTAGTGACAAACACCCTATTTCGTTTTTCACTACAGTGAGTGCTCATTGGGAATTGGCACAATATGGGAACGTGGCAACACTACTCCTTTCAGATCAGAAATGGCCACTTAAAAACAAATAACCTTATTTATTTGTAAGTGGTCATTTGTGATCTGAAAGGAGTAGCGCCATGTTGGGTATCTTTAGAATGGTAGTTAAAATTCTTGTTTACTGGTGTAGGTGGATTTTGTATTACTATTTTAGAAATGCCACATTTAGAAAGTGAGCATTTCTCTGTGCTTATAAGTCTAGGGCTTATTTACAAGCCCCATGCGCCGCCGGTCCTTCACTTTTATTATGGGAAAAAGTGACGTACCGGCGGCGCAAGGGGCTTTGTAAATAAGCCACCTACTGTTTTGCAGCCTGACTCCTATCCACAGCTAGGGCAAAGTGACAGCTATACTTTGTCCATACTTTTCAGACACCAAATCACACAGGAGGGACTGGGTGCAGTTGCATACTGAATAATCTTCCATTGCTGGGATAGAGGGAGGCGGGTGCACTTACATTTATTTGTATAGCCTGTGTCCTGCCCTCACACCAAGGGCTTGTTTACCCCCTACTGTACGTCTGGAGCCAGTGCTGGAGTTGAAAGGAGGTGGTATTCACTTCTAAGGTTGCCTTTTTAGTCACCTCTACATCAAAGACATTGGAGGTATAAGTACAGGGGCTCTGACCCTGTATGGAAGAGCACTTTGGAACTGGGGCTGATCCTCTTTCAGGAGGACTGCCTGTGCTGCACAAGGGCCTCTACTGGCCTGCTCTTCTGTTGTTGCCTTGTTACCTGCTACTTTCTGTGTGGCCTAAAGAACTAACTGGATTGCTTTTCTGCTTGTTGGCCTGCTGCTAGCTTGCACTTTGCACTTTGTCGGAGGATTGCTGTGTTGCTAGGAGAGACTGCCATTGTGATAACCTATTCTGTGTGCTGGCCTTTTGCCCTGCCATCAGCCTTGGTGCCCCAAGTGACTCACATAATCATAGCGCGTGTTGAGTGCTTCATGTTCCCCAAGGCTGCCAGCGTGTATGGGGCCCCCTGTGTCTTGTTTGCCACTGTATTCCAGGCCATTCTGAAGAGGGGGACATGCTCTTGCAAACGTTACACATTAGCGCGTGACGGGCATTTTGTTCCCTGCAACTGAGAAGCTTGTGTGGAGAGCTGTGTACTAGAGGAGGGCAGTGCATGGCAAGCGAGTCACCCAGGGTAAACCTACCAGTGCAGGTGATAATTTGAGACGGCACGTATAAGGGGAATTATGGGCACCTCTGGTCAAGAATCCCCCAGTTTGTGGTGAGTGCTCCTCCTTGATCGAGGTAGGGAGTGCTGGTGTCTCGAGATTGGATAACAGCACCGCAGCATCTCTCAAGTGTGGCCCCTCCTTCCTCTGGGCGGCCGCTGCCTAGTCAATTTGGAAGACGCTGGGCGACGGCAGTGCTGCTTTATTCTTCGCCCCTCAGTGGTCCGAGACTCACGTGTTCCAACTGCTGCTGACAAACTCTAGATTCGCAGCAGGAGAAGCCTTGAAAGGGACCAGACTCGGCGTGCCGGTGGTTCTGGACGCATAACGGAAGGGAGAGCCGGTCCCACCACGCATTTGCCACTCCTTCATTGAGGCCAAAAGGTCCTGGGGCTTATTTACGAAGACCCTTGCGCCCCTTTTGCGTAATTTTTAACATGGGAAAAGTGACGCAAAAATTCCACAAGGGGCTTGTAAATCTGCCCTACTGCCGCATGGCGTGCTCGTAGGCAGCTGCCTTTGTGGCACATTATGAGGGAGGGACCCAGTGAGGCCTCTAGCGGGTGGCATAAGTTTGTGCCTTCCCCCACTTTCACCTTAGTTGACATACCTTAGGGGCATCCTTTGTTTACTTGCTGATACTATGGAAGAAACCTAGATGCAGGTCCCGTTCAGCACTTCAAGTTGCAGATTTCACGAAGTCTATTTATTGTTATATGACTAGAAGGAGCACAGAGGTTCCTGTACCATACAGGGAATCCCTAATTGCTTCATAATGTGTAGTAGGATGGCAGGTATAATTTCCCCTATGCTTTCATAGTGATTTCCTGGGGTTTGTGGACTGCTAGTGATGTTTGGTGATGTATATGCCTTCTTCCAGTCTGCTGTTGCATTTCATGCCTAATATTCTAGTATAATCTGCTTTGATTCTTGCACTGCTGTGGAATATTACTTCAGGAACTTAATGATAAGCCCAACAGTCACGCTTTATGCTTTGATGTCATAATCTGCTGCATTTATTGCCCAGATGTTAGGATGTATGTAATTTTGATTCTTGCCTTACCAAGATAATGCTTACTGATTCAGGAATTGCAAAGGATGCACAGTACTTATGATTTATGTTTGGTCTATGTGTTATGTACAAAATATATAATGGGCCTAATTCACAAAGGTAAAGTGAGCCGAAAGTCTAACTTTACGACTTTTGGTATTCACAAAGGGCATTTATTAGTGGGAAGTGCCCTTTGTGAATTCCGAAAGTCTAACTATATGACTTTCAATATTCAAAAAGGGCATTTACAAGTAGTAAATGCCCTTTGTGAATAACAAAATTCGTAAAGTTAGACTTTCGTTTCACTTTAGCCTTGTGAATCAGACCCAATATTTTTTTATAATCCTGTGTGTAGTGTATTTTGTGGTGTATGTATTGTGTACTGGTGTGAGTGTTTTTTTGTACGCTTTACACATAGCCTTTGGTGATAAGCCTGGCTGCTCTGCTGCCAAGCTATCGGGGATGATCACAGATTATCTCTGGTATGTAATTTACATGCCCTGACTAGATTGGTTGGTTCTGCCTGGCTTAGGTGCAAGCCCTGGCCAACCAGAGACCCATTTCTAACATTTTTTCTAGGTGCCGGCTGAACTTTCCTTCACAGAAATGTGAGAAAAAAATGGCCCCCATTAGGATGGTGGGAGGATCGCCCCGCCAGGCCATCCGTGCCGGAATGACCCCCACCATATTAGCATGACCGGGGCGGAAAAGGGTTTATATGGTGGCGGTGTCTATCAGACACCGCCAGCCATATTTGAATGGACATTTATCAATGACTTTCCGGCATGTGGAGTCTACTTTGGGGGCCCGTTGCGGGCCCCCGAAGACTCCGGGGGGTGGTGGGGGGATGCACATGTGGGGTACCTATGGTACCCCGCTGCATTTCAAAGGACAGCGTGGCAGGCACTGCGCGGTGCCTGTCACGTTGTGCATGTATTTTTAACATTGCGGCGGGAAGTGCATTCAACACCGCTCGCCGCAATGTTAAACATACAGGATGCGCCGGCTACTGTGGCGGGCGCATCCTAATTCCCCACACAGACCCCCGCCCTTATGGCGGACGGTCCCTTTCCACGATGGGATGGCGGGCGGGCAAAGTCCGCCCGCCATCCTAATGGGGGCCTATGTGTTTTTGTGAAAGTTTGAGGTTTGCCAGGGCTGCTGGGTAGGAAAACCTGGTGGGAGCCATACAAGCCACCCCACCCTCGCCTTTCTTACGTGTCCAGTTTAAAAAAATGTATACGCCTTCTAGGTTTTCTCAGGTGCTGACTAAGTTAGGTCCCAAAATCCCCAGCTAGGCACATAGCAAAACAAGGGTTGGCTTTCAGTGAAACATTGTAAAGTGCCCTTGTTGCGTTTTGGGGCCTTTCCTGTTGCAGGTACAAGCCCTACCCACATGAGTGAGGTACCATTTTTAACAGGAGACTTGAGGGAATGGTAGGCAGTTGCAAATTGATTGTTCCCTGCATATTCCGGAGCTTATCACCCAGAAACACGAGGACAATGTGCTTTTTAGTCAAAGTTTGAGGTTTGAAATGGTTTCTGGGTAGAAAAACCGGGAGAGAGCCTGGCAAGTCACCCCACCCTGGATTCCCCAGGTATCTAGGTTACAAAAATTTGAAGATTTGCTAGGTTTCCCTAGGTGGCTGCTGAGCTAGGATGGTGGATTTAGGGCCCAAAATCAACAGCTAGCCACATTACAAAAAAGGGTCAGTTTTGAGTGGAAAATGGTGATGTGCCCATATTTCATTTTGGGTGGGTACCATTTTTTTCAGGAGACTTAGGGAAACACAGAATAGTGGAACACGTGTTATCACCAATTGTATTTTTCTGCATTTGTGCCTTCCAAATGAAATCCATTGTGTAAGAAAGAAGACATTTTGAGAAATGCCCTGTTAATTCACATACCAATATGGGCACCCACACATTCAGATATGTGCAAATAGCCACTGCTTCCAAACCTCATATCTTGATTCCATTTCGGAAGTAGATAGGTTCCCTTGATGGCTATTTTTCACTGTTTGTAATGTACTATATGAATTGCTCCATACCTGGTACACAATGAACAAACTTTGCAAGGTGCAGATCAGTTATTGGCTCTGAGAAACCTCAAGTTCTTAAAAAACCTACAATCCCAATATGTCCCCGCATCCAGAAGGGTCTAGCAGATGTAATGGTTTATTGATTTTGCAAATCAGCCATCGTGACAAGAAGTTACAAATGAAAACATTGTCACAAAACACAAATGGCCATTTATTCCTACTAATTATCAATATCTTTTTGTTTCAACAGTTTGTTTCCTTAGGATAACCTTGAGGCATTTACATAAAAGACCCCTTAATAAATTTGGAATTTTGTCTATTTTTCACAAATATATAGCTCTTTAGAATCACTGATGGGTTTCATAGCAGGTTTCACCATACTGGAAGTAGGTTGAAAGCACAAAAATAGGAAAAATGGGCTACCTCTTTGAAAAATACCAAAATTGTGCAAAAAGACATAGTTTTTTTAATTCAGTTTTGCAAGTTCCCGAAAGATGAAAAATTGTGACGTCAGCACAGCAAACCTGTTGTTAATTTATTTTTTAGAAAACAAAATAGGCACTTTTTTGCAGAACACTTTCTTCCTATTTTATCGCCAAACCTTTTTTTGTTATTATTGCCAATTTTTTTAGTTCCGTCCAGGGGAGGCCACTAACTGTGGGCACTAGCATGTTGAAAAAAAAGAAGACACAAATGTGGAAAAAAACACCTGAAGGTCTAAGCACGAACTATCTCAAATAGTCAAAAAGGGCTTAGCACTAGAAGGGAAAGGGCCTAGCAGCAAAAGGGTTAATAGATATTAAAAAAACGTACTTTTTACGTAAAACAAGTATTTGAAATAAACCTAAAACATATAAATATATTACATCACCAAAATATTTACCATTCACCCCAATAAATGATATAGCTAAAATCATAACAATAGAAGCCGAAAGGAATATTGCCATTAACTACAAACATTTAGCCAGCAACCTAAATATAAATATGTGACCAAGAGCCTGTGAGCTCGAAACGCGTCTGTTTATGCCCGAATAAACAAACTTTTCGGTACCTGGATGGTGTGGCTTGTCGTCCTTTTGCCTGAATTACAAGAGGAAACCGTGGATATATATATATATATGTATATATATATATATATATATATATACATATATTTATATATATATATATATATATATATATATTCACTGAAGTGGTTCAAGTTTCCTTCCGAGTTAGCGCTACTTGCAAGTGCGTGGCTTCATGCGGTGGAACCAAACCGCTCTATATCCAAACTGCGTTTCCCCCAGGGATCCCAGATCACCCGGTCCAAAACCAAAGAAGCCGCCACTCCAGTCACTTAGATTGTATCAGACAAGTTAGTTTATTTTCAGATCCTCTGCAGCATAAGTCACAGTGCAAAACCAACGCGTTTCGTTAGCTCCCCACTAACTTGATCACGGTTGTTACAAACACTGTTTGCTGGATGTATTTTAAAAAGGGAGTCCCTCCCACCTCGGTCACATGATTACAACCATTTGTTCATATTCACAATGGCATTCTGGGAATTGTAGTTTTCAATTCCAATTTATGTACACGTAATACATTTCCACATCACCATGGTGTCTTATATTTCAGTACCCTCTCCCTGCTTTTCAAGGTTTTTGTTCCTTTAAACTTTAGATGAGGTTTGACTCTAAAATTTACAAAATTATTTTTCAAACAAATGGATTTTTTCAAAAAAATATATGAATTAAGCATTCAGTAGAAAGCAGGGTTATATGTCCAAGTCTTATTACATCAGACCTATTGGGTGCCCTCTAGTGGGCTGACATTATTGGGGTTTTCAACAGTTTTTCGGTACCCTCTCTCTGCTTTTCAAAGTTTTTGTGCCTGTTAACTTTAGATGATGTTTAACCCAAAAATTCACAAGGTTATTTTTCAAATAAATGAATTTTTTCAAAAAAATAAATAATAATCAATTAAGCATTCAGTAGGAAGCAGGGTTATTTGTCCACGTCTTATTTCATCAGACCTATTAAGTGCCCTCTAGTGGGCTGACATTGTTGGGGGTTTCAACAGTTTAGAAGAAGTATTACTAAGTTTCTGTATTTTTGTTGTCCCAGATCCTTAATTTTTTACCATTCGGTGCCGTGGATTTATGGAGGGAAAAAGTCATTGTGGAGTTCATGTAGAGAAGCATTCTTTCTTATTCAGATATGTACATAAAGTTCTTCAGACTGATTCAGTCCGTGAGGGGCCAACGTTTCCAAGCCTAAGAATTTCAGCAGTCGCCAGTTTCCATCATGGTGTGTCTCCATCTGTTTAGCCACTGCGTTCCCTCTGTCCTTGTTTGTGGTGGCTCTTGTGTGTTCCAGGATTCGCTTTTTCAGCTCACAAATTGTGCTTCCTATATATCGTAGTTGACAAGGACATTCGATCATATAAACTGTATACTGGCTTTTGCAGGTGATTAATTCTTTTATCCTCCAGATTTTTTGATTTGCCATCTTGATTTGTTTAGTGGGTTTGGCTATCTCGCAGACTTTGCAATTATAGCATTTATTAAACCCTACAGTTTTGAGCCATGATGTCTTTTTCCGATTCATGAAATGACTGTGGATCAGTTGATCTTTCAAGTTTTTGGTTCTCTATATGTCACCACCGGGTGATCACCCATCTTTTGGCTGATTGTTGGATCTAGTTTTAGCAGTTTCCAATTTTTTTTGAGAATTTTGATTACTTGTTTTGATTCCTTGCTGTAATTCAATATAAGTCTTATTAGTTCATCCATTGTACTTTCTTTATTTTTTGGTTTGAGACAATCTGCTCTTGATATCTCATTTGCTCTTTCCCAACATTTTTTTGTCAAGTTTTTTCCATACTTTCTCTTCCGGAATCTATCCATTGTTATTGCACTGTGCTTTTCCCATTCTGTTTTTTCACTGCAAATCCGCTTCACGCGGAGAAATTCACCGTAAGGTATGCTTGAGATCAAGGCAGGTTGATGAAAGCTGGTAGCTTCCAGGGTGGAATTTGTGGCTGTTGTTTTCCTGTGTAAAGTTGTCTCCACTTTGTTGTTACTCACATATACCTCTGTATCTAGGAAGGATATACCTTCTCTGCTTTTTGTGTAAGTGAATTTTAATCCTTTTGTGCTATTATTCAAAAGTTCGAAATATTCTTCAAATTCACTCTCGCTTCCGTCCCACACTATAAACAAGTCGGCAATGAATCTTTTCCATTGTATAATGTGTCTGGTGAATTTGGAATTTTGGGGATTCCAGGCTATCTCCTCCTCCCACCATCCCATAGCTATGCACGCATAGTTTGGGCTGAATGAGAAGCCCATCGCAGCGCCATTACGCTGCCGATAAAGTTGATCCCCAAAGAAAAAAATGTTGTTCGTTAACAACAGAGTGATCATTTCATACAACATATCATTATGTTCCTTATAATGTATGTTTCGTTTTTGAAGAAAGTATTTACAAGCCTTTAAGCCCAAGTCATTGTCAATGTTTGTGTACAATGCAATGACATCCATGGATATCAAAAGATAATTTTCCTGCCATTCCAAATCAGATAATGTACACAAAAAATCAGTCGTGTCTTTGAGATATGATTTCAAATCCTCTACGTAGGGTCTCAGAAAAAAATCAATAAAATTGCCCATTGGTTCTATCAACGAACCGTTTGCCGATACAATCGGTCTTCCTGGTGGTCTAGTAGGGTCTTTATGAATCTTTGGTAGGAAGTACATAGTGGCCATACGAGGGAAATCTACTGTGAGATATTTCTTTTCTTCATAGTCAATTAGATTTCTGTTTTCCCAAATTTTGAGTTTTTGATCTAGCTCTCTCTTTATTTGATCCATCGGATTTTTGGATAATTGTTCATAATACTCGGGGTTGGATAATTGATTCATCGCTTCCTCCGTGTATAAATCTTTATCCCAAACCACCACATTACCCCCTTTATCCGCCATTTTTATTTCCACGTTTTTATCGTTGATGAGGGTTGTCAATGCTTCTCGTTCTGGCTGGGTTAAATTGTCTTTGAATTTGGTTTTAGGAATATTGTATAATTCCTGTATGACTGCCTCTTGGAAAATATCGATTTTATTGCCCGGAATAAGTTGTGGATAGAATTTGGACTTAGCCTTCATTTTGCTGATCCCAGCTCCTAGTTGTGGTATTGCTGTTTCCAAAGATATTTCATTTTCCTCCTCTACATCCAGGTTCAGGAGAGCCAGATACCCATCAGCATCTTTTACACTCAAGTCTGAGGATGGGTTATGCGGAGTTCTGTTAATTTGAGGTTTATTTTTTCTCTCTAGGAAATGTTTGGCCAACTTTATTTTTCGAATGTATAAATACAGATCTATCCTAGTTGGTGCCAAATCCATTTTTCTTGTGGGACAGAAATTAATGCCTCTCTTTAGTAAAGCATTTTCGGCTGGTGTTATTCCCCTTTTAGACAAGTTAACCACTTGCAATTCTTCACTCATTTGCCCCTCTTCTGTTTCATGCCCCTTGTTTCCGGTCCACTTTGTTGATTTTGTGCACTTTCTCCTCTTGCCTCTTCTGGTTTTTTTTGTTGTTGTTGTTGATTTCTTAGTCTGGGTTGCCAAGATCTTCCACGACCTCTTCCTCTTCCTTGCATTTGTCTGGGCGCCCCCTGCTCCTGTTCCCACTGTCGTTGTTGGAGCACGAGGCGCATATCCCCTAAAAAACGCATCTGTTCCTCATCCAAGTTTAAGTCCTCTTCTGTTTGTTCATTGGAGGTGATTGAGAATAGGCTGGAGGATGAAATGGTTTTAGTCTGCAGTTGTTTTTTGAAAGGATCATATTTGCGGGCAAATGTGAAAATTCTTCCTTCCGCATAATCATTAGCGTCCCTTACAAATTTGTTGTGCTTCCTCAATCTCACAGTTTCCTCATGTTGCTCTATTTGTTTTTCCAGGTCCTCTTTAAATTGAGATTTCCGTAATGCTATGACTTTCCAAGATTTATTGATTTCTTTTCTGGTCAGTTTTTCCCAATGTCTTATTTTGCTTTTTGTGTCATCCTTTGGTGTTTCACTCTGTTTATTTTGGACTTTCTCCATATTTCCCTTTTCGAACATATTTGTGACATGTTCTTTTCTTTTTGCTTCTCTCTTCTCCATTTTTCTAATGCTGTGAAACGCTGCTTTGGATCAATTGCTCTGCTTGGTATTTTTTTGTCTTGATTGGGTGACTGTCGGCCTTCAGACTAAATAGGGTGATTTTGGCTCCGTAATGGTTGTGAGTATCATAGGATAAATGCGCGCTTGCCACAGTGTGTAACGCGCTAATGCCACTTATTTCCGCATCTCAAAACACACCCATAGTCTATGCAGCCGTTGTTTAATCGCCGGGTATTCCTTATATTTTCTCTCGTATTCCGAATGGGAATATGCAAACTAGACGTTTAGTTTTCCGTCAATACGAAGAAGGAGAGAGGGGGATCCCTTCTTACCTCGGATGTATTCTCCGGGCAGCGTGGGTTTCCGTCCTCCACACACTCTTCTCCGGTCTGCTTCCCTCGGCTCCCAAAATGATCGCGATGAGCACCACGAAAGGATTTCAAATTATTCACTGAAGTGGTTCAAGTTTCCTTCCGAGTTAGCGCTACTTGCAAGTGCGTGGCTTCATGCGGTGGAACCAAACCGCTCTATATCCAAACTGCGTTTCCCCAGGGATCCCAGATCACCCGGTCCAAAACCAAAGAAGCCGCCACTCCAGTCACTTAGATTGTATCAGAATGGTTAGTTTATTTTCAGATCCTCTGCAGCATAAGTCACAGCGCAAAACCAACGCGTTTCGTTAGCTCCCCACTAACTTGATCACGGTTGTTACAAACACTGTTTGCTGGATGTATTTTAAAAAGGGAGTCCCTCCCACCTCGGTCACATGATTACAACCATTTGTTCATATTCACAATGGCATTCTGGGAATTGTAGTTTTCAATTCCAATTTATGTACACGTAATACATTTTCACATCACCATGGTGTCTTATATTTCAGTACCCTCTCCCTGCTTTTCAAGGTTTTTGTTCCTTTTAACTTTAGATGAGGTTTGACTCTAAAATTTACAAAATTATTTTTCAAACAAATGGATTTTTTCAAAAAAATATATGAATTAAGCATTCAGTAGAAAGCAGGGTTATATGTCCAAGTCTTATTACATCAGACCTATTGGGTGCCCTCTGGTGGGCTGACATTATTGGGGTTTTCAACAGTTTTTCGGTACCCTCTCTCTGCTTTTCAAAGTTTTTGTGCCTGTTAACTTTAGATGATGTTTAACCCAAAAATTCACAAGGTTATTTTTCAAATAAATGAATTTTTTCAAACAAATAAATAATAATCAATTAAGCATTCAGTAGGAAGCACGTCTTATTTCATCAGACCTATTAAGTGCCCTCTAGTGGGCTGACATTGTTGGGGGTTTCAACAGTTTAGAAGAAGTATTACTAAGTTTCTGTATTTTTGTTGTCCCAGATCCTTAATTTTTTACCATTCGGTGCCGTGGATTTATGGAGGGAAAAAGTCATTGTGGAGTTCATGTAGAGAAGCATTCTTTCTTATTCAGATATGTACATAAAGTTCTTCAGACTGATTCAGTCCATGAGGGGTCATCGTTCGAAAGTTCAAAATGTGGCGTGACACTAGAGGGCACCCAATAGGTCTGATGTAATAAGACTTGGACATATAACCCTGCTTTCTACTGAATGCTTAATTCATATATTTTTTTGAAAAAATCCATTTGTTTGAAAAATAATTTTGTAAATTTTAGAGTCAAACCTCATCTAAAGTTAAAAGGAACAAAAACCTTGAAAAGCAGGGAGAGGGTACTGAAATATAAGACACCATGGTGATGTGGAAATGTATTACGTGTACATAAATTGGAATTGAAAACTACAATTCCCAGAATGCCATTGTGAATATGAACAAATGGTTGTAATCATGTGACCGAGGTGGGAGGGACTCCCTTTTTAAAATACATCCAGCAAACAGTGTTTGTAACAACCGTGATCAAGTTAGTGGGGAGCTAACGAAACGCGTTGGTTTTGCGCTGTGACTTATGCTGCAGAGGATCTGAAAATAAACTAACCTGTCTGATACAATCTAAGTGACTGGAGTGGCGGCTTCTTTGGTTTTGGACTGGGTGATCTGGGATCCCCGGGGGAAACGCAGTTTGGATATATATATATATATATATATATATATATATATATATATATATATATATATATATATATATATATCCTACTGGCAGTCGCTAGTAGGTAGTTATAGTTAGGACCTAGTTTCCTTAGGAAATCAGCAACATTCTATTTGGAATAACTTTGGCGCTGGTCGATGAATCTTCCCAAACTTCTCCATGAAGATGGCCTGCTCTGCTCCGCTCCTTCCCTGAAAGTTTGGGGGTGATTCGTCAAGAGGGGGCCGAGGAAAAAGGGGTTCCCAAAACGTGTTTTCCTCATGCAATTTTTCATAGGGACCTTCAGCCACGGCTACAGCCCGAGCTGCTGAATGGAATTACACCAAATTTGGCGAAAAGGTAGAGTTTGGTTCGCAGATCACGCTTTTTGTTAAATGGTGTAAATCCGTTCAGTAGTTCCTGAGAAAATCAAAAGTAAAATCATAGATATATCTACAGAGGAAGTAGGGTACACATACAGTACGCGTACCCTGCCGCGCACGAGCTGAATGCTAATTGGCTGTCAATTCTCCAAACCAGGAAGTGTTGGCAGCCATCTTGTGCCTTGGCAGAGCCAAACTAACTATAACTGGAGAATTTTAATGGTTTTGTATGAGCGAAATGTCCAGCTAACTATAACATGTTGGAAACCTATGGTTTTTTCAGTGAATTTCTAAGGTTTTTCAAATGTTAATTCCTAACTATAACGTGGCCGAAACCTATAATTTTTTCAGTGAATATATATATATATATATATATATATATATTTATATGTATATATATATATATATATATATATATATATATATATATATATATATATATATATATTCAAAAAACAAAGGTTGCCCATTTGAAACGTGTCAGCTTTAAATGACGTGCTGTGAGGTGTTTCCATTTTTCATGCAGCAACCTCCATTAAAGAAAAATAAGCAGAACTCACCTTGTTGTGCCTCTTTCAAATGGGCAACCTTTGTTTTTTTAATTGATTGACGGCCTGCTCGGTCGTGAAAGAAATCGAGCTGCAGGAAAGCGGGCCTGAAGTGACGCCAATGGCGATGCTTGTAAACAGAACAAGGAGCTTTTTAATGGGGCTTAAGAGGCCAGCATGTTACATGGGACTGTCAGAGCAACCCACCAGGGATTAAAACTTTCCGGAATCTGGCAATGCAGAGCGGGTCACTTGAGTAAAACGGACTTCAGGTACCATGGGGCCGTGTGAACGGCAATGCCCAATAGGGGGGTACCAGGACTCAATATAAATGCTTTACAAGCTCTGCATATGTGATGGAAGTACAGCCTGTGACAAAGGGCGGTGGCCCGAAACGCATCAGCTTTAGATGACATGCTGTGAGGTGTTTCCATTTTTCATGCGGCAGTCTCCATTAAAGAAAAATAAGCTGAACTTAACTTGTTGTGGCTCTTTCAAATGGGCAACCTTTGTTTTTTTAATTGATTGTCGGCCTGCTCGGCCGTGAAAGAAGCCCAGCTGCAGGAAAGCGGACCTGAAGTGACGCCAATGGCGATGCTTGTAAACAGGACAAGGAGCTTTTTAATGGGGCTTAAGAGGTCAGCATGTTACATGGGACTGTCAGAGCAACCCACCAGGGATTGAAACTTTCTGGAATCTGGCAATGCAGAGCGGCTCACCTGAGTAAAACGGACTTCAGGTACCATGGGGCCGTGCGAACTGCAACGCCCAATAGGGCGGGTACCAGGACTCAATATAAATGCTTTACACGCTCTGCATATGTGATGGAAGTACAGCCTGTGACTAAGAGCGGTGGCCCGAAACGCGTCGGCTTTAGATGACAAGCTATGAGGTGTTTCCATTTTTCATACAGCAGCCTCCATTAAAGAAAAAATAAGCAGAACTCACCTTGTTGTGGCTCTTTTAAATGGGCAACCTTTGTTTTTTTAATTGATTGACGGCCTGCTCGATTGTGAAAGAAGCCCAGCTGCATGAAAGCGGACCTGAAGTGATGCCAATGGCGATACTTGTAAACAGGACAATGAGCTTTTTAATGGTGCTTAAGAGGCCAGCATGTTACATGGGACTGTCAGAGCAACCCACCAGGGATTGAAACTTTCCGGAATCTGGCAATGCAGAGCGGCTCACTTGAGTAAAACGGACTTCAGGTACCATGGGGCTGGGCGAACGGCAACGCCAAATAGGGCGGGTACCAGGACTCAATATAAATGCTTTAAACGCTCTGCATATGTGATGGAAGTACAGCCTGTGACAAAGGGTGGTGGCCCGAAACGCGTCGGCTTTAGATGACATGCTGTGAGGTGTTTCCATTTTTCATGACCCAGCCTCCATTAAAGAAAAATAAGCAGAACTCACCTTGTTGTGGCTCTTTCAAATGGGCAACCTTTGTTTTTTTAATTGATTGACGGCCTGCTTGGTCGTGAAAGAAGCCCAGCTGCAGGAAAGCGGACCTGAAGTGACGCCAATGGCGATGCTTGTAAACAGGACAAGGAGCTTTTTAATGGGGCTTAAGAGGCCAGCATGTTACATGGGACTGTCAGAGCAACCCACCAGGGATTGAAACTTTCCGGAATCTGGCAACGCAGAGCGGCTCACTTTAGTAAAACGGACTTCAGGTACCATGGGGCACTGCGAACGGCAACCCCAAATAGGTTGGGTACCAGGACTCAATATAAATGCTTTACACGCTCTGCATATGTGATGAAAGTACAGCCTGTGACAAAAGGCGGTGGCCTGAAATGCGTCGGCTTTGGATGACATGCTGTAAGGTGTTTCCATTTTTCATGCAGCAGCGTCCATTAAAGAAAAATAAGCTGAACTCCCCTTGTTGTGGCTCTTTTAAATGGGTAACCTTTGTTTTTTTAATTGATTGATGACTTGCTCGGTTGTGAAAGAAGCCCAGCTGCAGGAAAGTGGACCTGAAGTGACGCCAATGGCGATGCTTATAAACAGGACAATGAGCTTTTAATGGTGCTTAAGAGGCCAGCATGTTACATGGGACTGTCAGAGCAACCCACCAGGGATTGAAACTTTCCGGAATCTGGCAATGCAGAGCGGCTCACTTGAGTAAAACAGACTTCATGTACCATGGGGCCGTGCGAACTGCAACGCCCAATAGGGCGGGTACCAGGACTCCATATAAATGCTTTAAACGCTCTGCATATGTGATGGAAGTACAGCCTGTGACAAAGGGTGGTAGCCCGAAACGCGTCAGCTTTAGATGACATGCTGTGAGGTGTTTCCATTTTTCATGCGGCAGCCTCCAATAAAGAAAAATAAGCAGAACTCACCTTGTTGTGGCTCTTTCAAATGGGCAACCTTTGTTTTTTTAATTGATTGACGGCCTGCTCGGCCGTGAAAGAAGCCCAGATGCAGGAAATCGGACCTGAAGTGACGCCAATGGCGATGCTTGTAAACAGGACAAGGAGCTTTTTAATGGGGCTTAAGAGTCCAGCATGTTACATGGGACTGTAAGAGCAACCCACCAGGGATTAAAACTTTCCGGAATCTGGTAATGCAGAGCGGCTCACTTGAGTAAAATGGACTTCAGGTACCATGGGACCATGCGAACGGCAACGCCCAATAGGGCGGGTACCAGGACTCAATATAAATGCTTTACACACTCTGCATATGTGATGGAAGTACAGCCTGTGACAAAGGGCGGTGGCCCGAAACGCGTCAGCTTTAGATGACATGCTGTGAGGTGTTTTCATTTTTCATGCGGCAGCCTGCATTAAAGAAAAATAAGCAGAACTCACCTTGTTGTGGCTCTTTCAAATGGGCAACCTTTGTTTTTTTAATTGATTGACGGCCTGCTTGGTCGTGAAAGAAGCCCAGCTGCAGGAAAGCGGACCTGAAGTGACGCCAATGGCGATGCTTGTAAACAGGACAAGGAGCTTTTTAATGGGGCTTAAGAGGCCAGCATGTTACATGGGACTATCAGAGCAACCCACCAGGGATTGAAACTTTCCGGAATCTGGCAACGCAGAGCGGCTCACTTTAGTAAAACGGACTTCAGGTACCATTGGGCCCTGCGAACGGCAACCCCAAATAGGTTGGGTACCAGGACTCAATATAAATGCTTTACACGCTCTGCATATGTGATGGAAGTACAGCCTGTGACAAAAGGCGGTGGCCTGAAATGCGTCGGCTTTGGATGACATGCTGTGAGGTGTTTCCATTTTATATGCGGCAGCGTCCATTAAAGAAAAATAAGCTGAACTCCCCTTGTTGTGGCTCTTTTAAATGGGTAACCTTTGTTTTTTTAATTGATTGATGGCCTGCTCGGTTGTGAAAGAAGCCCAGCTGCAGGAAAGTGGACCTGAAGTGACGCCAATGGCGATGCTTGTAAACAGGACAATGAGCTTTTAATGGTGCTTAAGAGGCCAGCATGTTACATGGGACTGTCAGAGCAACCCACCAGGGATTGAAACTTTCCAGAATCTGGCAATGCAGAGCGGCTCACTTGAGTAAAACAGACTTCAGGTACCATGGGGCCGTGCGAACTGCAACGCCCAATAGGGCGGGTACCAGGACTCCATATAAATGCTTTAAACGCTCTGCATATGTGATGGAAGTACAGCCTGTGACAAAGGGTGGTAGCCCGAAACGCGTCGGCTTTAGATGACATGCTGTGAGGTGTTTCCATTTTTCATGCGGCAGCCTCCAATAAAGAAAAATAAGCAGAACTCACCTTGTTGTGGCTCTTTCAAATGGGCAACCTTTGTTTTTTTAATTGATTGACGGCCTGCTCGGCCGTGAAAGAAGCCCAGATGCAGGAAAGCGGACCTGAAGTGACACCAATGGCGATTCTTGTAAACAGGACAAGGAGCTTTTTGATGGGGCTTAAGAGTCCAGCATGTTACATGGGACTGTAAGAGCAACCCACCAGGGATTAAAACTTTCCGGAATCTGGTAATGCAGAGCGGCTCACTTGAGTAAAATGGACTTCAGGTACCATGGGACCATGCGAACGGCAACGCCCAATAGGGTGGGTACCAGGACTCAATATAAATGCTTTACACACTCTGCATATGTGATGGAAGTACAGCCTGTGACAAAGGGCGGTGGCCTCTAACGCGTCAGCTTTAGATGACATGCTGTGAGGTGTTTTCATTTTTCATGCGGCAGCCTGCATTAAAGAAAAATAAGCAGAACTCACCTTGTTGTGGCTCTTTCAAATGGGCAACCTTTGTTTTTTTAATTGATTGATGGCCTGTTCGGTAGTGAAAGAAGCCCAGCTGCAGGAAAGCGGACCTTAAGTGACGCCAATGGCGATGCTTGTAAACAGGACAAGGACCTTTTTAATGGGGCTTAAGAGGCCAGCATGTTACATGGGACTATCAGAGCAACCGACAAGGGATTGAAACTTTCCGCAATCTGGCAATGCAGAGCGTCTCACTTTAGTAAAACGGACTTCAGGTACCATGGGGCCGTGCGAACGGCAACGTCCAATAGGTTGGGTACCAGGACTCAATATAAATGCTTTACACGCTCTGCATATGTGATGGAAGTACAGCCTGTGACAAAGGGCGGTGGCCCGAAACGCGTCGGCTTTGGATGACATGCTGTGAGGTGTTTCCATTTTTCATGCGGCAGCCTCCATTAAAGAAAAATAAGCAGAACTCCCCTTGTTGTGGCTCTTTCAAATGGCCAACCTTTGTTTTTTTGAATATATATATATATATATATATATATATATATATATATATATATATATATATATATATATATATATTTTATTTTATTCTGAAAATACATAAGTGCGGGTCTCCGGTTCCAGGAAGACCGATTATTTCGGCCATAGACAGTATGACGGAACCCCTAGCACAATACACTGACTATTTTCTACAGTCTCTTGTTATGGATCTGCCAACATATATAAGGGACACAGGGCACTTCCTACAAAAACTAAAAAACATCGCATGGACAGAGGATTGTATATTGGTCACGTTAGATATCGAAGCCCTTTATACCAGCATTGACCATCATAAAGGGCTGGAGGCACTGGAACATTTTCTGAGCATACGACCAGTGCACTGTTATAATCACAACAAGATGCTTAGTGAATTTGTAAGCTGGTGTTTATATCATAACTACTTCTTGTTTGGTAACGATATCTACGTGCAGAAAAGGGGTGTGGCCATGGGGGCCTGCTTCTCACCTAGCTACGCGTGTCTTCACGTTGGCTGGTGGGAGAAGCGGGTCCTCATGGGGACACATCAATCGATGTTTACAGCGAATGTGGTTATGTGGGTTCGTTTTATTGACAATGTGTTTTTAATTTGGAGAGGTAATGAAGAGGGTGTGAAAGACTTCATTAAGTCATTGAATGAAATTGAGGACAATCTTAGATTTACACACAATATCAGTAAGACAGCTGTGGAGTTTTTTAGATGTCAGAATCTTTCACAAATCAGGACAATCAGTCACCACCCTCCACAGAAAGGACACGTCAGAAAACACAACCCTTCATGCCACAAGTGCCCATCCCCGCCATGTCGTAGACAACATCCCTTTTGGCGAGCTCCTTCGTCTGAAAAGAATCTGTAGCAATGAAGAAGAACTCAAGGTGTGCTCAGCTGAAGCACTAGACAGATTCAGGGAGCGAGGATATAAAGAAAACATACTGAAAAGAGCGGTAAATAAAATGCAAACAAGATCTAGAGAAACGTTGTTCAAACCTATAACATCGAATGTGGTCACTAAAGAGGATTCGGCTGAATCTACTATTAGATTTATTACTGCATACAGTGGCCAGGATAGAAAAATCCGGTCTATCCTATGCAAAAGTTGGCCCATACTAAAAACTGATGCTGTTTTAGCCCCATATTTACCTGCTCGGCCAGATATTACGTTTCGGAGGGGACCCTCGTTACGGACACATATCTCTAATCCCTGCCCTGAGCTGTCCAAAAAGAAAAATTGGTTTCCAGCCCGGCTGGGGTTCTACAAGTGCAGCAGTTGCAGGGCTTGCAAATTTGGAGTCAACACTCAATATTACAACACTCCATTCAGCCCAGTACCTTTGCCTATCAGAGGGAATTACGGTTGCAAAACAGAATATGCTGTCTACGTCCTGGCATGCCCCTGTGGTCTGAGATGAGATACGTGGGAAGAACCAAGCTTCCGGTGCATGCCAGGATATTGCAGCATATTCGAGCAATCATCAACAATGATAGCTCCTACCCGGTGGCTAGACACTTCAAACGTGTACATGGTAACAATCTCAAGTGTCTAAGCTACTATGTCCTCACATTAGTACCTAAACCCAGAAGGGGAGGAGATCGGGATAGGATGCTGCGACAATTAGAACCCAAAATGATATTGGAATTGGATTCTAAGGTACCTAACGGGCTCAATACTACGGAAGATTTGTATTATTTTTTATAAAACTGATACGTGTTTATTCATACAAGCTCCACAGTTATCAAATTTGCCAGCACCTTCCGAACATAAGGCATAAGTGGTTAACTGTTCCAACTATAACCTTCCATTCATTTATAATAATTATTGTCAGTCTCAGTCCGACACCCACAACAAATCTTGTTTTTTGTTCTCTTTTTTCAATTACTTGAAGCAGTGATGGATCAATGATCCTCCTGCGGACACGTAGGTTCATACAGTCATCATAGTAGGGGTTGCCATCCAACAAAGATCTCCCCGGTATTTGGGTAAACACAGAAAAATGTCATGATTGTAACTATGTAGATATATTGGTTTCCTAATAGTATTTTAATGTTTTGCGCCATATTGCACATTTGAGTGTCAAGTTTACATTATCATTGCTTTACACTTGAATAATAAGATATTCACAGTGATGAAATTGAAGGTTTTTAAGTATGTATAGTATTACTTTTTAACCATGAATTAATATGGAAAGTGATTTTTTTATATACATATTTATTGAAAATATTTTTTATTTATGTACATATTCAATATGATATATGTCCTTATTGCATGGTATTTAACTGCAGTTTGCACATGCGCAATTGCACATGCACATCGCACTTTATAAATACTAGTTTGGAACAAATATGTACAATGCATTTATGCAGATATCAAACAACTGTTATCAATCATGAAATGAAAATAATGTATCCAAGATTGAGTAAGAAATGGCAAAAGCCTCGGACTAATTTTTTTGTGACTTTAACCTACCAGTATTTTGTTTATGTTTATTTGGCTCACATGGTGCACACAGATTTAGTTAAAAGGAGGGCATTATGGGAAATATTTCTGATGTGAACAAGGGCAACCGCCCGAAACGCGTCGTCTGCCACGCTGCTGTTAACTTTATCGGAATAAACTACCTTTTGCCAGCATTTTGGGATTCGTGGGTCTTTCTGTGAGCTGAAACGTTGGTGATTCAGATTTTGCCTCTCGTTGCTGAGATATATATATATATATATATATATATATATATATATATATATATATATATATATATATATATATATATATATATATATATATATATATATATATATATATATATATATTTTTTGTATGTATATATATTCAAAACAAATCCAAACTAAAACTAAACCAACCAAAATAAAAGTATTATCAACTTTAACCAATAAAATCAGGCAAACAATTTAATCAACAATATAAAAGGAACTCTAATTTAAACAATGAACTACTTCAAAATAGACAAACGCTGTAAGACGCTGTAAATGCGCACACGCACACCTGCTTGGGAATTTCCTGAGGCGGAAGCCGGGAACCCACGTAAAACCTTGCTCCCACTTTTTTAAAACATGCACAATTGTTTTGGGAAATTATTTTATTCTGTATTACCTTGCTCATGCGACTCCCGCCCCTCCAGAACAGCCGAGTAGGTGCTGCTTGGAGAAGGAGACGAGAATCATCAGGCCCACACCACTGGAGCCACCATCTTGGGGGTCATTTGGGTTGGGGGGCTAATTGTTGCAGCCTATCTGGATATTGCTCTATTAAATAAGCTCACCAACCCGGACGCACAGCGGACGCACGCCGCCAGTGCCGAAGGCGCGCCAAAGGCAAGCCCGTCTGCGCCCGTCCACGCCAGCCCGAGCCGGAAGGCGGGAGATGCTGCTCAAATTATCCCCCAGGTCCCATCCTACAATCACCACACCTACTCGGTGAGCACACTGCAGGAGATAAGATTAACTGCCTCCAACAAGTGCGGATCGGGGAGTAGTTGTGGCCTTTCATTTCCCGCTACCTTAGAGGGCCCTGTGGCCTGTATGACATGTAAATTTCAAAGCCTCTCGGCCGGCCACCCAGTCAATAACTCCTTAAAAGACCACATTCAAATGCATAATATTTCTAAATACATCTTATGTATTGTCAGATCCCTGGTAAAACATCCCTTCGAGATCTGGGATCTGATTTCCGCCTACTCCCCCGATTTATGTTTCATTACTGAAACCTGGTTAACTCCCACAAATCACCCTGTTATTAACCTGGCCATTCCCGTAGACTACAAAGTAGACTACAAATTAATTCACTTGAACAGAACAGGGAGATCAAGGGGTGGTATAGGGATTGCCTTCAAGAGTCACTTAAAAGTGCAATGGCTCTCCACTTTGAGCAACACTATTATGGAACTGGGAATTTTTAGGGTCGCCATCATCCATCTATATCCTGGGATGAAGCACTATTATACTGGCCCCCGGGGCCCAAAACTAATTTAATCAATTATCTGATGGAACATATTGTTATGCAGGTGTTGGCCTTCAGTATTTTCATTATATTGGGGGATTTTAACTTTCATGGGGAAAACACTACAAACCCGGATGTCCTGAAGCTCACTTCCCCCCTAAGCGACATTGATCTATCACAAAGGGTATGTGGTCCCACCCATTGTGTCGGGCACACACTAGATATTATTTTCACTAACTCTGAAGAAGTAAGAGTTCTCCCCCCCACCTTTGATCTGGACAGATCATTCTATGACCCAATTCTCCCCACAGTTCCATCTCAAGACAGCCTTCTCGACCCCCCAGAAGCCACTGAATCATAGCAGGGCTAGGCCCTGGAAAAATCTCACACTGGAAATTTTTAACAAAACATTTGACCAACTATGGGTAGATGCAGGTAAACTCCAGCAGGATCCTTCGGACCAGCTGGCTACGTTTAACTCCATTCTGGGAAAAAACGTTTGATGCTACTATACCAGTGAAATATAGCGACTTGGACAACCGTCTGCCGTCTGCCCCCTGGTACTTAAGCAGTCTCAAAATTGAAAAGTCACTATGTAAAGCATTAGAACGACGCTGGAGTAGGACAAAAAACACTGTGGATAAACAAGCTTATAAAACATCCCTATCGCATTACCACCTGCTAATTGAATCAGCCAGATGTTCGGCCAAAACACTTTTTAACATAGTTAAGGATTTCTCCTCTCCCCCAGCATGTAAACAAACCTTGCCACAATCACAATTACTATGTGACTCAATAGCAAATTTCTTTCAGGACAAAATTGCCACAATTTATGCTAATTTGCCGACTGCGAGCCCTCTCATCATGGATCCTACTTGGAATGGGGACAACAGCCCGTCATCTATTATTAGTCACCTCAATCAGTTTGATGCCATCTCTATTAAAGATATAAATAACTTACTTCTGACTGCGAAATCAGGTTCCCCAGGGGATCTATGCCCTCCAAGTACTATGGACCTCCTCTCCCCACTTGTGCCCCTTCAATACAATTTTT
Source organism: Lissotriton vulgaris (assembly GCF_964263255.1). Lineage (NCBI taxonomy): Eukaryota > Metazoa > Chordata > Amphibia > Caudata > Salamandridae > Lissotriton > Lissotriton vulgaris. The sequence goes on from NC_141687.1 coordinate 983,072,526, forward strand.
TTGTAACTCCTCCATTTACACAGGCCGTATTCCATCCACCTGGAAGGAAGCTTTTGTGCGCCCCATCCTGAAGAAAGCATCTGCAGACCCTCAGGTGCTAGGTAACAATAGACCTATATCTCTGCTGCCACTGTTGGGAAAAACACTAGAATCAGCAATAAATAAACAACTCAGCCAGTATCTGGAACAAAATAACATCCTTGACGTTCTCAGTCGGGCTTTCGTCCCGCCGAGATGCCCCCGGTTGATTCAAGCGCTATACAAGAAACCAATAACATAACATAAGGAAACGCTGCCGGTTTCTCTGACCAGACTATTAAAGAAGAAATATAAGCATTTCTTCAACTGCTTACCTAAACAATGTAAAATAGCAAATAATTTAGAAAACACTCTCCAACTTCTATCTCGTTACATAGACTTCCTAAATTAATAAAGTACACCTGTCTCAAACCAGCAAAAAGATATAAGGAAGTAAGCATAAATAAATTAATAAATTAATAAAAAAACTATAAACTCACCCAAATGGCGAGTAAACATAAACCTAATGAACTCAACCTCTATAAACTACCAACAAATGACCATTTAAAATGAACCTGACTTTTTTTTCATCCAACAGAAAAGAAAGCATCAGCTCCACATTGGAACACCCCTAACGCAAAATCTGTTAAACAATTTGAAACATTGAAGCAGAAAAGGCATTAGGTATACAAATAGAAGGAGCTGCAGAACTTTACATGTAAATAACAAACGTATTAACTTTATAATATTGTATATATTTATACTATAAAACTACTTTCAGATACAATGACCGAGGAAGCAAAATGCATAACATTGCAGAAACGAAAGCAGTTACTAATTCACACAAGCTACACGTACAGCCAAGAAAGTTCATCAACAGAAAATATAAATTGGAAATGTAATAAATATTAGTCTAATGAATTCTATTGAAGGGCAACTACATAAGGATGATATTGTAATTCTTGTAAGAGAGCACAACCGCCCCCCAAATATAACAGAAATCGAAGTAAGGGAGGCATTGCAGGATGTAAGAGGCAAGTATTACCTACTGGAATCCACAACAAAAATCTTGAAAGATATACTGCCTTAAGTCTCTGAACACATCACAAGTCAACTACCACTTACACCAAATGTAAAACGCTTGTTTGCACATGAAAGGCAGCTGGTGTTTTCTTTTAGAGGACACTCCATTGCGGCCTTCCATAAGTTCAAGGAGTGCCTCAAAGATATTTTTAATGGATGAATGGTAATTATCCGAAACTTAATGCAGATAAGACTGTACTTTAGTCAGGATTCACCTCCCCCATCCCATCTTTGGTGTCCTGCTGAGCTGAAACCGCCACCAGTCCTAGCTGCCTCCGCAAGTAATCTGGGAATCAGGTTGGATAATGATCTCTCTTTTATTTAACCCTAGGCGTAGTTCGCGAAGTAGCACTACGTGTAGCTACGCGATGTGCACTTTGCACTACGCGAGCTTCGTGTAGCAATATGCGAACGGCGTAGTAGCCTGTTCGCACTGTGCAAGATTCGGTTTTCAATGATTGCACAGTGCAGACAAGCATCTGGCACTATGCAATCATTGAAAACTGCATCTTGCACAGTGTGAGCTGTAGTTTTCTGCAGCTCGAGTAGATTTTTACTCGAGCGGCAGCTTTCTCAACGCGGACTGGTAGTTTCTCATCGCTAGCGGTCGCACGCATATGCGACCACTGGCAATGAGAAACCTGACCTCCCCGCGTTGAGAATCTCGACGGGAGGTTTATTTTCCAAGCTCGCGATCACGAACGAGGAAAAAGTCTCGCCAGGATGTCATTTTGCTTGCTCGCGGTCGCCAACTTGAAGTTGAGGACCGCGAGCAAGCAAAAACCCTGGGCAAAGCACTACGCTACGCTACGCGTGTTTGCACTGTGCTACATGCAATTCGCGTAGTGCAAAATAGATGAAACTTCACAAACTACTCGAACGTAGCTTAGTGCTTTTCCCAGGGTTACTTTTATTCCACAAAACCAGCAGATCTCTTCATCTTGTTTCTTGAAGTTAGGATCTATCAGGAAACTCATACGTTTCTACTGGAGGAGAGCTGCAAGATCACTGTCCACATTCTGGTGAACTCTTAGTTGGATTATGCCAACAGTCTATACTAGGGGTTTCCAGCTTATCTGATTCACAGATTGCAAATAATTTAGATTGCGGCGGTGAGTATAATTCAACGGGTTCCCTTCCGGCACCATATTTCTCCACATTTGAGGCAGCTAAACTGGCTCCCTGTGGTCAGGAGGATAGAGTTTAAGGCTCTAACTGTTGCTTTCAGAGCCTTAGAGGTCTTTGGTCCATGTTATCTCAATCAGAGGCTCAGCGTATACGAACCGGAGCGGACCCTCAGATCCAATCATCTGTGACTGCTTTGCGTCCCAAGATATGTCAAAAGTGGACAAGGTGTCAGGTCCTTCTCAGTAAGGACGGCAAAACTTTGGAACTCACTGTCTATCCATCTTCAACTGATTGAGACAGAAAGGGGTTTTATGAAGGACTTATACCTGGGCCTTTCTTTAGTCTCGCTTCCAGCACTGGAACACCTCTATTGAAGTGGCTGTGCACTCTATAAATTACTTTTGATTGATTGAATGATTGATTGATTGATTGATATTCACTCTCCAATCTATACCAATTTGAAGAAGGTGTTGGACACTCAAGGGGGAAAAATTTTTATTCCCACTCCAATCTAAACCAATTTGAGACAGTGTTGGGCATTAAAAGGGCAACATCTACTATGTTCACACTAATCTAAACCAATTTGGAGAAAGTGTTGAACAGTAACAGGGTGTCATTTACTATTTCCAATCTAATCTTTACCAATTTGTGGAAAGTGTTGGACACTAAAAGGGTAACATTTACTATTCCTACTCCAAGCTTTACCAGTTTGAAGAAGGTTTGGGACAAAATGCTCTTCCCACTCCAATCTAAACCAATTTGGAGAAACTGGTGGAAATTAAAGGGGTAACATTCACTATTCCCTCTCCAATTTAAACCAATTTTGTGAAGGCATTGAAAATTAAAAAGGATGTCATTTACTATTCCCACTCCAAGCTATACCAATTTAGGGAAGGTGTTAGACACTAAGGGTCAGATTGCAAGTTTGGCGGTCCACGGACTGCTAGGCACATGGTGGAGTGGATTCGCCACGCCGCACCGGCAGTCCGACTGCCTGATTATGATTTGGGCACTAGGACCACCAGTTTGCCAGGGAATAGCCACTCCTATGTCAGAGGCAGCAATATGCTTAGTGAGACTGCCACGGTCCCGCCAAGGATATTACAAGTTGACTCTCAGCCAGGCTTTTCATTGCGGTTCTAACCCATGAAAAGCCTGGAAACAAAGACGGCCCTGCAGGGCCCCCCTGTGCCTCAAGCATATGTGGATGCACACAGGGGGGCATAACGTGCTGCCCTCAGGGCATGCACATAGGATCCTGCACAGCATGGATTTTTGAGTTTATGCCGTGCAGGAACCTTGTGAAGAGTTCCTATTGCTGTGCCTTTTTAAAAGGCACTGCTGCCTTTTAAAGGGCACTGCAGGGGGAACTCCCACACCACCTACCTACCAGACCACTGTAAAGTAGTAATCTGGTGGGGGTGGCGGTGAGCTTCGGCAGAGCAGTGGCAAGGCGGTTTGCACCGCTGCGACTCCGCTCTGCTGTAAGGTCATATTTAAGCCCTGAAAGGGTAACATTTGCTATTCCACTCCAACCTATACTAATTTGAAAAAGGTGTTGGACATTAAAGGGATTATATTTGCTACTTCCACTCCAATCTAATCATTTTGGGGAAGGGTCTTGGACACTAAAGGAGTTACATTTACTATTCCTATTTCAATCTAACCATAATGGGGGAAGTTGTTAGAAACTAAAGGGGTGACAATTACTATTCCCACTCCAATCGAAGGCTATTTGAAGAAGATATGGGATGCTTAATAAGGTGAAATGTACTATTTCCTTTGCAATCTAAAACATTTTATATACAGTATAACAAATTCAACATTTTATAAACACAATCAATAAGCCATACTAACGTACAAGTTTTAAATTATAAAATAAACTAATATTCAATTTAAAAACACACTAACAAACACTACAAACATATATTCATATTTAAAAATCAACATATAAAAAACTATCAATAATGAATCTGTTCAAAATATTTCATACAATTCCTAACTTTGAACAATGAGATAAAATTGTTATCCCAATTCATATAGCACCAGTTTTGTATTTGAAAATATCAAATAATTTATTTCGATTAGAATTTAATATTTTATATAAAAAATACTAGAATATTTGTAATATTTACACTTATTTTACTCAAAGATAATAAAGTATAGAACTTTATATAAAAAAAAGCTACTTTTTTTCCTTTTTATTTTGGCAATTCATAAATGCAGAAGTAAACATATAAAACAATGTTTTAGTCTCCAAAACAAATTTGCAATAAGTGAAATAAAACATTTAACATAGAAAGCAAATATCAGGAACAAAGAAAAGCCACAATATTATTTACATTGGTGGGCACAATCTAGCTAGCAACTCTAATTTTTGCTCCAATTCTCAATTGGTTTCCAAATCTTAATGCCCCAAGCTTTAGCCCTCACCCCTTTACAAGCAAAGATCACCTTCTCCTGATTGTACATACCCAAGAGTCTTGATAGCCATATCTGAAAATTAGGGGGATCTGTATCTTGCCAGCGGGCTGTTAATATAATACGATACACAGCTGTCCCCAAAAAAAGCAATGTTTCTTCTTCAGTGGAATGTGACAGTGTATTATCGTACCCCAAAATGTACAAGGTGGGGGATTCGGCGACTGGATGACCAAACACTTCCTGCCAAAATCCCAATATCATATTTTTCAGTACTAATAATTTTTCACACTCATAAAGCATATGAATTAAATGTGCTGAATTTTTTCCACATCTAGGGCATTCTGAATTAGCTCTTTTCCCCCAAGAGTAAAGTTTAGCAGGGGTAAAATATAAATCATAAATGGTCTTATACAACTGTGCTTTTAAATTAGAAGACATAAACAATTTTGTTGACAATAACAATACCTTATTGATATCGACATTGGGGTTGTTTAATTTCCTTGACCAGCCCTGCTCAACAGCAGCAACATCATCCAATTGACTGTAAATTAAAACATCATAGATCATACCAATCCTAGTTGAAGGTCTTAATAGACAGTCAAATATAGGAATATTCTCCAGTGAAATATCTGGACTTTTTAGGTCTAGTATCGTATTGATCTGTATATATTTGAATACACTATTGCTGGGAATAGAAAATTTAAGTTGAAGCTGTTGAAATCTTTGGCTAGCAGGAAGCGACAAGAAGTCACCAAGAGTCGAAACTCCACATGTTTCCCATTTCTTGGCAATCATATCGTATATAGATGGTGGTAATAGGGTAGAGTGCCATAGCGAGGTATACTTATTGTGTTTAGTAATACTCAGCTGTCTTCTAATTTTCTTCCAAATACCCCAAACACTCAGTATAATTTTAAATTTCACTTTTTTGAAGTATGAAGGTTCGAGTTGTCTTACTAAGAGACCTCTTGCCTTATCCCCTATAATCAATTCAAATATTGAGGGAATATAGCTCTCCCCTACTTCACTTCCCAAAGATTTTATATAAAATAGAGGCTTCATCTGATGTAATAGTGCTGCCAGCATATAGTATCCCAAATTAGGAATTGCGAGGCCCCCTCTTATAACTGGGAGAGATAGAAAGCGGATAGATCTCCTTATCTTCCCATATCTCCATATAAACTTGCTCATCTGAGATTCAAGGATCTTAATAATTTTATCGTCCACCAATAACGGAATCGCCCGGAACAGGTATGGAACTCGGGGTAGAATGTTCATTTTGAGAAAATTGCCTCTTCCAATAATCGAAAGATGTATGCCATCTATCCGCTTTAAATCTGTTGCTATTCTTTGTATTAAAGGATCATAATTTATTTTAATAATCTCATCCGTTTTAGAGGATATACGGACTCCCAGATATAGTGCACTATCTACTTTCCTAGAATCTATAAATTGGGTATTTTGGGTACATATAACCATCGTTTTATCCCTATTTAAAGAATACCCCAAGACTTGTCCGAATGCATAAGTAATCTGTTCGATTTCAATTATTGCCTCCTTGGGGTGTGATGTTACTACCGCCACATCATTGGCATAGGCTAATATTTTAGTATCAAATGGACCCAGAGTAATTGGTCTAATTGCCTCGGCATTCAGCAATTTTATAATAAGGGGATTTATATAAAGTGCGAAAAGGATAGGGGAGCATGGGCACCCCTGCCTAGTCCCCCGGGATATATCAAAAAGGCTTGACTCCTGACCCATTGCCAAAACTCTGGCCTTAGGTGAGAAGTACATTGCTTTTAGAGACTTCATAAAACTTGGTCCCATATTATTTTGCTCTAACACTGCCCACAAAAAAGCCCATGAGACTCGATCGAAGGCCTTCTCGGCATCTAGGAGGACCACCGACATCCGGCCCCCCATGACAGCCATGGCATCAAAGAGGGCAATGACACGTCTAGTGTGGTCCGTAGTGCCCTTGCCCGGGATGAAGCCGTGCTGCCACGGAGAGACCAGATGTTCGATCGTCCCCCTGAGCCGATTAGCCAGAATCTTCGAGTCCGAGTTGATAAGAGAGATAGGACGATAGGATGATGGTAGTTTAGGAGGTTTGTCTTTTTTTGGAAAAACCACAATATTTGTTTCCAACCATGATCTAGGGGGATTACCGCTGACTTGAACTCCAATAAATAAGTCAAGAAGTAGAGGAGTTATAATATTATCAAAATCTTATAAAGCTCGAGTGGAATTTTGTCTGGGCCTGCTGCCTTGCCCGAAGCCAATTCTGCTAAAGCATTTTGTACTTCACTCATGGTTATATTTCTTTCTAGATCATGTCTAGTAGCCGTATCTACCCCTAACGTACTTTCTGATTAGGCAGCCCATCTAGTCACTTAATTTTTGATTGTATCAAAGTCAGAAGAATCCTCAATATTATATAATTTCTTATAACATTTTTTAAAGACTTCTAATATTGTTTCAGGTGTTGTAAATTCTTGACCCTCTGACTCAATGCACACAATTGAATTAAGAGATTGTTTTTGCCGAGTACTGAGTGCAAGCTGCTTCCCTACCCTTTCTCCTGCTTCGTAGATCTCATTACGGTGGGATTGATAAGTCTCAGCTGCCCTTTGAGTAAGCTTACTATTTATCTGTTCCTTAAGGATCATCATTTCTCTCAGAATTAAATCCCCCTCTCCATCCTCTCCACCCTGCGCAATTATGGCAGTGTGCTTCTCTTCTTTTCTAGCTAAATTTTGGAGCTGAAGATCATTTAAAATTGCACTCTCTTTCCTCTGCCTAGCTACATAGCTAAGTGTCTCACCCCGTATTGAAGATTTGAAACAATCCCACACCGTGTTTCTAGATGAACTATATTGATTACAATCAAAAAATCCTTGCGCCCATACCTTAATATACTCAATATATCACCTATTGACGAGCAGTTTTCGATCAAAAGTCCAGCTTGTACGAGGTCTGGCCATATTATCTATACTAATAGAGAGTACTAACGGATTATGGTCCGCTATGATCTTTGGAAATTTGAAAATTCTTGGCTGGCTAGTCCAATTACTAGACATCCAAATATAATCGATACGGACGTACTTGTTATGGGGATATGAGAAGTACGTGTACCCTGGGTCTTGTGGCTGATTCAGTTCCCATATATCGGACAGGCCTAAACTTTCCTTTAATTGAAGGAGAGCGCTATAGACTTTAGGCTTACGGCCAGTATATTTATTTCGAGCTTGATTCTGTGCCAGTTCCATTTTTGGCAAGGAGATATTGAAATCTCCACAAAATATAAGTGCCTGAGGCCATGATGACAGTTCCGTCTCAAGATCCTTAATTATAGAGGGGTCATCTTCATTAGGGGCATAAATAGAACATATTGTAATTCCCAGCTTGAGCTCCACGATAACCCACCTACCCATAGCGTCAGCAGCTACCCGTATGGGTTCACCCAAAAATGACTTAGCAAATATAGCGACCCCTCTAGTCCTTCAGGTATGAAATGTACATCCCAACAAGTTGAATCCAGGGACCCTTAATACTCCCCTTTCAGCCCAAGGGATATGAGTCTCTTGAAGACATATAATATCAAACGCATTCTGAGTAATTATCCCATACATTTGTTCTCTTTTTGTCCTATCATTGAGGCCAGCCACATTCCAGGAGCAAAGTTTTATCCTAGCCATGCTATGCTTTGTTTTTTTCCCCAGTCCTGATCTATTATATTACCAAACATAACTCTAAATTCTACGTTAACACTACAGTTTATTTTTCTGATTCTGCTTCTACATTCATGATTGCCTTTTTTAAACATTTTCCCCCAGCTGCGTCCCCCCCCCACTCCCACCTTTGACCCTTGCCCCCCCACCCTCCCAAAAAAAAAGGCAGTTAGACTCCATTAGAGTCTGTGGTGATGAACGTGCATTGTCGCTCTGGTGCTCTCAGTCTAACAATTAGTAATTAACATTAAAATCCCAGACCCATAAGTGAAAAACCAAAAAAGAAAAACAGAAAGAAAAAGATTAAAGAAGGCAGTTATAGACACTTTTATCCCCTCTTTTTCTTCTCATGAGAGGCTATCCAAGTACTCTTTAGCCTGAACCTCAGAGGTAAAGAACGTTGTTTGGTCACCATTAATTACTTTCAACCTAGCCAGATTATTTAAGTATGCCTGGAGCTACTTGTCTTGAAAAGGTTTTATGAGCTGGCGTAAGCGCCACCTCCGCTCAACTGTGGTATGACAGAAGTCAGGGTGTACAAAATAGGTTATGTGACTGCTAGATTTTTTTGCCTCTGGCCTCGCTTTTTCCCATACTGCTTGTCTCAGTATAAAGTTACCAAAATATACTAGTAGAGCTCTTGGATATGCACCGGGTTTTGGGGTATTTCGCATGGTGAGAGGTACTCGATGTGCGCGCTGCACCTCTAGATCCCAATTCCAAGCAGAAAGTTCTGGTAGGGAGTTTAACCATAAAGGAGCGAGCATCCCCCCCCTCCGCTCCTTCAGGGACACCTAGGACCCTCAGATTATTTCTACGTAGGCGGTTCTCCATATCTTCGAGCTTCCACATCACGTCCGAAACCCCCTTCTCATGGGTGTCGATCTGCTCACGATTTACAGCAATCTCGGACTCATTACCAACCACTCTCGTCTCCATCTCAGTCATACGGTCATTGAACGAAGTAATTTTCCCTGAGAGCTTACGGACCACTCCCTGGACCTTCCGTAGCTCTGCTTGTGCCTTCCGGCCATCTTGAGAGGTCTCTTCTCGATGTGCCGCAATAGCTAGCAGCACAGTCTCAATTGAAGGGGCAGACTCGTGAGGCAAGATGGCGGTCGCTTGAGACCGCACTGCGGGACGCTCAGTGCTCTCAGTCATGTAAAACAAACTGACCCCTAATGTGGAAGTGCCACACAGACTACAATTGAGAGGCTATCTTTTTTGAGAACATCGTTACCAAGGAAATGAGGAGTAATCTGTATCGGCTCACGTCAAGTCGAAGCTCTATCTCGAACCTACTTCACACATAATGGGTCAGATACCCCTCTCAAAGAACAGACAACGCGAGTAAAGAATCAAATCCCTGCATTAGCTATGGCAATAGGGCTCGCCCTTATACAATATTACTGTCAGCTTACTAAGAGACATCGAGGCTGCTGCCTGTCCTACCTGCGCTGCTCTGTGGACCCGGATTTGGAGCTGAAGTCAGAGACAAGCGTTCGTGACTGCTACGACCGCTACGAGGGTATGGCTCCGAAGAACGCTGCCTCGGCAGCGGCTGCGGCGAAGACGAGAGTGGTGAGACTCGCTCTTCGTGAAAATATGGAGGCGTCTGTAAGAGGAGGCGCAGCGAAGAGTCCGGTTGCCGTGAGGACCCCAGAGAAGACGCCCGGCAAGTCGAATGCAGCAGCCGGTGCCGTCCGGAAAGGCGGACAGAACGCTCCTTCGGTGGTCGAGCTCCTCCACAAGGCTCCCGGGAGGCTCCTTCCGGGTCAAGGCTCGCAGAGTCAGTCAGGAGCCGAGCGCACATCTCAGACGCTACCAACAGAAGCTGAGTCGGCTGACTCGGCATGTTTTACTGAAATTGAAACTGCTACACACGAAGGTGCACAGATAGAGGGAGGAATTCACCAGGACAAAACGGTGAGCCGAGTCAATGTGGGGAATGAGGAGAGTACTGGCAGTGTGAAGAAAAAAGCATTGACAACAGCAAATGTGTTGAGTATTGCAAATGGGCTGTCTGACTCACCTTCAATTATGAAAACTAATTTGCTGAGCACTCCTCCCTTGACTGTATTTACTGAGATTGTTGATGGCATCCCCGGGGGGGGTAAATGCCACAACAGCTATATCAACTGCACAACCAGAACTGCGAGAAGTGTTGGAAGAAGTGGATGTAGTGTTGGAACAGCTCAATATATCCCCCACGACTAATATAGGCACAGATACTCCACAAAACATAATAAATGCAATCCCTATAATTTCTGCCGAGCCTGAAATTCATAGTTTGGAGCATATACATCCAGATGTAGTTGCAGCTATGTCTATGGAGACCCAGATCGATCATCAGTTAGAAACTCAGGGTACTCCACAGTTGGAACAAGGGGCAGCTCTCCCTGAAGATTTACGAAATCAGAGCGACGATGATACAGACAAGGACAAAGACAGGGATAAGGAAAGGGATAAGGACCCAAGTGATTTTTATTCTTTCTCGGATGAGCTGGGTTGGTCATCGGGCTCAAATTTAAGTGACTCTAGTGATGATGAAACTAGTATTAAGGCTGTGAAAACTGCTCAAAAAATCCTACTAAGACACAGAAGGAGTCAGCATGATACAGCTGAGTTGACATGGGACTACGCATCTACAAGTAGTTTACCACCGGCAGCAGCTTCAGTAAATTTACATGACTCGACCCAGCAGCCGGAATTTGGGACCCCAATAGATAAGTCTGCCCCTTCAATAAAAAAATGCTATTTATATCACTTTTAGTGAATAAACTGTTATATATATTTTTTTTTATTATTTTATCATTTAAATTTTTATTTTTATTTTATTTAATACCTTTATTATGTTTCATTTTTTTTAAATAAAATGTATTATAACTAAAAATTGAACACAATACATTTAGAAAATATATAATATTAATTTGAATATCATTAAAATAACATCCCACTGCTAAAAAAGTACAAAACCATTATTTACATAGTAATACAACTAAAAATACAAATTTCAACAATTTCATAACTAATAAATTATCTTACTACAAACATGAAAAAATTATTGAATAATCATATAGAATCAAACACACTACAATAAATGACATACTACTTAACACAATACATACAACAATATGTTCATCATTGATACTTTTTACAATAATATTAACCACAACACTAATCACTATGGAGCTTATTTTTGAGCTCCATACACCTCTATAGAGTCCCTTTGTGTAACACTTCGGCAGGGCAAACTATGAAATCATACCTACGAGGCCACGCAAAGCCATTTTGCGTGGCATTGAAAGGCCTCATAGATATGTAGTAAGACAAGGCAGCACAAATCGCTGTGTTGCCTTACTCTGTGCTCAGGATAGGGTCTGTGGGTGTTACGTAGGGTGTTCCCATGCGACACCGATAGATGTTGATGCTTCTTCAGATTCACAACAACATGCGAACCTGGGGATGCGCTAAAACCTTACACCTCTCAAGGTGAAGTGTAAGGGGAAGAAATAACTTTATTTCTCCTTGTTTATTCCATTTTCCATGTTTGCACCCATGGAAAGAGCGAAAAGCCTCTCAGGATTCATTTTGTGCATTAATGCACCCCTTCTGATCAAGTTATGGGTGAGCACACAGCCTTGTTGCAACTGCTAATTATTATAGATCCTATGGGATAAAGCAGGGCCCGCTAACTTTACTTGAACCGAGGTTCTACTGCATAGCAGCTAACAGCTTCTAACAGGATGGAATTCTCCAGCTATCACATTTATTGGACAATATGCTTCTACCAACTCCAACAAATGTTGGGGCAGAATTAGAAGAAACTGACGCATCTCTGCATTTTAGCAGAGATGCTTCCCCTGGTGTAGCTATCGCATTTCCATCTCAATATCACATAACCAGACTAGATAGAGTTGTTAGCAGAGGCGGGGGATAGCAGTGGCCTCTAAAGAAGAATTTGAAATCATTCAGCTAGACTCTTGTATCACTGAAAAAGCGGAAATACTTATTTTTAAAATCATAATTCAATCCAACATGGAGAGGGGCCCTAGTATACAGACCCCCAGGTCAAAAACACAACTTTGTAAATCAGTTACTCGAACAAATCGCCCCACATGTATTAGCTGCAGATAACTTTATCCTTATTGGTGATTTTAACTACCATGCAGAGTTATCTTCGGACCCTGATACCAATCAATTGGTAACTACTCAGTAGACATTGGGTCTGGTCCAGAAGTTAGTGGGACCCACTCATCAGGCCGGCCACACTTTGGACGTGCTATTCACTAATTCAACTAAACTTAGAGTAGAGCAATCTTTAACACTATTCTGGACTGACCACAATCTATTAAAATTCTGTATTCCCATTGATACTTTAAACAACCGTTCTAACAAGGACTTTAAATGTGTCAGGCCATGGTGTAGAGTCACTAAAGCAGCATTCTCAGCTCACTTTAACTGCCAGTCTGTTTCCCAAACAGAAAATATAGACCAGGTAGCAACATCTTTTGAAGACGCAATCACTTGGCACCTTTGTCAAGGGTTCAGGTCAAGGCCAAAGCGCCGCCTTGGTTTACTTCAGCATTAAAAATTGACAAAATGTCCAGCAGGACTGCTGAACGTTATTGGAGGAAAACTAATACAAATGAAGATCGTATGAAATATAATCAGATTCATTGTTTCTATTTAAATAACATAAAACAGGCTAAACAGCTGTACCTGACTAATAATATCAACAATGCCGTAAACTCCAATAAAGAGCTCTATAAAATATTGAAGGAGTTTACCACTCCCTATACTGACCAGCACATCCATACCCCCACTCAAGAATGGGTAGATACATTGTCCTCCTTATTTGATGAAAAGATTTAAACGATATATAGGTCTTTCCCTCATCATGACATTAATAATGTAGACTCCCATCTGGTCATTACCAGGCATCTCATTTTGCCTTTAATATCGGAATTTAGAGCAGTTACTCAGGAAGAAGTCTCCGCAGCCCTAGTCAAGATCAAATCAGGCTCCCAACAGACGCTCTTCCACCCCGTTCCTGCACAAACATAGCCCCTCTTCTCATAACTAAATTGACAGAGATATTTAGTATGTCTCTAGATCAGGCCACGGTCCCCACTAGATGGAAAGTAGTGCAAGTAAAGCCAATCTTAAAAAAGCCCACTTCAGATCCAAGGGTGCCTGGCAACTACCGTCCTATCTCGCTGCTGCCATATTTTGGGAAGGTACTTGAATCCCTGGTCAATAAACAGCTTACTTCCCACTTGGAAAACCACGGACTTCTCGACCCGTCACAATTAGTGTTCAGGGCTGCACATAGTACTAAAACAGCAGTAGTAGAGGTGGTTGATAATATTAGGCAGACACTGGACAACAGAGAATCAGCCATGCTGGTCCTTTTAGATCTGTCAGCCGCCTCCGACACCATCTTTCACAGCATTTTAGAACAACGGCTTTGGAAGATGGGAGTCAGGGGAAAGACCCTGGGCTGGTTCAAGAATGAACTAATGAACCATACAACTACAGTACAAATAGATACCCTGGCCTCACGTAGTAGATCGGTGAGCATTGGAGTCCCTCAGGGCTCCATCCTCAGCCCAATGCTTTTCATCCTCTATGCTACACCTCAGGGTAATCAGGTCCTATTGCTTTGAGGCAGAGTCATACGCTGATGACACTTAGCTGTTAATCACGTTTGGTCCTGATCCTACAGACACAATGATCCGCTTTAAAAATTGTATGATCCACATCAACAACTGGATGGTAAATAACAATTTACAGCTCAACTGTAGTAAGACCGAGGTCATCCTGTTTGGCAAGGCCGAGGAGTACTGGTCCAATAATTGGTGGCCCCAAGTGTTGGGCCCATGCCCATCTCCTAACAAGCAGTGCTTAATCTCGGAATAACAATAAATTGTCAATGAAAAATCATGTAAATTTTCCAATAGGCACTTGCTATGGGATTCTGCAGAAATTACACAAAATCTTTAAGTGGATCCCAATTGAATTCAGGAAACAATTAGTACAGGGACTGATTGTAAGTCATATGGATTAAGGGAATGCCTTACTAGCCTCCATAAACGAAGATCTATCTGCAAAACCTCAGATCTTGCAGAATACGGTTGCCAGACTCATTTTGAATCTTCCATCGAGATCTCCATCAGCTCCTAGTCTGAGGATTTTGCACTGGCTCCCGGTAAAAAAGAGAGGTTGTTTTAAAATAATATGCCTTACCCACAAGAGTATACAAGGAACTGGACCTAGTTACTTAGCTAAAAAACTAAACTGGTATCAGCCAGGTAGACCTTTAAGATCCACTACAAAACATCTCCTCACCCCGCAACAAATTCGCACTGTAAGAAACGGTGGTCGTTCTTTTTCTTTTCTTTCCCCATACCTTTTGGAATAAGCTCCTGTCTCATCTTCTTTCCATCTTGGATTACAAACTTTTTCGGAAGGAACTAAAAACGTGGTTATTTGAGCATCAATAATGTTGTCCAATTCTGACTGCTAGCCCATATGAAGTCTTTGCAAGTGCCATGAGACTTAAAAAGTCCCTCTGACTAGACTTGACTTGATGCGTCAGTTTAATTGCCTCACGCAATAAAAAAAAATCGGCCAGCATGGATGCGTTGCATTTACAATGCGGCGCACTGTGATGCAAAGATTGACAGATGCATCAAGCATCTGTTGGCGTAAAGGTAACGCATTGCTGGAGTCGTGTCGCAAGCACGACGCAACTCCAGCAATGCCCAGGAATTCCTATTGTGCTGCGTCACTGCTAACGCCTGCTTCAAGCAGGCATACGGTTTTGATGCAGTGGCATCGTAGAAGTGATGCAGTGAAATCCTGTAGATTTCTCGGCGCCACTTTTACGAGGTTTTCTTGCGCCGAAACGCCCGCCCTGCATACATTACTGGTGTTGTGTGTCCGCTGATAGCGCTTAGATACCTCTGGGTGATAAGGCACTTTACAAGCTCATAATAACATAACATAACAACATAACATAACATAACATAACATAACATAACATAACATAACATAACATAACATAACATAACATAACATTATACCTGATGCAGGTATAATGGAACGCAGGGCTTTACAACATGACACATCTCCCTAGATGCATGACGTTGTAAATGTGTGGCAACGTGTCGCATTGTTTACAGTACTGCTGCATCACAAAAGTGATGCACTGGTGGCGTAAAAGTGGCTCAAGCGGCTTGTAAATCTGTCACGTTGATTCAAAGTCCAAGAAGTAAGCATACAGTAGTTCCCCAGCTTTAAAATGTTAGCGACCATAGACAGTGCTAACGTTTTGTGTGGTGTATCATTCAAAGAAGCCTTTTAAAAGATTTGCAAAAGATTCTGGTGTGCAACCCACGTTTCTAGTTCATGTAATAACTTCAAAATCAAGTAGGACCATCAGTCAGTAGTTTGATAGCTCTCTGTGGGAGGCTGTTTTATATAGAGGGCACAGCAATGCCCCCCTTCCATGTAGTCAGTACAACCTGTTGATTTTTGCCTGCTTCCCCCATGCATCTTCATGGCCCACTCAGATGTTTTCATGGCCCTCCCAGTTTTAGAAACCTGGGGCCAGGCCTTCCTACATCCGCATCATGTGAGGTTGCCTGGCTTGTCCAGTGGGCCCCCAGTGGCTTATTTACAAGCCCCTTACGCCGCCAGTACGTCACTTTTTTCCATATTTAAACTGACGCATCGGCGCAGGGGGCTTTGTAAATAAGCCCCCTAGTTTTGCCTTTGCTGTGTCACAAAGGCAGCAACGTGAAGCGAACAGACTTTTGCCGCCCTTGGCACTTCGATGAAATGCTGTCCATGCATGAACCTGGGCGTCATGAGTTACTTTTCGTTGTAGGTAAGTGGTTCTGCATTTGGTCACGCGCCACTGTGATATGCACGAGCAACTGCAGCAAATGCCTACTACTCACATCCTGAATGTGAAGACAGGAATGGCTTCATTATAGGACACGTTATTCTACTTTAATATATATTTTCTTTTAAACAACATGCGGCAACTGTTATGTTTATTCTTAATTATGTTGCGAAATGCATCTATTATATTGACTTACCTCCAGGCCTCTCTCAAAGACATTTTCGTCGTCGGTGTCCTTCGGGAGAAAAAAATGCAGGAATCATTACATTGCAGTATCTGAGGCGCAATATTGCACACTATGGTTTCAAGCTACAATGCATAGATGAATACGGCCAGAATAAGCTTTTGTTTTGTTTTTACGTAACTGAGTGGCCTGAGATGTTTCTGGGGGCACAGAGTGGACAAAGTGAGGAAGAGAGAGAGAGAGAGAGGGAGAGAGAGAGAGAGAGAGAGAGAGAGAGAGAGTGTGTGTGTGTCTGCTTGTGCGAGTTTGTGAGTGTGTGCTTTTACTTGTGTGTTAGTGAGAGAGAGTGTGTGTGCTTGGGTGATTTTGTGTCTGCATGCTTGTACTTTCGTGTTTGTGAGAGACTGAGAATGAGTGTGTATGCTTGGGTGAGTTTGTGTGAATCCTTAACTTTCGTGTTCGTGAGAGAGAGAATGCATGTGAATGAGTCAGTGTGTGTGTGCTTGTACTTGTGTGTTTCTGAGAGAGAGAGAGTGTGTGTGCGCTTGGGTGAATTTGTGTATGTGCGCTTGTACCTGTGTGATTGTGAGAGAGAGTGTTTGTGTGTGTGGATGCCTGGATGAGTTTATTTGTGTGTTTGTGAGAGAGACGACTGCCCAAGGATGAATTGTCGCATTTAATGCTTCACAGGACCGTTTTACACTCATTAATTTCCAAAACTTTACCCCAAAGTTCTCCAAAATTGTCAGTCAGTCAACACATACTAAGTACCAGTTACTTATGCAAATATGGATTTTTGGTTTTAATACCTTTGTTATTTTCCAGTTTCCTGATGTTCAATTCTGCCTTTTATGTTTGACAATCTATGGTTGGAATTTTGTAAGTCGGTGGGTACTCGAAATTGGAGTCCTTCTTCTTTACCCAAGAATCAACACAAGGAATTGCATCTTAGGGATGTGACCATTGTACCACTTATTAAGTCCCAGGGGGATATTCAAAAGGACTTATCTCCGATTTATCTCCACCTTAACGCATCAAAAGTGGAGATTGATTTAAAACCCCATTCTCAAGCTGGTGCAAACTGCAGACATCGCCAGTATTCCCGCAATAACTGCCCCAAAATCTGTCTCCACATTGGACACCACCAACTAACCCTAATGAGATGCAGAGTAGGCGTTCCGGTGCAAAAGCACACAAAAAAACCACAACACCACTTTCACAACAAACTGCCAGATCTGTGAAGCGCAACAAAAACAGGCGATACGCTGTGATAGCACCTGCCTTTTGCTGGTGCTAAGCAGGATGACTACCCACAGCATTAAAGGGATCCCAGCCAAGCGCCACACCTGAAGACCCACAGATGCCATGGAGACAATGATCATGCAGCTCCGATACCCAAGAGGGCCAAACATCCCCTGCCACCACCCCCAGCCCCCCCAGCGGACATACACATATCTTGCACTACACAAGAGCCACAAAAAGCACATGATGACGCACATTGCCAAAATAAATACACATGTGTGGCCAGAAAAACAAGAAACAGTCACACAGCACTGAAGTAACAACCAAAAAGTTTATTGAATTTCAACACAAAACACCAATGCAGAAGACTCCTGTTGGGTCCGTCAGGACAATCTCGACATCACAGCCTGGAAAATAAAGCATAAAATCAGGATGTGTGTCATGTGCACATCAAAGGAGCGAGACACCGAGAAACAGAGAAGGAAAGTAATCCAGAGAGAAAAAGAGAGGGAAGGAAAGGAAGGGAGAGAGAGAGGGGGAAGGGAGAGAGAGTGACAGAGAGAGAAGGAAAGAAAGGGAGAGAGAGAGAGAGAGAGGGAAGGGACAGAGAGTGAGAGAGAGAGAAAGAAAGGAAGGGAGAGAGAGAAAGACACTGCCGCCCCTGCACACACAGGCCCCACTGTTCACCTGCTGCCACCAGTGTGTCCACCAGTAGGCTCACCACATGCCCGTGCAAGCTCCAGGCCCTGGTCCCGCTACCATGGCGTGGTACACATCATGCGGGCCCGCCCCAGCAGGTCCCACACATGACGCTGAGTCCTGAGTCATCAATGGCGGTGACCACATAAAATTGTAAATTGTAAATTGATACTTGTATAGCGCACTACTCACCGCAAGGGTCTCAAGGCGCTTGTACGAATACCGCTGTGGAACCCGTCCTGGCTTTCCCTGTGAGGCGTCCACTCCTGGGCACTCCCAGGGTGGAGGCCAGGCATCCTTAGCGTTGTGGGGGCCATTGTGGATATTAAGCAAGCTATTGCCCAGAGTTGCAGAGTGGGACTCTATGATTAGAGTAGGCACCAAGGCGAGAATTATCAGGTCAGTGGAATTTTGAGCCCAAGACCCGCCGAGGCGGGGAATTGAACCCTGGTCCCGGGCTAGACCTCTGCATCGGGGTCTGCCGCTCTAACCATTGAGCCATACTTCTTCACACGTCATCCACGCAGGCTGCACACCCACTATTTCGGTGCCACTAACCCTGTGCAACCCCAGTCGGCACCAAGTGATGGTAGGCCTGTGACGGCTGCAAGGCTTCGGGTGCCACTAACACTCTGCGCAACAACTCATGGGCCCTTTATGATTGAGAACCGTGGAGCGTCTGTCATCCAGTCACCACTGGCGGAGGGGAATGTGACGTTGTCGGGCCCTTGTATTTGCGGTGTCACATGGCCTGTGACTCATGTGCCGGATGGGTGTGGTGTGTGTGCAACCTGCCATCAAGGAGCAATAATAATAATAATAATAATAAGCTGTGCCTATGGTTTCTAGCTTGAATGAGCTGTAAGATTGGGGTGGACTACACTTGATGTGGTAGTCGTCCGGCCGGCACGATATCTTGTAATCCACCACAGATACAGAGCACTGAGATTTATGAGATGTGGTTAGTCCACTGTCACAAGTCAGTTCCCCACCCCATAGTGTACAATGGGGATTCAAGAGAATATGTAATGTTCTTATTAGCTAATTTATTGGGAGAGAGAATCTCATTGAACAGTGTTTACATCTATTGTAATATTTATAACATTTATTCAATGCATGGCTGTCTTTTTTATATATTACCCTTATTAGTATTTATGTAACATCAAGCGATGTGGTAAAGTCATTGATAAGCAGGATGAAAACAAATGGTGCACCTGGTCCAAATGGGATCCCGAATGTGGTTTTTAAAGCAAGAACAAACATATGGTCAAAATTTCTTACTTAAATGTTTGAAGACATCGTAAAAACCAAGCAGATCTCAGAATCTTGCCAAAGCAGCATAATACATCCGATTTACAAAAGTGGCCCGCATGAAAATTCAGCAAACTATAGGCTAATTGCCCTAACGGATGTAGAAGCAAAAAAAAATGCAACATTATTACTCAAAGATCTAGAGGAATGGGCATCTACAAGGAAGGTTATCCCAATTTTCAAACTGGATTTCAAAGGGGACAATCAGCAATAACAAATCTGCTGATACTTACCTTGCTGGCAGAGAAAACCAAATACAAAAAGCAAAAACGTTTTGTTATGTAGAACTATAAGCAGCTTTTGATTCTGTTCCGTGTAACCTTCTTTGGGCAGCGTGGGTCGAATCAAAAAACCTTTTAGATATGATTGTACTATTGTATACAAATACATGGGTACAGGTCAAAGTGGGGGATGGAAGTAGTACCACTCAGAACCTTGAAGCATATAGTGGCCTTAAACAGGGCTGCGTACTTGCCCACTGTCTTTTTATCCTTTTTATGACTGACTTGTCTCATCATTTACATAGTGTCAATGCACACTCGCCAATTCTTGCATGCCAAAGTGCAAAATATTTGCAATATGCAAACGATACTATTCTGCTAAGGCACAGGCAAATAGGGCTGCAAAGATTGATAGAGTAATTTGATCGATATATATATTTGCGAGTGGTTTACAAATAAATGCCAAAAAAACAAAAAGGATCAACAAAATCAGATAAGACATTATGAAACATGAAGGATTTATCTATTGAAACAGTAAAGCAGTATAAATACTTAGGATTTACGCTGGATGATAGAATGACTTTTAAACCACACCTTGATAACTTAAAGGCCAAGGTAACTTCATTGTCTTTTGCCTTTAGATCATTGCGTTATGAATGTCATGCCCTAGTTACAGTCATTTATTAAAAGTAATGAATGCAAAACTTAACCCTCCTATGGGTCACTAAAAGGAAAAGATAGCCAACTGCTGAATACATTACAAATAAATGTTTTTAAGTCAATTTTTAGGATTTCAAAAAATATTGGACACGCTACAGTTAGACTGGAATTCGGTTTGCTAAACCAAATATTGGTAAGACAAGCTGCATTTTTAAAATGTCTATTTTCACTTTATTTATCGGACTCTGAGTCTTTTACATATATGTGTTGGCAAGAAATGAGTAGGAAGTAGTATGCAAGACCATGGAGGTCATACTTAACGGAAAGTTTGAATACTTTTAAACTCTAACCTTTTGACAATATGATTAGAAATAAAACCCTTTTAAAACAGATTTTAAATCAATAAAATAAATTGCTATCATTAAAATTTAGATCAGGAGCAGACTGTAAAAAAAACACTCCTGGTCGGTTTTAATTCGTATAATAAAATTGAACCCCAATTCTATCTAACTTCTTGCTTGAAACCGGCGGTTTGGGATATATTGCTTCAGCTTAGGTTTGAACATTACCCAACAAAAGATGGTACACCTAGATGGGTGCAAGTTTGGCAATCACAAAAGTATAGATTATGTGGTTATATTAATAAAATGTTATTGCACATTGTATGTATTTGCACCAAACAGTGTCAAGAAAGATTAACACTTTTAAAACCAATATTTAACTAACGAGGGGTGAGAACGTGTCGCCAAGCAATAATATTGTGCCTCCAAGGGCGTATCATCAATTTAACAGTTAACTTTGTAAAATGTATCATTATATCGGAGAAAAAACTGGCTCAGGACGATGTTGTGGTTATATAATAAGAATAGAATTCGGCTATGATTCCAACTATATTGTTTTCCCCTATACTGATAATGTAACTTGATACATTTTATAAAGTATCTGAGATATGGGGTAATTTTAATGAATGTGGATGCATTTTATATTTTAAGTACTAAGATCACAACTGGACCAAACATGTGTCACTGTATGCTCTGTTTCTTTTTAGGGGCTGTTTAAAAACCGGAGAGGGGACTCAAAGATTATCTGTATGAATGGGTTTACTAATATGTGAACTGTAATGTTTATATGCGATTATTAACAAATTACCTTTTTATGATATTTTATCATGTATTTCTAAGTTAGAAAGATATGTTAACATTTCCTCATTATCTTTAAGGAATGTAAGAAATTACCTTGTTTTATGAACTGTGTTGATTTATTGTAATGATTTTAATTAATTGGACAATAAAGAATATAATATTATTATAGTACCAAGCTTACAACCCAGCACAGTGAACTGACTCTCCATTACTGGAAAATGTGGGATACTTTGGATTTCAGGAATGAAGAGTCCAGTTAACATATGTGGTGAGCTAGCCTTGAGAAGGAGCAATGCAGGTTTAGTGATACTGTGAGGAAATTACAGCCTGGTGATGATATAAAGGAGGAAACAAGCATTGCTAAATGCATTAGTTTTGCCTATGTGATTATTAATAACTTTTTTTTCTAAGTTGTAGATGGGTTAGCAGTTGTGCCATACAAGTTAAAGAAACTCTGTAAAAGTGTTCTGACTTGTTTACTGAGAAAGGCAATATATTGTAAACACTTCATTGGGGCAGTAATTCTAAAGTCTAGCATACATACCATTTAAATTTCAGATATTTACAGCCCAGTAGAGTGGTGGCAAGGACAAAATATGTAGCCTTGACTACAGAGAGAATTCAACTTGGTGCTTCATTAGGAGTAGCTCGGGATTCCCGGTGGGACCGTAGCAGAGTTACCCCACTGGGAATCGGAAAGTCTTTACAAGCTTTATAGACATGTTATGTTTCCCCCAGAGAGTTTGGACTATTGAAAGAAACCAAAATATCTGGCGACATTCAGAAGAGCACGAGGAATTACCTGAGGCATCAGAACTTTATGGCATTAAACAGAAAGCAGAAGCTGGGAGTGCACATTGTAACTTTAAAAAAGTAGGAGCAATCATAGGAGGGTGTGGCTTAATGACCAGAGCTGCCCACATGGAAACTGAGGACCAGGTTTGAGTTCCGGCTTCGACTCAACATCCTGTGATTCTGGTTGAATCACTTAATCTCCGCATCCCTACAAACAAATGCATGTGTCCTTGTTTTTAAAGTTACAGTGTTTACTCTCAGCTGCTGCTTTTCATTTAACATCGTAAAGTTAATGAATTAAACAATACTAGAATCAATGTTACCCAGACCAGCTGTGAAAGAATTACAAAACAGCAACTTGGTGAGAACGAATGACTGTATCTCCCACATGACCTGTGACTTATGAAAACAAGGTAACATCCTGAGAGGTGTCCATATTAAAGTCAGACTGTTTGGGCACGACGAAGAGGAGGATAATAATAATAATAATGAAAGAGCAAGCATGAAACAGACCAGGCACATGCAATTCGTATGAGAGGGGGGCAGCTTTCGGAGCTTTTGGATATGTATGAAAGCCTGGTGCAGGTAAAACATCAAAAAAAGTTCAGCTTCAAAAGCGAATGGAAACAGTAATTTGGCCCAGGAAATTGATAAGAGCGAACACACAAAGAAGAACAGGAAATATCATGCTACAGCCAATAGAAATGGAGGAAAAGTAAGTGTTGTAACAGGTTAAGTAAAAGGAATTAAATCAATGTCAAAGGGGGTCGCTTAGACCCTGACTAGTATTCCACTAAACCCAGAGGGGTTGGAGGAGGCCCCAACTTGGCCATCCCATGGCAAACTACCCACTCTATTGACTGTTTTTCAATGAACACCGTATTCATTTTTGACAAAACTGCTTCCACTCATAGGACAGGAGAACTTTTGTGAGAAATGAGTGGTGGATGGGCATAAAATGGACAGAGTGAGGTAGGAATAGACAAAACGAGGGAAGAGGAAGGAAGGCAAAGACCTAGAAACAGTGCAATGAAAGGATATAGACTGAAAGCTTCGCACTTAATAAAGATCAAGTAATTGAAAGATGAAGTTGAATTGTGGAACTTTAGTTCAGTGAAGGAAAATCAAGTAATTGAAAGGGGAAGTTGACCGTGTGGCTCTATAGATCAGAAATCACACGTACTTATGCTGCAGGTGCTCACCCCGCTGAGCAGTTTTGCCACACATAGATATTATGAAGCAACAAAGGCAGGAAGGAAGATACAGGATTCAACATTGGCACCTAAGATTATGGGTAAAATAAAATAGGAAAAAAGTTGTATGGGGCAAAAGTGAGATAAGCTGGAAGAAAAAACAGAGGGAAGGAGAGAATTGTAATATTAATTGCAAAGGATCGGGAGGCACTTTTTAGGAAACAAAAGTCATTATACTAAAGAAGTGATTGACTTAGAGGCCAAGTGTAAGTGCATCATCTAGCCATCTTTAGTTATGTGTAATTTGCTCATCTATAGGACACCAAAGACTTCATTTATCTATACTACTATTATAAAGAGAGAACACAAACCTTTTGGCAAGGTAAACTTGGGAACCCGAGGGCCAATCCACACACCCAATACATTGTTGTAATCCTCAGGGTGTGCAGATGGACATAGGCTATAGAAAATAAAAAAAAACGTAAATTTAAAAATATAACTTTTAAAAAAAAGTAGTGCCATGAAAGTAGCGCCGGCCACAACGTAGCGCTGGCCGCAACGTACGTGATGACGAGGAGGAGCGGCAGTGAAGTGAGGAGCTCGGGGAGGAGCGGCGGCTCAGGTAAGGCTCTGGGACACGGGACGGGAGGGAGCCGGTGCGGGAGGTTGGCCCGGAACAACTGCGGTAAGGCTCAGGGTCTGGGGGCAGCATTTCAGAGACACAGGACGCGGGACGGGAGCCGGTGCGGGAGGTTGGCCCGGAACAACTGCGGTAAGGCTCAGGGTCTGGGGGCAGCATTTCAAGCTTGCGTGCACTCCCGCCCCGGACCCCGCCCGCCACAACATTGTCTGGGAAACAGACACTGTCGTGGCGGGCGGGGGCCGGGGCGGGAGTGCAAGCAAGCCTGAAATGCTGCCCCCAGCCCCCTTCTGCCCCAGGCAATGCTGGGTGGGCTGCTAGTATACCTATACATTAATGATCACCTCCTGAAAGACTGACCAGTGCAAAGACACTTGGTGACCTGACGACAACCTCTTAGTGTCATTTAATTACATCTTAAAGCCTCTAACATCACACTGCATTAGACATGAAAGTGTCATCTTGGAAAAAAGCTATGAAATCCTATTAAAGGTTTTGGGATTAAGCAGAGACAATTTACAGAGCAAGGAGTATTTTGTCACTGTGATTTCTCATGTTTCCAAGGAAACCTAGTGTGTAATCTCGCCCAGGTGCATGTTAAATCTAGTTAGAAATTATTATAACGAAGACGTAGGGTATATGAACCAAATAGTGACTATTTCTTAGCTGTTTTCAGAGGGATCCTTTTTGACCTTTGCCCCTTGAAGGTGCAGATCATTCACTATCACTGCCCACTTAGGATCTGGGGTCCATGGAGTGATGATTCTAGAGAGGAAGATACAGGCAAGAAGGCCTCGATTACCAGTGTCCCCCCAGTAAGAACATCTGCTTGCGCAGATTTCGACTTTATAATTCGTGCAATAAAAATCACATGCTCCCGTTTTTTCCTACTTTGAAATTTCAACATGTTCAACTTGCTGAAATTTATCTGTGGAAAAATGTCTGGTCAATTTTGTGACGCATGGATTTCTTTGCGAAAAGCTTCAACATCTAAATCATTAGGAGAAAACAAGAATTGTTGCAATTTATCAGACCTGGGGGAGATATATGGCTAGATGTAGGTAATCACAAATTCCCTATTCTTAAATACTGAATTTTACTGATTCGGTATTAAAGAAACAGTAATTGTGATGTAGGAAATAATTCGGTAAATTTTACCGATTCAGTAAGATTCCTTATTACCGAATCGGTAATACCGATTCGGTAATAAGGAATCACCATCCCATTCAATCCTATGGGCCTGGAGGCCCATGGGAATGAATTGGAAGCCATTCACTATTACCGATTCGGTAAATACTGAATCGGTAATAGGGGGAGCATATTTAAGGGTGGTAGGGTATCACATTGACACCCTTTTGCACCCCTGAATGGTGCATGTGTGCACATGTGGCGCATATACATGCTCTAAGAGCAATTATGTCTGCCACATGGCACTTTTAAAAAAGCACAGAATTGCTTTTTGAAAAGTATTCGGTATTTACCACTAACTTGTAGTTGGTGGTAAATAACGAATCCTTAAACCAAAAATACACTCACTTGAGTGCTCCATACATAGGATTTAAGGATTCAGTAAATTATCGAGTCCTTAAATTAAGGAATCGTTTTTTTACCGATTCCTTAAATATTCATATATATATACATACATATATATATATATATATATATATATATATATATATATATATATATATATATATATATATACAAAACTTAAAGCATTGTTATAGTTAGGTGAATATGTCAGTGACAGTAATATTTTGAACCTAATAAAACACAGAACTTCACCAGTTATAGTTAGCAGAGATAATTAAAACTTGCGCACCCACCATGTACTGCTTATAACTTGATCATACTACATCGCTCATGACATGTTCTATGACAACATTTATGACATTACTGATGACATCTCAAATGGCATCAGTGATTACGGTACTGATGACCTCATCCAACAACTCTGTTAGTCTGTTTTATATTTTACACAGTGGCAGGTAGCTACCATGTTACTTTTCTACCTAATTTTGTATAGCCTGTGTTCAGCTAATAGGTGTTTTCAAAACACATGTGCTTCTAATGTATCATAGGTATGTAGAGGTACTGAAAACTTTATAAATCTTTGTATTGAAGAGTAACTTGTGTGCAGATGACAGTTGACGTCTTGTGTCCAGTTTTTATGTTTCTCCAGAAAAAGTTTCCAACAGGACAAAGATTCTACGAAGTAGATGCTAAGCATTGCAAGCACCCTTGAGTTAATAGAATCCTCAAAGCATGACAATATCTACATTACATAGAAGACTGTGTGCACCAGGTACTAACCTATGTACATGTGCTTCTTTTGCTTCAGAGAATAAGTTATTTGTAAAGTTTTCACCACACTATGGAGGCTGCAGGTAGTATGATCCTTAGCACCTTCAGTCCTTGGTTAATTTAGGTGAATAGTCTTTCTCTGGATATATTTTACATAGAGTGTACAGAAAAAAACTGTCTGTAGTAGGGCATTCATTTTGGAACAGACATTGAGTATCTTGAGGAACTTGGCTTTCTCTGAACAGCTGCATACATATTGAACACCACATGCAATGCGGCTTTACCAAATATCTGGGGTTCATTGTTAATGTGAAGAAGGCTACCTGTGCAGTGTATGGCATAGGGTCAATGTTGCACATAACACATGCTTGCTACACCTAAGGGAGTTGTATCTGTGATGGAATTAATGATGCTTCTTATTATACTGAGCTACTTCGTACTTACTTTCAGGCCTTTAATGCCCTACTAGATTATAGAGTAAAGTGTACAAAAGAAAGTTGGGTGATGTCTTCAGTGATGTCATAAATAATGAAACAGAACACGTCTTAGTGATGTAATATGTGAGGTCATAAGCAGTGGTTGGTAGGGGAGGGGACTAAGTCCCCGAGTTCTGTAATGGCTGCCAGCAAAATCTTTTTCATGTTCCTGGCAGCCAATCAGAACGCCCCCTCTCAGGGGAGTCTGACCTCCACTGAAGCGAATTTGCCCAATGGGCCACTCAAAACACTGTATTTTTAAATGGCCGTTTTCCCTGAGCCTCTCGCGTACCAAATATTTTTAAACCTTTATTTTTCAAAAACGACTGAACAGATTTACACCAATCACAAAAAGCACAATCTATGGACCAAAATCTAGCTTCCTGCCAGTAGTAATTATATTCAACAGTTTTTGCAGTAGCCCTTCCCAAAGAGGTCTATGGCAAATGCATGGCAAAATTTGCTTTTTTGGTCTCCTTTTATCTCAGCCCTCGCTTGATGGATCACCCCAAAACTTTCCAGAAAGGATCAAAAGTGAATGTGCTTTTGTTGGAAAGTTTTGTGATGATTCTTCAAACGGCGCCAAAGTTATTAGCAAACCAAAGAACGCCCTGTCTATGGAGAAGCAATCCTAACTATAACTACCTAGTGGCAACCGCCACTGGGAAATATTGTCGCCCACTCACCAAAGCACTGACTTATGTAGTGCACTAAGGAGTCAGACTTTGGGAGTATTTTTTTTTTAAAGCTTTATTCGATTTAGTTTTTTTTAAATCATAAAAGCGTACAAAAAAATGACAGTCGTTAAAAATAAATATGTGCATTCAAGAATAACATAACTTCAATTTCAGAAAAGACATAACCTCAACCTCAGAGTTCGGTGGTGTGACATGTTATTCAAGGGGTTTATCCCTATCTGGAGTAAGATACACGGGTTTGTCCTTTAAGGTGAGTAGACTCAAAAATTACGACAAATGTACAATGGATCAAATCTGTTAGAAACAGAGAAACTAATACCACTGGGTACCTGGACTTCCCCACCCAACGGGTGGTGGTAGGCTATTGTTGGTCCTAACCGGGGGATATTTGGCATACAGGGATAAAAGTCAAGTAGATCCCAAATATGTATTGGGCCATCCCCTTCTTGGGGTGGACAAGATCTTAAGTATGGTGCGATGTTCCGGTTCCTGAATCTAACCAGTACCAGGTCCCCTGAAATGTTTTTTGGTAGTGGGCCCAACCAGCCCACCCTTCTCACACTCAGGATTCCGCCGTCTTTGTCCGGTGGTAGGGGTCAATTTCTTCCCATCCAGAATATAACTTTGTTCAATAGGTCCTGCTGTCTTTCAGCTTTTCCCATCGCTAGTGCTGGAACTTCTGAGAGGACGGACACATATGGCGCGGCTTCTGGCGGGAGGTGTATGTATGGTGCTTTGCGTACTGTCTTTACCTCTGAGGGCCTTGATATAACAGATTTCAAAGGAGCTTTGGAAGTAGTTGAATCTGGGATTGTAGGGGATTGTAGGGTGACTTGCATGCTTTTGTGGATGGCAGTTCGCTTAGCTGTTGGGACAGTGGTAGTTGGCTGTGGTCGGTTCAATGTTACTGGATTATCGATGGGTTTCAGGATAGCCGTGATTTTGTTCTCTAGACCCGAGAGCCTTTCCCCTATAGCGTTGATTTTTTCTATTAGTGGGGAAATGATGGTTTTAACAAGTTGTTCAATCTGAGTCAGAAGAGAGATCTGGGAATAAGATATTGAATCAATCAGTTTGGCATCAGTCTCCATGGTGGTAGGGAGATTATGAACAGACAATGCGGGGCTTACAGATGGTTTATGGGATTTGGATTGAGTCCTTTCGGCATTGTCCTCATCATGCTTTCTATTGACGGGTAATAACCATGAGAGTACAGAGGCTTGTGTGTTGACTTTGTTCAATAGAAAGGGGGATTCCTGTGTACTGCCTGTCGTATTTGTAGTACAGGTGCCTTTGGCGAGAGAGGGTGCATCCACACTAACATACTTTGTTTTGCATAGACTGTTCAGTTCATCCCACTGGGACAGGTTATGCATTCTTGGGGAGTTTAGTGGAGGAGATAGCGTACTAGATGGAGAGTAACAAGGACAGTTTATGTCTGTCACATGAACAGTAGGCAGGGAGCTTGTGGTAATCGTTTGCTGCATTTGCACCACTTGACCTGGACACCCCTGCGCAGGTGAGCTTGTTGCCCCCTTACAGGGCATGATCAAGTGGAAATAGTGATGTTACTGGAAAAAAGTTAAAAATAATGTGTGTACACTTAACCTCCTTTAGCAGAAGGTACAAGGGGGGTGGCCCGTCCCGTCCTAATCGGTCCACTGAGGGCCACAGAGGGCCCGCCCTTTGCCCGGGCTTAGCCCGGCGTCCCGCGGAGCGGAGCTCTCCCTTAAGGCGCCTCCTGGCGCTTCCCTGTTGCGTGTGGAGCAGCGCCGCCGCTAGGGCCGCCGGGATATGTAGTCCCGGAGCGGCGGCGCTGTAGGCTGGTCAAGTGGACTCCTGGCGGTGGCGGCACAAGTTAGGGCTTGCTCTCCTCCCCCCTCCTTGGTGCCGGTAAGTTTTTAGTGCCCCCGCGCTCTGCCGAGCGGAGCTCTCACTTAAGGCGCCTCCTGGCGCTTCCCTGTTGCGTGTGGAGCAGCGCCGCCGCTAGGGCTGCCGGGATATGTAGTCCCGGAGCGGCGGCGCTGTAGGCTGGTCAAGTGGACTCCTGGCGGTGGCGGCACAAGTGAGGGCTTGCTCTCCTCCCCCCTCCTTGGTGCCGGTAAGTTTTTAGTGCCCCCGCGTTCCGCCGAGCGGAGCTCTCCCTTAAGGCACCTCCTGGCGCTTCCCTGTTGCGTGTGGAGCAGCGCCGCCGCTAGGGCCGCCGGGATATGTAGTCCCAGAGCGGCGGCGCTGTAGGCTGGTCAAGTGGACTCCTGGCGGTGGCGGCACAAGTGAGGGCTTGCTCTCCTCCCCCCTCCTTGGTGCCGGTAAGTTTTTAGTGCCCCCGCGCTCCGCCGAGCGGAGCTCTCCCTTAAGGCGCCTCCTGGCGCTTCCCTGTTGCGTGTGGAGCGGAGTATGTTAAGCAAGTAGGGCATATTTAACAGTCTCTCAGAGCACATTTAGATGTCTTCTCTCCTAATTAGGGTGGAGGATACCAATAAAGGCCTCCGCACATGCAGCATTAGGTGCCTATTAATGACTTGTGTATAGAGGGAGGTGATGCAAGCACGAAGTGCAGAGGAGGGAGGTGAACTGCTAGTAGTGAAGCATCTAACCTAATTAGAAAAGGTTTCAGAGAAGTGTGAACTGATGGGATTTCTGCAGAAGTTAAACAAGCTCAAAGGTATCGCTGATTAGTAATTAGAAGCACAGTCTTTCTCAGAACAGAAACTACTGCATTAAAAAGGGTGTGTGACTAACTCTCTAGAATCAGACTGACATAATTCATTGTTGACTGCTTAAAAGGTCAAATATATAGCAAGGAAACAGGGACACTTTATTACTGTCAGCCGTAACCAGCATTTTACATATTATTGCCAGAAAGGTAGCCTTTTCCAACAAACTTGCTGACATCTGGACTAGCATAAATAAAATGGACTGTTACTAAACAATTGATTTTAGTGGTGGGTGGTAAACATCTCTCTTGCAACTGAGTTTGCAGAGTTTTGCCCACTCACTGCTCTGCCTGAAGCGCAGAGTTCTGGAAAAACGCCACGAACTGCTGCATGGTGGAGATTTTTCTGCATGCGGCTCACCAACATTAAGATGGCATGCATGAGAAAGAAAACCAAGCGCTAGGACGAATCCCAGTGCGATTTCTCAATGCGAGTGGTCGTGGCAAGTCGCTATCACTTGTGTTAAGAAAACTGCCTCTTGCGTTGAGAAAGCTGCTGCTCGAGTAAAAGATCTACTCAAGCAGCAGGATGAAGCAGTGCCCTCCGGCGTGCCGCTGAGTGCATAAGGGCTGATTTTACAGTGTGGGACAAGCTCCTGGCACTAAACATCAGAGTGAGCAATGAAGCATATCAATATTCTGCCACTCATGAAACTCCAGGAATCTAGCAGAGTTTTTAGGTAACTCTGTGGACTTCTGCGGAGGAAAACTCAGTGAGTTCCGCCCAACCCCAGTGATTTGGACTCATGATTGAGAGTTGCTTTCATTTGGTAGCTTTAAGCATAAGAATGGTCCAATGAGAATCTTAAAGAAGGTGGTTGAGATAAAATAAAAGAGGGGCATAGATTTAAAAATGAAAGTTTGAATAACTCTTTGGAGTAAAGGATATTGAGAATTTTTACAATGGAGTGCAGAGTATAAGTGCCAGGGGAGACATTTGGATTGGTGGTCTGATTGGACTCACCAGCCCAGAACACACCTCGTCACACCAGGCTATGAAATCCTTTGGTTTGTCCAGCTGCTTGGGGAAACATTTGGATTGGCATGTTGATTGGACTCACTGGCCAAGAAAACACCATTCAGGGCAGCGCTTCAAAAGTGCTTGGTTTATCCTGTTGTGCAAGAAAACATTTGGATTGGCTGGCTGATTGGACTCACTGTCCCAGAACACACCACGCCGCACCACGATACAAATTTGCTTGGTTTGTCCCGCTGTGCAGGGAAACATTTGGATTGGCGGGCTGATTGGACTCACTTGCCCAGAACACATCACGCTGCACCAGGCAACAAGAGTGCTTGGTGTGGCTCAGTGCACAGGGAGACATTTGGATTGCTGGGCTGATTATACTCACTGGCCCAGAACACCCCATGCCGCACCGCGCTACAAAAGCACTAGGTTTGTCCCACTGCGTGGCACGCTTGCAGGATGCATTAGGGTACGTGCCCGGGTCAAAACTGTCCCTGTCTGCCCCCAGATGTGCTTGGCAGACACAGCACTGGGTCACCCCTCTTAACTCTGATTCCAATTTATTGACATCTGTATTTTATTAATTATGGGCAAGTGCTAAAAAACGAGTGTGTAAAGAATTCACTATTATGTCTTTTCTTACTTCTGCAGTGGGAGCTATTATAATCTAAGTTATTGTTGTGGAGGAGAAAGTGTGTTTTGCAACAAATATTGCTGATGAAGCCCAGGTCTCCACTACTAAAGGCCTTTTATTCTATCTGAAGTTTCTCCTCTTACGGTTATCACAGTTGGCTCATTGCTCCCAGTAAGTACTCACATCATGGAGGCCACCGTGCATCACATATCCAGCTCTGATTTTGCAGAGAATACTGCAGTTAAGATAAACCAAGGAAAATTGAGAGTGGGGTAAGGGGTTCTGAGTGAAGTCTGGGTCATGTTTGTTCTAATTACACTCCCTTGGTTGACTTGCTTTTTAGCCTATTTGATACATTTGAAGTTACGATTTCTAATTAGTTTGTGCCATTTAAGGGAATGTTGTCTAAGATTGAAGAATCTCTTTGTAAATTAACTTCATCTCCTTCTCCTCCTTCTTCTTTCACTCTTACGGCCATATGGCACCCACCAGAAGATAAGACTAAGGGTTTGATCATCGAGCAAGCCCAATGATTGCCTTTTGCCTCTAGATGTTGTTATACAGTTGCTACCAAAGAGGCAGGTGCCTCAGGGGCTGATCATGATGTTGGTGGGTCAGTTGGATATGTTGGTTGTGCCTCAGGGAAGTCTGTACTAGACGCTCAGGGCCCGCTCTACCTCCTGAGTATATGCTTATGGCTGTGAGAACCCACAACCAACCAGTTGTTACCACTACATCTGATAGTGGTGAAGATCCCTTTAGAGTTAATCTTGACCTGCCTCCGGTTGCTACACCACTTGTTATAGTTCTGTCTAATATTCCTTTGTTGAAGCAAGGTATTGGTTGCCTTGAGTCTTAATTGTAAGTTAGAAAAGAATGATTTTGGATCCCCAATTGTGTTAGTGGTACGATTGTCAGTTACCAAGTTGAGTCGGCTATTGGTTATGACTTTTTGTAATGCCAACAGTGCCATGCTTACAGGGGACTATGTCAAACTATTATGTAATCTTCTCATCAGGCATGCTAATTCAATTGTAGGCCACATCCCAGTTTTATTGATTGATGATTTTGATCTTCATTTGTTTTTCACGGTCGCCCTCTGAGGGATACTGAGACTTATTGTTCTCTAATATCAGCAGATTCTCACTTTTTGATTTCCATTTGGGTGAGCATATCATTTCTTGAATATATGATTTTAACTTGTCTGTAATTGGTAAAAGTTTGATTGGGGCTGGCACCATTATGGATATTTCTATATTTACAGTGAGAGGTGCTTCTACAGAGATTAATTCGATGTTTGTCTCATCTTTTTTAGTTTCTTTGTTACGTAACTTTAATATTGTTTTGCGAATCCAGGAGCGGACATAACCGCTTGACTGTTTCCTTTTATTGGATCACTACCATGACACCTACACAGCCTTTGTTTTATAAGGCAGTGACAATGGTGGATCAGGGCCAAAGACTCAGATGGAAGAATGTTGACATCTATACATTTTATTCTCCCATGGTTGGAGCTTGCTGTGATGGTGTAGACAGATGACTGGTCGTCAGGTGACATTATTATTATTTATTTTAATGTAATTAGTAAATTTGTTAGGTGTTTTTTATCCATCACATGGAAAACTACTGCGAAACCTCACATATGGTTTGGACGTTCTTGCTCGAAAGCACACCGGGAGATCATGGTGGTCCCAAGATCGCTATTTATCTGCTGTATGTCACAGAAAACATGTTTGAAGCAGAGGCCATGGGAGAAGTTGACAGACACCTGTAGTCCTGGAACTGAAATTAAGTTCTGGGAAATTAACCACCTTTTCTCTAATTCTGCCCCAGATTTGCTGTTAATACTGCATGTCTCACCTGATGTGTGGATCGGACATTTTAAAACTATTTATAATGTACTATGCTCCAACTCTGTGGGAGCAGAATGGGAATCTTCTGACCATAGCCCTAAGTTAAGCTTTGATTGGGTAGAAGTCAGAAATGCCATCACTGGGCTGTCTGGTAATAAAGCTCTGATCCCTAATTCCATACCTTTGGGCTTATTCTAGTCCAGTGTTAATTTCTGGGATCCATCATTAAGGCTCTACAAAAATACAACCATAAGACATTGTTTTCCGCCTTCTTGATCTAAGTCAGTTCTCATACCTGTTTTGAATAAGGGGGCACAAGACGATCCTTGCTGTTATAGGCCCCTCTTGTTGATCGACTCAAATGTCAAGGTGTTTAGGAGATTGGTCCTGACAAGGCTGACGACCTAGGTCAATCATAATCAAACTCTTTCCGACGTTAAGTGCTGCCCAAGTCAAGAAACAGCGGATCAATGCTTGTATGTTTACCTATTGATCAACAATTATACAGTGGCCCGATCAAGAGCATTACAACTTGCGTTTATGGACCTGAATTCTGCTTTCGATTGGGTCAACAGGGTCAAGCTTTGGTCCATCGTGTTGGAGATAGGAGTCAACAGGGATATTGTCTTTTTTTCAGAATTTATACCAGAGTTTGACTGCTGTTGTTAGGTATGGTCCTTACGGCAAATGCGTCTTTCTCCCTGAATTGCGGGGTGAGATTGGGTTGCATTATTGCTCCTTTCTTGTTCACACTTTCCTAACAAATTGAAGCAGGTTTTGATTGAAGGGGGACATAGTTTGCCTATGATGGGTGACCAGCTCATCCCGGCTTTACTATATGTAGACAGCACTGTATTGTTATCTAGAACTGCCCAGGGCTTACAGTACTTCAAACAATCAATCAATCAGGGGGTTTATAAAGCGCGCTACTGACCCTTGAGGGTGTCAAAGGTCCTGGGGGTGGGTAGGTGGGGGGGCAGTTCCAGATCAGTCAAAAAGCCAGGTCTTGAGGTCCTTCCTGAAAGTGTGCAGGGTCGTGGAGCGTCTGATATTCACAGGGAGCTTGTTCCAGGTTTTGGCTGCAATGTTGGAGAAGGCTCTTCTGCCTGCTCTGTTTCTGCGGATGTGGGGGACCTCTGCCAGGGCGAGGTCGGCAGAGAGGAGGTTCCTCTTGGGTACATGTAAGGACACTCTCTCGTTGTGGTATTTGGGTCCTATGTTGCTGAGGGGTTTGTAGGTGTGGATGAGGAGTTTGAAGGTGACCCTCTTCTTGACAGGGAGCCGGTGGAGGTCTCATAAGTGTTGGGTCATGTGCTCGTGATGTGGTGTCCCGAGGCTGAGACTGGCAGCAGCGTCCTGGATGGTTTGGAGTTTGTGTAGTAGAGTTCTGTTAATTCCGGCGTATAGGATGTTGCCGAGGTACTTGTTAGATTCATTTTGTAAATTCATGGTGTTAGACCTGGTATCCTTGGCATGATTTCCCCCTGACATTTTGCCTTTAGACCTCCTGGTTTTGCTAACTTTTTTTTGCTGGTCTTAGGGCTTTGCACACTTTACCACTGTTAACTAGAACTAAAGTGATTGTACTCTTTCCCTAAAACATGGTAGCATTGGCTTGTACTGGCTTATTTAATTTACTTATAAGTCCCCAGTAAAGTGCACCACATGTGCCTAGGCCTGTAAATTAAATGCTAGTAGTGGGCCTGAATCACTGATTATGCCTCCCATTTAAGTAGCCCTTTAAACATGTCTCAGGCCTGCTTTTGAAGAGCCTGTGTATGAAGTTTTAGCTACCATGTTGGCCTGGCAAAACCAACCTTTTACCATGCCAAAACCTTCCTTTTCTACATATATAAAAACGAAAGTATGTCTGTTTGTCCTTTATACATTACTACACCATTCATCCGATCGCCATGAAACTTTGGAAGTTGATGACTACACTCCCGCAAAGGTTTCTGGCAAAAAAAATAAAAAAAAAGTGTTAAAAGTTGTTGAGTACACTCCTGCGAAGGTTTTTGGCAAAAAATAGCAAAAAAATGAAAAATCGGTTACATTTCAGCCCCAGGCCCCCCAGGGCCCTCATAATCTTTCCAATACTGAACGTTTACATTTACGGTGCAACTCGCTTTTGCAATGACCATCAACAAAGCACAAGGACAATCACTGCAAGTGTGTGGACTAGATTTGGAGAATCCGTGCTTCTCACATGGACAACTGTATGTGGCCAGCTCACATGTCGGAAAACCTTCTGATTTATTCGTGTACGCACCAGACGGAAAAACAAAAAATACCGTGTATCCAAAAGCACTCGAATAAATAAACAGAATTAAAACAACACTTTAAAATGTTTTCCATATTAAAATGAATAAGTTTCAATAAAAATGACAGAATGTAAATTAAATGTTATCATAACAAGTTTTCTTAAATTTCCTTTCTTCCGAGATCGCAGCACCGCGCGACGGGTAAGCTAGTTAATATATATATCATCCCTAAGGTAGACCCTAACAGTGCCAAGGGCAGACTTAAGTGTGTTTAAAAGGTTGGATGTGCACTTTGAAGTTTTACATGTCCTGGTAGTGAAACCTCTTAAATTCGTTCTACACTACCGCAAGGCCCATCCTTCCCATAGGATGTGTTGGCTTATTACATGTCATAAGCATAATTTCTAAATGGGAAGAGATGACTGGCTCATGTTTGATGTCTCTGAAATCCTTTTTTAAAATCCTAACTTATGGTGAAGTCGGATTTTAAATTACTATTCTGAAAATGCCACTATTAGAAGATTGACATTTTCTTGCCCTAGCCATTTGGTGCCTGCAGCCTGACTCTGGTCACATGACTGGGTATAGTTTAGAGTTGGACTTTGTGTATTCCTCCTAGACAGCCAACACAATGGTAGCTTAGGTCTGTCTGAATTGGCCATCACTGGCAGGATGGGAGGGAGGATCTGGCCCAGCCTCACTTACACCTGAATAGGCTGTGTCCTTTTGTTGGACCTAGTGTTGCCAAGTCACATAGGGTAGCCTGGCCTAGCGTAAGACAATCAGTAACCAGAAGCACATGTGTAAAGGTTGCACCCCACCTAGCAGTAACTCAAGGCAATTCCACTCAAAAACGACACCACACCAATTTTTGTGGAAAAATATGGACTGGTTTATAAAAATACTCTGTTATCTTATCTTTTCCTTCTGTTGTTCATCAGTTTAACACACTGTACATTTTGACCTGACCTCTTTTATCTAGATCAATAACCACTTAGCATTTCAACCTCTTTCAGAAATTTTACATAAAATCCTCTATCTCAATGTTCAGAAGCGGCACCTCCCTTCTGCAATGGAATGCACTTACAAGAGGAAGGTTCCTGATATCAACATCTAAGAACCTCAGGGTTTCCAACTATACTAAGGCTCCCTTGTTAAGCAACCTCTGGCTTTTTAGATGAGGCACAGATTAGGTGGTATGACATAAGCAACTTGAAACAGGGCGTCATTACATCAATTAGATTGAAGAACTTCCCCCTAGCTCTGCACAGAATTAGGTATGCGTCAGTACTCCACCAGGTGCCAGGAATTCTCCCCCCCACCTCTGGTTTCTGTGCGTTCAGTCAAGGGTCAGAAGAATTGGGGGATGTCTCTCCTCTCTGGAATCCCTCTAGGAGGAAGACTTCAGACCCCCAACAGTTCCCGCTTCACTCCTTACTTGGGTTATGCTTAAGAGGGCTGTTCCTGAACACTGCTCCAGCCCCGAGGTTCAGCTCCCCTCAGTGGGCTCCTTCACTCCCCGGCAGCAGCCTTCCTCGAGGGCCCGGCTATTCGTAATACAAGCCAGCCCCGAGGAGTGGTCACACTCGGTCTGCTCCCGAAGATCGTTCCTCCCGGATCTCACCTCAGGCCGCCTTCGACGTTTCACTTCGCGGCGGCACTACCGCGCATGTGCGGGAGAGTAGCAGCCCTGAAGCGGAGACTGCTCCACACGACTGGCGCCGGAAGTGGCTCTCCTCTGGGCCTGCCCGATCCTAGGCCCCTCCTGTCAGGGAAAGCAGTACCGGCTTGGATTATGCGCAGTAGCGCGCTGCTTCAGGCTCGGTCAGCCCCTTTTACTCGGCTCAGTCGCGCTGCCACGGCAGCGCTAACGATCCCCCAGGTGACCCGTCCACGATGGCTTCAGGACGAGTGGCCCAACTACCAGAGCCCCGTCTCTCCTCACCTCGACTTCACAAGTGGGGGGTGTACTCACTGGCTGCACTTCTAGACACAGGTGAGAGGTCACAATTTCACGAGGGCAGCAGTTAGCATCACAGCCCTAGAGGAGGGGGTTAGGGGTGAAGTCTCTCGCTTTTGGGCCCCAGTCCTCTATCCTCAGCAAGATCACGCTAACCCTCCATACTGGACAAGAGGAGGCGGAGGGGTATTTCTCACTTCCCTTCCCCTCAGCAGGGATCTCCAAAGTTCCACCGTTAACCGGGGTTAACCCCTTCACCCGACTTGAGGTAACTCCCTGTCCAGGGTCAGCAGGACGGAACTAACTTGGTTAGGTCAACAGGAATGGGGGTGATGATCCCAATAAGGAGGCAACCCTTAAAGAGTAGTCCAACCTGTGAAGACCCTACCCCTTCCAGACCTCAGGCTACACTCCAGCTGTTCCTCTCTGACAAGACAAAATGGCTGCACTACAGCTGACCTTATATAGGCTGGCCTCAGAAGGTCCAGAAGGGACCAGAAGGTTCCGGAAGGCCCCTATTCTAGTCTATGGGTCCTGTCTAGGGATGACCGTTATGGCAGTTAATGGCCACCATTTTGTAGGTCTGGGTGAATTCTAGTCAGAAAAGGCACCTGGGCCTGAGGTAAAAGACTATGAGGGCAAAAGAGCATCTATCCCCCAGGACAACACCATAAAAATCTAGTGGACACAAAAAGATAAAAAAGGTATGAGGGGCAAAAAGGGGACAAAATAAATAATTAATAGGAGGGGCTACGCAAAAGGCCAGACAGGTCTAACACCTGTCTTCACACAAAGGGCCTAGAGACCCTGCATTGTCACTTCAGCCAGCTTGGAACCAAGCCAGTGGAAGTAAGGCATCTGTGA
Organism: Lissotriton vulgaris; assembly: GCF_964263255.1. NCBI lineage: Eukaryota > Metazoa > Chordata > Amphibia > Caudata > Salamandridae > Lissotriton > Lissotriton vulgaris. Next base: position 983,111,645 of record NC_141687.1, read on the forward strand.
ACTGGACTTGAAGCTCCATCTTGAACCCAGGACCCCAGAGTAACTCAAAGGGCTTGTCTGCTGGCCTCCTGGTCTGAGCTCATGGTCACATTAGGCTCCCCTACAGTTCCTGGACCCGTACTTAGCTTGTCCTGGATCCCCAAGAGGCACCTCTCATGTCCTGGGCCTTTGCTGTGGCTTTCAAGCTCTTTAATTCAAGCTTTTATGTTCTTTGTGACCACAAACAGGATTAATCGCACCAGAACCGTGGCTCTCGCAGTCAAAATCAGCAGAAGCTTTCTCTTTGCACAGCCAGCATCAATCGCCTATGTGGACAACCAACGCGAAGCTTCAACCTGCCCATCAGAGATGCCCGGCCTGCTCCTCGCATCACGCTGACCACTTCCAGCGACGTGGTTCTTGCTGCCGGCAATCTTCTTCCATGTTAATGGGACTCATAGCACAAAACCTGAAAAGGTAAACCATCAGTTGAACTAATCAGGGACTGTATACGACCCGCACTTCATCACAGTCATAACTCTGGTTCTACTGGTTGGATTCTTCTAGTTTTGGTCTTGTTTTACTTATCAAATTAAGCTCTTTTTGTCTAGTATTGGGGATCTTTTTGTGTTGCGTTTTCACTGTTTTACAGTTTGAAATGTTGCACAAATACTTTACACACTGCCTCTAAATTAAGCCTGACTGCTCTGTGCCAAGCTACCAGGGGGTTGAACACAGGTTAATTTGGGGTTTGCTTGTGCCTTACCCTAACTAGGATTGTGATTGCTGCTTGACCAAGGCTCACACCCCAACCAGTAACTCAATTTCTAACACATGGACAACTTAGATTTAAGTATTAATGCTGCTAAGACTCACATTATGATTATTGCACCTTAGTCCACCAAAAGCAGAACCCATTTCACCAGAAGCAATGTCATAAGGTGAACTTATTCCCATACCTAGGTGTTTTCTTTTTACTCTCTTGTCAGCTAGGCTACTCCAGTTAGAACGAGGAGACAATACAGACACTATTCAACTTATACCACTGTTGCTCAGGTTGTCTCTTAGGCTAAAGCCAGAACTGCAGCTTAATCATTTGTTACTTAAAGCTGTTTGTCCCTTGATTATGTTTATCATATTTCTTGGTTTAGATATGTTTAGACAACCTTCTTAATGCTGGGTCAGGCAGATTTGTTCTTAAACTCAGAGTGTATCATTAAAGAGGACATCATTTGGGGTAAACATGCTTTCTACCATACAAATGGAATGGGAGTGAGTTGTCTGCCCTCTCAACAACTTGAGATCTCATTGTTTCTTAAAAACAACTTTTTCAGAAGAACCTTAACTGTTGCTCCCAATGTCTAGTTGCCATTTATTCTTACATACTGCTTTTATGTTAAACTTATTTCATAACGTGCTGTCTGTTCCCAAGGGGGTGGTCTAATGGAGATGATTGCCTACCATGTTCATGTGATTCTATCTCTAAACAAGACACTATGCACTTCATTCTGATTTGCCCTTTTTATCAACACTTCTTAAAGCCTTTTGTATTTGATCAAACTGTTACACAGGATAGGCCAGCATTGAACTATTAGCAATTATTGCAGGATACTCACATCTGCAGGCAGGTTGCTTGTTTCCTAAATTGTGCCATAAGATTGAGGGACCATATGTTTCTGGATGAGGAGATATTATGAATAGTTGAAATTATTATTTTCATTGAATTGTATTAAGATTTCTGGAATTTGTTTTGATCTGATATTGATTTGTTTGAATATATTTTATGACTATTATGGCTTTATTGTTCTAAAACCGAATAAAGTTACTTTGATTTTGTGTCACTAGAAAATCAAATTAGTTACTGCATTGTGTTGTACTGTACTGTAACATTTGTATTAGGGATCTGCATATTAAAATTCATAAATATCCCTGCTTCTTCCCTAGGAGCCACTATTGTGAGCAGTTCAGGGGGTCTTATTAAAGGCTTTCTCAATCTGATTTATGAGCTTATCAGCTCGGGAAATTGGGTGTGTGTCAGTCTTGGCGACTGCATTGAGCCCTGGTAATCCACACAGAACTGATGTTCTGGGGTGGTACCTGGAAGAGCAGCCTTGGGGACCAGAACCACTGGGCTGGACCAAGAGCTGTTTGAAGGCTCAATAACCTCTAACTCCAGCATAATGGAGCCCCCCTCCAATGTTGGCTCTGACCTTATCAGACAGCCTGTAGATTTTACTCCACATAGGCATGCTGACCACAGTATCATGGGTGAGTCCTGGAGTAAAGGAGAAGAGAGAGATAAACGACCCTAACAGCTGGCGGCAGTCTCTGTTGATCTTGGGCTAGGGTAGGGGCGAGGCTGTCACCCTCCACTGACCCATCTTGCTCCTTGAAAGAAAGGAGGTCAGGGACAGGTTCAATTGCTTCCTCCACTCCATCATCCGTGACCATGAGCATGGTTACATCAGATCTCTCAAAGTGGGGATTGAGGGGATAGACATCAAAACCATCAAAGTTTGAAGTCTTGAGGTTCACCAGGTAGGTGACCTCACTCTAGCACTCTTTCTCCACATATTGCCCAGACCAGTGGTCTTGTAGGGCCCTGTTCACCACATGCTCCATAAACCACACTTTTTGGCCAGGCCATAGCCTTAAAGTACTGAGCACGATCCCCTAAGACCAGGACGAATCTGTTGCCAAGGTCTGACTTGGGGTCCAGAGCCCCAACAATGTCAATATCCACCCATTCAAAGGGAAGGTCACTGACAGGGAAAGGCTACCGGGTAGCCTTGCACCTCGTTCCTGACTTGCTACTGGCCTGGCAGGGAGGACATGACCTGCAGAACACATCTGAGGCCATCCTCTTTCCCGGCCTTTAAAAGTAGATGTCATGCCTTTCAAAGATCTTGTCCTGCCCCAGATGACCTGCCAGGGGTACATCATAAACCAGCTCCAGTTGGAAGGCCCTGTTGCGCTGGAGGACCGCCAACACATAAGCTCAGGAACCTTAGGCTCGATTTACAGGAGACCATTCTCCCAATAAATCAGGTGTTCTCCACAGGTGTTACCAGCTGCTTGGGCCTCGGCCTGCTGCAGTAGGTCCTCAAGAGTAGGCCACTCCATCTGTGTCTTGCAGAAATTTTCCCTAGTGTGACCCCCTTCCTAAGGCCAGTAAATCAGCTCAGGGTAGGTTCCCCAGTGTGGCAATATTGTCCCCCCCGTAGGCTCTCTGCATCACCTTAAGGTTCAGCCTCCTCCCAGGCCGTGGGAGTCTCCGAGTGGGTTTTTTAAGCCCCTTGCCCTTCTCCTTTTTGGCCAGCACCTGGGTCATTCTTTCAGCCTCCAGGTCTTCTGACTACCCTTGAGGGTGGCCATGGATCCTGTGGGTCAGGCACACCTACGCTGGCAACCGTAACATCTCCAAGCAATTGCGATCTGAGCTCCACCTCCTTCCAGATGGTGTGCTCTAGGTCATTGCTAAGCAACCAATCCACAGGCATGTACAGTCTCACAGCTACCCTAAAGGAACCTGAACCCTCACACGCTCAAAGGAGACAAAAGCCTCTGAACAATTACTCTCATGGTTGTCGGCTGCAACAACTTGGTGGAATGCATTAACACCTTCCATGCTCATGACGGAGCCGCTCCGTCATGAGCCTCGGTTGAGCTGTGCTCATGACGGAGCGGTTCCGTCATGGCCCGCTCGGCACGCCTGCGCCACGCGAATTCCGCGCCTGCGCTGGACGTTCCATTGAGCGGGCGGGCCATGACGGAACCGCTCCGTTATGAGCACAGCTCAACCATGGCTCGTGATGGAGCAGCTCCGTCATGAGCATGCGAGCGCCACTCGGCCCCCCTAGCGCTGCGGCGGAATTGCCGCCGCAGCGAAGGGGTTAAGGACTACCTGCCCTGAGGTCACTAAATGACATCTGAGAGTTGTCATGCTGGCCTCAGTGTCTCTCAGAGCCAACAAACCTCTGACCATTGATGGTGACCCACTGCCTGTGTTTCCTAGTTTTACTAGGCATATGAGTTCTCTGCACCATCTCTTAGTTACCCAGGGACATTAGGGTAATCCCCCATACTAGCTGGGGTAATCTCCTCGCCAAGCACTTCACAAATCCCAGTCTGTGTCCACAATTGGGGGGCTATGTCCGCTTGGGATACTTAGCATCGCCTTGGTAGTGCCTAAACACTTCACTTCCATTAAACTTAGGTAGGGGTGCCTTCCCTGGGGACTTACTGTCAGATAACAAATGTTTCTCCTGCTCAGGTGTGGATTGGGAGTCCTGACACTTAGAACTAGTTCAGGACCTTAGTGACCTCCTTTTGTTATGTTTGTCCCCCCCCCCTCTTCTGGTGGGGACCCTACATATCCATGTGGTGATCAACCCCAGATACCTTTCTTGTGACCCTGTTCTGCCTCTTTAGCAAGATTCCTGGGGTCAGTGAGATTACTGTCAATAGGGTGCTGGTGGAGATCTACAAAACAAAGGCTGAACATGTGCCCTCTTGAAATAAAATGGTAAAGTCTATGTTATTCCTTTACTTCAACGCCCTTCACCCAACAATCCAGTACCTTCAAAACTAATCTACACAATTCACCCTAGACTTCTAGGGCAGCTTCTGGCTGTCCCTAAATGTCTGCCTGGACTTCTCAGGGGTAAGACCATACTTCCTGACAAGGGTTTCTTTCACGGAGGGATACCTCATCCTGTGTACCTTATCTAGGGACAGTAGGGCATCCCTCCCATTGCTAAGATTGTGCTGACAGAGGCTGGCTTCCCAATCCTCCTCATGGATCCTATGCATCTACAAAGCTACCTCATACGCTTCAAACTACCTATCAATGTCGTCCCTCACAACAAAGCCAGGTACCAGACCGTTAGGAATATGGACTCTCTTGATTCCAGAGAGCACCGTAGAAATGCTACCATCATCACTGCTGGACTCTGCCTGCCTGGGCTTGAGGTCCAGCTCCTTCAGACTCAGTCCATGTGATAGTAACATTTTTCTCTCATCCAAGTCTTTCTCAGCCTTTTTTCCTCCAGGGCCAGTTTCTACTCTTCCATCTCTCAACTGGACCATCTGTAGCTCAAACTCTCTCTCTGCCTTCCTTTCCACCAACCCCTCTCAGGACACAATGCTCCCTGCTCTGGAGGGAAATTCCAAGTCGGAGGTCAACTTATCCTCCTCAGCTGAAGGCTGCATCTCAGGGAGGTCCTCTCCTTGTCCTTCCATCTCATCATCCCCTTCTGTAGCTTCAAAGAATCACTGGTGAGGGGGTCGTGGTTTAGATGCCTTGGAGTGAGGACCTGGGGCCGACCGGCTCCCATCTCACCACAGTAACTGTCAGTTTAGCTGGCACCCAGCAGGCCGCACGGCCAGAGGATGCTGCCTTTGGAGGCCCAGCACCATGGAGTAGTGAGCGGATGGGGTGGCGGAGGGCCATAATCTGCCATGCTCAGTGCTCGGGAGCTCCGGCAGACCACACCCAAAATGGCAGCCACGCACTGCCAAACTTGGATGCCCTCTGTGGGGAGCGGCTGAGGAGGAGGCGTGTGGTGCAGGATGCCCTGAAATAGTGGTTCCCCCAGGGGAATCCTGGAAGCTGCTTGCCTGTGCTCATGGTGACTGGGGCCAATGAGGTTGGGGAGATGGCTTAAAGCAAGTGTTGGGGTGGGATGAGACGAGGTGCTCCTGGTGACTGAGGCCCCAAGGGGTGTGGACCTGAACTGCAGCTATTGCTGTGGTGAGGCAAAGTAGGGCCCTCGGGGAAGACCGATCCTCCTGGTGAGTGTCAATTGTCCATGGACTAGATAATTCTCACCTCAGTGCCTACTCTAATCATGGGTCCCCACTCTGCAACTCTGGGCAATAGCTTGCTTAATCTCCCCAACTGCCCTAAAGCGCTGGGATGCCTGGTTTCACCTTGGGAGTGCCCAGTAGGGAGCATTTTACAAAAGGAAAGCCAGGACGGGTTCCACAGCGGTATACATCACCAAGATGTCTGTCAGGTGATAATGCGCTTTACAAGTATACATACATTTACACATTTACAGGCCTGCCTTTCAGATTTATAACAGCCCTCCAGCCAGATCGGAGTACCACCTTCTGCCACGGATAGCCCCCCTCACTGGACACCTCCTACTGAACCACTCTGGTGCAGCGGACCCCTTTTGCAGTTAGGACAGAGTCATATGGGAGGTCTGCCAGCCACTGACTAAGTAGGACATTGATCCCTGAGGCGTGGACATCATAAGTGTGCACCAGAAAGGTAAGCAGTCTGGGGCTGCCCCAGTTAGAGTGGAGTAGGACGCTGATCTCTTGCTTTCGGAGGGAGCCCACAGCAGGCTGGACCTAGAAGATCAATAGCTGGCTGATCTCTGTGACCCACCAGATAAGCTTTGCCATTGGAAGCTCTAGGGAGACCTTGCAGGTGAATATAGATGTGGTGTTGGCAGGCTTGGGACTACTGTGGCAAGATCAGCAGAACCAGGATGAAAAGTTACAGCACCACAGGACAGACCTGGCAGAGCTACAGCCCTGTGTCTATCTCAAAAAGTGAAAACTGCAGTCACAGACTTGTCTCAACAACTCTGCGCTCTAACACAGAGGCTAGAAGACACAGGTGCAGGGACACAACTGCAGGAATAATATGAGCATTGTAGGTATGCCTGAAGCGACAGAGGACCGGATCATGATGAAGTGCTTAGAGACATGGTTGGAGGAGGTGGGGGGCTCTCTGGCGCTTACCAAGTTGTTTGACCTTTACAGGGCGCATTGGGTCCCCAAATGTTGCCCTCAGCCGAGTTCCCCCAAGAGGCCATCGATGACTCAATTATTGCACTACAAAAGACTGAGACATTATCCTGAAGTAAGCCCTGCTAAATGGTCCCTTCACAATAGTCAGTCAGAGTGTGTACATCTATCCCGATTACACCTTAGCTGTGCAAAAGTAGAGAATGTCCTTTGTTGCTGTGAAATGAGCCCTGCAAGATCAAGGTGTCACATGTGCACTGCTATACTCCACTCTCTGGTTCTCTAAGCCTGCGATTACTACTTCTGAATACCAACCTGGGATCATTTAGTAATCAATCTACCATCCATAGAGAAATAGTTAACATCGGATAGGCTGACATATGTCCTCAGATGACAACACCCATCTGGGTTTCATATATTCCCTCTGAGGTGACGAACCCATGTGTCCATGTCTTAACATTACCAAATTATGGGACAATCATCCTCCTCTAACAGCAGGAATGTCTTTCCAGACTTGATTATATGCCCTACGTTACTTGCTTCCCTTTTTTGAAGTCTGCCCGAGTCTGAAATCAATCATAACCATGTTGTTTCTTTCTATTATTGAATAACTCACTCCCCCTGGTAATTTCAACCTTTCGAATTACCAACAATCAGGGCGGGTCTAGCTGTAATTTTTCTTATCTTTGAACATCCTTTCGGGTCTGTGACGTCTGAGCGCGTCACCCGGGGCTTTAAATTAGTTATTCCACCTTTACCCCTTTTATCAGCACTAAGCCCAGCATTTTAGAATTAATTTGGGCAAACTAACCAGCACCACATCTAAGTCTGAACCGGGGTTCGAACCGGCACTCATAACCTCTTGCCGGATCCCCGTAGTTGCTAGGCAGCTGGGCGTGTTATTCAGCCCTCAACGTCATTCCCCCACGAGGGCCCGCCCAGCCAATCATGCACTGTCTCGGGTCTGATGAGTCTGAAGACGTGTAGCGCGTCATATAGGGTTCGAAAATTATCCTTATCCTTTTCCTCCTCACCTGTTGAGCAGCAATAATCTGATTATTTTACTATTATTGAGGGCGAGCTAACCCGCGATACATCTGGATCAGAACCGGGGTTCGATCCGGTATCTATAATTATCTCCCGGGTCCCTGCACCTTTAAGGCATTTGGGCGCATCATTCTGCCTATAACGTCATTCACCCACGAGGGCCCGCCCAACCAATCAGTAATGTTGCTTTTAAACCAACCTCTCCTCAGCTCCGGTACTCCCGGAAGACAGCAGCCGAGAGAGCAGGTACACTGAGGGGAGCCGCGGTTGTTCAAGTAAGTCCTCTCTGCCGCTTCCCCCGCGAACTGTTGAGCCTTGGAATACTTGACCCGTACTGACCGCCTGCGGGCCCCCCTCCTTTTTTCCATTAGATTTACACCGTGTGACGATGTCCCACGCTGTCTTTTCCGAAGGGGCGTGAGAATGCCTCGTAGGAAGTGTGTTTCCAAGACATTGAATGAGAACTGTGTTTGCTTCGTATCTCTCCCGTCATTAGAGGGGAGTTCCCTGTTAGCTCCGTGTTTTGTGATTTTACCCTGTGTGAAAGAATAATATAAAACATCTTTAAAGCACTGCACTGTTTACCTAACGTTTCACGACTTAGAAACGATTAGCACAATTCTTTGCCATGACTTCATAGCCAAGTAATTACTTGACACCGGTCCTATTATATGAACGGTCCTCTAAGTCAATCTGTGTGCACCCACAGCCAGAGTCTGGGGCAGCACCTCACAGTTGGTGTGATATAAATTTGGTATTACACCTATACCTGCACATTCATAAAACTGCATCTTATTGAAGAAATTAACTATGTAATTTCTCCTCATGTATGTTTTTTGTCTGTCTTTTCTCTCCCTACAGGATTTTTTCATATCCCTACTGAAATTGTAGTGGGTTACTTATGGAAACTATCCGATTATTCCACACTGTATATTTTATTTATATTTTTCACATTTAGAGCCTCCAAGGAGGGTACGCCTTAGCGCGCGCACACCACCGGAGGACTTTTGCTTAGGTCCTGAAGAATGCTGAGCTAAACACAATTTGACAGCAGAAACATGTTGACCAATGTTTGATCCTAATTAGGACTCCGGTTCCTTAACTTAGAACCTGGGGAGTCCGCCCACTCTGGTTTTATCCAATGCAAGTTGGCCATTATTAAAGATTTTTGTAAAGGCACAACTTCTGCATTTTTTAATACACTTACACACTCACGTTTATTCACCTCCTAATTTGGGCACTGTTGCACTCACCACATCCTGTTCCGCTGTAACCAGGCGTCGTAGCACACTGGGGAGACATTCGGTCACCCCAGCGGGGACCCAATGATGAAGCATGTCACCAACTAGTGGTGAGTGAGGGTCCTTCTAACAAATAAGGTTATTTCCCTCCTTATTACACTGGGTGACCAATAAGCCCACCAGGTCTTTTCCTTAGAGGAGGACCCAAAAGGGCGTATATAGGAAGACAGAGAGATTTCGCTGTGTACACGCACGTGTGTGAGCATTGATCACATTTGCGGCACACAGCGGATTAACATTACACCTTACTAGTTCCTTTTTTTGTTATCACAGTCACTCCTTTGTTGTTAATATACACTGCTATACCCAGCCATTTTGAAAGCCATGCTAGATTGCAAAACTGCATTCTTTTGATGTCGCATCGGCATGGGAGTGATAAGAAGATTGCAAAACAGAGACATCTAGGGAACTCTTGCTTTCTACAAAGGTGCCCAAGAGACAACTGACCTGAAGCGCAGGAAAAGGCACACCCAATTTCCAACAAAGAAGCAGAGGAAGGAAGAAAGGGAGGCGGAGCTGACAGCGGTGCTGGCAATGGACCCTCGGGGCACAGTGGGAAAATTGCTTCCACATAGGCTTCTGGGGACTACTCGATCAACAATTTAGAAACAGTGGACAACCCTGCTCTGCCTGCCCTCATGCCTCAACTGGCGAACAACTTGTGACACAGTTGGCAAGAGCTGCAGTTAGGAAAGATAAGTTACAGTTTCATCCCCCTGCACTGTGACCTGCGACATGGCCTGTGAACAAAATATAAGGTCTGAGTGTACACGATGAAGGCCAGGTGCTAGGTGCTGGTAATGATTTTAAAAGAAGTCAAGCGGTGGGTGGTCAGCCTGGAGTATGAGATACATTCAGTATTTTACAACATCTTCTTCAATTCTGAGTGGAGAAGCGTACACATTATTCAACTTCAATAAGAACTGATAATGGATGGGTGGCCATTGCTGCCAGTTCTGGGGATTGGGAGTTGTGGGAATGGTTCTACAGTTGATGTCAGAATCGCCACACAGGATTGATTGGGTAGATCATTAAAGCAATTTGGGGACACGCCCACACACAGGGCTAACTATAATAGGTAATGGGTCCCCCTAGAGGTTCTAGAGGGAAAACACCTACCTCCAGATGCCACAGTGAGCATCACTTAATACACATGTTAGAGGACTCGGAACAGCACTAAAGAGATTTAAAGTACATGCCTATTTAAAGAGGAAGGGGGTCAAATAGTGTTTCCTCAAGACACTCATTTGACAGTGCATGAGGTTCTCAGATGCCAAAAATGCTGGAAGTGTCAGGTGTATGCAACTGGCTATTCCTCGTATGCCAGGGGGGTTCTGATATGGGTGAGGCCATCGGTCCCCTTTCAGGTCATGAAGGGTGACAAGGACCCATAAGATAAGGTCACAGGGATGCTGGATGGTCAGGACATGGTCCTCTGTAGCCTATATGCTCTAATACTGATCAAGTTGTTTACTTTAAATGACTAATGAAGAGACTGGAAGCTAGTACTGCAGCACCATGGCTCTTGGGAGGTGATGCCAATTTTGTATTGTACATGGGTTTGTATCACTCACACCCACCCCTGCCCTCTGCCCTCTGCCCCGGTGGCATAGGTAGCGCAGATATTTGCTAGGTGGCTTCAAGACTGGAGTCAAAACAATTTGAGGAGAACATGTCTCATGACCTCCATGTCCAAATGGATAGGTTTCTGGCCTCCAGCCTACTGTACCCCTAAGGTCAAACAAGAGGAATATTTATGGTTGAACATTGTCAGACCATAATCCTTTGCTGATACACGTGGAATGGGGCAGACCCCATCTCCTGGTGCCAGCATGGAGACTCCAGAGTGCTTTGCTCTTAGATGAGGTTTTCCAAGAAGAGTTGAAGCAGGTAGTTATCAATTATTTTGATGTGAGGCAAGGCAGGGTGTCCTCCCCAGGGGTGGAATGGGAGGTGTTCAAGGTGGTGGTCTGACGTCACTGTAATTGACTGGTGGTGGGTGTTCGAACAACATTGGAGAGGGAATTGGTGGCAATGGAGCATACCCTAAGGCATTTGGAGAGAGAGGTGGTCCCACTTCAGACCACAATGTACAAAACATACTAGAGAACTATGGTAGGCAAGTGGAGCAGCTACAGATCTTTAGTTATAGGGACTACCTGGCACAGCAGCATGCAGAGACTGACAAGCCTAGGCAACTGCTGGCATGGCGCATGGGCTCAAATCGGAGATGGGGATTACAATGCCAATCTAAGATGCTCATGGGCACCTCAAGCATTGCAGTATGATATAAACTGAGTATTCCTTGACTATTGGGGGCAAGGAGGGGCACACTGCCTCTCATCTCAGCACAGTTCACCCCACTGCATTCTGTTAAATGCAGTACGCTTACTTCAAAGTTGCTGTCGTTCTTTACCAAAGTTGGCGCAGGTAGTGCTGTTATCTCTAGACACGTGTTTATAGGTTTAGCTCTTCATCAGTAGATAGCAGAAGAAGTATAGAAAAGAGAAAAGTCATTTGGGGTTGCTGAAATGATGCCCAAGTTGTCACCGGTCAGAGTACTACTCCCCAGGCACACAGGTGTATCCCAGGTGAGCTTGGCAGCTCGCTGGCTCAAGGGAGCCTTTTAAACACAAGGGAGGAGGGAGCACACTGCCGCCCATCACAGCGCAGTTCACTCCATTGCATTCTGGTAAATGCAGTATCCTTACTTCAAAGTTACAATAGTTTTTCAATGAAGTTGGTGCACTGAGTGCTGTTATCTCTAGATATGTGTTTCTGTGTTTAGCCCTTCATCAATAGAGAGCAGAAATAGTAGAGAGCAGAGAAAAGTCGTTTGGACTTGCTGAAATGCTGCCCAAGTCTCCACAGGCACATAGGTGACTATTATCAGTCCCCAAACGAGTAGGGCCTGCTCGCTCCAGATGATATTATCAATGCCTTCTTCTCCTAATGCGAGCTCCCACTGGCCATGAATGAGCAAAGAGATAGCCAAGGGGAGCCTATCATGGAGCAGGAGATTAGGGCCACCGTAGATATCTTGGTGACAAACAAGATGCCGGGCCTAGACGGGCTGCCAGTCAATTTATAAGACCTATGCCAACCTTCTTGACCCTCGCCTCACCAAAGTGTTTGCAGTCGCTAAAGAAGAGGGTCTACTGACCTCAACTTTGAGAGAGGTGCTGGTGATGTCCCTCCCAAAACCCAGACAGAGATCCCACAGATAAGGCCTCCTACCACCCAGTATCTATGCTTAATCTCAATGACAAAATATTGAGCAAGGTGCTGGCTTATCGGTTTCTGACCATTTTGCCCCTGCTGGTCCGCTTAGACCAATGTGCGTTTACACTGGGCCGCAGCACCTCTGGAAATATTAGACACCTCTTCCACATCTTAGAAGAAACCCTGGTGGAAGACCGGCAGTTGGTCATTGCATTATCTATAGATTTGGAGAAGGCATTTAACACACTGAGCTGACGCTACTTAGAAGCGGTCCTGACCAAACTGAATCTGGGAGGCAGCTGGTCCAGATGGATAGCCTTTCTCTACAACAATAGCACCGCCCGGATCCATTCCAGTAAGATAGTGTTGGGACCCGATATCATTAGCAGGGGTACACAACAGGGCTGCTCACTGTCACCCATGCTCTTTGCACTAGCAGTGGGACCTTTCACCAGTATAGTTCAGACGGCGCTCACAGGGAGGGAGGTGGAGCTGGCAGATGGTGTACACTCCATTTCCTTTTGTGCAGATGACATGATATTACATCTCAGAGATGGTGAGTCGGACATGGCAGTGGTGCTACTGTTACTCGAAGACCTGGGGAGAGTCTCAGAACTTCCCACAAACTGGTAGAAGACCGTTGCATTCCTGCTTAGCACCGGGGAGAGGAAGCGCCGGAGGAAATGGGTGAGCGGGCATTAGTTGGTGAGGATGCGCCATCTGCTATCTTGGTATTAAGATATAGCACATTGATCACAATGTTCAGGAGGGAAATACGGGGGTGGAGTTATACTATATGAGAGGTCAGATGGAATTCTGGCAGAAATTTCCCCTGTCAGTGTTGGGTAGGATAGCTTTGACTAAAATGATATGTTACTGCCTTTTATGTTATTTTGCCAATCTTCCAGTGTGGGTACAACCTGTTTTGTTCCAAGACCTTGATAAAATTGTACAGGATTTTATCCGGGGAAATGGTAGACACAGAGTCGCCTTGTCAGCATTGACGGTCCCAATTGATGGTGGCAGAATGCGGGTACCAGATTTTGAGGCATATTATTTGGCCTCCCAACTGCAATGGGCAACTAGATGGCTAGAGGGGCAGAAGTTATCAGACCTGGTGGCATCGCAGAGTGGAATGATGCTAAGGGATCAGCTGTCCAAGCTGCTGGGACGGAGTTGGGAAATGAGCAACATTCCGAGGTTGGGAGTTATATTGGTGCAATGCTGGAACAGGTGTAGTTATAGAACAAAAGGGGTATAACTTCATACTCCAACCATCCCGCTCAAAGACCTGCTGCTGTTCTGGTCTAGGGTCCTGGAGACTCTCCCATGCCTGCCGGTGGGTAGAGTTAGATGACCTCACTATTGGTGACTGTTACAGATAAGGGACACTACGGAGATGGGGCAGGAGGTGATGGGAGACCTGGGTCTCCCAGCACACATTTTTTTTATATGGGAAAATATTGGGTATGTTGCGAGCTGTGGGGAACTAGACAATGCGGGAAGCCCTGCAGTTACTCTTCACTATGGGAGGAGGGGGCAGATTGATTTCCTGGTTATGTTCACACCCTCTTCTCACTCCTTGAGGACCCCATGGGAGACCTGCTTCCAGATATATCTTACAAATAAGCAAGGGTTGAAGGTACTGGTGAGTACACAGAAGGCATCTCGTTATGTGAGGCTTAAATACATGCAGTTTAATTATCTCAAGGCTACCTACTTCACACATAAGAAGTTAGCGAAAATGTTACCCACCACTGTCCAAACTTGTCCCAGATGTGTTCTAGCCAATGCCGATTTCATGCATAGGGTATGGGAATGTACAGAGGTGGAGTAATTTTGGGAGGAGATCCTAGTGTGCTTGGGCGGTTGGCTGGGGCGCAAGATTCCATGGCTGCCTGTAAGTTTGCTTACTAGGTCTTGCACAAGGGACCAGAAAGCAAAAGGTGGATTTTAGGTTTCTTATGTTGGCTCTGAAACTGTTATGAGACGCTTAGACCTGTACTGGAAGGTCAATGTGGCCCGTCTTCCGCACAGTGGAGAAGAGATGTGATCCAATGGGCAATGAGTGAGCACATGGCACTGAAACTTGAGGACAACAGGGAATGTTGGAAATATCCCAAAAGAATAAACTGTGGCAGTAAAGTCTGTGATCGATGTATTGGAATGGGACACAAACAATCGAAAGGATTGTGTTGGTGGGTGAACAGTTTAAGATTGACAAATTGTTCTGTTTCTGTTGTTGTAGAGTACATCTTGATCTGTAGCAACTGCCAATCCTGTGTTGTGTTGCAACATACTGCATTTCATGAAATATATAACTATTGTACACATAATTGAGACTGTTATTACGATGTGTTTGAATATACAATGATAGATGTACAAATGCGCTTTGTTAATGAAGTTGTATATTATTGAAAACAATTCCGCCCAGGCCCTCAGCGCCTTTTGGATATCCACCTCCCTGGTGTTCTTGGCTGAAAGTCCCTTCTCTTTGCAGAAATCTTGAGTTGGGTCACAGTGTAAGCATCCATGTTGAACAACTCAAATTCTATTCTTGTAGTTGTGGTTTCAAACACAACAGTCACAGGAAGAATTTTTAAAAAACAAAAAGAAACCAATCAAAGAGAATTTAAACTCAAATTGGTCTTCGATATGTGATGGTAGTGTACACAAATCACTATATGGCATTGCACAAACACAAGTCTTGATCTTCACTGCTCATCACTAATGTAATAAATTGGATTGTTGGTTAACTGGGCTGCGAGCCCTGGCCAAGCAGCAACCACAAAACCTGTAAGGGTGAGGTACAATCAACTTAAAATAACCTGTGCTCAACCCTCTAGTTGCTTGGCGAAGAACAGTCAGGCTTAATTTAGAGGCAATCTGTAAAGTATGTGTGCAACATTTCATATACCAATTAAGTTAAATACACCGCACAAAAAGGGTCCCACACTTCATTAGAAAAAGAGAGTATTTTTTAATAAATAAAACAAGATCACGATTACAAAAAATAAAATCACCAGAACTGGATATATGCAGTCTTAAAGATTTCAGTGAAAATAGCCTCAAAAACCTCAAAGCACCACCATGGATATCTGGTTGCGCTGGAACTGGGACAAAGTCACAAGTTCACGCTGATTGTGATGGATTTCGGGCCTGCTTTGGGGACAAAGTTAGGCCTGCTGAACAAAGTACCTTAAATCCTGGTTTGTGGAGCACTGTGAGGATCCGTGTCGAAGATGTGTCATGCAGCCAAGGTAATGCATTAGTTTTAAGTTGTGACAAGGCTGCA
The DNA here is from genome assembly GCF_964263255.1 of Lissotriton vulgaris. Lineage (NCBI taxonomy): Eukaryota > Metazoa > Chordata > Amphibia > Caudata > Salamandridae > Lissotriton > Lissotriton vulgaris. The sequence goes on from NC_141687.1 coordinate 983,127,251, forward strand.
GTATGAGGTCTTGTACCGTTGTTGAGGAACCTTTTGATAAGGTCATCTGATGTGAAGTCCTGCGCAGAGGATGTGTCACGCAGTCGGGTAATGCATCGTTCTGAGGAGCTGCGAATTTGTGATGTGGAGTAAGAAGTTATCGTTGAGGCTGCCGTCGATGAATGATGTGAGGGTCTGCACGGAGGATGCGTGCTGCAGAGGCAGTTCTGATGAGGGCAATGAGCTGCTCTGCAATGCTATGCAGGCATTTACGTAGGTTCCGATCCACAGTAGTGGTGATGCATCTGTTCTTCTTGGGTTGCACTGTGCAGCAGTGGGGCTGCATCAGTTCCATTGGAACCCCTGAGGCTGGAAAAGCACATTAGGCCCACTTCCAAGGGTCCAGGACTCGGGATGCACCACTTGGAGGGTAGACTCATAGATGGCAGGGTCTGAGTGCCGCTACAGGTGCAATGGGCCCGATTCACAGAACTAACTTAAGACAAAATCCTAAACTTACTACTTTTGATATTCACAGAAGGCATTTAGTAGTAGTAAAGTTAGGATTTTGTCTTAAGTCTGTCTTAAGTCTGACCTAAGTTGGTCTTAAGTCTGTCTTACATCTGTCTTAAGTCTGCCTTAAGTCTGTCCTAAGTTTGTCTTAAGTTTGTCTTAAGACTCTCTTAAGTCTGTCTTAAGTCAAACTTAAGACAAAATCCTAACTTTGCTACTGCTAAATTCCTTCTGTGAATACCAAAAGTAGTAGGACAGACTTAAGACAGACTTAAGACAAACTTAGGACAGACTTAAGACAGACTTAAGACAAATTTATGACAGACTTAAGACAAACTTAAGACAAACTTAGGACAGACTTAAGACAGACTTTAGACAAAATATAACTTTATTACTACTAAATGCCTTCTGTAAATACCTAAAGTAGTACGTTTAGGATTTTGTCTTACGTTAGTTCTGTGAAACGGGCCCAAGGTTACTAGAAGCCTGTTGTGTCCTTGAGGCTTCAGATCAGGAGGCTAGTCAACTAACCTTTGGAGTCACTCTGGGGTTCTGTATTCAAGAGATGCAGGTCCAGTCCTTCTCACCCAGGCAAGAGGGCAGCAGGCATCAGGTCAGCACAGTAATGCAGTAGTTCTTCAGAGCAGCAGTCCAGCAGCATGGCAGTCCTGTGAGCAAGACAGTGGTCCTTCTTCCTGGCAGAGTATCTACAGGCCCAGAAGCGTACAGAAGAATTGGTGTCTAAAGTGCAACGTTTATACTGAATTGGGGCTTTGAAGTGGGAAGAAGCTTCTAGATGCAGGCCTTTGAAGTTCCTGGCCCTGGCTTTAGACTAACTACAGGGGGTATGCAGCCCTTTGTGTGGAGGCAGGACACAGCCTATTCCACTATTGGGCGGAGCTGGGTCCAGCTTCTCCTTCCCATCCATCCAGACACACTTAAGCTTCTATTGTGCATGGCTGTCTAGGAGGAACACACAAAGCCCATTTTCAACTGCTCCCAGTCATGTGACCCAGAGAAAGGCTACAGGCACCAAATAGCTGAGCAGGAAAATGCCAAATTTCTAAAAGTGCAAAGAAAGGGGAAAGCCCCTAGGCCCTAAAGGATAGATACCAGGGAGGGCCATATTCAATAAGTACAACGAAGGGGAACCCGGTATTCTGATTGACTCATGCAATTTCCTTATTGCAATAATCACATTAAATATTTCATATGATTAGGTTATTTATTGAACCTTTTTTCTTTTTAGTAGCTTTTTATCTTTTCAAAATTATATACTTTCAGAAGAACGTAGGTGCAAAAAGACCAACACATATCACATTAATTCCGCTATTTACACCTATTCACATATTTTTGCAACATTTACCACAATACATAGTGTATACATTTGACAAAAACAAATAACAATAACATCAATATAGTTCATAAGCCAATGACTTATTTGATACTGATCCATACAACTTAATTCATTATAGCTGGTAAATAGAAATCAGTTCTTGAAACTGGGAACACTAAGTGCATTCAACGTTTCTCAGTATCTAACAACCTTTCTATTGTGGTCTTAATGCCTATTATTGAACATGCCGATACATTTCAAACCCCACGGGACCTCCAGGGGCTCTCAAAAGGGCTTCTCAATTATGCACACATTGGTATGATCTACAAAACAAAACAAAGGTGTCACTCTTACTCCTATCTCAAAGTAACTCACTTCTCTTCAGTCAGCTAATTACCCAAATGTGCCCTACCTGCTAATCCACCGTTTTTTTCATCAGATTTGCCACTGTTTGGACGAAGGGGGGAACAAGCTGAACTGGCAGTAGTGAAAAACTATTTTTTTTCACTACCAGGAACTGCAAAACCTAAAAGTACATGTCCAACCTTTTAAATACAGTACACCCTGCCATCTGGGCTGTCTGGGTTTATTTTGCAAGATCAAATTGGCAGTTTCCAACACAAAGGCAGCAATGGCAGGCATGAGACATGTTTAACATTTTACTTAAGTGGGTGGCACAATCATTATTGCAAATAATGTATAGGTCCTGGACACAGATAGTGCCAATTTATGAGAGATTTACAAGTAAACAAAGTATGCCAAATGGGTATAAGCCAATTCTTCCATTTCTTAAGGAAAGGGCAAAAGCACTCTCACACTGGTTACCAGTGGCAATGTGCGCTGAATACTAGGGCAAATGAAAACAAAGTCAGCAAGTATGTCAAGTCTAACAGTTAGGTATGCATGTTTAGTTCTTTTTAAGTTAATGAAAAATGGAAAGCTATTCATTCACATTAAATTAACTAGCAGTAGAATTTAGCAAATCTAAATTATGTTTTAAAGTTAGTACCATATTTCTTTTCATATTTTTGGGTAATTATGATATGATAGACAATGAAATATCGCCATGGGATGGAAGGCAAAAGGGGCTAGGACAGTGGTTCGCAAACTTTTCACTCCTAAGGACCCCCATACAGTTGCTGCTGGAAGCCAGGGACCCCCAAGCAGTTTGTATGATTTAAATGTCAAACACTAAAACTGAAATTCGAAAAAAAAATACACACATGCCCACATCAAACAAAAACTAGACTTGAATTACTAAAGATTTTAGTATTTTTATATTAAACGTATTTGCAAAAATCAAAAAATCTTAATGAGAAAGTCGGTGCTGCATCTCGGGACTAACTTTTCATTGTTTGGTTTTACTTCGCTGCCCAAGGCTCCTCCTCCTGCCAAGGCTGGACTGGAAACCTAAAGTTGCTCTGGCAAATGTTGTCAGACCAGTCCCTGTACAGTGCACACCAAGTGCAGCGAGTGAGCCTGACCACTACAAAGGGGGCTTTTGGGGGGCTCTCCCCCAAGAAAAGTTTGGGGGAAATGGTGCATTTTACAAAGCATTTGACATTATATATTGAATTGTATTAGCTTTTAAAGCATGGTAAATAATGACCTTACTATGCACCAGGCTACAAAAATCTTGTATCAATATTCAAGTGATTGACAATCTGCAATGATTCCCTCACTACTACCCTCCAACACTGCCTCTCATCTCTCCATAGCACATGTATTTAATTTATTTTATAGCACCTCTCATACCACTGTAGGGTCTCAGAGCACTTTACATCACACACATACTTAGACAATGAATCATACATGTGTAGATCAGAGAATAGAAAATGTTACATAATGCAAAGGGGACTACATGGTGTAGGATTCATATGTTATCCATACTGGTACGTATTTCTTAAGAGTGCTTGGTCTGGAGAAGCACAAACTCAGAATTCAGAACATAACACTGGGGTTGGCGTTGACTTTAATAATAAGGATTTATTTCTACCCAAATAAACCCTTTTAGCAGCATCAGGATAAGTAAAGAATGAGAAAAAGCATAACTTACTAACTTGTACCATACAGTTTGCGTGCAGCTCTTTGATGGCAGTTTATAGCTCACTGTGCTAGATTATGATTGGAACTTGTGAACTGCACAATAACAAATTAATCTCTGTGGCAAAAGCACGGACCCACTGAGATATGCACAAAACAAAATACAGTTTTTTTTAATGCATGGTAGACATTTGTGCAGCAGACATATTAACCATCTGCGCTTCCTTAGAGGAGTCAAAGCTGTCACTGGACAAAACCCCCATCTCTCTCCAGCATGTACGTTAATCACCGGAGTTATCTTGACACTTTTATTGCTGCCCAAAAACTGCTGATTATACAAGGAACTTTGCAGTGCTTTTAAAATTGCTGCCTGCGGACCCCTTGGGAATGTGTCACGGACACCTCGGGCTCCGTGGACCCCAGTTTGGAAACCACTGGCCTAAGAGGAATGCCATGTCTGAGTCTTCTAAAACTCCAAAAGTGGAATCATAGATATTTGTTACTATCCTTTGCGTATAAAGTTTATTGTGCTTTTTGAAAAGCATGTATCACTATTTAGGTATTCTATTGTAACACATGCTTTGCAAAATGACTTTTATAAAAGTAAATGTACTACATTTTTATTTGCATGTGAAATGGAGATCCTCATGTTTATTTAATTTTGAAATGGTTTTATATAGAATTGTTATGGTTATGCACAGTTTCTATGGTATGCACTATATTTGAAGGGTATGTTTTATTGTAAAACACTTTTGTTTGTAAATTTTAAGTACTTTATTGAGTATTTGATTTATTTTTTATTCCATGCTAGAACATGTAATTTTTATTGTAAGCAAATATAAAACGTGTATGCACCAGAAAGTCATGGATCAAACTGTCCAGGTCAGTTACTATAAGTACATTTATGCAAATATCAAGGTTCGAGTTTTAGCAGTAGAATTTTAGTTTAGTATGGTTGGTTATTGTTGCTTTTTGTGGTTTAACTTAGATGAGTGTGTTGGCTATGACTCCACAAAATCTCACCCTTCGGATGTTTTCAGACAGCTGCCCTTTTTAGTTAGCATGTTGTACAAAATTGGTAAAGGGGTGGTGTCTCCTAAGGGTCCTCTGGAAAGAGCTATGCCCTCCTTCAATATTATTGTTCGTGCTTTCTTCTTTGTTTGATGTACTTTTGAAGACAATCCACAGTAAGATGTCGAACATGCCCTGCACCTCTGATCTAAACAATGCATGCAACAAATGAGGTGTCTTTAAAATAGTCTAGGAAAAGAGCGAGTTTTTCTTTGTTTGTTATGTATTAGTTCGACGCTCTCATTAGGTTGGAATCAGTAACTACTTCAGTGAGAGATATGAAAAGTAGAGCAGTACATTTGTTTAAATCTAAAGCAAATGTGCCATTTATTAAGTATTCCACAGTTAGAGACTAATTATTAAAAGCAATTATGAGTATGAGAAGTAGAACTACAGGAGTAGTCTTTCTATACTCATACACAACATTGTTATTCAGCCCCAAAATTTCAGCTCCCTATTAGTAATAGTGCAAAGAAAACACAGTTCTTTCTGCCTGTACTAATTGAACATGAATATATCCTGCATGTTTCCATTTTGTCCCCATTTGAGATGTTTCAGAGCTAATTCGTAAAGGCGTAAAAAAGTACATAAAAAATAACTCCTGTGGTACTACTTACAATGCTCATAAATGCTTTTGTGACTTGGTCCCTCCTCGTTTTTCTTTATTAAGTTATCAAATATATCGGTAAAACCATTCAGAGTAAGTGGTATCATTGAGCACATAAGAAGGAAGGGGATTCACAGCATACATTCTATGTTGTTACATTGATGTAAATCTATTAATAAGCCTGAGGGTGTGCAGTAACTCAACATTAACAATATAACAAACCATCTACACCCTTACAAAGTTTGCCCTGCTCACCATATACAATACAGTATCCTGTAGATCCATATACAATGAAAGTAAATGAAAGGAATATCTTTTAGCAATGGGGTGTTCCTAAAATAATCAATAGTAGGAAAGCGACTTTGGTTTTCTTGTGCAGATTTGTACATCTCCTCAGTGCGGTGGCATATAACTCCATTGAGAAGACTGTCATAGGGGTCTCATTAAACACTTCCTCAAGTAGCCTCAGCATTTCATCCTTCTTAGTGTTCTCAGTAAGCATGGGCGAATTTTGCGAATCTCGCGTTCGCGAATTTTGCGGATTTGCGAACTCGCAATCCGCAAAATCCGCGAATTCTCACGAATTTGCGGATTTTTTTTTTTTGTGTTCGCACAGGTTTCTGCCAGTTCGCGAGGGTTTTGTACAATTTCGCAAACGCGAACTTACCTGTCGGGTCGCAAGTTTTGCGAACTTGTTGTTTCTACGTGTCCAGCCTGTTTGGGACACTCTTCTTCATCACTGCCACTCTCTGTCACCACTGCCACTCTCTGACTACTCATGCCACCCTCTGGCCCACCCATGCCACCCTCTGTTTCATCACAGCACCCTCTGGTTGTCCAGTCAGTGTACATTATTGTGGCAAAGCAAAGCACACCTTCCCTGCCTCAAGTGACCTGAATTAATTTGGGGCTGATTAATGTGTCACAGAATATTTTTTTAGCTGGCACCTGCTTCCTTAGTGCTTCCTGATTAGTGATCTTTTGCACTTGCTAAGTGCTTTCATTGTTGCAAAATTAGTTACAACACCTGCCCTGCCCCAACTGACAATAATGAATTAGGGGCTGATTAATGGATTTGAACTTCCAGCCTGGCTCCTGCTTGTCTCCCTTAGCTGTAATTCAGGACCTTTGTGGCATATGTGTAACTATTCTGAGGTTCAGAGCAGGGTCACATAATAGTTGCAACTGGCAACTGAACTCTGGAGGGGCCCCTCAGGAAGCACTACAGGAAATGGCTACTAATGATGAGCCTGAACTTTTGAACCTGGTAAGTAGTTTCAGTTTTGCTAAGATCGTATTTCTGCAATTTAGCGCTTATTCGCGGGGCGCGAAGTTGTACTGGGAAGCCGCGAACTCACGCGAACAGTGCGAGCAAGCCATAAAATCCGCTGCTCGCGGATTTGCGGATTTTGCGGGAGATTCGCGAATCTCGCAGATTGCAAATTTACCGAAAATCCGCAAAATCCGCGAGCGAAACGGATTTTCCGCCCATGCTTAGTTCTCAGCTACCACTCAGGCAAATATTGTTCCACCTGGAATGGCCCTCTGGATCCTCAGCACAATATTGGAGGTGTGTGACTTCCATTTTAAAGTCCTTCACTTGAGATTGCAGATAGAGCACGGATGGCAGTAGAAAACTCAATGAAAAACTGATTTCTTTGAATCTCTCTAGTTTCCTGTGATCTGCTCTCAACCGCTGTGCCTACTGAGGCGATCTTCTGTTCCAGTGTAGTTTCAGTGTCAAGTGTCCAGTATTGCTTGTAGTATCTGGTTGAATTTTTCACCACGTCGTCCTTATTAGTTCCACAATGCAAAGCCACCATGTCTTTGGTTGGCAGCCATTTAGCTGCCTTGAGTTTAACCACTGTCCTGTGTTCCATTCTAGGGAACAAATGGGCTGCTGTTACAAGCTTCCTCACTTGAAGTCAATCATTCATGGGAAATTCAGTCCATATTCTCCAGACTGTCAAGTATTGTATCATCTGTGTTCTCCCTGGAAGGCATTGGTTCACCTTAAGGCAATGACCCACCAGAGGGCCCACCGATATCTGTTATGATCCTTACACAGAGCAACCCAAGCGCCACACAGATCTTCCTGCTTCATGCACCTTAGTATGGTACAGGGCCTGGTTGCTGTGGGTGCACGAGTCGGGAACATACAACATCGGCAGTTTATAGCTTTTGTCAAACATAATTCATTCTTGTGGCTTCAACCCTGTTGTGTTGTCAATCCCATAGTAGTGCCTCCGTGAGGATAAACAGTCCAGACATACATATGGGCCCAAACAATAAATTTGATACTGATATGAAGTGCATCAACTCAGGTCACATCCCATACTACCCTGGACATACCATTGACCTCTCACTTTCCCCTTTTGCGGTGTTTGATTCATGTGAAGGGCACTTGTATCCCATTTCTTTCTGCAGTTAGTCTCATTTGCTCATTGAGTGGTACCACTGCTCTGCATGTCACACGTGGCCTTCAGACCAAACCGGCTGCTCTCCCAGTACTGCCAGGTGCTCACCCAGTCCGCTCCCTAGTCCGCAATCACGCAGACCTCAGCCGCAGCCCTTTGATTGCTCATCATTAACTCTGTTTCACAGCCATGAAGACACTGCGCTCTATCAGTTACAACAGAAGATCCCCCACAAGATGATTCTGGCTGTCACCTACCGCGTCTTCAGAGTCATGTTTGCCACTCAATTTGCCTCTGCAGCCCCATTGGGATAAGCCTAGGCCATGCTGCAGACTTGGCTATTTATTTTGTTAATCCTACAGGTCGCCAGTCACAGATGTTCTCACTTGTAACCAGGGAGAGTTCAGGTGCCGTTGATTTAGTTTAGTTTGCGATGGGTACCCATGTTACAGCCTGGGTATTGGGTTAGTCTGAAGACCCCAAAGAGCTACCCTAGAGAGCATCTTCCCACATCTTGCACTAAGCCATCCTTCTATCGACCACTTGTTGATTTTGTAAGTATTGCCATATAGCTTGATCAAAATGAAAGTAGCAGCCATGAAAGTGGATTTCAGTGTGGAGTTTGTTTATGGTGTTAATCATATTCAAAGTTGATTATTACTTTACGAGATGTATACTTATCATGTTTGATGTATTGCTGACAGAAATTAATGGTAGATTGAAGCTTGTTTGATAGAAAGGCACTGGGCAAGATTTTATCATTGCTGTGATATTGGCCACGTATGGTGTAGATTTGGCTAAATGAGGGGCATTATTTACAAAGTTCCGTTGATTGGGTAGAGGTTACTACATTACCCTGACTGGAAAATAATGTTTTTTCTTTGTTATTGCTGCAGAGGATGAACACATCCTTACTGTGGGTAAGAGTAAAGGTTGTGGCTTACATTTCATCTCTTCTTTTTTGGTTGAGGTTTTGTATTGGTATGACTCAGCTAAATTTGATGCCCTGAGATTTGGTGAACATAGTCTTTGATCATTGTGCCAGCAAACACTGGCTTAGGTTAATCAACAACAGCGTTCAGGTCACAAACTAGGAGTTTCATTTCAATTTTTGCCATTGAAGACAGATGGGTGGTCTCTCTGACATGTTCCATGGCTGCATTAATTATGGGAGCATACCCATAGCAACCAGTGAAGTAATAGGTATCAGACTTCAAATGTGTTAGTTCATTTGCAGTGTTATCTTTGGAGTAGGTTTATCTCATATAAATAACCGTGGTTTCTCCTTTGTGATGTAGTATAGAAATATTGGTTCCGTTGAGATCATGGGGCCTGAAAATCATAACATGTTAAATAAAATAGATATATTGGTGGCGATGTTACCATTCATTTTGTTTTTATTGACTGTGTGGGAAAAAGGATTATCATGTGCTGCGTTTTTGAGACCTTACCATATAAAAATGTCACAATTTCTAACAGGTCCAGTTAGGTTTCTTTAGCAAAACCTTTAGCTCAGTACTGGGTAACTGTGGCACAGAGCAGTCAACCTTAGTCAAAGGAACATGTGTGAAGCATTTAGAGGTACCAAAACAGCATGTACATATAAACAGACACAATTAAAATCCAACATCAATTTATGAAATTAAGTGAATTTTTGGCAAAAATTAGCTACCTAAAATATATCAAGAGGAAACAGTGATATTGTTTTTAAAAGTAAAGTAGATTCTTTTAACTTCCAATTCAATCTTTTTGATCAGCTTTGTGATTCCTTAGTGAACAGCTAGCATGACTAATCCTCTGACTACAATGGTTTGGGAGGTCAGAATCATCACAGCAGAATTCACTGGAATTGTGGTTCAAGCCAAGAAGGGGTCCTGATGCTGGGGATGAACGAGACTAAGCATCCTGAGAAGATGCCAAAGATGCCGAATGAGGCTGGAGGTGTGGAATAGAAATGGTGAATGTTCTTTGTGCCACACCAAGGGCCACAATCTTCAGGGGTTGTCTCCGGCATCAGGACTCGATCTTCCACAATGCCCAAATGAGGTACAGTGCAGGTTCTGTTGCCCCTTGTCGAATGGTGTTCCTTACAACAGTCTTCAGCGGTTGCCCACAAGGGAGTGTCTCTTTCTTGCGAGAGGACCAGTGTCCATTTTGATAATGACCATGGGTACCAAGGACTTGGGGACACCTTAGGCCATTCAGGACTCGGTCTGCCAGCAGGCACTTCAGGGTCTAGTGGTGCGGAGGTAATCCTGGACAACTGATCTCTCACAAGTGCAGACCTCCTTCTGTTTCTGTGCCCTTGGTGCTGAATAGGGGCTAGTCACCTATCCCATGGAGTCACTTCTTTCCTGGCACCAGTAGATAATTCTTCCACAAATGGTCACGCAGGGACAGTTTTTCTGCGGGTCCCTTGAGTTTAGCAGGTGCCATCTTTCCTTGGTTCAGCCTCTATTTACTGGGTGTAGGGGACAGGAGCGCAGTCCATATTCTGTCTTCTTGACAGTCCAGCAGTGATCTGAGGACTGGGGGTCTGGGGTTCCACTTTTATTTAATCTTCTCATTTGTGGGATTGGAAGGCTCACTTGTTAATGGGACAATGACTCCCATAAGGCTACCTTGCCACTTTATGTCACTTCCTGGAGATTTCACCCAAAACAATCCCTGGATACCACGCTCTACCCTAAACCAAGATGGTGCAAGCCTTCTTTCCATGTGAGGAGCCATGGGTACATATCTGGGGTGCACCCAGTGTAATGAGCCAGTCCTCCAGGAAAATCAGTCCTGCAACAGGTTCCCTTCTGGGGAAGATGCCAGCCTGTCTGTCTACAGAGAGGAGAGGTTAGGCAAGGGAATGATTGCAATTTGCTTCACTGAGGCGGTGGACCCTTTGAAACCGGTCCATCTGTGGCCACCACCCAGTAGTCATTCTTCTGGAGGTGGTCACACTTCCTCTCTTTAGCAATTTACTTGTATGCACTGTTCCTGTGAGTCCTTCACACTTCCAGCAGGAAGTCAGCATGTTGTATCTAGTGACAAAGGCTGCAGATAAACAGGAAAGGCTGCCAAGTGTTTGGGCACCAAAGTGATGGCTCTCTAGAGACACCTTTTTATTAAAGGCTATTTAAGGTTACCCTAAAACCAATCTCAGAAATTACTCTGGTTTAATGTAACCACTAATTTGATAGTGAAACTCTATGTGATCGAATGGGACCACCACACAGTGAAAATGGCAATTTTGAGTTTTGAATGCCAGTGCATGTTAAATACAAAAGAACTATGGCCATCTTTTTAATATTAAGTGCCTTGTCTGATGTGCTACCCAGGCCTTTCCTGGGGGTGATTTACTAATAATAAAAAGGAAGGTTGTGACCTTGCAAAAGTTATTATTTTATCATGTTGAGTTGGCAGACATAAAGCTGCGAGACTAGGCTGCAGTGGCAGGCCTAGAGACCCATTTTCCACCATTAAGTGCTGCTAGTAACATTTAACTTACTACCCCTGGGTACCTCTTGTCATATATAGTAGCAACATTTAAGAACATTAAATGAGCCAATCAGTTATTAGCCAATTGTAGGCTTAATTTGTGAGTCAGAGTACAAGCACTGGGGCCTCGAAAATAGGAGTCCAAAAACTCAGGGTTATGATGACACAAAAAGAGGAACTTCTTTACAGTCTGATTAAAAATATATATATATTTAATTTACTTGTTATCTTCTTTTAGGTGTCCAATTGTACATTTTCAGCTCAATTTTGAGAAGTATTGTAACTGTTTTAGTGCCTTTTTATTTTATTTTATGAATATAATTTAATAATAGGTGTAGGCATTTGTTAGGACTGTGCACTTAATTTAGTTTGGTGTGTGGTGACTTCTTTAATGCAGAATGGCAGTCTCCTCCCTCCTCATGCAGGTTTGACATCATCTTTGATTGTTAGTAGCAGCTTTATACTAATTACAACATCAATAAATAATGTTGCTTTTCTTTTTGTTAACCATCATGGTTTTCAATGTCATTGATTCAGCACTTATTTGTATTTCTTTTCCATTGTACCATCATGTAAATATTTATTTTAATATTTATGTTTCAAAGTTGGTGTTTTTGAGAATGATATAATTGTAAAATTATTTTCGGTATTACATTTATTTGTATGGGTTTCAAATATATTTTAAAGGAAATTTTGTTCAGGATATTTATTGTGTTGATATTTTGTCTCATTATTTTGTTAAAAACAGAATATTGGTATTCTGTATTCAATATTAGTGCTTTAGCACCTTCACCGTGGCGCAGATCCCGCCGCGGTGCTGGAATTCTAATCAGTGGGCAGGGTATGGACGGCCTTGGGTCATACTCCGCACACGCCCACCGTCACGTGGGACGGCCTGAGGCCATCCGCAGCATCAAGGGGGTTAACAATATTTTGTAGCGTTTATTTTTTTGTCAATATTATTGTATTTTACAATGGATGTTGACAAATTCAATACTAGTGTATTCAATAATTAGGCACCAATATTTTTGTGGTTGGAACAGTGGCATTCAACTGCGCTAAGGGGTAATAAGGCATGTAAATAATATTATCGCCCATTGTGCCAGCATTATCACTGCATTTTCACACTTTTGTAGTCTTTACTATCATCTGAAAACTGGTGGTGAAAATGAGTACAAAACATGAGTGATCTTAGTTAGTCATTTACTTGTAATGAGAGCAGCCCTAAAATCCACATTCTGCTGTTTTGTAGTACAACGCTGAACTCTAAAGGAAGCTAGAACTGACATCCATAACTATGTCTTGGTTGACAGAGTCCCCTGCATCTCCCATTGTAGATCTTTTAGTTTTCTGATATAAAAAAAATATCTGTTACAGTTCTCTTGGCAGAGGATGTGCATTTATAAATTGTATAACACTAAGAAACCTTTGACAACCAGCAATGGGGAGATGCTTAAAGAGCACTGTCCATTTAAGCCAGCACATCATTGCATCTCCCTTCTGGCATATCAATTTCCTGGGACACTAGAAAACTTTGTTAGCAAATCATCAGCTACATTAATGAAATTGTAAATCACATATTTCAAAAAGACAGTATGAGAAAATCTTATTATATGATAATGTCACCTGTATGTCCATTAAATGCTCAATCTCATTTTCAACCTTTCAGTTTAAGGCAACTGCCAGACAGCTGCATAGACAAGGCAAGTCTAGATCCAACACAAACTTAAGTAATGTACACAAAATCTATGTCTTTGGAAAAATCCACTCCTCTGATTCACTCTGAATCTGATTTTAGGATTTTACTGTTCAAGACCCACAGTTCAGGATTTCAATTTCTCAAAATGTTTTGAACTCAATCGGGTCAATTTATATTTTCATTTTAAAAACACTGCTTCAATCACCAGCTGGCAGAATCACATTTTTAAATCAGTACTCTGAAGGGAACCCAGTAATTCCATTAACATGTAAGGATTCCATTCTTACTTGTTAAATCATGTATTTATGTATTGCTTTGTTTATCTAACAACATTATATAAAGCTGTAGGTCACATTTTGACATTTTCTGAGGGCTGAATAGTACAAAAGAGTTTTCACCAAAACAAATCAGGGAAAGGTACAGTCCCATTATATGTAAGATGACAAATCCCCTCCAATATTCGTGACTCTCCAGTATGAGCTCTTTCACAAGAATTTTGAATACAGTCAAAGGATTTTTAATTTCACGTTTCTCGATGTGAACGTTGTTAGGTGGTGGCTTCGGGAAATTCTAGAGTCTGAGACCATGGATTCTGAATAAACTGCCTCATGGTTTAACTGCTTGCCATATAGTTGCTTAGACAAATGTCAAGTGACTGAATGTAGTTTCTTAGCTATTACATAATTAGTAACTAGTTTATGCATGGACATTGCAATGTTTTGATGCTGGCTTTATGTGCGGAATACAGAACCTAAACTGTTTTCTTAACTTCAAATCATTCTGTCTCCAAGCAAATAAAAGCTGGATGTCTAGAATCTTTGTGAACTTAAACCAGGAGGTTTTTGCTATTAGATCACCTGGGATCCTATTAACTCCAGTATCACCAATAAGAAACTCAGGATTCATTTTACACACCGAGGTGGTTCAGATACCCTAAATTGATAAAGTGATATAAACCATTTAGTACTATCTCAGAAGTGTTATCTCAGAAGTAGATTTGCCCACATCAATCCAGTGTTATGCAGTCACATCTAGGTGACATCCCAACTTCGTTTTTTTAATTCTAGCATTTAAAGAAATCAAACACTTCAAAACTCTGAGGCTGAATAGTGCAGATTGCTAATGCAGTGCATCATAGAGACCAATAATTTTTTTTAATGCTCATTAAGGTACATCAACTTTTCACATTCTAAATTATAAATAATAAAGGTCTGTGATAAAAAAAAATCCTCTGGGTTTCAATTATGAGTTTTTAATATATTTTTCTGGAGCCGGTTAGGGGACATCAAATGGGTGACATTTTAGTTTCAATGAACAATAACCCATGGCACTCAAAAAGTTAAAATTAGTTTGTATCAGAATAAAGGGCTCACAACAACATACACGTTGGGTAAATATAAAACAATAATTTATTAATGATGATAAACAGAGTTAAGAATATTTTTAAAAAGCACACATGATTATGTCAGATATCATTGTTGTGCCAGTATACATGAACAGTGTTTATTCACCTAACATGCATTACACACTCATTTTCAACATAAATCACTATATTTGTATGTTCATTCATATATAACACCGAAACATAAATCGCAGAGTACACAAAATCAATACAGCAGTGAAGACTCTAACACAATTTTCTGACCTTATATATACTTTTCACAGACAGTCAGCATGCTGATATTTTTGAGAGTACATACATTTCCATGGATTTGTTATATTCAATCTTCTTGTGGCTTTTTATCTACGCACAATGATTCAGAAAAGGGGGTGGTGATGAACAGAGTGTCTGAATTAAGCAGACCACTCTTACCCAGTCCAAAGATCAGGGCTTGATCCATCACCGTTTTTTAGCTCACTGCACCATCCCAGCTCAGAACCTGGCTACATGCAAATTAGTCTGTTCCTGTCCCAGTGCATGATGGGAACAGGGCAAACCAAACTACCAAGCCAATTCTTATACTGGGAAGGAAACAAGCTTCCGGGGACCGGTTTCTGGCATTTCAGCCGTCGTCGGCCCGGCTTGCTTGAATCCTGATGGTGCAATGAGCAAGGGACTCACATCTGAGTATACCCTTCCACGCTTATGGTGGACAAAATGATTCAGAAAAGGGGGTGGTGATGAACAGAGTGTCTGAATTAAGCAGACCACTCTTACCCAGTCCAAAGATCAGGGCTTGATCCATCACCGTTTTTTAGCTCACTGCACCATCCCAGCTCAGAACCTGGGTACATGCAAATGAGTCTGTTCCTGTCCCAGTGCATGATGGGAACAGGGCAAACCAAACTACCAAGCCAATTCTTATACTGGGAAGGAAACAAGCTTCCGGGGACCGGTTTCTGGCATTTCAGCCGTCGTCGGCCCGGCTTGCTTGAATCCTGATGGTGCAATGAGCAAGGGACTCACATCTGAGTATACCCTTCCACGCTTATGGTGGACAAAATGATTCAGAAAAGGGGGTGGTGATGAACAGAGTGTCTGAATTAAGCAGACCACTCTTACCCAGTCCAAAGATAAGGGCTTGATCCATCACCGTTTTTTAGCTCACTGCACCATCCCAGCTCAGAACCTGGCTACATGCAAATTAGTCTGTTCCTGTCCCAGTGCATGATGGGAACAGGGCAAACCAAACTACCAAGCCAATTCTTATACTGGGAAGGAAACAAGCTTCCGGGGACCGGTTTCTGGCATTTCAGCCGTCGTCGGCCCGGCTTGCTTGAATCCTGATGGTGCAATGAGCAAGGGACTCACATCTGAGTATACCCTTCCACGCTTATGGTGGACAAAATGATTCAGAAAAGGGGGTGGTGATGAACAGAGTGTCTGAATTAAGCAGACCACTCTTACCCAGTCCAAAGATCAGGGCTTGATCCATCACCGTTTTTTAGCTCACTGCACCATCCCAGCTCAGAACCTGGCTACATGCAAATTAGTCTGTTCCTGTCCCAGTGCATGATGGGAACAGGGCAAACCAAACTACCAAGCCAATTCTTATACTGGGAAGGAAACAAGCTTCCGTGGACCGGTTTCTGGCATTTCAGCCGTCGTCGGCCCGGCTTGCTTGAATCATGATGGTGCAATGAGCAAGGGACTCACATCTGAGTATACCCTTCCACGCTTCTGGTGGACAAAATGATTCAGAAAAGGGGGTGGTGATGAACATAGTGTCTGAATTAAGCAGACCACTCTTACCCAGTCCAAAGATCAGGGCTTGATCCATCACCGTTTTTTAGCTCACTGCACCATCCCAGCTCAGAACCTCTACGCACAGCACAGCACAAGAAAGTCACCTTCACGTAAGAATTGTAATGGGTACCTACAAGTATATGACGCATTGAGGAGAACCCTAAATTTGAATAGAATGACTTATTTAAAAGTACGATTTGTATCCAGTGGTCAAACACTGTCACCATATGAAAACCATCACCACATGTATATAGAAAAACCCTGCACAGTGAGGGTAAGGTAGTGTGCCAATAGACCCACTGGCAGGAAGATTGCTCCAGGTTGTGAGTGTAGATGCCCAGAATGATTAGTCTACAAAGAGGCTGCATGCTTCATGGAACTTATTTAAAAGAAAAGAAGAAGCACTAGATATAAGGGTGGAATAAGATGTAAGATAATACTGATCTGCATATACAAATTACCATAGCTGGATATTGAACACAACAGTACAAAGAGTGGGCTCTAAGGTAGATGCCCATTGCGAATACTAAAAATACTAAAAAGTAATGTGCAAAGATGACAATAAACAAGGAGTAATATGATAGGAGGACATTTTGGTTTGACCATGAGCAACTTGAGACTGATTTACAAAGTAGAGTCTACACATAAATTTAGGCCCAGGCATAAAGTTAAATGTTCACCTAAATTCAACTCATTACCTCTAGGTGAGGATCTACATCTAGTATTATGAAGATGTGTTCATTTCTTATTGTACGAGCGGTTGCGAGACATGAACAACTCAAAATATGACTGCAAAGTTACCAATAGTAACTTTACAGGCATGTTTAGATGTTTACCTGTCAAAATATAGTTCTACATGAAAAACTTTGAGCTCTACTTCTACTTTATGCATGACTATGAATTCAGAAGAATAAGGGCCTATGCATAGTTTTAGGAAAATATTACACACCTGACAAGCATTGCTACTGGGAGTTTATAAATAGACCCCACACCCTAGTCCTTTCCATCTCCCTCTTGTACTGTGAGATGTTCTTGAGTCACACACCTGCTACAGTTGTGTTATGTGTCATTGTATGTGTTTGTTTAGGACATGAAGTATGGTAGGATGCATCTTTGAGTAGGTGTAGTGTAGTGTTGAGAGTTGAGTCATGCATTTTATTTTTAAAACTGGAATAATGTACATATTTATACATTTTTATATATGTTAACTTGCTGATGAAACATTTTTATAAATTACTTTGTAAAGAGCCTGCAATGTTCACAGTATGTAATATTTTTGCATTAATTTTATTTTGTATTTTCTTTAATTTATGTTTTAATGTGGTTTAAATATACTTACAACACAGCGTATATGGGTGTCTACATTGTGTCAAGTAACTGACCCTTTTTCCATGTTTTTTAAGTGTAGGACTTTGATGTGGTAATGTGTTTTCTTGTCTCTATTGATTTCTAAGTGATTCATTTACAGTACCAGTAAGCAGTTTTGAAAGGTATTTGATCACGATTGAGCTATAGTACTAATGAAGTATATATGGGTGTACATTTAGAAAACTGTAATTACTTACGCTTTTATGTTCTTTAACATTTCCAAGTCCCTCAGCGTGCCCCTCCTTAATTTTAACATTCCTCCTTACATTTAGGAATAGATTGTCCCCAATTTTCCAGCTCCTTTCCCCTACGATGCCCAAAAAACTTAGGAATACTTGTGTGGAGCTTTAAGCACTCACAACAGAAAACCCTATTCATAAGAAGTGTAGGAAAAGATTTCCGCCTGTGCCTTAGTGTTGGACTTGGCCTACTCTGCAGGATCATCCCAAAATGTTTTACCTTCACTCATTATTAATTATATATTTTTTAATAATAATGTTGCTAAATTTATTTTTGCTGGCCTTAGGACTATGTACACTTTGCCATTGCTAACCAGTGTTTAAGTACTTGTGCTCTTACTCCCTAAACATGGTAAAATTGTCTTACACCCAATTGGCAGATGGCACCATGTGGCAAGGCTGCCTGCTTTGGTACTACAGGGGGAGAGCAGGAATGTGTCATATCATAATAGATATGGCAGATTCCTGCCCTCTCCATGTGATGCAGCACTGCAAGTTCTCTTGCTAAGCTGTGCTGCATCAAATCTTTGTAAATCTGGCCCTTTATGTACCTATATGTCACTAGTAAAGTGGTACTGCATTTAACCAGGGCCTGTAAATTAAATTCTACAAGTGGGCCTGTAGAATTAATTTTGCCACCCACTTAAGAAGCCCTTCTAACGGGGAGTGGCCAGCACCATGACTGGCTAGGACGTGACTCTCCGGAGCTCCGGCGAGCTGCCTCAATATCCGACTTTTATATCGTCCCAAGTCACACCAAATCGACTCAGGAGATGCCTCTGGTCAGTCTGACCCCGAGGTGACCACTTTCCCGCAGAGCCGGCAGCGGACTCCACCGCGGCGCCGACTTGGAGGCGAGCCCCTGGGAACCCTGAGGTCAGCAAGATGGCGGTCGCCGATGCGGAGGTCCGTGATTGGCGCTGATCTGGGACTCCCTGACCCGCAGAAGACCCAGGACCGAGTGGCGCTGCTGCCCGGCCCTGATACAAGTGCCCCTATGGAGACCCGGGCTGATTGGGAGGCGCCGGTGGAATATCTGGGGGCCCCGTTGGGTCCGGTCCCTTTACCAAAATGGCGGCGGCCGCGGCGCTGGGGAGTTGAGGCCGTCCTGCAAGCCGCCCCCCCACACAGGTCCGGCGGAGCACGGGGCATGAAGGTGAGGAGTGCTTGGAGGGCCCTGGGGGCAGCAGAGACCATAGGGGGAAAGCCACCTGATCCCCTCTGAACACCAGCGCCTTTACCAGCATGGCGGCCGTTGCAGAGGAATAGTGCATAGTGCACCGCGGCTTGGATCCCGGCTGCCGCCTGCCACCCGGCTCGCGAACGCTACCAGCGGCTGGACCCCCACCCCCTCCTCCCCCCGGCCTGGCGCCTACCTTGCTGAGACTGAGTCGGCTCGTGGAGTGAGACATTCGGGACCGGGGTGTCCCGCAGAGGGGCCGGCACCTTCAATAAGGCATAAGAAGAGATCGCCCTGTGGTCGGTGGAGAGGTCCCCGAAGGCTATCGACACTCCGCTGGGGGGACCTGGAAGACGGGCGGTGATGCCAATGGAGGAGTAGCTCTGGACGACGCCAACTGGTGTGAAAGAGCTCGCGGGGCACCGCTGTGAGACTACAAGACACCAAGGGAGCACCAGGTTGGAGATTGGTGCCGTGGGCCGAGAGAGAGAGTGACCCGCGTCCCGGCCTGTGCCCCCCTTATGGCCCGGACGACCCGAGACGGCCCTGATACACATGGCTACTCACCTGGTAGGGCGTCCCGAAGAGGCGGCTCTTCAGCCCACGCCTGCCCACCCCTGCTGATCCCCGACCTGGATACAGGATTTGCCGCTTGTAGCCTCGGGGCTGGGGGCCATACTACTGGAAGCGGCCAACGGAGAAGAGGGGATTGACAGACCTCCCTGGCACTGCCCGCCGGAGACCTGGCCAACAGGATAAACGGAAAGGGGAATGACTGGGTACCGTGAGACCCACGGGGTGTGGCTCCTACACCGACGCCCTTGAGAAGACACGGAGCCGGCGGATCATCCTCTGGGCTGTGAGTGGCGCCGAGGTCCTGGGGCGACTCGCCGTTCGCCCGGAGTGCTTAACAAGCTGATCCAGCGAGCCATGGGGAAGAGAGATGTACCACCAAAAGGGCTCAAACAAGGGACCATAGACAATTTTACCGCCCGCGAACGGTGGCGGAGGGCCTCCATAACACGTCAAGCACACGCTCAGATACCGAGTTGCTGATGGGGGCCATCCAGGCCTCACGGACGGATATTCAGGAGTCCAGAGCAGCCCTGGAGGTAAAGATAGGAGAAGTGTGCTCGGAGGTGACACTCCTGCAACAGGACTTCCGGAATCTATCCGACAGGGTCACCTCTGCAGAGACGCAGATGGGCGAGGCAGAAGATTCAATCACTACCCTCCGAAAGGATATGGCAGAGCTCAAGGCGTCCCATCGCCAACTTCTATGGAAGGTCGACGACGCCGAAAATCGAGCGTGACGTAACAACCTGTGCTTTGTTGGCTTTAGGGAAGGAATTGAGAAAGACGATATGGTATCCTTCCGTTGGTCATGGACACTTTCCCAGCGGTGCAATGCTCGCCCTGCTTCATTATTGAGAGGGCGCACAGGGCCCTCCTGGCAAGACCTCCGGAAGGGGCAAGACCACGACCAGTCATAGCACGTTTTCCTAATTTCGCTGACAGAGACCTTATCCTGAGAGAGGCGAGAAAACTGGGTGAGATTCATCTAGAAAATGCACATATCATGGTCTTTCCGGACTACAGTCAGGAGGTGCAGAAACAACGCCGCGCCTTTGACTCCGTGAAGGCAAAACTCAGGGGCTTAAAGATCTCATACATGCTCCTCTTACCGGCGAAACTTAAGGTGATATACAAGGAGCAGTCTCATTTCTTCACCCACCCAAAGGACGCTTGGCACTGGCTGGAGGAACGCCCGATCCTCAACAGCAGAGAAACTGTTGGCCGAGATCTTCTGGATCGGTCCCTACAAAATACAACCCAGTGGGAAATGCCGAAGGCACAAAGACAAGGAGGTCTAGGAGGCAAATCCCGACGACACCCTATCGAGGCCGAGATATGGGTAATACGCGGAAGTGGCATTCGGCCTCCCCGAGAGTTGCTGCCGGGACAGCTCCAAGATTTATTGACCTACGATCCACTGCTCGCTCAGAAGGCGAGGATGAGGAGGGCTTCGATAGCCGGACGTCTGGAGGGGAAGAGGGGGAGGAAGAGGGTCAATTCGCTCACCCGCTGGTGGAGGAGATTCGAGTGCTGGAACAGGACTTCTCGGGACAACATAGTGCGCCCAAATCAGAGACTCAAGACTCTAAGTCATGAATCCTGGAGACCCGGGCCACCGAGCAGACACAGTGAGGAGCAGATATCCTCACGCTTGCACGATCTTTGAATGGTGGTGTACTTGGAAATTGGGAATGGCAGCCCGACAGAGGAGAGCACGCAAGTTTGACATGCTTCCCTGTTTTATACGTTCTACTGTTCCTTGGTTCTTTGAAGGGAGGGATCTGTGGGTGGGCGACAGGCCTACTCTTACGGAAGGTTGTGTCCTGTGTTAGGATGAGACTGGACGGAGGAGAGGTGGGGAGGGGGGAGGGGGAGGGGGAGTTTAAGTTCAAGTTCATTCAAGCGGGGGAAAGGGTGGGAACAGTTGGGGAAGGGAGACGACAGATGTTAAGATGCAGCAGCACGCACTGAGCCCCACGAGCCCCACTGAGCCCCACGTCACCTACACATGCCAGAGTCCAACCACATACATCCTTCACATTTCCCAATGCCAGGTACCGTAGTAACCCCGCAGGAGGGGGATCGGAGACTGAGCATCCTGACATGGAATGTCAATGGCCTAGGCTCTAAGATAAAGAGAGGCCTAGTGAACGCCTACATTAAAAGGGTAGCCCCGGACATAACTTTCTTGCAGGAAACACACCTCAAGGGTACTCAGTGTGCCTTCATTGCTAGAGGCCGATACAGGGTCCTGGCCCATGCTGGTTACACATCTGACTCCGGAGGGGTAGCAGTCATTGTCAAAAAGTCCTCACCATTTTGCATCTCCCGCACCTGGGTTGACACACAGGGGAAATACGCAGGAGTACAGGGCACCTGGAATAGACGCACCTACACGCTGATCTCGGTCTATGCACCACCCAAACTACAGTCTCGTACACTCACATCTCTTGCTACTATACTTCTAGATACTGCAGACTCTATACAAGTGGTGGGTGGCGATTTTAACGATGTCATGAACACAAGGCTTGATAGATCTGGAGACACAGCGAGATCAGCACACCAAACTGCTCTGTTCACTCAGATGTCCACTATTGGACTTACGGATGTATGGCGGTGGCTTCACCCGACTCAGCAAACCTACTCGTACTACTCTGGGGCGCACAAGGTGTTCTCGCGTCTCGACTATATTTTCATGTCCCACCAGTATCTGAGGTCAGAAGATATCACAGAATATAGGGCCAGGGGCATATCAGACCACTCACCATTGTATGTAAGGGTGGGACACAACCAGGGCAGGGGCAAGGGTTCCTGGGGATTGGCGGCCTGGGATCTTCATAATCCCACCATACTGAAAGGCATTCGAGCAGACATAAAAGTATATATTGCAGATAATGAGGGTACGGTAGACTCGAGTGTCACCCTGTGGGAAGCCCTAAAGCCAGTACTGCGTGACAGAATAAACTCCAGACTGGGAGAGGAAAGGAAGAGGCTCCAGGCCGAGGTAGCTGCCCTAGAACAGGCTGTCCTGGAACGGGAGAGGGACTATCTGACCCGAAAAGACAGCTGGACTCTCAGACGCTTACTTGATGCCCAGAAACAGTATAGGACATTGGCAACTGACGAGGCGAAGACACAATCCCTTGCCACCCTGCATCGGTTATATGATGTGGGGGATAAGTCTGGGAAACTCTTGGCGTGGCACAGCAAAAAGGAGCGGGCGGCCAGGTGGATAGACAGCATAGATACCGCAGTTGGCATTGTGGTTAGCACCGACTTTGAGAAAACAGAGGCATTTGCCACATATTATGAAACGTTCTACGCTGCCCGTGATCTTGCAACTCATGAAGAGGCTGTACAGTACTTAGACACTACGGTCCTACCGGTCCTGCCTCCTGAGACCTTGGAGGCCCTGGAGGCGGATATAACGTCTGATGACATCATGTACGCCATAGCCAGGCTGAAAATGGGCAAAACCCCAGGCCCAAATGGTTTCCCCACGGAGTTTTTCAAGCGTGCGGTGGACCTTTTAACCCGCCATCTCAAAGGCCTCTTTACTGAGGCCTTCGAAGAGGGATGACTCCCTCCAGATCTTGCCATGGCCACGATCATCCCCATATACAAGGAGGGCAAACCATGTGAGAAGTGTGCCTCATACCGGCCTATCTCCCTACTAAACATGGAGGCAAAACTGCTAGCAACCATATTGGCGGTCGGCTTGAGGACAGTTATTACAGGCTTAGTTCATTTGGACCAATCAGGCTTCCTCCCAGATAGAGCAACTAAACTGAACCTTAGAAGAGCCCATAACTGGCTACAGGAAGTGGGGGGGCGAAGCGACTCACATTGGTTCCTCTCCTTGGACGCCGAGAAGGCCTTTTACGTGGTACACTGACCCTTCCTATTCGCAGTGCTCCATAAGTTTGGTTTTGGGCCCAATTTTATCAAATGGGTCCAGCTTCTTTACACTGCCCCGAGGGCCAGGGTGAGGGTAAATGAGGAACTATCGTGTGAGTTTCCAATTCAGAGAGGCACTCGACAGGGCTGCCCCCTGTCTCCGTTCCTCTTTACGCTCACCATTGAGGTGCTCGCAGCCAGGATCCGGCAAAACAATGACATCCATGGTTTCAAGAGCAAGGACACAGACCCGACATCAGAAAATATTTCGCTATATGCGGACGATGTCTTGCTCTACATTAATGAACCAGGGACCACCGTCCCAGCGCTCTTTTGAGAACTAGAGCAATATGGTGGAAAGGCGGGGCACAAAATTAACTGGCAGAAATCCATAGTCTACGACCCTGGGGGACGCGACCAGTGGGGGAGGCTTCCGGACAAACTGTTGACAACCACGGACGGTTTCCAATACCTTAGGATCTATGTAACCATGAATGCGACCCTCTCGTTTCACAGAAACTTGGAACGGATCATAACCAATGAGGTCGCAGATATGGACAGACAGCTCCCACTGACAGCTCCCACTGACAGCTCCCACTGACACTCCTGGGTAGGGCGGCCATGTATAAAATGATCACTTTTCCAACCTTTCTCTACGCCCTACAAAACGAATACTACCCGATACCTGTGGCGGTCTTCCGCAGGATCCATGCGGACCTGCGGTCCTTCCTTTGGTTGGGCAAACATGCTAGGGTGGCTCTGTCCACGCTTCAGAGACACCAGTATAGTGGAGGGATCTCGCTCCCTAATCTGGAGGCCTACTACTGGGCTGAACATCTAATACCGATCAATGATTGGCTCCACGCCCCGGCGAACCACCCGACTTATGCCCTGGAGAGGAGAAAAATGTCATCGAAAAACCATTTGTGTTACCTCTATGGAAGCCCTGGCAGGGCACACCTCCTCCCGGCTACGTCTATAACAATTAGTGCGTTGACAAAGGCCGTAAGGCATATGGGCTGGGATAGGAGGCCAACCAAGCAGACACCGCTGTGGCACTGCCAATGGTTGCCAGAACTTAACAAACTACGAGGTTTCCAAAGGTGGGACGATATCGGCATCTCCACTATAGGAGATGTGATAGCCAAGGGGGAAATAAAATCTTTCCAAGTTCTGAAATCAGAGTTTGGGCTGCATAATACACAGCACTTCAAATATATCCAGCTACGACATGCTTGGAGGGCCCAAAACATCACACTCTCGGACATCTCAGAATATGCACCACTAGAAGGGAGGCTCCTTCAAGAACAGATCCCGGGAAATGCGGTCTCCCTGACGTACAAAACATTGACTAATCACATGTT
This sequence comes from Lissotriton vulgaris, assembly GCF_964263255.1. NCBI lineage: Eukaryota > Metazoa > Chordata > Amphibia > Caudata > Salamandridae > Lissotriton > Lissotriton vulgaris. The sequence goes on from NC_141687.1 coordinate 983,152,216, forward strand.
GGGTAACCTGGCAACACTCAGGGCCACGTGGGAGGCGGAGGTGGGAGAAATGGAAGACTTGGACTGGGAAATAGTGTTGATGCACCCACGGGAGGTAGCTATCAAGTCAAGATTACGGCTCATTCAATTTAATGTACTGCATAGAACCTACTACGACAGACTACGTCTAAGCAAAATGGGGAAGATAGAGGACCCAAGATGCCTTAGATGCCTCCAGAGAGAGGGAGATTTCTATCATACAATATGGTCATGCGACATAATACAAACCTACTGGATACAAGTGTTTAAGGAATTAGAGGAGGTCCTAGAGACTGCGATCCCACAGGATCCCAAGCTGGCACTGTTAGGCATGATTAACGAGGTAGACCTGACTCGCCCACTCCTTACATTCCTGGTCCTTGCGTTGGTTGTCGCGAAGAGGGACATCGCAAAGCACTGCGGGGCGCCGGAACCTCCGGATCTGGAGAAGTGGAGATGAGGGCTAGATCTATACATGGCAGCCGAAAGGGTAACCTATAAGGCTAGGGGATGTCCGAAAAAATTTCGCAGGGTTTGGTCCAAGTGGCGACACTACCATCGGCTGGATGGAGGGCTGTGAAGGGGGAACTTTGTGGGGTGGATCATGGGTCAGGACACGGGGACAATCGGGACCACGGTACAAAGGATATGACGAAACACACAGAACTCGCAGAGTGCCGTGAGACTCCTGCTCCTCTTGGCTCAGAACTGTGAAAGACTATGCTGGCACTGGAGGGACGAGGGGGGAATTGGAAATGCAATTGCTGCTGTTTTTTTTTGTATATGCAATGTTGGGGGTACGACACTTATGTTTATTGTTCATTAGGGGGGGTGGGGAGGGTTCAGCAATAGAATAAAGAAAAAGCAGATTCCCGAATGCCCATTACATGCCTGCATTTTCATATGAGTTTGTACATACAGCACTCGCCTGATACTTGCCGCCCAACCTCCGGGGTGTGGGCTGAATGGCCATGTATCCCTTTACCTATGGTGTGATGCGCCAACTGCCTGAATAACTGGAATACCTAATTAATTGCTTATGGCTTCCTGTGAATCTGCAATAAAAATATTTATAAAAAAAAAAAAATAAGCCCTTCTAACAAGTTTCAGGCCTGCCATTGCAGCCTGTGTGTGCAGTTTTAAATTGCCATTTCGACATGGCAAAATAAACTTTTTGCCAGGCCTAAATCTTCATTTGTAATACATCTAAGCCATCCATGGGGTAGGACAGCTCACTGGTCAGTGTGCAATGTATTCAAAATGTTGGACATGTTTTTTAAAGTTTTACATGTCCTGGTAGTGAAAAACTCTCAAAATCGTTTTTCACGATTCCAAGGTCTACTTCTCCCATGGAATAACATTTGGTTACCTCATTACATTTAATTAATGATAAATGTTGGGTGGGTGTAGATGGGAAAGTCCTATTTTGTGTCTGAGGAATTGTAATTTAAAACCCTCTTTTATGGTCACAATTCTAAAAATGCCACTTTTAAAAAGTAGGCATTTTTTGTGCTACCCATCTGGTGCCTGCAGCCTGTTCCTGGGTCGCACAACTAGGAGCAGTTGGCAGTTGACATTTGGGTATTCCTCCCAGCCAGTATCACAATAGAGGATCTGGGGTGTTTGCAGAATGGGCTTTCATTTACCACACTTGCACTTCAAAGGCACTGACTCAGCTCACAGACAATGACTCCACCCAAGCCTATTGTGCCCTCAGAAAAAACTGGGACTAGGTCAGGGAGATAGGAAGTTTCAGACACCACTGTAGGGGGAAAACTCCAGAAACATCTCCTACTCCAAAGTGGGAAATCAGGTATAAAAAGGGGTACTCAGACCCACTCTTCAGGACACTCATGGACATTTGGATAATACAGAGGAAGGACTCCCTGCTGTTCTTCCTCCTGAGGCCTACCCTGCTTGCTGAGAAGGAAGGCTGGACTTGCATCCTTCACTCCAGGCTGAAGTGACTCCAAGGGTCAGCTGATTTACCTCCTGTTCTGAGCTATAGGGATGCCACAGGTACAGAGGCCTCTCTGCAACTGCCGACCTGACCGCTGGCACTGGACTTGCCTGTACCTGCAACTAAACTTGCCTGAGTCCTGCTGGCCTCTGCTGGAGTGTGTGCCTGATCCCCAAGTGGTGCCTCCCCAGTTACTGGGCTCTTGGCTGGTATTAGAGAGAGCTCCTCCTCGTCAAATTAAAGTTTCCCCCAAATCTATCAATACGTAACGCAAAGCTCTACAAAGCCTTGCCGCAAAACTGCAAACCTATTCAGAATCATTGCTGAGCGAAGCAATGCTCCTCATATCCTCATTGCACAGCTGTCAACTTCATTAGAAATTGGAATCAATGTCGAGTGGTGCAAGCCCCACAAAACCTTGCCACACTGGCGGGGGCAGGCCCCTGTTTCAACATCATAAAGGGCCTGAGGAAATTCTTCGATCTTCTTCCCCTGGCAGCCAGACGTACAGTGGTGGTGGCATTAATAACATCAAGACTGGACTATTGTAATAGCTTGTATGCAGGGTCGAGTAATAGCGGTCCTTCACAGGTTACAGATGGTCCAGCACGCGGCCGCCCGCCTGGTGCTAAGATGGCCGAGGAAGTTTTCTGCCTCTGCTGTGCTAGATGCCCTTCATTGGCTCCCCATCCATAAACGCATTTTGCTTAAAGTCTTAACTATTACTTTTAGGGCCTTTCATTCGCAGGGCCCGAAATATCTCCAGAAAGGCTTTACACGTTACTGTCCATCACGTAACCTCAGGTCCTCCACTGCCAACCTGCTTACTATTGCTAAATTTAGGCTTGCAACAAAGGGAGGGAAATCTCTGGCAGTTATTGGCTCTAGGCTTGGAATAAACTCCCCTTTTATCTTCGTCAGATCTCATCAGAACAGTGTTTCAGGAAATTTCTTAAGACCTGGATATACACCCTCACGGGTACAGTGTGCAAAGCACTGATATGAATGGTAAACGCTCTTTGGACAGTACAGTTGCGGATCACCCTTACATCAATCTTTGATCCAAAGCGCCAAGATGCTCCCTGGAGTGAAAGCGCGCTATAGAAATGCAGTGCTACATTACATTACATTACATTAAGTTACATTACAGCCTCAGCTGAACCAACGGCAAACAACGCAAATCCTCACAAAGCAACGCTGTGCAGACTGTGCACCAAGAAGGTACAGTTCTCAATGGGCCAAACTTGGTCCTGTGCCCGGCCTGTTCTCCATTGTGGTCATGCTAATAGCCTAACCAGAAACCCTAAGTTAGTGCTTTGCAGCATTTGACATTACTTTTAACTAAACCTTTCAATCTGCATATCTCCCTTTGTACTGATTTGATTTTTGTCATTTTGGTCTCAATTCATTATATTTTACTCTACTGTTCTAGATTGGTGTGAGACTTTTATTGTGTTGTGTTTTTACTTTATTACTGTTTAAGTACTGCATTAATACTTAACAAATTGCCTCCAAATTAAACCTACCACTTTTAGTGCTAAGCTACCAGGGGTTAGCACAGGTTAATAAAGTGACTTTTGTGGTTCACCCTTACAATGACTTTGGCTGTTGCTTGAGAATGGCTCACACCCCCTAAACCAACAATCCAATTTCTCACACTTAGTGAGTTGCATGTGTGAGTACATGAAGAAGTTCTAAATGAGTACTGTTTCACATTTTAGGTCTTCAATGTATTGTATACTTAAATATTCTTATTATTGGGGTGAAATATTAGGGTTGCTTATTGTAGAAAATCTGACTCTCCTGCATGGCCGCTCCAAATACTTCACCTTTTGCTGGAACCTATGTATGTGCTGGCTGTAGAACTCTGCATACATTACCCCTGCTAACCAGTAGTAAAGTGTCTGTGCTCCCTCTTTATAAATGTCTGCATTGGTCTATTCCAAATTGACATATTAAACTTGCCTGCATGTCCCTACTATGTGGAGCACCATGAGGAATATTTACAAGCCCCTTGCGCCACTGGAGTGTCCCTTTTTTTGAGTGGGTTTTATGGGCTTATAAATATGACCCCCTTTCCCACATCACTCTGAGTGAAAGGGGTGTTACAAGGGTGTTGCTCTTGGTGTTCCTATTCAACAACCATGGATTCTGACTTTGTCCCAGATTTGAAAGGTTTCGTATACCTGGGAATGCATCAGATTCTAATGCTTCCCCAGGGGAAGTATAAAAGTGACTCAACGAGGAGAAATTCCTTTATTTCTCCGTGTTTTATCTCCTATGTGTGCTGGATTGTGCAGCACACAAACAATAAGGAAAATTACATTAATTGTTTTTACGCAGGAAGGTGTCCCTTCCGTCTCAAAAATAAGCATCCCTGCAATGTAGGCACCTTTGCATCATGGCACAAGACTGCCTGCATTGACGCTAGGCAGCCAATTGTGCACCAGCGCAGAGGAAAGCTGAGGAATGCATTGTGTTGTTGTAAATAAGATGCATCACTGCACATTCCTAATGATGCAGCTCAGTACAGCAAGATTACTTGCAGGTCTGCACTGCTTCATTATCTTGTAAATATGCCCCCAAATGTGCACAGAGCCCGGAAGTTAAATTCCACCATTGGACTACTGCACCTAATATGCCACCCACTGCACTGCAAAGCAAACATGGCTTCAGGCCTACCATGTGCAGTAAAATCAACCCTGTAACCTATCAAGATATCAAGAAAACCTCGCTTTTAAATAGTAATGTCACCCTAATGTAGCCCTTGCAGCCAACAAGGTAGGGTGGACATATAGAAAGTTAATGTTACTATGTCCCTACAGTGACAGTGCCCAGTAAGTTATTTTTACTGTGGCAGGCCTATCTCTCATATATATACACCTGAGAACAGATTAAAATACTAATACAGTTCATCAGGAATGGGACCAGATATAAAAATAGTAAGACAACTATTTTAATGGGGTTATTAAAAGTCCCACTCAATGGTGACATTGAACTTTTAATAAATATAAAGGAAACATAACTTTTAAAAAGTTACCCTTCACCTGCTGGAACTTTCAGAAGGCTAGTTACAATAAGCCCCTGCCACCCCATAGCCTGTGTGCAGCCTTAAATAGGTGTGAAATGGCTGTGAGATGCCTCCCAGAAGCAAAGAATAGGTCGAAAAGTCAGCGATGACTCCTCTGAGCTCAACAGAATATACAGAGTGGAGGCTGTGGGCATCCTATTTGACACTACAGTGTCAAACCCTGCTTGACAGGTTTGTTGAGACACATGTAACATATATGGGCACACTTGAAAGGAATGAAAACAGGATGCCAAGAAAACTCTTGTGGATCTCCTGTCTGGTTGCTTAAGGACCCCACTTTTGTCCTACCAGACTTCTGTCTGGGTTTGTTGTAAGTTTGGTGCATGCCTCAATCTTGATTTTTGTGCTAGATATAGCTGAACACCAGGATTACAATAGGGCACACCTCACCCTCACCCAGAGCCCTCGGGGTCGAAGTTTGGTGTGGCAGAAGAGTTTAGCCATCTTGCAAATATCCTGATATGTCAATATGGGCATGTCTGCTTTAATGCAGAGAGAAAATACTGGAAAAGTGGGTAGGACTGGTCCCGGAACCTTTTATCCCCATTGCTTAGATATGCCTGGGAGTCCTTTCCACCCACTCGCCAGTGCCAGGAATAAGTGTGCTACCTCCAAGCACCCATCTCAGAAAACTCTCTGGACCTGTGGAAGATCAGAAGAAGACTGAAACTGATGTCTGTGACCTGGGACTAACACTGAAGGACTTGACCTTCTCTTGTACCCAGGACATTGAAGTAATCTCAAAGGGTTAGTTGGCTGATCTCTATTGTGGCCACAGGGAGACAGAAGGCTGAAAGAGGCCTTTTCCTATTATGTACCCATTTTACCCATGACAACTCGACTTGGACTGGGCCCTGCTGTTGACCTCTGCCTGACACCTTGTGAGTCTGTACGGGTCAGATGCTTCAACAATCTATCCTAAAGAAAATCGCAACATGGAATACATGAAAGTGTGTTTAACACTTTCTGGGATTCCTAGGGGACCGCAAATTGTATTGTATTGTATTGTATTGTATTGGAATTTATATAGCGCACTACTTACCCGTAGGGTCCCAAGGCCTTCGACCGCTGCGAAACCCTTCCTGGCTTCCCTGAGAGATGGTCCCTTAATGGGTATCTCCAGGGTGAGACCAGGCATCCCCGGCGGTCTGGTGGGGCCGTTAGTGAAGATGAGGCAAGCTAATGCCCAGAGTTGCCGAGTGTGATCGCTGATCAGAGTGGGCACCGAGGCGAGAGAATTATCGAGTCCGCTGACCCTGGTCCAGAAACCTGCCGCACCGGGAATCGAACCCTGGTCCCGGGCCGTCCTCTGCTCTCGGGTCTGCCGCCTCTAACCAGTGAGCCACACTACTTCACTAATGACCTACCTCATGAATAATAATGAGGTAGGTCGCACTTTGCGACCCCCTAGGAATCGCACAACTACTGAGGATGGTGGCCTATTGGGGTCAGCAGACCACCATGTCCGTGATTGCTTTTAAATCAAGCGATCTTTTTTATTGTAAAGCAGCCCTTTTTCCTGGGCACTAGCCCAGACTATTCCTCTTCCACCCAACATTAATCTAGTCACTAGACTGCGGGCCTTGATTTATGCCTGGTGAACGGCCCATGGGTCCTCCAGAACAATAAATAAATTACTCTGTTGCTCTGCTGGAAGGACCGGCCACCATATTTACAAATGACTGCCTGGATGGTAGTGATTTATAAAACATTCAGTAGGAACCGCATTCACAGAGGTTTCAGTCAAGGTATATGACTGTTTGCTGCAGATCTGCATCGGAAGGATGCAGCCCTGCAGCAAACAGTATTCTTTTTTTTCCTTTTCAAAAAGAAATTCCCGAAACTGGATTTGCTTTTTGAAAAGAATACAAGTAATGATCCGCTCTCCATGGGACGCTTCTTCCATGGTGGGGGGGCATTATATTGATTTTACTGTTCCTTTCTGCCAGATTGTACCCAGCGGTAAGGAACAGTAAAAAATGATTACATGTTCACCCATAAAATTGGGGGGGGGGGGTAACATTTTTGCCATTTCTCCGATGGCACTTACTCCCCAGGGCAGTCGGCGAAATTAGGCAATGGTGGAGACAGAGTAGTCTCGGCTGTGGCCAAACTGAAGGTAAGCCTGCATTTTAATCTGGCCGGAGTACCTTCATATTGGTGGTTTGTATACTCCATCGCCGTTTCGATGGAGTATTCACACCTCCAATATATAAATCTGGCCCTGTATAATGCCATGCAAACAGAGGCGCCTGTTGTACAGCACAAGCTCAGAACCAGTCAAGAAACCAATTTATAACATGCCATGACTAGCACTACAGCTACACTCAAACTAAGATGTTGGCACCTAATGGTCTTCCCTATAAATTCTTGCATCACATCTAGAACACTCCTCTGAAGGTCTTGCAATACCATTTAAATACTGATTTCCTTTTGTGCCCGATGCAAAACCGTTGAGGCAGGTTTTATCATTTAGCCAGGAACTGCCCAGCAATAATGGACACTGTTGCAAGGTCTTTAAAGTACACACTACCATGATCAAAATAACCATTACACCACTGCCTCTGGCGACCCTACTGGATTGCACTTTAGGCCTACGACAATCAGTTAGAGGGTTCACCCTCATTGTCTGGCTTCTAGCAAAGAGAATGTTGGTTTGTGTATGGTGAAGGACTTCGGTGTTCACCTGCAGATTTAATATATTGTAATGATCTATTGAAAATATACTAATCCTTCACCCGTAGACCCAAACATTTTTCGTAGCCATTACAGACATAACTTAGTACTCAGGTTACATCAACTCAATTTTGTTGTACTGCTTGTTAAAATTGTGGCAGAGCACACATTTCTTGGATGAACATTGTTTATGTATATGTCAGATTTGAACTGCATTTAGATCATATGATGATACCCACTTTTCTGCACTGCCCTTTACAATGCACTAAACCTTTAGAACTAGCATGTCGTTCATGCTATCAATATTGTCATATTGCTATTCCGTTCAGATTGTAACAAAAGTAGACTGATATGATTAAACTTTTTTAGGGCTCGGCCTACGTCACCACTTCGTCAGAAGTGGGGCGGAGCTCCGAGCCGTCTTGTTATGGGGCTCAGAATAGTGAAGTAAAAATTCCTCAGTGCGCGAGATTTTTCCGTAGTTTATTTTGGCATCTGCATGCTAATTGGTCCTCGCAGTGCTGTGTTTCTAGTAGCCTTCACGCAATAGGCCATATGGATTTAAGTTTGTGCACTTCCTGCATATTCTGTGCGGTTACGCGCAGGGGAGTGCAATAAATTGTAAATTACGAGCTGTCAGGGTGGCGCGGTAATTGAACCCAGATGTTTGGGGAGCGTTCACCAGTCTGCAGTGAGTTTGGTGGGCGCGCGTTTGTCTGCATCCTTTCATGTGTAAGTGTTGGCCTTTGAAGAGCTGGCTTGGTTGTGCGCCGACCATGAGACACACAGTCTTCATTACCCCACAAAGTATGTAAGTGCGTTTGTATTGGAGACAGTAACGTCCAGGTACGAAACGGAATTCTTTTTACTGGCTTACGAACAGTCCCACATTTTGCTGCATTCTCCTCTTCTCGTCAAATGGGCTCATGTCTTGTTCAGCAACAAAACAAAACCTCCGAGAGCAGGAATGTGTTTCTGCATGGAGGGTCCGAGCAGCCGGGTTGCAACAGTTGTGCTTGTGTGTTTAACCTTGGGCCTCATGACAAGTAGGTTGATTTTAGGTGCAGGGTACACAGGCACTGCTCACACACACAGACACTGTTGATACACACGGACACTGCTCACACACACAGGCACTTCTCACACACACAGGTACTTCTCACACACACAGGCACTTCTCACACACAGGCACTGTTCACACACAGACACTGCTCGCACACAGACACTGCTCACACACACAGACACTGTTCACACACACAGACACCGGCACTGCGCGCACACATAGGCACTGTTCACACACACAGGCAGTACATACACACACACAGGCTGCTCATACACACCGGCACTGCGCGCACACATAGGCACTGTTCACACACACAGGCACTACATACACACACCGGCACTGCGCACACACATAGGCACCCCTATCACACACAGGCACTGTTCACACACAGGCACTGTCCACACACAGGCACTGTTCACACACAGGCACTGTTCACACTCAGGCACTGTTCACGCACACAGACACTGATCACAAACACCTACACTGCTCACACACACAGGCACTTTTCACACACACAGGCACTTTTCACACACACGGGCACTTCTCACACACACAGGCACTTCTCACACACAGGCACTGTTCACACACAGACACTGCTCGCACACAGACAGTGCTCACACACACAGACACTGCTCACACACACAGACACTGTTCACACACACCGATACTGTTCACACACACAGGCACTGTTCACACACACAGGCACTACATACACACACAGGCTGCTCACACACACTGGCACTGCGCCTACGTCACTTACGAACAGTCCAACATTTTGCCGCATTCTCCTCATCTCATCAAAGGGGCTCATGTCTTGTTCAGCAACAAAACCAAACCTCCGAGAGCAGGAATGTGTTTCTGCATAGAGGGTCCGAGCAGCCGGGTTGCAACAGTTGTGCTTGTGTGTCTAACTTTGGGCCGCATGACAAGTAGGTTGATTTTAGGTGCAGGGATACACAGGCACTGCTCATACACACAGACACTGTTGACACACACGGAGAATGCTCACACACACAGGCACTTCTCACACACACAGGCACTCCTCACACAAACAGGCACTGTTCACACACAGACACTGCTCGCTCACACACAGACACTGTTCACACACACAGACACCGGCACTGCGCGCACACATAGGCACTGTTCACACACACAGGCAGTACATACACACACAGGCTGCTCACACACACTGGCATTGCGCGCACACATAGGCACTGTTCACACACAGAGGCACTACATACACACACCGGCACTGCGCACACACACAGGCGCACTGATCACACACAGGCACTGTTCACACACAGGCACTGTTCACACACAGGCACTGTCCACACACAGGCACTGTTTACATACAGGCACTGTTCACACACAGGCACTGTTCACGTACACAGACACTGCTCACAAACACATACACTGCTCACACACACAGGCACTTTTCACACACACAGGCACTTCTCACACACACAGGCACTTCTCACACACAGGCACTGTTCACACACAGACACTGCTCAAACACAGACAGTGCTCACACAAACAGACACTGCTCACACACACAGACACTGCTCACACACACAGACACTGTTCACACACACAGACACTGTTCACACACACAGGCACTGTTCACACACACAGGCACTACATACACACACAGGCTGCTCACACACACCGGCACTGTGCCTACGTCACTTACGAATAGTCCCACATTTTGCCACATTCTCCTCATCTCATCAAAGGGTCTCATGTCTTGTTCAGCAACAAAACCAAACCTCCGAGAGCAGGAATGGGTTTCTGCATGGAGGGTCCGAGCAGCCGGGTTGCAACAGTTGTGCTTGTGTGTTTAACCTTGGGCCTCATGACAAGTAGGTTGATTTTAGGTGCAGGGATACACTGGCACTGTTCACATACACAGACACTGTTGACACACACGGACACTGCTCACACACACAGGCACTTCCCACACACAGGCACTTCTCACACACACAGGCACTTCTCACACACAGGCACTGTTCACACACAGACACTGCTCACAGTTGAGTGCAGTTGAGTGCAGATGAGTGCAGTGTGCTGTAGAGTGCTGTGTGCTGTAGAGTGCAGTGTGCTGTGTGCCTTTGAGTCCCGAGTGCTGTGTGCCTTTGAGTGCAGAGTGCTGCGTGCTGTTGAGTGCTGTGTGCTGTTGAGTGCTGTGTGCTGTTGAGTGTTGTGTGCTGTTGAGTGTTGTGTGCTGTTGAGTGCAGTCTGCTGTGTGCTGTTGAGTGCAGAGTGCTGTTGAGTGCAGACTGCTGTGTGCTTTTGAGAGCTGTGTGCTTTTGAGTGCTGTGTGCTTTTGAGTGCAGTTGCGTGCAGTTGAGTGCAGAGTGACAGTGAGTGCAGAGTGAGTTCAGAGTTCTGAGTGCAGAGTGAGTGTAAAGTGACAGTGAGTGCAGAGTGACTGCAGAGACAGTGTGTGAGGGTGCAGGGTCACATTGTGTGAGTGTGCAGAATGAGTGTGCAGGATAAACAGTGTGTGACTATGCAGGGTGACATTGGGAGTGTGCGGGTGAGCAGTGTGTGAGTGTGTAGGGGCAGTGTGTGAGTGTGCAGAAAACACCACACACACATACACCACACACACATACCACACACCATACACACACCACACACACATACACCACACACACATAACACACACACAAACCACACACACCTCACTCTCTCAACACCACACACTCACCCCCACAGACTCACCACCACACACTCACCACTACACACAAAACAACACACACAACAACACACCCCCAGCCATCAATGAATGCTTTCACCAGGCACAAACACCAACAACCATCAATGTACGCTTTCACCAAAAACAAACACGACCATGCATCAGTGCCGCTAAACACCCACACACACAACAAACAATGTCAGTGCAACTTTCACCAAACACACACACACACACCAACAGCTGACAGACAGTGCACCAGCCACTCTTTCAATTGGCACAATCATCAACAGCTGTCAGTGCACCATTTCACCAACCACACGCATTACCATCCATCTCTGTACGCTTGACAGCCGCACTCAGTAACAGCTCTTACTACACGCTACCACCAGTCATACACACCTCAAGCCACCAGTACACGCTTCCACCAAACACACACACCAACAGCCATCACTGCACAATCCCTACAGGCACACACATCTACCACCCATCAATGCACACACCAATTGATAACGCATCCACCAATTAATATTGTACCTATCGCACTATGCTGCACTTTTCCTTTTAAAGATAATGCATTAAAGTGAAGCATGCCACCATTGATAACATTCCAATCCAACACACATATCTCCAACACACACCACATGCTTCCACTCCAAAACACATGCCTAAAACACATTGCCATTTACAATGCCATTATCTCTAACTCAAACAAACCCGAGCCCTAATGCATTCCTAATGCTTGTTTTGTACATCCTGTCAAAAGTCTATTGATATGTAATTGACATAATAGATGCTAAATTTATAAACCTTAATAAACATAACAAAAAAGATGAGCAGGTGTTGGTTTAGCAAAATTAAACAATTCAGCAAAGTAGAACATCAGCAAGCTCATATTGAGCCAATCTGTGACCCAATATATGCTGCAGAAAAAACACGATACAATTACCTGTGCATTTGGACACACTGTTGATGAATTGATAAACATGGCTTTATGTGGATATTATTTTTTATTAAGAAAACCTTGCCTGAAAGCGTTGTGTTATTCTTTGACTGAATGTTGTCCAACAAAACTTGTAATTTTAAGAAGTGCTTGAATCATGTGATTTGTGAAGTATAAGATGGTAATAATAAAAGGAACCTTTTTTTAGAAGAAAAAGTAATATTGGCATTTATTGACCTATGCAACAAACCTTGACTTCATTATCGGTGAACATACTGTCTTCAAAATGTTGTTTCAAAACATTTCTTTTAATTGCAATTGAACTTGTAAATGCAAAAAACCAAAAAGGAAATCTATATTTTGTTAAAACAAAATTCGCAGAGATTTAGCATACCAATTAGCTTCCAATTTGTATTTTAAGTGAATGCAGACAATATTTTAAATGATGTGCTTTCCATTCATTTTACTGAGGTGTCCTAAATTATTCATATAAGATTAAAAAAGTAACTAATAAAAGACAGTATAAATCAAACTTCAATGTACATTTTTTGTGCATGTTTTTAAAAATAAAGTGGAAATGATTTATAGACTTAAAATGTATACGTTTGTTTTTTGTGTATATTGATTGCTATTAATCGCACTTTCACCTATATTACACATCAGTGTATGTTTACTATAGTTTTGTGATGGACCTCCTGTTTCCCAATGCAATGCAAAACATCCTGTCTATTTACTTTATATTAAAAATGGCCCACAAGCGAAGCTCAAACTGAAACGTGCAGCACAAATGTTGGTAAATATGCTAAGGGGCATATTTACGAAATTGTCATGCAATGTAGCTCAGCAAATCCCCTACTGCGTTGCACTGTATGACAGGAAAAGGACTGAATGTGCCATATTTAAGTCAATAAAGCGCATTCCTGCCTTTTCCACTGCGCTGGCGGCCTTTTGGCAGCCTGGCACCAACACAGGCACACTTGCACCATAGTACAAGGGTGCCTACGTTGCATGCAGGATTATTTTTGTGTAGGAAGGAGAACTTTCCTGCACAAAAACAGAGCCCAGAGGCATATTCTACTTCCTATGTGTGCTGCAGAATGGAACACCCTGCTTTGCTTCACCCTAGATTTATGGAGCCACCCTGGGCCCCGCAAAGTGGCCTTCCGTGGCTTTATAATTCTCACTTGAGGTTCGCATCCCACATATACCACACTGCGTGGTGCAACGGGACACAAATATACCCCTTTATATACCATAACATCGCCACAAGATATGTCCTTGTCAAATTATTTTGAAAAATAACATTTTAGCATAGATGATAAACAGATTTGTTTAAAAATAAGATTTCACAAATACATGTAAAGATATATCAAATAAACAACTCATTTACTTACATTTAGTCGAGACATCCGGATGACAGCTTAAGCAGGGTGATGTGAGCCGCCTCTGGCAATGCTTGACGTGAAGACTGACAAGCGACTCCTTGTACCGGTCGCGCGAGACTTTGACAGAACCAAACATTTACATAAGGATAGCAGCATGCCGATTAAGTGGTCGAGTTCTGTAACAGTACTGAACCCATTTTAGAAGTACAATTCTTTCATAATAGCCATCATTGATGACCCGCCGATGCTCAGCTCCGCACCAGCGCTAATCTGTCGATCTTAATACCCAGTAGATTTTCCGTTGTTGCCTGTAATGATTTAATCTCAAAGTCAGAAGAGGTCAAGTCTCAGTAAGGAAATCTAATTAGATTACAAAACACTTGTCTAGTTATTGCAAACAGTAGGAGCACTCTGAAATCTTTCTTCGCAGAAAACCTTAGACAGCATTTTTATCAAGACACAGCCGTTTTACATAATTTAAAAATCAAGGGGCATATTATCAAGGGATTTATCTCTGCTTTTTTGGCTTTAAAAGCCAAGAAAGCTGAGATAAAATTATCTCCCTATCTGCAACAGGGTGCTTAACACGCAAATTTGCATGTTAGCACCCTTTTTCTCTATGCTTCCCCTTGCATCTCTAATGAGATGCAAAGGGGGCGTTCCAGAGAAAAATAATAGGATAAATGTTGTTAAGCGACATTTCTCCTATTATCAAGGATATCGCTAACCCTGTTAGTGATAAAAAAAGCAGCGCTACCCGCGGTTAGCGCTGCTTTTTTTACACCTGGTATTTTCCTGATTTAGCCATGATATGCTATGGAAGGTGGATATCATGGCTAAGTTTGTGAGCCCCTATCATCAAGCTAACGACAAACTTCGAGAGATTATCGTTGGTTTTCCAGCGATAATCTCTCATTTGGCAGTTAGCGCGAGGATTTTTATCACTTCTGAGATAAGCGTTGCTAATAGCACGCTATCTCAGTGATAAAAATCCACGCTACCCCGCGATAATTATCCTAGTGCTAAGTGCGCTTAGCGATAATTATTGCTGGGGCTTGATAATATGGCCCACAATGTTTATGAAAATAATAGTGATTAATCATGAAACGCATGCCAAAAACTGAATTGTAGCTGAACTTTGAAAGATTCTTTTTTTTAATTGCTTATCATAATAGTAGTTATTTATTTACACTGGAGTGATGAAAGGCACAGCACTATTTGAAACTGTAACCTTTACCACCTATGGTACACTTTCTGCTATCTCAGTAAACTTAGTTGCTCCAAAAGTCTGCTTCAGTTAACAAATGCAACGTTGTCAGGAATATTGGGACATATTTACATGGGGATTGCGCCACTGTAATGTCACTTTTACCAGCATTCCAGTGGGGAAATGCACTGCACCATATTTACAAAGTGATGTCAACACACTTTTTGTGGTTAAACGCTGCTTTGAGAATATGGTACCCTTTCACACAGGTATCTGTGTGAAAGAGGCTTTCAATGGGTGTTGCTGTGCGTGTTTCACCGCAACACCCTTGGCATTTTGATGCTGTCCCAGATTTACAAGGATGTGGGCAGCGGCAAAAACGAACACCCTGCAATAGCAGGCATTTGAATGGCGCAACAAGGAGAAATACTTTTATTTCTCATCGTGTTTGCTTTTTCCATGTGTGCTGCAGCACACATAGAAACAGAAAAATGCCATTAATGATTGTTTATGTGCAGTAAGGTGTCCCTTCCTGAATCGTTTGTTTATCAATATAATCTTGAAGTGAAATAGCTTCCCATCATATTACATAGTTCTGTTCAGCACAAAGCCTTTTTGCCAGAGCACCAGGCAAAGGACATACATTTAAAGACTTAACCAACAATTAATCATCATTAACTGATAAACTCCAGAAACTGGAAAAGTTAAAAAAACAGAAATATCCAAATGGTGGGAAGATATCTCACTTCAAGATTATATCAATAAAGAAATGGTGCCCAGGGGGATAAGAATCTACATTAGTCCTTCTTATGGATCCCCCAGATGCTGGAAGAATGGGCCACAAACTCAGCCAGGAGTTTCAAATGCATGATGGCCGTGTTGGTCAAATGTGCCTGACAAGATAGAGAAACTATCGTCAATGAAATCAAAAATATTAGAGATGAACTGAGTAAAAGAAGCGAGCAAGAAACCATTGTTAAAGTCATGGATGAAATGAAAAATCATATGACAAAATATGAGGATTATATCAAAGCAAGAAAACAGAAGAAACTACACAGAGACTGTAGTGATTACGAAAGTGGCAGAATTTTAACATACAGCCATAAATATGACTACTGTACACAGTCCCTATTCTGGGAACAACACATACATGTGCAGCACCAGAGATACCAGACAATGAACCGGCCACCTCCATTGATGTCATTGGTCACATCAAGGAGTTCCGCCTCCGGCAGTGACCATAATACAAAGCCTACAAATGTTTTAGAAAAATAACGGCTCCTTTGCAGGGACTGGCAAGCGACAAGAACCACTCCGAAACCAAAGAACAAGACAAAAGGAACTGGCAAAAAGGGAAGAGGCAAGAGAAGAGGTGGGGATACATCAAAAAAGGAGAAAGAGACTCAAACAGAGACGGGAGAAGAGGGAGAGACAAGAGGCGCATGGGAAACAAATCAACTAGCTCCAAAACAGTGCCATGATGGATGATGATATGGTTAACAAAACCATGATCAACTTTTTGGACAAACCACTAAGTGATCTAGAGAAAAGAACTTTATACCTAGGCCTTTCTGCCCTTCTGAGCCATTCAACTAAGTTGATAAACTGATCGATCTCTATTTTGCTTCTTTCGTAAGTTGAAACTGAAAAATGGCAAAAGTTCAAACCTAACATTACCAAGGAAAGCAAAAGCATCCACAAGTCTGGTCTCAAAAATGAATTGAACATAGGTGACTTTGACATGCTTCTCATACTTCACAAACTTGAACGTGAGGAGACTGAAAATGCTACTGACCTGTACATGGTATTAGACAAGCTAGATATAACTTATGAGAAAGCAGCCTCCACTGACTTCAAAGCTGGCTCCACTTTCCTCCCTAACATTCCACTCGATAATATTGATATTTTCCCGGACAGTGTGACCAGACAATTTACCAGATCCAGGCAGAAAGCTTGGTTCAAAAAGCTGAACAGTACACAGCACAATCTATCCCTTGCACAGAAAAAGGCCATTAAATCCTTAGCCGAGGACGCAAGTATTCTGGGCATACCCTGCCAACTTAGGGCGAACAAAGCAAAACCAAAGGGGATGATGGACGAAGTGTTGAACAATGCAAGCACTCACCCCCAGTCAACTGATCTGGGTTTAATCCATCATCATTCTTTAGCTCACTCCGCCACCCCAGTTCAGACATGGCCATATGCAAATCAGTGTAACCCTGTGCCTCATGGGAAGAGTTCAGCCCAAACTGCCAAGCCATGTCTTCCCTGGACCGGAAACAAGAATCCTGGGACCGGTTTCTGGCTACTCAGCTGTCATCAGCCAGGCTAACTTAAATCCAGTGGCAAAGTGAGCAAGGGACCCACGTGTGGGCATACCCTGCCGACTTAGTGCGAACAAAACAAAAACCAAAGGAGATGATGGACGGAGTATTGAACAATGCAAGCACTCACCCCCAGTCAACTGATCTGCGTTTAACCCATCATCACTCTTTAGCTCACTCCGCCACCCCAGTTCAGACATGGCCATATGCAAATCAGTCTGACCCTGTGCCTCATGGGAACAGTCCAACCCGAACTGCCAAGCCATGTCTTTCCTGGACCGGAAGCAAGCATCCTGGGACCGGTTTCTGGCTAATCAGCCGTCCTCAGCCAGGCTAGCTTGAATCCAGTGGCAAAGTGAGCAAGGGACCCACGTCTGGGCATACCCTGCCAACTTAGGGCAAATTAAGCAAAACCAAAGGGGATGATGGACGGAGTGTTGAACAATGCAAGCACTCACCCCCAGTCAACGGATCTGGGTTTAATCCATCATCATTCTTTAGCTCACTCCGCCACCCCAGTTCAGACACAACCATATGCAAATCAGTGTGACCCTGTGCCTCATGAGAACAGTCCAGCCCGAACTGCCAAGCCATGTCTTCCCTGGACCGGAAACAAGCATCCTGGGACCAGTTTCTGGCTAATCAGCCATCATCAGCCAGGCTAGCTTGAATCCAGTGGCAAAGTGAGATAGGAACCCGCCTCTGGCCATACCCTGCCAACTTAGGGCGAACACAGTAAAACCAAAGGGGATGATGGACGGAGTGTTGAACAATGCAAGCACTCACCCCAAGTCAACTGATCTGGGTTTAATCCATCATCATTCTTTAGCTCACTCTGCCACCCCAGTTCAGACATGGCCATATGCAAATCAGTCTGCACCTGTGCCTCATGGGAACAGTCAGTCCGAACTGCCAAGCCATGTCTTCCCTGGACCGTAAACAAGCATCCTGGGACCGGTTTCTGACTAATCAGCCGTCATCAGCCAGGCTAGCTTGAATCCAGTGGCAAAGTGAGCAAGGGACCCACGTCTGGGTATACACAGCCAACTTAGGGCGAACAAAGCAAAACCAAAGGGGATGATAGACGGAGTGTTGAACAATGCAAGACCTCAACCCCAGTCAACTGAACTGGGTTTAATCCATCATCATTCTTTGGCTCACTCCGCCACCCCAGTTCAGACATGGCCATATGCAAATCAGTGTGACCCTGTGCCTCATGGTAACAGTCCAGCCCCAACTGCCAAGCCATGTCTTCCCTGGACCAGAAACAAGCATCCTGGGACCGGTTTCTGGCTAATCAGCCATCATCAGCCAGGCTAGCTTGAATCCAGTGGCAAAGTGAGCAAGGGACCCTCATCTGGGCATACCCTGCCAATTTAGGGCGATTAAAGCAAAACCAAAGGGGATGATGGACGGCGTGTTGAACAATGCAAGGACTCACCCCCAGTCAACTGATCTGGGTTTAATCCATTATCATTCTTTAGCTCACTCCGCCACCCCAGTTCAGACATGGCCATATGCAAATCAGTCTGACCCTGTGCCTCATGGGAACAGTCCAGCCGGAACTGCTAAGCCATGTCTTCCCTGGACCTGAAACAAGCATCCTAGAACCGGTTTCTGGCTAATCAGCCGTCATCAGCCAGGCTAGCTTGAATCCAGTGGCAAAGTGAGCAAGGGACCCATGTCTGGGCATACCCTGCCAACTTAGGGCGAACAAAGCAAAACCAAAGGGGATGATGGAAGGAGTGTTGAACAATGCAAGCACTCACCCCCAGTCAACTGATCTGGGTTTAATCCATTATCATTCTTTAGCTCACTCCGCCACACCAGTTCAGACATGGCCATATGCAAATCAGTCTAACCCTGTGCCTCGTGGGAACAGTGCAGCTCAAACTGCCAAGCCATGTCTTCCCTGGACCAGAAACAAGCATCCTGGGACCAGGTTCTGGCTAATCAGCTGTCATCAGCCGGGCTAACTTGAATCCAGTGGCAAAGTGAGCAAGGGACCCACGTGTGGGCATACCCTGCCAACTTAGGGCGAACAAACCAAAAACCAAAGGGGATGATGGACGGAGTGTTGAACGATGCACAAACTCACCCCAAGTCAAGTGATCTGGGTTAATTCCATCATCATTCTTTAGCTCACTCCGCCACCCCAGTTCAGACATGGCTATATGCAAATCAGTCTGACCCTGTGCCTCATGGGAACAGTCCAACCCGAACTGCGAAACCATGTCTTCCCTGGACTGGAAACAAGCATCCTGGGACCGGTTTCTGGCTAATTAGCCGTAATTAGCAAGGCTACCTTGAATCCAGTGGCAAAGTGAGCAAGGGATCCACGTCTGGGCATACCCTGCCAACTTAGGGCAAACAAAGCAAAACCAAAGAGGATGATGGACGGAGTGTTGAACAATGCAAGCACTCAGCCCCAGTCAACTGATCTGCGTTCAATCCATCATCATTCATTAGCTCACTCTGCCACCCCAGTTCAGACATGGCAATATGCAAATCAGTCTGACCCTGTGCCTCATGAGAACAGTCCAGCCCGAACTGCCAAGCCATGTCTTCCCTGGACCGGAAACAAGCATCCTGGGACCGGTTTCTGGCTAATCAGCCATCATCAGCCAGGCTAGCTTGACTCCAGTGGCAAAGTGAGCAAGGAACCCACCTCTGGCCATACCCTGCCAACTTAGGGCGAACACAGCAAAACCAAAGGGGATGATGGACGGAGTGTTGAACAATGCAAGCACTCACCCCCAGTCAACTGATCTGGGTTTAATCCATCATCATTCTTTAGCTCACTCTGCCACCCCAGTTCAGACATGGCCATATGCAAATCAGTCTGCACCTGTGCCTCATGGGAACAGTCCAGTCCAAACTGCCAAGCCATGTCTTCCCTGGACCGTAAACAAGCATCCTGGGACCAGTTTCTGGCTAATCAGCCGTCATCAGCCAGGCTAGCTTGAATCCAGTGGCAAAGTGAGCAAGGGACCCACGTCTGGGCATACATAGCCAACTTAGGGCGAACAAAGCAAAACCAAAGAGGATGATGGACGGAGTGTTGAACAATGCAAGCACTCACCCCCAGTCAACTGATCTGCGTTCAATCCATCATCATTCTTTGGCTCACTCCGCCACCCCAGTTCAGACATGGCCATATGCAAATCAGTCTGACCCTGTGCCTGATGGGAACAGTCCAGCCCTAACTGCCAAGCCATGTCTTCCCCGGACCAGAAACAAGCATCCTGGGACCGGTTTCTGGCTAATCAGCCGTCATCAGCCAGGCTAGCTTGAATCCAGTGGCAAAGTGAGCAAGGGACCCTCATCTGGGCATACCCTGCCAATTTAGGGTGATTAAAGCAAAACCAAAGGGGATGATAGACGGAGTGTTGAACAATGCAAGCACTCACCCCCAGTCAACTGATCTGGGTTTAATCCATTATCATTCTTTAGCTCACTCCGCCACCTCAGTTCAGACATGGCCATATGCAAATCAGTCTGACCCTGTGCCTCATGGGAACAGTCCAGCCGGAACTGCTAAGCCATGTCTTCCCTGGACTGAAACAAGCATCCTAGGACCGGTTTCTGGCTAATCAGCCGTCATCACCCAGGCTAGCTTGAATCCAGTGGCAAAGTGAGCAAGGGACCCATGTCTGGGCATACCCTGCCAACTTAGGGCGAACAAAGCAAAACCAAAGGGGATGATGGACGAAGTGTTGAACAATGCAAGCACTCACCCCCAGTCAACTGATCTGGGTTTAATCCATCATCATTCTTTAGCTCACTCCGCCACCCCAGTTCAGACATGTCCATATGCAAATCAGTCTAACCCTGTGCCTCGTGGGAACAGTTCAGCTCAAACTGCCAAGCCATGTCTTCCCTGGACCAGAAACAAGCATCCTGGGACCAGGTTCTGGCTAATCAGCTGTCATCAGCCAGGCTAACTTGAATCCAGTGGCAAAGTGAGCAAGGGACCCACATGTGGGCATACCCTGCCAACTTAGGGCGAACAAACCAAAAACCAAAGGGGATGATGGACGGAGTGTTGAACAATGCACGAACTCACCCCAAGTCAAGTGATCTGGGCTAATTCCATCATCATTCTTTAGCTCACTCCGCCACACCAGTTCAGACATGGCTATATGCAAATCAGTCTGACCCTGTGCCTCATGGGAACAGTCCAACCAGAACTGCGAAACCATGTCTTCCCTGGACTGGAAACAAGCATCCTGGGACCGGTTTCTGGCTAATTAGCCGTAATTAGCCAGACTACCTTGAATCCAGTGGCAAAGTGAGCAAGGGACCCACGTCTGGGCATACCCTGCCAACTTAGGGCGAACAAAGCAAAACCAAAGAGGATGATGGACGGAGTGTTGAACAATGCAAGCACTCACCCCCAGTCAACTGATCTGCGTTTAATCCATCATCATTCTTTAGCTCACTCCGCCACCCCAGTTGAGACATGGCCATATGCAAATCAGTCTGACCCTGTGCCTCATGAGAACAGTCCAGCCCGAACTGCCAAGCCATGTCTTCCCTGGACCGGAAACAAGCATCCTGGAACCGGTTTCTGGCTAATCAGCCATCCTCAGCCAGGCTAGCTTGAACCCAGTGGCAAAGTGAGCAAGGGACCCGCCTCAGGCCATACCCTGCCAACTTAGGGTGAACACAGCAAAACGAAAGGGGATGATGGAAGGAGTGTTGAACAATGCAAGCACTCACCCCCAGTCAACTGATCTGGGTTTAATCCATCATCATTCTTTAGCTCACTCTGCCACCCCAGTTCAGACATGGCCATATGCAAATCAGTCTGCACCTGTGCCTCATTGGTACAGTCCAGTCCGAACTGCCAAGCCATGTCTTCCCTGGACCGTAAACAAGCATCCTGGGACCGGTTTCTGGCTAATCAGCCGTCATCAGCCAGGCTAGCTTGAATCCAGTGGCAAAGTGAGCAAGGGACCCTCATCTGGGCATACCCGGCCAATTTAGGGCGATTAAAGCAAAACCAAAGGGGATGATTAACGGAGTGTTGAACAATGCAAGCACTCACCCCCAGTCAACTGATCTGGGTTTAATCCATTATCATTCTTTAGCTCACTCCGCCACCCCAGTTCAGACATGGCCATATGCAAATCAGTCTAACCCTGTGCCTCATGGGAATAGTCCAGCCGGAACTGCTAAGCCATGTCTTCCCTGGACCGGAAACAAGCATCCTAGGACCGGTTTCTGGTTTACCAGCCGTCATCAGCCAGGCTAGCTTGAATCCAGTGGCAAAGTGAGCAAGGGACCCATGTCTGGGCATACGCTGCCAACTTAGGGCAAACAAAGCAAAACCAAAGGGGATGATGGACGGAGTGTTGAACAATGCAAGCACTCAACCCCAGTCAATTGATCTGGGTTTAATCCATCATCATTCTTTGGCTCACTCCGCCACCCCAGTTCAGACATGGCCATATGCAAATCAGTCTGACCCTGTGCCTCATGGGAACAGTCCAGCCCGAGCTGCCAAGCCATGTCTTCCCTGGACCAGAAACAAGTATCCTGGGACCGGTTTCTGGCTAATCAGCCGTCATCAGCCAGGCTAGCTTGAATCCAGTGGCAAAGTGAGCAAGGGACTCATATCTGGGCATACCCTGCCAATTTAGGGCGATTAAAGCAAAACCAAAGGGGATGATGGACGGAGTGTTGAACGATGCAAGCACTCACCCCCAGTCAACTGATCTGGGTTTAATCCATTATAATTCTTTAGCTCACTCCGCCACAACAGTTCAGACATGGCCATATGCAAATCAGTCTGATCCTGTGCCTCATGGGAACAGTCCAGCCCAACCTGCCAAGCCATGTCTTCCCTGGACCGGAAACAAGTTCCTCACCTGCAATTTCTCCTTTGTGGTAATGTAATGTAAATTGTAAATTGATACTTGTATAGCGCACTACTCACCCGCAAGGGTCTCAAGGCGCTTGTACGAATACAGCTGTGGAACCCATCCTGGCTTTCCCTGTGGGGCGTCCACTCCTGGGCACCCCCAAGGTGGAGGCCAGGCATCCTTAGCGTTGTGGGGGCCGTTGTGGAGATTAAGCAAGCTATTGCCCAGAGTTGCAGAGTGGGACTCCATGATTGGAATAGGCACCGAGGCGAGAATTATCAGGTCCGTGGAATTTTGAGCCCAAGACCCGCCGAGGCAGGGAATTGAACCCTGGTCCCGGGCTAGACCTCTGCATCAGGGTCTGCCGCTCTAATCAGTGAGCCACACTTAACATTTTACAGTGCCCTTGCGACCTTAGATATGTAGGAAGCACCACATTCATTGTCAAGAAGAGAGTTATTGAACACATGAGAGCCATAACCAACAGAGGCCAGCAGTATCCGATAGCGAGGCATTTCAAAACTCACCACTTCTCTAACAGTTCTAAACCTAGGTATTTTGCCATTGAACAAGTACACCCTGACTCCAGAGGGGGCAGCAGGGTACTTAAGCTCAGGAAGAGAGAATCTACACACATTGTAGATCTTGGAACAGCATACCCAGGTAGACACAATATGGATGAGGAAATGAGTATACATCTTCATGAAGACTAACCTATTTACCCAACTTTCATCCTCGATGATTCTTACTGTACTGTTTTCTATGTTTTATCTTACTTTTTTTATGTTTCTGTCTACTCTTTTACCCCTTTGTACACCTCTATTTAGGAGTACAGAAGAATAGTACTCAGCCAATTAACTAACGCTGTTGCATGTGTCTGTCTTTACAAGAGGAACGGAAGGAACCCACTGGATCAAGCTGATAAATTTCACATGGGCTCCCTACCCTTTTCTTAATGAAGCATCTATCTAGTGTTCCATGTGCATGAGATAAGACGCTTTTTCTCATTTATGATTTAATCATTTCGATAGTCACTTTGATTAAGTACTTGTTATGCAAGTGTTTTATGTTATGGGCTCCACTATACCTGTGTAAATGTAAATGTGTTGTGTTAGACCTGACATCATTGGCTTGAGTCTCTCCTCCATTTTTTCTGTTTGCCTCTACTGTTTTACGATGTTTTGCTGGTATATGCTTTGGGCGCCGTGTCACTGCTGATCAGTGCCATAGCGCAAGTGCTCCCGATGTTAAATTGATGTGTCTATTGTATCCATGTTTGGCTTATTTGGTTTACTGTCAGTCCCTAGTCTAGTGCACCAGGAGTGCCGGGGCTTGTAAATACAAATGCCGCTCGTGGGCTTGCAGCACGTGTTGTGCCACCCACAGGAGCGGCTTCGTAAAAGAATGTCTACGGGTCGGTCATTGCGAGACCCACGTGCAGTCTTGTACTGTCACGCAGGCTGCGCAAGTATATCTACTTGCCAGCCCCTCCAACCTTCCCTTAACTTCATGTTAGTCACCCCTATGGTAGGCATTCGGGCAGGGTGCATTGTAAGTCTAAGGTAGGACACGCCTGACCAAGTTGGCATGTCCTGATAGTGAATTACCGCCATCTTGGTCCTTCACTATTGCGAGGTAGCCTGCTCTCCATTGATTAGAATGGGCCGCCGGGATTATTAGTACTATGATCCTCGCTGGCTCGGAGAGCATGGTGCAATGTCGAGTTTGGTATCCCTGAACTCGGGGTTTAATTACGCATCCGTTGGTGTGGATGGTTTTTGGACTCTGGGTTCGAAAATAGCACTTTTAGAAGGTGTCTATTTTCTTGTCTAACCATATCTGGTTTCTGCTGGTTTTGCGTGTGTGTGACAGGAGCTGGGTGGCTCCACCGGTCTGGATGAGTCAGTATGGGATGAGTGGGACATTTACGTTGAGAGTAGGGGGAGAGTAGTTGTTGATAGCCTGCCTTGCCTGATACAATGCTGGCTCCACCTCCTGCTAAGCGACTGATGGCTCTGTGCCTACCATGGACGATCCTAGCCCCACCTCCTGCCAGGAGGGCAATAGCTCTGCTCCTGCCAGTATCAATGCTGGCTCCACCTCCTGCGGGGCGTCTGAGGACTCAGCCCGGCTCAATGAATAGGCCAGGTGCTACTGCCTAGCTCCACCCACCACAGACCCAGGATGTTGGGAAATCCCCGGCATAGACAAAGGGATCAAAGACGAAAAGGGGTATAAGAGAAGGACCCCTGAACTAGGAAATCAGATCACTTCTGACAAGGAACCCTGTAACCAAGGACAAGAGGCCTGCTGATCTAAGGACTGCCTACCCCTTCTGCCAGTGTGCTGTTGTTGGGGGAATCCTGCAGTGCTTCTTTATTTTTGCCAAGGAACCAGGAGTGAGGAACTGTGTGTGTACTCTCACGCTTGCTAAGAAAATCTCCAAGGACTGGAAGAGTGCCAGTCTCCTGCTGAAGTCACAGGGCTAAAAGACTTCATCTGCTAAAAGTGCTAGTTGCTGGAAGTGTGAATCCAGCCCCTCTGAAAGAACCAGCAATCACGACGACCGGACGCTGGGCCCGACCGACGCCAGCAGCAATGCCAGTGAGTGGGAGTACGGCTCTAACTCAAGAGGACCTCGTGTCTGCACCGCTGCTGATCGCATCACCTGTGTGCCCCTTCGACGCCGTGAGCGCTGCTCGCTCTGTGCAACTGCATCATCGACGACGCCTGCTGAGGCCTGATCGACACCGAAGACGCGACGCCGGATCACTCGACGCCGTGGGTCATCGTGTGCTTCATTTTCCTAAGGTACTGTGTTGTTGGGGGTCCGTGTGACTCCAGGCCCGACGTAGCGCTCCTCGCGGTCGCCGCCGAACCTGTGGATTAACTTTGCCTCGACGTTGTGTAACTCCCGTGTGGGTTACCCTGTTGCTAAGAACTGTGTTTCCAAGAAGAAGATTTGCTTGATACTAAAGACTTTTGTGCTAAAGAAGAAACTACCTTTGAACTATCCTTTTTCCTTCCCGAACGTATTTATTCCGATTGTGTACAGTTTTGCCGTTATTTGGTCTTGTGCTAAGCCCTATATAAAAATACTTATTTTTATAATACTACGGTGTCGTGTCCATTTGTAGTGTATTCACTGTGTTACTGTATGTGGTCATAATTGCTTAACGCACAGCCTCTGAGATAGGCCTGTTCTGCTCTGCCAAGCTACCAAGGGGGTGAGCAGGGGTTATCGAAGGGTGTGATCCCCTTGCCCTGACTAGAAAAGGAGTGTCCCTATTTGTCAGAAGTGTATACCTCTGCCAACTAGAGACAGCCGGTTCTAACATTGGTGGGTCAGCGGTGAGGATTTGGACTTTGCATTTATGACCCATGTACAGTGATTAGTGTACGCTACATAGTGAAAGCAGACCATAGCGCAGTCACAATCTGATTCGGAAGGATCCTATTTTTGTTCTCCGCTTTCCTGAAGCTTGATTTTTTTTGAACACTGCCAGTTTTAAGCATGAGTGACAACGGAGTCACTGCCCCTGCTATCGTTGTTGTGGAGGAGTTCGAGAGGAGTAAGCTAAAGAAATACAAGAAAGATGAGCTGAAACACTTTTGCGACCAGTTTAAAGTTCCTACCACCGGCCTCTCGAGAAAAGATGATTTTTATAAAGCATTACAGGCCTGGTGGGAGTCCAGAAATCCCTCTGATGTGGTGGTGGTACCCACAGAGGAAGGGGATGAGGAGGTGCCAGTGAATGGACCTATGCCCTCTCCCGGAAGCAGTGTTTCCTCCAAAGGTCTTTCCCCTGAAGAAAGAGAAGAAAGGGCGAAAGAGCGAGCTTACAACATGGAGATGGCAAGGCTAAAAATAAATGGGCAGTTGGAGTTAGAAAATGCAAGAGGTAGAAGGGAAGCTGATTTAGAGATCAAAAAGTTGGAGTTTGAACGAGAAAAGTTAGCTTTGGAGCGTGAAGCCAGGTTGAGGGAACTGGATATCCAAGCTAAAAAGTTAGAGTTGAATCCCTCTGGTGGCAGCATTCCATCCGAGCCTGCAGAAAGTAAGTTTTACTTCCCGAAAGATGTGATCAAAGATTACAATAAGAATGAAGATATTGGTCAATGGTTTAAAGCATATGAGTTAGCATTGTTGGTCCACCAGGTCCCTGAGAAGAATTGGGGAGCGGGGTTGTGGGGTCGCTTTGTGAATGAGGGAAGAGATACCCTGTTAGACATGCCTGTTGCGGATAGGATGTCGTATGCTCATATGAAAGATGCTTTAATGTTGCGGTATGGCTTAACCCCCGAGCAGTACAGACAAGCTTTTAGAGAATGTAAGAAGTTGCCTGGTACGACGTGGGTTGAATATGTGTCTTATTTTTGCAGAGCCATGGATGGTTGGGTAAAGGGCAGCAAAGTGGAAAGTTATGAAGCTCTTTATGATTTGTTTGCTTGGGAGCACTTGTCTAATAACTGTTTTCCAGAGCTGCGCCAGCACCTGATTGATAGCAAGATATCTAACCCTAGAAAACTTGCTGAGGAGGCGGACCGCTGGGTCAGTACCAGGGTCCACAAGGGTCCAGTGGGAAACTCAGCCAAAGGTGGGCAGGGTCCCCAGCAGAAGAGTGGGGGGGACAAGGGAAAACAGAAGGAGTCTCAGAAAGGGCCCCAAAGTAATCCCCAAGGGAACCAAGGGAAAGGTTCCCAGCCTCCCCCTGAGAAGAAGTCAGGGGCCCGACGGGTAAACCTGTTCATAGGGGCCCCCTAACCTGCTACGGTTGTGGGCAGGTGGGACACCGGTTTTATGACCCCCAGTGTCCCAAAAAGGATTCGAATGCACCGCCGCGTGCACCCCCCCGTCAGTTGGCGAGTGTAGCCTTGGGAGGGGAGGAGATGGTTGTCCATGGTGGGAGGGGTCCCGCAGAGATGTCCCTGGTCTCGCTAGGAGACATGCAAATGGTCCCTCCACCCCCTCTGCCTAGTAACACTAGTAAATATAGGCAGTGGGTGACCATTAATGGCCATAGAGTGGAAGCTCTCAGAGACACCGGAGCGAGTGTGACAGCTGTCAGGTATCACTTAGTGTCCAGAGAGCAGGTGGTTCCCCACGCATTCTACCCCGTGATAGCTGCCGACAACTCCCATAAAGAGTGTGAGGTAGCTCAGGTTTCCTTTGAATGGGGGGGAGTTTCAGGTACTCTTCAGGTTGCTGTGAGGCCCGCCATGCCTGTCGATTGTCTCCTGGGCAATGATTTAGAAGACTCCCCTTGGGCTAAGGTGGAGAGGGAGGCGCACTTGAAAATGTTGGGTGTGCCAGAGTGGGTGTGTGCAACCACTCGTTCGATGACAGCGAGTAAGGGTGTTGATGGGGTCCCGGAGCCTGAAAGTATGGCCCAGGACCCAGCTGTGAAGAGAAGAGGCAGGAGGCGCGGGAAACCGGCCCCCGTAGTTCCCGTGGTCCAGAAGGAGGTAGACCCCGAGGGGGATGCCCTGGAGCCCACAGGGGAACAAATTGCCGAACTGGGAGATCTGCCCGAGCTGACCCACTGGCAGCAGGATGGTGGTCCCTCCAGGGAGGAATTCTGTGCGGAACAGAAAGTGTGCCCTTCTCTTGTGGGCATGAGGCAGCAGGCCTCAGCCCAATCCTCAGGTGATCAGTCAGGGTCACATTTTGTGTACTGGGAGAACGACCTCCTGTATAGCGAGCCTAAGGCTGCTGAGCCTGGGTCAGCCCGTGTGCTGGTGGTACCCCAGCGCTTCAGAGCCTTCCTACTGGGTTTGGCTCATGACGTACCGTTAGCTGGACATCTGGGGCAGGACAAGACCTATGACAGGCTTGTCACCCATTTTTATTGGCCTCAGATGCGAAGGGATGTAGACATCCACTGCAAGACTTGTCACACTTGCCAGGCAAGTGGGAAAAGCGGAAGGAAGCAGAAGGCTCCCCTCCAACCTTTTCCAGTGGTCAGTACCCCCTTTGACCGGGTGGGTATTGACATTGTTGGGCCCCTGGACCCCAAGACAGCCCTGGGCAACAGGTTCATCCTGGTCTTGGTGGACCATGCCACGAGGTACCCGGAAGCCATCCCTCTCAGAACAGTGACGGCCCCCGTGGTGGGACGGGCACTGATGGGTGTTTTCTCCCGGATGGGGTTCCCCAGAGAGGTGGTGTCCGACCGAGGCACCAACTTCATTTCGAACTATATGAAGTCTCTATGGAAGGAGTGTGGGGTAACCTACAAGTTCACCACTCCTTACCATCCTCAAGGAAATGGGCTGCTTGAGAGATTCAACCGGACCCTGAAAGGCATGATTATGGGTCTTGAAGAACCAATGAGGCGGAAATGGGACGTCCTCTTGCCATGCCTGTTGTTTGCTTACCGTGAGGTACCGCAGAAGTCTCTAGGGTTCAGCCCCTTTGAGCTCTTATACGGTCACCCGGTAAGAGGGCCTTTGAGTCTGGTCAAGGAAGGCTGGGAGCAATCTCCCAGGAAACCTCCCCAGGATGTATACAGCTACATGCTGGCCTTTCGGAACCAGACTCGGCGCTTCAGAGAACTTGCTCAGACAAATCTGGAGGCCAGCCAGGAGGAGATGAAGCGTTGGTACGACCGGAATGCCACTCTGGTAGAGCTTCAGCCTGGTCAGGAAGTGTGGGTCATGTCCCCTGTGGAACCTTGTGCGCTCAAGGACAGGTGGACTGGACCGTTTAAGGTTGTGGAGAAGAAGAGCGATGTCACCTACCTGGTGGACTTGAAATCTCCCAGGAACCCCTTGCGGGTCCTGCATATCAACCGCTTGAAGCCCCACTTAGAAAGGTCCGAAGTGGGCATGCTCCTAGCTACAGATGATGGAACGGAGGAGGAGAGTGAGCCTCTTCCTGACCTCCTGTGTGCTAAAGAGCAAGATGGGTCGGTGGATGGTGTGGTCCTCTCTGGCACACTGACCCTTGAGCAGAAACAGGATTGTCGCCAACTGTTGGGACAATTCCCGGATCTGTTTTCCTTGGTTCCGGGTGTCACGCATTGGTGTGTCCATGACGTTGACACCGGAGACAGCCCTCCTGTGAAGCACAAGGCTTACAGGGTGACTGACAAGGTCAGAGCGTACATTAAGGAGGAGGTCTCCAAAATGTTCGCGTTAGGGGTGATTGAGTCCTCTAGCAGTCCATGGGCCAGCCCAGTGGTCTTGGTCCCGAAGGCTGCAGCGCCTGGTGCTTCACCGGAACTCCGGTTCTGCGTGGACTACCGAGGGCTCAATTCGGTCACGAAGACTGACGCGCACCCCATCCCCAGAGCTGATGAGCTCATCGATCGGTTGGGGGCTGCCCGATACCTTAGTACGTTTGATTTAACGTCTGGGTACTGGCAGATCGCCTTGACTGATGGGGCAAAGGAGAGGTCAGCATTCTCCACACCAGATGGGTTATACCAGTTCCGGGTGATGCCCTTTGGGATGAAGAATGCCCCTGCCACCTTCCAGAGGTTGGTCAACCAGGTCTTGGCCGGACTGGAGGATTTCAGTGCCGCCTACCTGGACGACATCGCAGTGTTCAGCGCCAGCTGGGAGGAACACTTGCGCCACCTCCAGGAAGTGTTGTTGGCCCTGCGCGGAGCAGGCCTCACAATCAAAGCCAGTAAGTGCCAGATTGGGCAGGGTTCTGTGGTGTACTTGGGGCACCAAGTAGGGAGCGGTAAGGTTGCCCCCCTGCAACCCAAGATTGATACCATCCTGGCTTGGGCGCCGCCCAAAACCCAAACGCAGGTGAGAGCCTTCCTAGGACTCACGGGTTACTACAGGAGGTTTGTCAAGGATTACGGTAACATCGTGCACCCCTTGACGTCGCTGACTTCTAGGAAGCAGCCACGAAACGTGATCTGGACTGATGCCTGTCAAACGGCCTTTGACACCCTGAAAACTGCAATGTGCACAGCACCTATACTCCAAGCACCCGACTTTTCAAAAGAATTCATTGTTCAGACGGACGCTTCAGAGCATGGCGTGGGGGCTGTTCTAGCTCAGGTGAATGAAGAGGGCCGAGACTTGCCTGTAGCCTTCATCAGTAGGAGGTTACTTCCCAGGGAAACAAGGTGGAGTGCGATAGAGAGAGAAGCATTTGCTGTGGTCTGGGCGCTGAAGAAGCTAAGACCCTACCTGTTTGGGACTCACTTCCGGGTTCAGACAGACCACAGGCCCCTCAGATGGTTGATGCAAATGAGGGGTGAGAATCCGAAACTGTTGAGGTGGTCCATTTCTCTACAGGGGATGGACTTTACGGTGGAACACCGCCCTGGTACCGATCACGCCAATGCTGATGGTCTGTCCAGATTTTTCCGCCTTAGTGATGAGGACTCCCTAGGTTAAGGGTAGTTCTCCCCACATTTCAGCTAGAGGGGACACGTGTTAGACCTGACATCATTGGCTTGAGTCTCTCCTCCATTTTTTCTGTTTGCCTCTACTGTTTTACAATGTTTTGCTGGTATATGCTTTGGGCGCTGTGTCACTGCTGATCAGTGCCATAGCGCAAGTGCTCCCGATGTTAAATTTATGTGTCTATTGTATCCATGTTTGGCTTATTTGGTTTACTGTCAGTCCCTAGTCTAGTGCACCAGGAGTGCCGGGGCTTGTAAATACAAATGCCGCTCGTGGGCTTGCAGCACGTGTTGTGCCACCCACAGGAGCGGCTTCGTAAAAGAATGTCTACGGGTCGGTCATTGCGAGACCCACGTGCAGTCTTGTACTGTCACGCAGGCTGCGCAAGTATATTTACTTGCCAGCCCCTCCAACCTTCCCTTAACTTCATGTTAGTCACCCCTATGGTAGGCCTTAGGGCAGGGTGCATTGTAAGTCTAAGGTAGGACACGCCTGACCAAGTTGGCATGTCCTGATAGTGAATTACCGCCATCTTGGTCCTTCACTATTGCGAGGTAGCCTGCTCTCCATTGATTAGAATGGGCCGCCGGGATTATTAGTACTATGATCCTCGCTGGCTCGGAGAGCATGCTGCAATGTCGAGTTTGGTATCCCTGAACTCGGGGTTTAATTACGCATCCGTTGGTGTGGATGGTTTTTGGACTCTGGGTTCGAAAATAGCACTTTTAGAAGGTGTCTATTTTCTTGTCTAACCATATCTGGTTTCTGCTGGTTTTGCGTGTGTGTGACAGGAGCTGGGTGGCTCCACCGGTCTGGATGAGTCAGTATGGGATGAGTGGGACATTTACGTTGAGAGTAGGGGGAGAGTAGTTGTTGATAGCCTGCCTTGCCTGATACAATGCTGGCTCCACCTCCTGCTAAGCGACTGATGGCTCTGTGCCTACCATGGACGATCCTAGCCCCACCTCCTGCCAGGAGGGCGATAGCTCTGCTCCTGCCAGTATCAATGCTGGCTCCACCTCCTGCGGGGCGTCTGAGGACTCAGCCCGGCTCAATGAATAGGCCAGGTGCTACTGCCTAGCTCCACCCACCACAGACCCAGGATGTTGGGAAATCCCCGGCATAGACAAAGGGATCAAAGACGAAAAGGGGTATAAGAGAAGGACCCCTGAACTAGGAAATCAGATCACTTCTGACAAGGAACCCTGTAACCAAGGACAAGAGGCCTGCTGATCTAAGGACTGCCTACCCCTTCTGCCAGTGTGCTGTTGTTGGGGGAATCCTGCAGTGCTTCTTTATTTTTGCCAAGGAACCAGGAGAGAGGAACTGTGTGTGTACTCTCACGCTTGCTAAGAAAATCTCCAAGGACTGGAAGAGTGCCAGTCTCCTGCTGAAGTCACAGGGCTAAAAGACTTCATCTGCTAAAAGTGCTAGTTGCTGGAAGTGTGAATCCAGCCCCTCTGAAAGAACCAGCAATCACGACGACCGGACGCTGGGCCCGACCGACGCCAGCAGCAACGCCAGTGAGTGGGAGTACGGCTCTAACTCCAGAGGACCTCGTGTCTGCACCGCTGCTGATCGCATCACCTGTGTGCCCCTTCGACGCCGTGAGCGCTGCTCGCTCTGTGCAACTGCATCATCGACGATGCCTGCTGAGGCCTGATCGACACCGAAGACGCGACGCCGGATCACTCGACGCCGTGGGTCATCGTGTGCTTCATTTTCCTAAGGTACTGTGTTGTTGGGGGTCCGTGTGACTCCAGGCCCGACGTAGCGCTCCTCGCGGTCGCCGCCGAACCTGTGGATTAACTTTGCCTCGACGTTGTGTAACTCCCGTGTGGGTTACCCTGTTGCTAAGAACTGTGTTTCCAAGAAGAAGATTTGCTTGATACTAAAGACTTTTGTGCTAAAGAAGAAACTACCTTTGAACTATCCTTTTTCCTTCCCGAACGTATTTATTCCGATTGTGTACAGTTTTGCCGTTATTTGGTCTTGTGCTAAGCCCTATATAAAAATACTTATTTTTATAATACTACGGTGTCGTGTCCATTTGTAGTGTATTCACTGTGTTACTGTATGTGGTCATAATTGCTTAACGCACAGCCTCTGAGATAGGCCTGTTCTGCTCTGCCAAGCTACCAAGGGGGTGAGCAGGGGTTATCGAAGGGCGTGATCCCCTTGCCCTGACTAGAAAAGGA
Organism: Lissotriton vulgaris; assembly: GCF_964263255.1. Lineage (NCBI taxonomy): Eukaryota > Metazoa > Chordata > Amphibia > Caudata > Salamandridae > Lissotriton > Lissotriton vulgaris. Next base: position 983,186,013 of record NC_141687.1, read on the forward strand.
GTGTCCCTATTTGTCAGAAGTGTATACCTCTGCCAACTAGAGACAGCCGGTTCTAACATGTTGTATTTGTATAGCGCGAACAGTAACCCGTAAGCATCCCAGCGCTTGTACTCCTACCACAAGGGAACCCCTCCTGGCTTTTCCTTGTGAGGTGTCCACTCCTGGGCATCCCATGGTGAAACCAGGCATCTCTTGTGTATCGGGGCCGTTGTGGAGACTAAGCAAGCTATTGCCCAGAGTTGCAGCGTGGGGCCCATGCTTAGATTCGGCACTGAGGCGAGAATATCCAGTCAGAGGAATTTAAGCCCGATCCCACCGAGGCGGGAATCGAACCCTGGTCCCTGGCCAGCGCTCTGCATCAAGGTCTGCCGCTCTAACCATTGAGCCACACTTCACCTGTCTCATGTATGGACACACAGTAACTTTGTATCCTCACAGTTACTCCATCAACCCACTTTGGTGTGTATCCATGCCATCTCACATCAGGAATTTGGCACTTGCCTCTCTTATTTTTCTTGACCACTTCATGCACTAGTCTCAATACACCAGCTCAGTGGCCATGCCGATAGCAGCCATGTTTTTCATTCCAGGGCACAGGCAACATATGACACAGGGCTGGCACATTACCTTCCACACAACATAACCCACGCCACCACCAGGCGGAGTGATACTACCATGATATTATGTCATTTACCTTCTGGCACTGCATCATTCTTACCTTGCATTCAAATGGAGACTTTACTACATTCCAACGTGGCCTCCACCATCCGTCTTTGATGAGACCATATTATGCGAGGAATCCCTACTACATTTGTTTGAGGCCAGGCTATACATGGCTGACAAACGTATACATGGCCCATTGCAGAAAAATGTCATAACACAAAAAAAACATTTATGCTAGATAGTCGTATGATCGTGGCTTTTCTATGTTTTTATATACACTTGACTTAAAATACCACAGTCCAAGATGGCAACCACGGTCTATTTCAAGTGACATCGGATACATCGTGTAGTCCTTCTTCTATATTCTTTAAGACTATGGGGGTAATGAGTATAGCGGGCGGATCGCCATTTCCCCCTGCTGTATTATGATCGCGGGGGGACCCCGGAGGATGGAAAGACCCTCTGCCGGTTTCCCGCCAGTTGGACAGGAGACCGGGTGGAAAAGGGCTCCAATATGGTGGCGGTGTCTGCAAGACACTGCCGTCCATATTAGGATGAATGCGGAGACGTGCCTTTCCATGGCGTCGGGAAGGCATGCAGCTTCTGCCTTAGGGGGCCCCCAGGGTGCTGTGAGCACCGCCCGCCACAATGTTGTGAATGGGGTATGCCACCGCCACGGTGGCGGTGGCATCCTAATGGCCACAGCGGGACCGCTGCACCTCTGGCGGACGGTCTTGTTCACCGTTACGGTGGCGGGTGGACTTTGTCTGCCAGCTATCGTAATAGGTACCTTAGTAATGACGCCCATCTATGTGTATCACTGGACGGTCAAAATGTGTTGCAGATTTATGAAGTAATAAATCAATTTCTGCATTTGGATCTCTGGCCTGAGTGTGCGCTTTCACAATTTGTGGCAATAAATAAATATATGTGTATATAATATATATATTAGTAGAAATACATTAAGATTATTCATAATTTCAACATAATGTATGTTAAGTAAGATAAGTAATTGTAATAATTATGTTACTATATATATATGTATATATACATATATATATATATATATAAATATATAACATATATACATAAAACAACCATAAAAATAGAAAAGAATGAATAAGAAAATAATATATAAATTCATGTAGATAATAAATACAATGTAAAAATGAAATATCCCAAAACACATTTAAAATAAACACTACAAACATTAAAATTAAATTACAAATGAAGACAAATTATTTAAAATAGAAAAAATAACAATTGATTCTATCAAATCAATTTAACCAGTATTATACACACCTTTTGTGTATAAGAATATTAACTATATTATCCAACTCATGTTTATGCAACAGTTTAGAAAGTGTTGGACTTCTGAGAGGTTAGATTTACTATGCCTACTCCAGTCACCACAGTAATAGGGAAAGTGTTGGACTTCAGAGGAGTTACATTTACTATGCCTACTCCAAACAGTGCACCAGTATTGAAAGCGTTGAACTTTGGCGGGTTGAAATTTACTATTACCACTTCAGTCTACACAGCAGTAGAGAAAACATTGGATTTTTGAGGGGTACAATGCACTAGTGCCATTTCAATTAGCACAAAAGTTGGGAACGTTTTAGATTCTGGAGGGGAAAAAATCACTATTCCCATCCCAATCTGTGCACTCCATACAACACAACATCAGGGAAAGTGTTGAACTTCGAAGAGGTTAAATTTACTATTCTCACTTCAGTCTCCGGAAGAGTGGGGAAAACATCGGATTTTGGTGGGGTGAAATGTACTTTTCCCACTCCAAACAGTGCAACAGTAGGAAAAGTGCTGGACTATCAAATAGGTAAAATTACTTATTCCCACTCCAGTCTGGGCAGCAGTAGGGAAAGTGTTGGAATTTGGAGTGCAGTGTATTTCCTATATTCCCAATAGGCTCTGCGCATTTGAATAACATATCCTATAGATTAGACGTAGGACTGAGGTCGACTAGGTCTCTATCGAATATATTAAACTTAATAGTGAATGCCAGCTAGCTTAGAGGTCACTAGAAACGTTCTCGAATTCACAAGAAGGGATTTGTTTCTGACAACCACATAAACATGACAGCTTTGTTTCCCAAGAATAAGAAATATATCTCTAGAGTCGCGGAAACAATAAATAAGTATTTCACCAGAGTTTGCAGAGAAATAGAGAGACGGACGTTTTCAATAAAACGGGTTTATTGAACTGTCTTCTTTCTCATGCAAGAGAAGTGAACGGATACAATCGTTATGCAGACTGCAAAGTATAATACGTACTGCGAGAATAGTATTATGAAATAATACTGTAAAAGCATTGTATGGTTTCTAAGCCATATCAAAATACATACATATATAACATTGACTAAAATACTCAACTGGTGCTTCTAAATACGCCTACCCCAATGTACCTAACCAACGTCTAGTACGAGGGAAGAAGTAAGTATTGTGTAGCATAGGTTTTAGTTGGTTTTGCCAAGAATCTATCCAAGATATTTCTAGGTTCTAATCAGCTCCATACCTTAGTTAGAATGAAGGAGGTCTAGTATCTCTGTCTTGGGACTCGATTTCCCAACACCCCGCAAGAGGAGCTTGGAAACACTGGACCTGGATTCTCAGCGAGAGAAAGGCAGCCTCTTGATCAGTGCGCCAGATGGAGGGTCGGCTTCCTTTGGCACTTGCTGTAGTCGAACTGCTCCGAACCACTGTGTCTTGCTAGAGCAAGTGAAGGTATATTTATACCTTGCAGGTGTCTAGGAATGCCACAGTTTGATGTAAAGTTGGGCATAATTACGTCAGAAAAGAACCCCCAGGGAATAGTTGTTCTTTGCAAAGTACATGAGTTCTTGGACAAACCAATATTCAAGCAAGGAGAAGTTCCCTAACTGCTTAAGCCGATTTTCCAAAAAATCGTTGTGACGTTTGGTATGGGTGGAAGTAGCCATGCCTGCATTTGGTCTGCATGGGCGTGTCTAAATAAGGATTTGATTTCTATGCCTATATTAGGGCAATGTGAATTGTACCTATATAAGGGCATGAATCGGGAAAATTCACTCGTAGCCTAACACGCCACACAACAGGAGGGGTGAAATGTACTATTCTCATTCAAGTCTGTTCAACAGAAGGGAAAGCATTGGATTTCGGAGAGATGGAATTTGCCATTCCCACTCCAAATAGCGCAAAAGCATGAGAAAGTGTTAACTGCAAAGAGTTACATTTAAATATTCCTACTGCAGCGTAAACAAGAGTAGGGAAAATACTTCCCTTCAAACATATTACATATATGAGTAGCCTCATGAATGTAGATAAAATATGAAACTGTTAATACAAAGCATACTAATGTAAATATATATATATATATATATATATATATATATATATATATATATATATATATATATATATATATATATTACCTACTGGCAGTCGCCAGTAGGTAGTTATAGTTAGTTTCCATAGGAAATCCGCAAAATTCTATTTGGAATAACTTTGGCGTCGGTTGATGAATCTTCGCGAAATTCTCCAAGAAGATGAGGCGCTCCGCTCCGATCCTGAAAGTTTCAGGGCGATTTGTCAAGCGGGGTGAGAAAAAAGGGGGTCCCAAAACGTGTTTTCCCCATGCAATTTTCCATAGGGAAGTTTAAGCGCGGCTACAGCCCGAACTGCTGAACGGAATTACACCAAATTTGGAAAAAAGGTAGAGTTTGGTTCACAGATCTCGCTTTTCGTTAAATGGTGTAAACCCGTGCTGTAGTTCCTGAGATCTATGTACTAAGTATGGTACGTGTATCCTCTGAGGATCATGTGCTTACCCTTACGAGCACGAGCTACATGCTAATTGGCTGTCAACTGTCTGTCAACACTCCAAACCAGGAAGTGTTGGCAGCCATCTTGTGTCTCGGTAGAACCGAGGCACAAGAAAACTGAAAAACAAGTGCGCAAAAGACGCAAAGGGGGCAGGGTAGAAACCCCCTGATCCCCTAGGCCTGCTCAGGGGGTCCCAAAAGGACCCCCAACGGCCCCAATTTCTTTTTAAATCACGGGATGTGCATAGGATACACGTATCCCGCGAAAAACAAAACACAAATGAAGCCTGCTGTATTTGAAATTATCCCGGGGGGGTCAATTCCGGGGGCAATGTATTTAATTATAATAGGGGCCCAGAGGGGCCCCCACAGCCCCGGGGACTGCCACCCCAGGGCATCATTGTTACATATGCAGGGGGCTCACGGCCCCTCGCAGCCCCAGGGACCGCCACCCTCCGGGGCTTCTTTTTTTTTATAATAATGGGGGGGCCCAGAGGGGCCCCCCAGCCCCAGGGACCGCCACCCCCAGGGCTTTAACAATATGTATGCGATGGGGTCACGGCCCCCCGCAGCCCCGGAGACCACCACCCGCGGGGCTTCTTTAAAAAAAAAAAACCTGAGTGGGGACTCAAGCCCCCCCCACATGCCTTGGGGACCGCCACCTCCCGGGGCACTACATTTTTAAATTGTGGGGTCCTTGACAGACCCCCCAGCTTCGGGGACCACCACCCCCCGGGACTTTTAAATGTTGGGAAGGGGCCGTCTGGAGCCTTGTGGTGGCCCTGGGGACCGCCACCCCCCAGGGCCGGCTCCTGCAGTGTCTGGGGTGCCTGCCCCCTGTAGTTTGCTATGGTAGGGCGGGAACCTCGCGGCTCCTGCCCTACCGTAGCAAACTGCTCTCTCTTCCAAAAACCAAAGACTATTGCTTTTCTACATGGGGAGCAGCATGCTAGCTGCTCCCTATGTAGAAAAGCAATGCTGGCTCCCACAGGACGCGGGGAGCCGGAAGGGACCCTGGGGGGATTGAGGACCCCCCATGGTCCCCAAAGAGAGGCCAGGCCCGGGGGATGGAGTCCCCGGGGCCCAACAATTTAAAAAGTAGGGAGGCTACACAGCCCCCTTCTTAAAAAAATAAAATAAAAAAAAGACCGGCATCGCACCGGAGGCCACACCCCCTCATTGCACCACTCTGCAAATGCGCCCCCTGGCACGCTTGCAGAGGGGGAAAGAATTTTCCTTGAATACTGGAGGTCCCTGGGGGCCAACTAGCCCACCAGGAACCTTCAGTATGCGCCAGGGGGCTGCGTTGCCCACCAGGTACATCCAGTGTGCCCCAGGAGGCTGCGTTGCAGAGAGGTGTTCTGAGGCCACGCCCCTTTTTACACCTCTCTGCAACGCAGCTCTGTGGAACTTACTGGAGGAGCTGGTGGGCTCTTTGCACCCCAGGGATCATCAGTATTCAAGGGGAGTTAATCCTCCAACTTAAAACGCGCCATGGGGTGCGTTTGCACAGTGGTGAAGGGAGGGGGCAGGGCCTGAGTTCACACCTGTGCAAACACACCCTGTGCGGCGGTTCAAGTTGGGGAATTAATTCCTTGTCAATCCTGAGGGTCCCTGGGGGCCAACTAGCCCACCAGGTACCTCCAGTAAGCGCTACGGAGCTGCGTTGCAGAGTGTTGTAAAAAGGGGCGTGGCCTCTCAACACTTCTCTGAAATGCAGCCTCCTGGGGCACACTGGAGATACCTGGTGGGCTAGTTGGCCCCCAGGGACCTACAGGATTGAGGAGGAATTAATTCTCTAACGTAAAATGCGCCACAGGGCGTGTTTGCAGACATGTCACCTAAGGCCACGCCCCCTTCCTTCACCACTATGCAAACACGCCCCGTGGCGCGTTTTAAGTCGGGAAAAAAATTCCCTTTCAATCATGAGGGCTCCAGGGGGGCAATTAGCCCACCAGGTGCTTCCAGTAAATGCCACTGTAACTTGAATTTCCTTCCACAGGATATCATTGCCTGCTTTTTGCTGAAAAAGTTTCTAAGTGTGGAGTTTTGGAACTTTAAAATATTCCTATAAAATCAGCCGAACTACGAATTCCGATTTACTCACCTGTTATCAGGAGAGACCTCAGTGCTGCATCTTTCAGCCCAGTACTGATCCTGAAAAGTAATTTTAACCATACTTACCAATAACTTGAATTCCCTTCTATAGGATAATATTGCCTGCTATATAAAATATATATCTAAATTAAAAAAAATGCAAAATAAAAAAAACAAATATTAAAATTTCAATATTTTTAAAAACATTTGTGTTTCAATTTATTTTTCAATTTATATTAAAAATATGTAATGTAATTAAAAAAATCTAAAAATAAATAGTTTAAAACAATGTAGTAAATCAGTATAAAAAATATAACAATTAATACATTTAAAAATTGACATTTACAAAAACTATGAAATTCAGTAAAAAAACAAAGGTTTTAGGCATGTTATAGTTAGGAATTAGCATTTAAAAAACCTTAAAAAGTCACTGAAAAAAACATAGGTTTCACACATGTTATAGTTAGCTGGACATTTCACTCATACAAGACCATTGAAATTCCCTTGTTATAGTTAGTTCAGCTAACTATAACTCGCGCGCCCGCAATGCACTGCTGATGACGTCACATATTATATCACTCATGACATGGTCAGTGACATCACTTATGACATCACTGATGACATCTCAAATGACATCACTGATAGATCCATTAATTATGGAAAGGGCTTCGGATCAGCAATAGATAGGAGAATTGATAAATAAATGAACTTTCATTTTTAGCCCTATAAACTTGATCCCCAGAGGTGTTCACTGACCTATATGAGTAAGGGTTTGTATGGGCCCAGATGAGCATATAGTGCTAGATGTCACCAGGTTGATAGCCCGCTGGATCAAGGGTGCCCCTGCGTAAGCAGGACACCCCTACAACGCTCGGAGTCAATTCTCTTGAGTTATAAGTGCTTCAGCCATTATGATACACAGAGTGGCTATGCGTCATTATTCGATAACTGTAAACAGACTTTAACAAACACTGGCATGCTTGGTATCAAACAAGTTGGAATCATACACCAACATCATAAAAGGTTTTGGAGGCATGATTCCATGCAGTGTAAAGCTCCTCTGGGAAGACCTCTGTACTCTCAGTACCAGTCTCCTAGATCCAGACAGCAAACTATGGCTGCTGCTGACCAGAGACATGATTCTGCCCTCCTGCTGCTGAGCCAAGCTCGAGCAGGGGAAGGCAGGACAATAGGTTTCCTGTCACAGGGAGGTATGACCACCTCCCAGACATGATTTAGCATATTGGGCCAGGGTGGGAGCACTTGCCAGTGCTACTAGCCTGCTTTTTGGGGCATAGTTGTTGCCCTCCTTGCATACTCCAGTTGGAACCAGTTCAGGGAGCCGTTGGCTCCCGCTCTGGCACAAAACTGGACAAAGGGCACTGTCAAGCCCATCCTTTGGGAGGAGCCCTGAATTGCCCCAACCTTTTCGTTAGGATACTTACGAGATCACATATGGGTGGGTCCCTGGATTCATCGAGGGACATGATTCAGATGCAAAACCACTTCATCTCAACCGTCTGAGCACTTTGGACTTCCCTGGACTTCGTTTTGGGAACCGAGACTGCAACTGGGAAAACTCCTGGTCTCATCGTTCTGCCAGTCTTCTGCATCGTCTGTGCCTGTGCTCCATACAGGTTCTTCTATAGGCCTGTGGACATCCAAGACACCCAAAGGAAGGAAACTCCCTTGGAGTGAAGGAGTCACTCCCCTGCATCTGCAGGCACTGCAACACAGCGGACCGGTCTGCTGATCCTGGGCTTCCACGGACCCCAAAAGACTCAACAACACAGGCGGGGGTTCTGCTTCTCCTTTGAGGCCTACACTGTCTTCACAGCAAGTTTGAAGCCAGTACCCCTCATCAGAACCACTGGAGCAGAACCCCTGTGCAACACGCTGACTTGCTGTTGCCAAGACTTGTTGACTCTCTACTCCATAGATCTTTGGGCTCCAAGAAGCCCCAGCCTCAAGCATCCCCTGCTACCAAGATCTTCATCATCATCACAGCCTCTGCACCATGGGCCTTCATCATTGGTGAGCTACCCGAGGTCCTCTTGCAACTCCTGGGCCTTCATCTTGCAGGTCCTCTTGAGGCTCTTCTGTGGCTCCAGTGGACTCCAGTGGACTCCCCTGTTTGTTTGGGTCTACTCTGACTTGCCTGCTTGTGGTGAGTCCCTTGGACCTTGCTGGTCCCGACACTGCACCTTTTTGTCTGCCACATTTGTTGCCGTTGTCAAGGCTTGTTGGTGCTCCCCATGGACATCGACCCCCTGGCTCTTGACATCCGATGTGGGACAGCTCTTGAATGGCTCCTGGGTTTCCATAGCATCACCTGATCTGCACAGCTTCAGCGCCAAGGTCACAGTCAACTCTCCTGCATCTACTGACATCGGTGGGCATTCGCTTTTTGTGCCTCCTGGTCACCCCTGAGTGGCATAGACTCAGTCCCCTCTGCTTGCAGATACTTCTCATCCTTAATCCACCCTTGGATTCCAACTGACTCTTTCTTATTTTTCGCCTGCGGGATCTTTACTGAAGTCCTCCATTGTGGTGTACGGCGGTTTCCACCGTCACTTCGCACCTATGCACCTGGCTTCCTTGGTGTAGGGATTCTGGTTCCTGGTTTATCCATGGGTGGGGTGACTCTCCAACATTTCACCTTCCATGGGGTTTCTTGAGGGTCCTCTGGTAAGGGTCCTTCTTCTTGAAAACTTGCTAACGCGGCTTACCAATTGACTTGTGTTGATTATGCGGTCGTGTTCCCACTCTGCACACAGCCTACGTGGGGTTCCTGAGTACTAAACTTGGGTGGTTCCTTGGGTCCCTAACATTTTTACGTCTTCTGGGGTCAGTCTCGACTTCGGTCGTGGGTCGCATTCCATTTGTGATTTGGTCTTGCCCTGGAGACCACTGTGTATTTATGCTACTTATATGTTATGGTATTGAAGTATTGTGTGTATTGTGATTATATCTCAGGGAGGAGATATTGCAATGTGTTAGTGAGTGTTTATAATGAATACATATTTTATAACTGCACTGTGTGGTTCTTTTTCACTTAACCTACACCCTATTATTTAGTTCTTGTAAAATCAGCTGCTTTACACTCCTTCTGGACTAAGCCTGAAGGCTGCTCTCCACAGCTACCACTTAGAGAGCTTTCTATGGTTGTTTAAGACCACTAAAATCACCATAAGGGTTGTCTGGATTAGTGTAGGGTACTTCACTTAAATAAGTGTGTACCATATACTAAGCCAGCCTCCTACTGGCCCGAAAAGTCACTTTCCGACAGGTTTTCCATGTCGGAAAGCCTGTTATGGAAAGCCTGTCAGAAACGGACATTGTAATCCTAATGTGGGGCAATCGCCATCCTCGGGGATTACGTTGGGGCCTCCGACTGGTCCACGGGCTCCTTGAGCCCATTGGAATCCAGCCGGAATTACTAGCCGGTTTCAATTCAGACCTTTCTGTTCTTAGGGGGTTGGAATTGAAACCGAAGATGTTGGTCGGAAAGCTTTCTGACCGACATCATAATCACCCCCTTAGCTGTTCATCAGCATTCCTAAACTTTCGAGGCTGACCATGTCTTGAAACACCAATATTCATTTTCCTTGAGTGGGGTTTACGGGTACAGAGAACACATTTATGGCAGAGATCTCTGCACATTCAAATGGGCTTACAACTGTCTTGAATCCCTTTGTAAAATTAGTTTGTGAATTCCTGGTAGAAGGGAAAATGGTAAATTCAGTCATAAACTTACATTTAACATTATGCACAGGACCCCTATTCTTTTATCTAGTTACCATTATTTACTCTGTGTGTAACTGAGGCTTGCATAGAAACTAAATTCATCTTGGCTATTTAATTGAGTGGAAACATATGCTTCCTGTACCCAGCAACCATTTAGGAAATGTTAGTGATATGGATGATGGGCATCTAGGGTACCATTCACAAAAGCTGTATTGTAGTATGTAAAGTAACACTACTTGATGTACTGTAAAATGCAATTCACTAACCTCCGACTGGTGTTCTCTGCTTCTGCCTCACCTATCAATCTAGTACACAGATCTCTGCCATGGTGGCATAGATCTCTGCACACAAAGCTTTAGGATTCAGCAATAAATGTCTTAGCGACAAACCATGAGACATCAGAGGTAGGTAGGTAGGTCTCACCTTCCCCATAGAGGAAGGGTGAAAAATCACACAAAGCAATCCTGGACCCTGATAGTGTTCACATACTCACCCAACATTTCTTTTTGCTCCATGTTTTGTTGGGATTTCCACATAGTAAGAGATGCAATCACTAAACCTCTCTGAAGTTTTTACAGGCTTGTAAACGAGGTGAACAAAATTATATTAAAATATGAACACAAACAATAGTATAAACACAATGGGGATCTAGGGCTGAACAGTAAGCATACACACCAAATTTACAAAAAGTCAATCTCTCTGCCCCCCCTTGCAATTCAAGGGTCTATTAGGTGAACAAACAGTCCCCATACATCCTCAAACTTTGTGAATTAATCCTGTACTTTAAATATCCTTTTCTCATATGTGGCCAATATAAATAGTTCTGATGTCCATCCCGAGTGTGTGGGCACCTTAGAAGATCTCCAATGGTGCAGAATACAGATCTTCACTACAGTCAGAGCCATGGACATCCACCTCTTCAAGGAGGTTGCTACCTCTTCCACACTCGATAAATCATACAAGAGTTCTAGCTTCACTGAGTCTATGAAGGGGAAAAGACTGGTATTGAGGAACGTGTGCCAAATGTCAACCCATTAAGTGGCAAGATGCAGACCAAGCCATGGGGTAAGATGCAGATCTCCATCTTGGTGCACACACCTCCAACATCTGTCATCTGGTGTGAGTCTTGTTATCTTTAATTTGTATAGTGCCAGTACCAGCTATGCAAAATATTAAAGTAAGTAGATTTCAGGCTGGCTTCCCTCGAAGTATGATCACGGGAGTCAATGAGCTTTCTACAGTACTCTGTCTTGAATCATAAACCTAACCGGTCCTGCTGTAGGCTTTGGCCTCAGTCCGTGTAGTAGCGGAGTACAAGTGGTCAATCAGTATTTGGTGTAGGTTAGTAACCAACCCTCTAGCCATATCCCAAGCCTGTATATATTTGTGAACTGGGGAGTCCTGCAGCGTGATCTGGTAGAGTCCTGGTATGCACCTTGAACAGTGTCAGATCTGTCCTTATTTCCAGAGCTGAGTGCAGGGAGGGGACAGTCCGCAAAAAGGACACACAGCCGACCTATATGTCATCAATTATAGTCACTCCCCCCTGCATCCAGGATTGCCATCTAATTGAATGGTGACCTATCTGTATGCTGCCATTAGACCATAAGCGCGCTCCTGAGTGAAGAGACGGCTGGATTCCCAGTAATGTATGCGCATATCTCCATATCATCCACATTGTCCCCATTGGGGGTGGGCTGTTTGCAACGTCCATGGCTCCAAGACCATTGAGAATGCCTAATCTCAGTTTGGCTCCAGCAAGTGACTTCTATATGATCACCTACTCTGTTGTGCCAAGTAGTACATATACATGTAGGGCAAACAGAGACCTCCTGCTTTTGTGTCTGCATTGAGTTTGTCAGGATTCAAGAGCAGCTTCCGCCCTGCCCATATGAAAGTTTTTATGCATGTATGGAGTGGTCGCAATATGCATTTAGGGACAGGAAGTGACAGCATACGGAGAACATAATTGAAGTGGGAGGTTGTTACCATTTTCACAACCGGCACTCTTACACAAAGGGAGAGATGGAGGGACACCCATTTGGTAAAATCAATGTAAATCTTGGACAACAGAGGCTGTAGATTTTTCATGACCATATTCGCTGGTATTTTATTCACCAGTACCCCCAGGTATTTCATCCTGGCATGTTTCCATGTGAACCCAAAAGCTCCATCAAGTCACTTTGGTTGGTGGTCCATGATGGAAAGAGCCTCCCTCTTAACCGGGTTGACCCTATATGCCAAGAACATGGAGAAGGAATAATTCAGGGACATCAGTGAATGGCCAGAAGTATCAGAGGCTGAAAGCATGAGGAGGATATAATCCGTTTACAACAGGATCTTCGTTTCCTCAACCGGTGTCATGATACCCTACACTCTATTGCACTGTCTGATAGTTGCTGCCGGGGGCTCCAGGGCTAGAAAGAAGAGGATATGAGGTCCCCTTGGAAATCTCAAATGTTGATGACATAAATCCCCCACAGTTTATTTGAGCTGAGGGATTAGAGTATACCCAGCGAAATTAGCCAGAAAAACCTGGACCTAGTCTCCCCCCAACATGCAGACCAGGTATCCCTATTCCACACGATTATACAACTTTTTGGCTTTGAGCGAGAGCAGTAGTTTCTCATCCATATCATTGTGCACCTGCCGCAACAAGTGCTAACCTGCGCATATGGCTCCTGGAGGACAGGCCTTGGACAATCCCACCTGAGAGTGATGTATCAGACTAGGAAAGACCTTCTTGGGGTGGGTTGAAAGCACTTTTAGTCAAAATCCTCACATCCATGTTGAGGAGCATGATTTGGTGGTAGCTAGCGCAATCAGTAGGACCCTTCTTTGCTTTAAGTATGAGGCAAACAATGACTCTGTTGTATTCCGTGGGGAAGCTACCACATTCATCAGCCTCCTAAAGACTCAACACAGGAGCGGAACCACTAATTGTGTATTTTACTCCATAGTAAATTTATCATTTCCTGGATCCTTGTTGTATGGCATCTCTGAGATAGCTGTCGCTATCTTTTTCTCTGAGATGTTCCCATCAATCTGTTGTCTGCATCCAGCAGGGCCGTCAGAGTGGCATGGTCCACAAGGAAATAGTCCATCCTGTGTATTCCCTGCCTCAATGGTGTAGAAGTTGCCTGGGGTCCGTGAGGCCATAATCAGACATTACGTCCCTCAGTAGTGCACAGTATCTTGCATTTGCTTTATCATATCGTCCCGCCCTACCTATGTATAAGTCCAGGGCCAGTAAGCAATCCCTACCCACCAAAAGTCAGGAGTGTCCAAATTCCACAAAAAGTTAAAACAGAGAAGACACGAAGTCTTCTCTGTTGGTAATCTGGTAAATAAAGTGAGCCCACCACCAGGTCTTTGCAGTACACTAGACCCTGTCTTTCTCTGCCCTTGCTCCAGACACACTATGGGGGGGGGGGGAGTGGAGACGGCTTTGTGTGAGGACAGGCACAGCCTATTCAGGTGTCATTATCAACTCCTCCCTCCTCCCTCCACCTCCCTCCATTCTAGCTCAGGAAGACCCATCAGGCTGGTGATGGGCCATCAGGATATGTAGGACACACCTCAACTCCCTTTGAGTGACTGTCTAGAGTGAACGCACAAATAGCCCAAATGTCATCGTAACCCAGCCGTGTATTCAGTAGACAGGAAGAGGCTCAGAATGGTTAAACAAGAAAATTCTCTCTAAAAGTGGCATTTTCAGACCAGCAACTTTAAAAACAACTTTACCAAAACGTGTATTTTTGAATTGTGTGTCCAGAGACATGTAACTCCAAATCTCTATCTATTACCAATTGGAAGATACACATGTAAAATGTTACAAGGTAGCTCCAATGCTTACCTATTAGAGAGAGGCGTTGCTTTAGTAAAAATCGAAACCAGGACATATAAAACACAACAGTACGCACCTTGCCCATGGGCTACCTTCAGCCTACCTTAGGGGTGCCATACATATAATAAAATGGAAGGTTCCAGCTGGGCAAAGGGATGCACTTTCCAGGTGGAAATGAGAGTTTAAAACTGCACACACAGACACTGCAGTGGTAGGCCTGAGACATGTTTGCCATGCTACTCATGTGTGTGGCGCAATCAGTGCTGCGGCCCGCTAGCGGCATTTGATTTATAGGCCCTGGACACCCTTGGTGACCCATACTGGGGACTTATTAGTAGATCAAATATGCCAATAATGGATAAACCAAACAGCAATACAATTTAGAGAGGGAGCACTTGCACTTTAACACTGGTCAGCAGTGGTAACGAGTCCAGAGTCCTAAAACAAGCAAAAACAAAACGCAACACACAGTCAAAAAGAGGAGGTCAGAGACAAAATGACAGGGGAAATGATGCCAAAACATGCCAGGTCTAAAATGTGTTCCCCCACCTGAAATTGGGGAGAGTTGTCTAACCTCTTGGGAGTTCTCATCACTAAGGCGGAAGACTCTGGAAAGGACATCAGTGTTGGCATGTTCTGTTACAAGGTGGTGCTCAACCAAAAATTCCCTGTAGGGAGTTGGACCACCTCAAGAGTTTAAGATGCTTCCCCCTCATCTGCATTGATAATCTGAAGGGCCTGTGGTCTGTCTGCTGGGCAACAACCTGGAGCATGCCGCCTAGGAGGAGTTGGAGCTCAGGTTGCCCTTAGAGATGTTGGGATTACTGAAGTGGCCATGCCGGACCACGTGGTCCATGGCAGCCAGACAGGGTGATCAGAAGAACCTGGAGCCTGAAACTGTGGCCAAGGTGCCTGCCAGGAAGAGAAGAGTAGGGGGCACTGGAAACCAGCTCCAGAAATTCCCACAGTTTGGGAGAATGCTGAACCTGAGGGTGATGCTCTGGGTCCTACAGGGGAAGATGTCGCTGAAGTGGGGGATGTGCCTGAGCTGACCAATTGGCAGCAGGAAGGAGGCCTCAGCATGGAGGAATTCTGCGTGGCATAGAAAGAGTGCTCCACTCTTGTGGGTCTGTGAAAACAGGCAGAGGACCAGGCAGCTGGTATCGCCTCAGGATCTCATCTAATTTATTGAGAAAAGGATCTCCTGTATGGTGAGCCTAAGGTTGGCTTCTACCAGCAGATCTGCCCTTCAGGTTGCAGGACATTGCCTGAGGGTGTTGTTTCCCACAGGGATCGCCGCTGATGCCGGCTGGCTGCAATGTGGGCTGGTTCTGCCCCCTGTCATGAAGTTCAGCGGGCTGAGAACTTGAGGCTGCGGCTGACGTCCATTACTCCCTTGTCTGTGATTACCGGGAAGCCAGGAGCACTGGACCTTCAGGAGGCGGGCACACAAGCGGCCTAAAGGTTCTTCTGGCTCCCAGGGAACAATGTTGTCTAGTCTCCCCTGTAGGGGCTGCCTTGGAGCCTCAGTACAAGCCTTTGGGTGGCAGGGCCAACAGGAGCCTCAGCAGATGCCTGCCATCTCCGTTGTTGGTTAGGCACATCCCCTCGCCCAACATTTAGGTGTATATATTATTATGAAGTCCACTAACCAAGCCATCCTTATGTGTCAAATATCTTAGATCCAAAATCAATATGTACTGTAGGTAATTCAACCTCTGTGGAGACTTATCCCACTGGAGAAAGGAGGGACAACTACAGATCCACTAAGACAATTAATATCAATATTTAGGAGACTAAGCCAATCAGTTTTCAACATTTGCTAAATGGCATTTCTATTAAAATCAGTAACAAGAAAAATGTGAAACTCCAAAAGCGAGCACCATTTTTCTTCTAAAACAATGATAGATGTTATCTTCTTTTTCTTAAAGACATAATCAATCAAAAATAAAAATAGTCTTTTTTTTTTAAGTTTGATTTATTGAGGAATATATAGGGGAAAATGAAAGGAAAGGAAGGGAAAAGGAAAGGGGGGGGGGGAGAGAAGAGTTACAATAAGCAAATGGCAGAAATAATAATTGAAAATAAAAACATCATGAAATAAGCATTACAAGCATGAAAAAGCATGAACATATCATAAAGGCAGGAATAATGTAAGCAAAAATACAATGTATATGAATACAAAAACACTAATAATCAAGTATAAGTATGAGTACACAAGTAATAAGGAAGTTATGGTGGTTTACGGACTTCAACTATGTCTGGAGTAGGAGGGGGAGGAACTGGAGCAAAGGAAGAAAGATATGTTACCAAAGGGAGCCAAAGTAGATCCCGTTTAATAGCTAAGGAGATGGGAGATACGTAATTGGTGTCTAATCGGTGATTAAAACAAATTGCATTCCACCAGGATTGATAGGTAACATTCGCAGCTTGTTTCCAATTAGAGGTAATGATATGAAAAGCTACAGCAAGGAAGAGGTCAAGTAAAGAGTAATGGCTAGAAGGGTGAGGAAGCGCAGGCGAGAGGGAACCTAGAAAAACTATTAGAGGTGAAAAGGGGATCTGGAATTGGAAAATCTTTTGTATTTGTTTCCAGACCAATTGCCAAAACTTAGAAATAGGGGGGCATTCAAACAACATGTGTTTGAGATCGGCAGAGGGAGATGGACAGGACCAGCAGGAGGGGGGAGTATCTGAAGCAAAACGGGATAAGGCGAGTGGGGTAAATAAAATTCTATGATAGATAAAAAATAAAGTTTGGGTAGTGTTAGCAGCCCTAGAGGTCTTATGGATTTTAGTCCAAATTTTGTCCCAAAGAGGAACCGGCCATGTCTGAGAAAAGTCTAGTTCCCAAGCAAGTTCAGTATGAGATTTTAATCTATCAGTGGAAAGACGAAAAGAATTGTATAAGGCGGAAGCAGAGGGTGACATGTCCAGTAAGAGGGAAGTAGGCTTGTAAGTTACCGGAATTTCGTTAGAGGAAGGAAGGGCTTGAAGATAAGAAAGTAAGGCTGGACAAAGGGCGTCATATTGAACTCGGGCAGAAACGGGTAAAGAGAAAAGAGATTGAAGGTGTGGAAATGAAATAGGTTTACCTTGAGAAACTAATTGAGATATCCACGAAAGGCCCCGAGAATGCCAAGTTTTCCAATAAATGGTACGTTTTTTTATTTTAAGTAGAGCATTATTCCAAATCGGTTGTTCGTGAAGAGAGAGAAGAGATGAATAAGAAGACGAGACATAAGGAGAAAGGAGAGTGCGAGAATATGAAAGAATAGGAGAACGAAGAAGAGGTAAAGAGGATGTAAAAGATAGGAATTCTTGAAAGGTAAAGGGAGAAATGAAGGAGGATTCCATAGTTAACCAAACAGGGGGATAGTGAGGAAGGTCAGACGATAACCAGCGAGTTGTTTGCTTTAGAGAAAAAGCACGATGATAAAGTGTAAAATCAGGAAAGCGGACTCCAGAGTGAAGGTTGTCTTTACGTACTGCAGCAAGAGCTATACGGGATCTTTTACCATTCCAAAGAAATTTCAGCAGTAGGGAATCAATTTTCTTAAAGAAATAGAGAGGAATGTGCAAAGGAAGCATGGAAATAGTATAAAGAAGTAGGGGAGATAACATAATTTTTAAAGAATTAAGGCGACCCCACCAGGACAAAAAGAGTGGATGCCAACGAGTGACAACTGCATCCATTTTCTTATATACATAATCAAAGTTGAGCTTGAGAGTATCAGATAATAAGGGAGCAAACCAAACCCCTAAATATTTAATTTTTGAAGGTTGCCATGAAAAACCTGTAGAAGAGAAAAAGTGCTTCTGACAAAGAGGATTTAAAGGTAGAATCTCACACTTATCAGCATTCAAACGGTATCCGGAGACCGCAGAAAATGAGGAGACTTGTTTAAGAAAAGATGGGATGGAAGTGACAGGATCATAGCAGTAAAAAAGAATATCATCGGCATAGACCGAGAGCTTGACTTGCTGGGAACCAAAAGGAAAACCAGAAATAGTGTCATCCAAACGAATTTTTGTAAGGAAGGGTTCCAAAGCCAAAATAAAAAGTAAGGGAGATAATGGGCAACCTTGTCGGACTCCTCTATGAAGGGAGAAATAATCCGAGGACATGCCATTAACAAAAATAGAAGCTTGAGGATTAGAATAAAGCAAGGAGATAACAGAGATGAATTTAGGGGGAATGCCAATCCAACGTAAAGCCTGAAATATAAAATCCCATCCAATGCGATCGAAAGCCTTCTCAGCATCAAGGGAGATAGCAGCAAAAGGAAGAGTGAGCGAAGAAGATTTACCAAGGATGTTAAGAAAAACTCGAGAATTATCTGAAGAAAGACGACCCTTTACAAAGCCGGATTGTTCAGGTCCAATGATGTCCGGTAAAAGAGAATCCATACGCAAGGCTAATATTTTTGCTAGGATTTTATAATCAGTATTAACTAAAGATATTGGTCTGTAATTTTTGCATAGGGAATGATCTTTATCCTCTTTTGGAATTAAGCAAATCAAGGCTTGTTGGAAGGTGCCGCTAGAAGAGCCAGAGTCGGAAAAAGATTAAAATAACAGTAGGAGCTTGGGGAGGAGAAGAGAAGCGAAGTGACTGTAAAATTCAATTGTAAAACCATCGGGTCCTGGGGATTTACCATGATGAAGTTTAGAGACCGCATGGGAAATTTCAGAAAGAGAAATATCACGTTCTAAAGTTTGAAAATGCACATGTGAGGTTGAGGGAGAAGGTAGGGATTGAAAATAAGTAAGAAGGTCACCAGGAGTAGGAGTTTGTTCAGGAGTGTAAAGCGTATCATAGAATTTAGCAAATTCTGCTAGAATTTCTTTATCCTTAAATGTAGTTTCACCAGAAGATGTCTTAATGGACTGAATTTTGGTGCGTTCCTTACGAATCTTTAAATAGTTAGCCAGGAGCTTCCCCATTTTATTCTTACCACCGTAATACCGAGAATTACATTTGAGAAGAATATTTGAAGCGGCTTCTGTTGTAAATTTGTTAAATGATATTTTGGCATCAATAAGAGCCTTAAGGGAAGAGTCAGATTTAGAAGTAAAATAGACTTGCTCTAAGGTCTTAATATCGGTTAGAATTTTCTCTGATTTGGCCGCATTCAATTTTTTCCGTCGGGACACGAAATTAATAATAAAACCTCTAGCAGCTGCTTTGAATGAGTCCCAAACCATAACAAAAGGAGAATCAGGGGTTTGATTTAAAAGAAAAAATTCCTTAGCAAAGGTAGTAAATTCCGTGTTAAAAGTGGAATCTGTAAGTAACGCATTATTAAAACGCCACCTGCCAGGGGAAGGAGAAAATGGAAGTAAGTCTATGTCTACAAAAACAGGGGCATGATCGGAGAGTAGAATGGAGCCAATCTCTGAGCGGATAGCGTGTTGAGATAAGGGTTTACTGAGAAATATATGATCAATACGGGATTGGGATTGGTGAGGTGAGGAAAAGAAGCTGTATTCACGAAGGTCGGGGTTGCAAAGTCTCCAAATATCTACAAGGGCATTATTGTTAAATGAGCGGAGAAATTGCGTGTGCATTCTAGAGGGGATGAATTTTACTTTTGAGTGTCGATCTAGAAAGGGATCTACAATTTGGTTGCAATCTCCAGCAAGGAGTATGTACTCATCAGTAAGGGAAGATAGTTTGGTAGAAATAGCAGGCCAGAAAGACTTATCAATTGCAGTAGGTGCGTAAACAGTAAAAAGAGTAAGGGGGATGTTATCGATAAGTAAATTAACAATAAGCCAACGGCCATCAACATCACATTCATGAGTAATCGAGGAAACATTTAACTTTTTATGTAACAAGAGTGCAACTCCATTCTTCCTAGAAATCGTAGGGGAACAAAAAACATGACCCACCCAGCAACGTTTAAGTTTCAAAGCTTCTAGGTCAGTTAAATGAGTTTCTTGAAGGAGGGCAACATTAGTTTTAAGTCTTGCTAAATGCGAGAGAACCCCCTGTCTTTTGATGGGGTTATTTAAACCTTTAACGTTCCATGTCGTTACACGGAATGCAACCATTTAGACAACAGCTATAATCAACATGCTTAATAATGCATAAAAATACAATTGAGAAGAAATGAGAAAAATAGAAAAGAAAAAAGAGAAGAGAATAGAGAGAAGGATGAGAAGAATGATGATTGCTAAAAGGAAGAGAAAGAGAAGGAAAGAAGAGAAAGAGGATAAAGGGCAAAGTTGAGAGGAGTCTAAGAGTTGAAAAGTAGGAAATAGGACAGCAACAATAAAGAATAAAGAGACAGTACACGAAATTACGAAATAAAATTACCAAACAAAGAAGGGGAATGGTGGTGGCAGGAGACGAAGACGAGACATCCAGACATCCAGAGCAAACACCAAAACCTCAAATGTTATGACATCTAAAAAGGCAGCACAAGGGGGAAGTAGGGTAGAAAACGAGATGAGATGAGAATCTTATTTGCACGCGGTAGTCAGGTTCTGTCACTTTAAAATTATCAATAAAGACAACAATTATTTAATATTTACGCCAACTCCTAAATGAAATGGGATGCCTTCGTCTTCCCATTCAATGGTAGATGCTGCTCCTTTTAAAAGGAACCGGTAAACTTCCCGCGTGCTGAGTGCACACCACGGAGAAGACACGCGGGAAGTTTACCGGTTCCTTTTAAAAGGAGCAGCATCTACCATTGAATGGGAAGACGAAGGCATCCCCATTTCATTTAGGAGTTGGCGTAAATATTAAATAATTGTTGTCTTTATTGATAATTTTAAAGTGACAGAACCTGACTACCGCGTGCAAATAAGATTTCCAGACTTCATTAGATGGAAAACACTATGAAGAATCAGCTATTCGTTTATGCTGAAAAGAATACTTGCGTCTCCTACTGATAGGATTGTATAATATAAACTAAACTTGATAATACGACCGCACGTATTTACGGCTAAGAAAAGAGGAAGTATACCCTTTAAAATAGCGGGAGCTATTTGTCCCTTATAAGACTATCAAGTCCTCTCTTAAGTATTTCTGGGGAAGACAGCTAATATTTTTCCTGAAGAAGACGGCTGCATTATATCTGGCCCGTCGAAACGCGTTGAGGATTGGGGGAGAGAATTCACAGTATTACCAAAGGACTATTCTGACTGATGCTGAATATACCCTTTCTGAATTCCTCCCTTTGTTTAGCTTTAGGAACTTGTGTGATGAATTTTGAATATAATTTGTTCCATATATTGTCTGTTTTCCCTTGATTGTGATATATATATTTTTAACTTGGTTTTTAACTATATTTTTAAATAAAATTGTGAATTTGGAAATTTATTTGTTGTTTCAGAATTTGGGTCACTACTGTACTGCTCTTAGTTTGCCTGCACCTGTGTTGTATGTTATGTTGTTTTGATTAATGTGTCCAAAGGGAATTGCTTTCTTGACAAAGTCAATAGTTGGTACCCCATCCCTTTGGTAGAGGGTCCCTCTCTCTTTTATTAGAGAAAAAAAAAGAGAAACATGAGGATAAATATTGAGCGTCTAAAGAGCAAAATAGAGAGACAAAGAGAACAAAAAAGAAATGGGATGGAAAAAAGATGAACATATATGACCAACATAAAAGAGAAGCAGTGAGCGCCTCAGAACATCAACATTGCGAACAATGAAAAAGCCAGAACCACAATCAGATGCAAGCATCAATAAAGAGAATTAGCAAGCCAGTCAGCCAGGATTGGACATATCCATGACGTCAGGACCATGTCGTCGAAGGAAAGCTTGTAAGGCCGCAGGGTCTTCATAAGTGGTGGTTTTGTCTTGATAAGTAACTTTGAAGAGGCAAGGATGCAAAAGACCGTATCTGGCATTGAGGGCTCTGAGCTGCGGTCTCATGTCTAAGAATTTCTTCCTGCGTTCTGCAGTGGCCCTAGAGACATCCTGGGAAATGTAGAGACGATGACCTTCCCAAATGATCTGTTTCTTGAGCTTGGCGGCTGAAATAACTTGGAGAAGGTCAGTGTATTGGAGGAAAAGCATGATAACTCCTCTAGGTTTGGTAGCAACTTTAGGACCAAGACGGTGAGCTCGTTGAATGTTGATGGACGATAGAGCTGGAGCATCCAAGATCTTAGCTAGGAAGGACTGGAAGAATGCGGTAGGATTAGACCCTTCTGAAAGTTCCGGAAGGCCGTAAAGGTGTAGGTTATTCCTGCGATTTCTGTTCTCCAAATCTTCCGTCTGTCGCTTAAGTAGTAAGATCTCTGCTTCCATGGAAGGGATGCGAGAACAAGAAGATTGGAATGAATCCGTTGTCTGCTCCAAAGCGACAACACGTGCGTCTAGAGACAACCACTTCTCCTGCATCGCCTGCATATTCTTGGTGGTAGCTTCCATAAAAGGCTTGAAAGCACGTAATTCCTCTAATATGAGATCCATAGAGGAAGAAGAAGAGGATGAACTTCCAGGAGAAGGTGGATCCTTTTTGAAGCGTTTAGAGGAAACTAAAGAGGATGGCGTTTTACCTCAGTTGGAAGCTTTTGGAATAGCTCCATGTGGTGACTCTGACTTTGATGAACGGTTGTCCTCCATGTCTGGAATTGGGGAGTCAGAATCTGAACCAACCGGAACTTTAGGAATAGATACGAGCTTCAAATTGCGAATTTTCCCCATGAACGCTCAACAAAACAATTAGAAGGAATCAAAGATCCCAGTGAGAGAACGCAGGAAATTGCAGGCAGATCAATAGCAGAGAAGAGAGAATCAGCAAAACACCTTAACCCCTTCGAGGCTGATGACGAGCTGGGCTCGTCATGGTGTAGCCTCCTCGCACACTGATGACGAGCCCAGCTCGTCATGTAAAGTGCGTTTTTTAAAAAGTCAGCATACCAGCAGAATAAGAGCAGCGCGCATGTGGTTAAAGGACCAGCGAGGACAAAAGTCACAATGTTACGTGGCACCTGAAGTGAGTTGAGTTCAGCATAGTCAGGAGGACAGAGCTGAACGAGTCATAGGAAATAAAAGCCTCATAATTGCTGCACCAGTAATAAAAGGAATATCATGCATGTGAATGGACATTGAAAGATTACGGGAGTAGCGAAGACAGTATGGTGTAGTCTTGAGGCATGCCTTGCGTAGTGAAGAAATGTCCCACACACTGAAGAATAATTGAATGGAAAGAAAATGTTATCAGAAAGGAGCGCAGGAAATATGAAGAATTCCAGCTGGCATACGGATATAAAAAGTAAGTCTCATAAATATTCCTTTCTTAGGGCGTCGAGTGAAAGATGGTAAAAGCTCTGTGAGAGAGCGTGGAGAGGCACAAAATGGCGGGTGAAGAACATGCAGGTCACTGCGAGTGCTAGTAGAGAGACATTATGAGGCACCTCAGAGTGTGGCAAGCAGGCTCACCTTGTGAAACGCTATCTTCGTTGTGCTGGAGAGCAGGTTATAGCGCAAATGAGAAGCGGCATAATTATGGAGCCGTAGGTAGTTTTCCGCCGGCCGCTATGTAGAGGTAGTGTGGCTCACTGGTTAGAGGCGGCAGACCCGAGAGCAGAGGACGGCCCGGGACCAGGGTTCGATTCCCGGCGCCAGGTTTCTGGACCAGGGTCAGCGGACTCGATAATTCTCTCGCCTCGGTGCCCACTCTGATCAGCGATCACACTCGGCAACTCTGGGCATTAGCTTGCCTCATCTTCACTAACGGCCCCACCAGACCGCCGGGGATGCCTGGTCTCACCCTGGAGATACCCATTAAGGGACCATCTCTCAGGGAAGCCAGGAAGGGTTTCGCAGCGGTCGAAGCGCCTTGGGACCCTCCGGGTAAGTAGTGCGCTATATAAATGCCTATACATTTACATTTACATTTATGTGGAAAACGGCCGGCATACAAAATGGCGGGCGCAACTCTGAGGCTCCGTTCCTCTCGCAAAGTGAAGCCGAAATCCGCGCAGAGCCGGGAAACAAAGACGGCAGAGAGCGCGTCTCACATTCCGGTCTGCAATGCCGGCCTCCGGCGTGTAGAGATGTCCGTCTGTGCTGTGGCAGTAGAGAGGGTGCCGAGGCTCAGGTGAGGAGCTCCGGGACTACGCCGCCATCTTCGTCGGCGGTCAAGCCACGCCCCACAAAAAAAAAAAAATGTGTCTTAAAAAGACAATTTTTTATTTGAGCTCTTACAGTTCAGTTTATACAGTTCATATTCTTAACCTTTTTTATTTGTCTGTATTCTTTTTGAAAGTTCAAACATATTTTTTTAATGTTAGACTTTTCTCTTCAGGCCATATGTGTCAAAGTTCCATTTTGCATTCCCTTAATAGTGACTTTTAGGTAATCACTATTTAGGGAATACAAAATAGTATGTAAGAAAATAGCAATTCTCGAATGGCGATTCCTACTGAGTCTCAATTGTAAATAGGGAATCGCTATTAGGAAATGCTACTCCATTTACTCCTATGCGTCTAAGGGCCCATAGGTGCGAATGGTTTTGCATTACCTAATTTGCGATTACCCAATTGGTAATCACAAATTAGGAAACACAAAACAAAGGGTGCCGAGGGCCTAAGGCCCCCCTGAAGCGCTCCCAAAAAAATATTACATGCACATATATCAAATCAAATCAAATCACATGCAGAAAACCTTAAAAGGTTCACAACATCCAAATTCAATTTAAAACATGATACAGTAAAATTACATACAAAATACAATTCATATCAAAAAAAGACAAAAAGGGGCCTGTTGGACTACCTCACATACAAAACAATAAAGCAAAGTAAACCCTCTAACAAGAAGGATTACAAATCATACAGACAGGCCCTGGTTCTCACCTTAGATTTCAGATAACCCACGATGAAAAAAGAGACAGTAGTGTAGCAGATCCTGTGGTAACAGATGAAAAAGATCCAGACGGAACCTAGACAATAAAAAACGCTTGTATATAGACAGCAGTTTTTACCATCAAGAATTTGCGTACACTGGGTTTTCATACTTCATGCTCGCCTCTTTCTAGTTTCCTTAAGCTACTAAAAGCTTTCTTCACAAACTCCACATATTTTTGTACAATAGAATCAGGCTTTGAGAAAAAAACAGGGCGCAACCCAACTCGTCAAAACAACATTTAATGTATTTTAGCCATGGTACACAGGACATGTTGTCAAGGCTCATACATTCATTTATGATCTGCTGACTGAGGGCTAAATCCTTATTCAGCCAATACTTGAGCCTGAACACTAGAGTGCGCAAAGCCAGGGTATCATATAGATAAGGCACCACCAATTCCTCATGAGCCACCAAATTCGACAAACAACTTGGCGCGCCCAACAAGCGTTTAAAAAAAGTGTTCTCAACCACCTGCAGGGCATCTGTGGCAATATGCCCCCAGATTGCACTACAATAGCAGGCAGTAGCTAGACTTTTAGCATGATAGACTTTCAGCATGGCTGCAATTGGGCGCCTGCCTATCTTTGCAGCAAAGTTGAAAATAGCAGCATTTACAGTCGCCAGCTCCCCCTTAAGAAGGCTCGAAGTAGGGATTGAAGACCCCTAGCAGTTCTGGCTATAAGGACAGCATCGTCCACATATAGTAGGACAGGAATCCTCCGTCACCCTACATACGGAAAATCTGCCCTGGTATCTACTAAAACTCTATCCAGACCGTTTATATAGAGGTTGAACAAAAAAGGGGCCAAAATACAGCCTTGCGGTACCCCCTCCCAATGTCAAAAGAGACACGAGAATCCTGAGAGAATCTAACGTCGGCCTTAGTGGCCCTGTGCAGATCCTCTAGGAAGTTAACAATATTGCTCTCCAACCCCATGGCCTCATGGACTGCCACAGTTTGACCCGGTTATCAAACTAGGGCGAAAGGTCCATTAAGGCCAAATAGATCGGGCTTGGGCGAGCAATCGTGTACTTACCAAGGATCATGTAAAGCTTGAGGCATTGAGTCACAGTTGACCACCCTGGACGAAATCCAAATTGAGTATCAGAAATTATCTTGTGCTCCTCTGCCCAGGAAGATAATCTTACTAATGACACCCAACCCACAACCTTTACCACTGAGTCAAGGAGAGAGATCGGCCTACAGCAAAAGGTGCTATTATGGTCCCCCTTTTTGAAAAACTGGCACAATAGTTGAAGTGGCCCAAGACTCAGGACAACCGCCCCTGGCTGCTGCATTAAGCACAGCCACAAGAACTGGTGCCCAAAACAGTGGATCCTATTTAAAAAGGTCCGGTGGGATGCCCTCTGGGCCTGGTGCTTTATTACATGTCAACCCGGCAATCCCTGCCTCAAACTCTTTCTGCTCAAAAACCACAGCAGGGGTATTGATGACCCTGTCTATCAGGTGAAATTGCTATGTAGAGCCCTTAAACATAAATTTCAAATAGGGCACCCAATCTTTCTCGGTGATATGGGAACCCAACTCACCCACTGCATCATGCTCAAAAAGCGATCTATTGACAATACTCCAGAACCTTGAACTATTCCCCAGGGTACTCATCTCTAGTAACTCCCTCCATGCCTCCTCCTTCAAGGCACCCTTGCGTGTGGCCAGTGACTGTTTGTATTCATTACGGCAGGCGCGTATCAGTAGTTGATTTCTCGGAGTAACATTCAAAGCCTCCCTCCGCTTCCTCGCGGCCTGAGAACAAAATGCATCAAACCATCTGGGAGTTAGAGTGACTACCTTACGTGCCAGCGCACGTAAAAGTTCCCCTGCCTTAAGGGTGATAATGTTAAAGGGGCTAAGGACATCCCTAGAAGAAGTACCCGGCGAGATACAGAGAGCTAATTTGGCAGCACAAGAATCTCTAACTTCACCGTAAAAAGCATCGGGGGAGACATGCGACCATTTGAGACTGCACCTACCGTCCATTGGTCTTAGCCTGCCCGGTATCACCACCCTACAGTTTTTAAATAAAAGTGGGCAACTCAATTGCACTCAAAGCAGATTGTGGTCACTGTAAACACTTTCCATGATAGTAAACCCACAAAATAAAGACTGGAGGGTAGATGAAATTAAAATATAGTCTATAAAAGAACCGCTACTTCCCTATGATTCCTTTAAATGAGGGAACAAGGGCTTTACTATGTGAAACAGAAAGAGACATTAGTGACATCAGGTCAAATTCATTGAGTATGTTATACAATAATTTCCCCTGAGTAAGGTGCTCAAAAGTGAAACCCCATATTCGAGGGCAGCCCAGATCAACCATAATTGTATGCCTCGGATCTCCACAAGGGTGGATGTTAAAATCGCCCAGCACCATTAGGTTATGTGATATAAAACCACAAGACTGCCTTATGTAGGATCCCATCAGAGTGATGTTACCTTCCCCCTAGGTACTCGTTGTTGCATTATAAAAGTTAATCAGGCCCAAACTAGTAGATCCCCTCTTTAATACCAGAGCCTGGAGACACGAACTTGAAGATGGGAGGATCTGAATCCGACAGTCAACTGCCAAAGATATATAACTGACCAGACCACCCTTGGCTCTGCCATATGCTGACAGGGAAGCTGGTAACACTGGTAAAACGCACCCCTGCCCCAGGGAAATGTGTGTGCTACCTGGCACTTTGAAGAATATTTTTTGTGCACTTTCATAAATTGCACATGGTTACAATCAAATTTGAGTCAATATTAATAGAATTTTCTAAATGCCCAGGTTGCATTTAGGAAATGCTTGGATAATGTGCTTAGGGTATTGCTAATTGCGATTCCCTATTTGGAGTTGCAATTTTAGGTAATCGCCAAAAATTGTGAACAACAAAAGTGCACTGCCAAGCCTTTCATACATCTTGAAAGGCTATTTTGCATTCGCAAATGGTCAAATTTAGCAATTTGCACCATTTACGAATGCAAAATATGTTGATACATGTGGCCCTAAGACTTCGAGGTGGCTCTTTTTCTTCTGCCAGGGTTTTCGTTTGCAGGATCTCTTCATTACCTTTTGTGTCTCCTCTGCTGAATCTTCACTTGTGACTACTGTTGTATCTGCTCCACGCACTGATGAACCATAGCTTTAATAAGCATCTTCTAGGAGGCCCTTTAATTCACTCAAAAAGAAGAAACCCCTGACATTTTCTGTATTTTCAACAGAATTCTCATTTGATTAATTTTGCTCTGTTTCTTGAATCAAAATTTGTTCATTTGAGTACACAGCTTCACATGCACAGTATCTTACTACCTGTTCAGCATATTTATTTCCAAGCTTGACCATATCGTTTTCAGCTTGACCAATGAAACTTCTTTAGGCTGCTGTATTTCTTCCAATCAATCAAGTAAATAGCAACTATTCCTAATTGGATCTCCAGGGAATGTCATAAAACCTCTTTGTACCCGCCACTGTCCAAAAGCATGGACCACTCTAAACCCATATGGGCCATCTGTATAGATCATGACATTCAAACGTTTTGCGAGGCAACAAGCTTTAGTCATTGCAATCCACTCTGCCATTTGTGAAATGAAATGAAAAGAAGTTTGTAAAGCGTACTAAACCTAAGGGTATCAAAGCACTGCGCCAATCTAAAGACATACCACTACTGCAACAGGTAGATCAACCCGGAAGAAGAAAACTAAGAGACACAAAAGCCAAGTTTTAAGATTTTTAGGAAAA
Source organism: Lissotriton vulgaris (assembly GCF_964263255.1). NCBI lineage: Eukaryota > Metazoa > Chordata > Amphibia > Caudata > Salamandridae > Lissotriton > Lissotriton vulgaris. The sequence goes on from NC_141687.1 coordinate 983,214,794, forward strand.
ACAGGCTGTGACTCAATGCTGCAGATGTGAACCGGTAAAGTATTCTACAATTGTTCAGCGGCAACAGAGAAGGAGCGTCCTCCCCATCTTGCCATACAAAACCTCTGCACTACTAACTTCCTGCTATGTGCTGATCTAGGTGTACACAAACCATTAACATACCATGTGAATTTGTAAAGCGCACGTTCACCCAGAACGTTATCATCGGCATTGAATAGCGGATGTTTATTGTTGCCCAACTCAATGGTGCTCATTTTACCAACCTCAGAACAATGAAAGGCTGAGTGGACACATCTGGATTTTAACCTGTGACTGAGAGGTCGAACAGAGGTCCCTACAGTGGATGCATTAGTCCACTAAGCCACCAGACCTGGCAACATACCACTGAATAGATGATCTAATAAGCCTGGATCCCTTTTGATGAAGTGCTAGATAAACTGTCCAGAGAGTTTCACCACCGCTCTCCAAGAAGCCAGATGCACCTGCGACGCCTGCAGAAGAACGGGAGACACACCAAGACAACTGAAAACCACACCACCTACAAGGATGCCATGACGGACTACCACAACCAGATCAGAGCCACCAAGAGGAACTTCATCCAACTCCTAGGACCTTTTCAGTGTCATTCAAGAATTCACCAACCCACGCAGCGAAGCCACAGACATCACCCCATCCCAAGACCTCTGCAACAAGCTTGGAACCTATTTCCACCTCAAGATCAAAAACCTCATCGACCATCCACCAGGTGCCACAGATGGCCCCATGCCCCCAGAAGTACCAGTCAGCCCGCCATCTCCAACTGGACCCGATCACAGCCGAAGACACCGCCTCGACCATGAAAAGCATCTCCTCGGGGGCACCAACCAACCCCTACTCCCCTCACATCTACCACAGTGCTGCAGCAGCCATCGCGTGCAAACTACGATACACCATCAACACCACCTTTAAAACAGGTACCTTCCCAGACAACTGGAAGCATGCAGACATCAGACCCCTGCTCAAGAAGCCCACAGCTGACCCCCCACCTCAAAAACTATCAGCCCATCTCGCTCCTCCCCTTCGCCGCCAAAGTTGCAGAGAAAACAGTCAACAGGAAACTGATACGAATCATTGAAGAGAACACCGTCCTCGACCCGTCCCAATCCGGATTCTGAAGCCACTACAGCACAGAGACTGCCCTACTCGCCACCACAGATAACATCCGCACCCTCCTGGACCAAGGCCACTCCACAGCCCTCATCCTACTCGACCTATCAGCGGCCTTTGATACTGTCTCCCACCTCACACTAGTCGCCAGACTACATGACGCAGGCATACAAGGAACAGCCCTGGACTGGATCTGATCATTCCTCACTAGAAGAAGCCAAAGGATCAGACTCCCACCCTTCCTCTCCTACCCCATGAAAATCACCTGTGGCGGAGTCCCACAGGGTTCTGCCCCTGAGCCCCACCCTCTCAACTTCTACATGATCCCCCTTGCAGCCATCATCCGACAACACAGCCTCAACATTGTATCCTACGCCAACGACACACAGGTCATCCTCTCCCTCACCAAAGACCCCACCACTGCCAAACTCAACCTCCAGAAAGCAATGCAAGACATCGCAGTCTGGAGGACTAACAGCTGCCTGAAGCTGAACGCCAAGAAGACAGAAGTCCTCGTCCTTGGTACCACCCCTTCCGCATGGAACAGCACCAGGTGGCCGACAGCCCTCGGAAGCCCACCTACCCCCTAAGACCACGCCAAGAACCTCAGCACCGCACTCGACTCATCACTCACCATGAAGCGACAGGTCAACGCCATCACCTCCAGCTGCTTCAACACCCTCTGCATCCTCCGCAAGACCGTCAAGTGGATCCCCCCTAAGTCAAGGGAGACAGTCACCCACGCACTCATCACCAGCAGACTGGACTATGGAAATGCACTCTACGCCAGCATCAATAAGTCCTTACTCTGCAAACTCCAGACAATACAGAACACCGCCGCTAGACTCATCCTCGGCATCCCCCGACACAAACATATCAGTCAACACCTACGAAATCTCCACTGGCTCCCTGTGGAGAAAAAAGTCACTTCAAAAATCCTAACTAACACCTACAAATGCCTACACAACAAGGGACCTAAATACCTCAACAAAAGAATCAACTTCCACGAACCCAAACAAAACCTCTGAACTTCCAACCTCCCACTGGCCGACACCCCGCGCATCCACAGAGTCAGAGCAGGTGGAAGATCCTTCACTCACATTGCAGCCGAGACCTGGAAGGAGCTACCGGAAGATATCAGATGCACCCCCTCCCTGAACACCTTCAGGAAGACCCTCAAGACCTGGCTCTTCGGCTACACAGATCTGTGGACTCCTCAGAGCGTTGAGACCCTCACGGGTGAGTAGCGAGCTTACAATTCCATGATTGATTGATTGAGAGCTTCAAAAATCACTGGCTTCCACACTGGGAGCAAGTAGAGGGATGGATGGCCATCTCTGACAGAAAGAGGTTTAGGAATGTTCAGAATTAGACTTGCTCTAGCGTTTTGGATAAAGTGCATTAGAGTAGTCTAAACGGGATGTGAGCAAGGCCATGGCCACTGACATTTTTTTCAAGTTTCTAATGATACAGAAGCAGGTATTCATAGTACGATTTACCTGCATATTAATCAAAATCAAATCAACCATTTCAAGGAGACTCTCTTTAATGTCTGGTCTCGGCTCGGGGAATAGTTGGGGTAATTGCCCCCATCCACCCTCCAGGGTTGGCAGAAAGACTGTCTCTGAGCTTTTGAGTTGGGGCCATGCCCATGCCCAAGGTGGGCAGCCCACACCCTTATATTTGTTTCCTAACATGTTTCTATGGTGTATAGTGGGGTCTCCATTTCCCCGGAGGGGGCAGATTGGAGGAATTCACTCCTGTACACCGGGGGGGGGGGGAGGGCAAAAAGACAAACGTTTCAGGGGGGAGAGCACAAACCCTTGCCTAAGGGACTGCTTTCCCAACTCCGTGGTGTCTAGTTGGTGGAACACTGCTTGGGGATCGCTCTCTTGGGACGATCCCCATGCAGCAATCCAATGGGCAGAGATATCAATGGAAATGGGAGATTCTTTTCTTTTAAATGATACCTCTCCCAAGAGTATTAGTGCTTGGGGTATGAGATACTCCCCTCATAGCAATGATGCAGTGAAAGCAAAATGAGCCCATCGGCTCCTTTTACTTTAACTTTACATGTAATGACATCTGTGTGCTCTGGGTGCTGATTGTAATTGCAAAAATAAAATAAAAACTCAGGCTGCTCACTTAAGTTGTGATGACAACATTGTGCCTTGATCGTCATTACAAAAACAAAACAAACTTAGGCTACTCAGGCGGTCAGAGAATTGGCCAATGGCCGACAGGCGCACTGGGGAAGGAGTTGGCCCGCCCTCAAAAGTGAGGGGTTTTACACATTATTTTTGCATGTAAAATTACTAAAACTGCAGATTCCTTGTGTTATAATCAAAAGTGTTACTTCTCAGCAAATCTAAGCACAGTTGCATTAAGAATCGAATTGCTTTAGCACCTAAGCACTAACCCACTACATGAATATTGATTTATTAGGAGATGGTGATACGAACTAGATACACAAACATCATAAAGATATTTAAAAAGACTATTGCACAGTTAGCTAGTGGAAGGACCTTGAAGTGCATTTACAGTTTTTTGACTTGCCCAGAAATACTCAGTGAGAACAACATGAACAATGACAATGGAAACTAACAAACATGATTCTGCTTGACTGTGTGCTGCAGAAATAACAGTGAACTGTGCAGGGGAGGAAACATCTATTTCTGAAAACATAGCTGTTATGTCCAAATTGACACCTGGTGTACAAGGGTCAGGGACACACACTTCTACACATCATAGGCAATTTGTCTTTAAAACATATCAGTATGCAATCAAGTGAAATACCGCATTCTGTGTGCTATTATTAATCTGCAAAAATATGAAGCCACAGAAATCTCTAACAGTATTTCTTTAAAAAAAAAATCACAAATAAAATAACCTACAACTCGCATCCTAGACTATAACACATTTAACACAAATTATATTGTAAGTGCTGGGTGAGAAAAAGCAAACATTTATTTAATGTAATTTCATTGTATTCAATATTGAACAAGTTATGTTAACATTTAATATTATGTTACATTGAGGATGCAGTTGTAAGTGACTGTTGTAGTTTTAATTGAATATGAGTTAGGGAAACAAGTTTTAATATTTTAAATAAAAAATAAGTACTATCTATTTTTTATTTTTAAATACATTTTCTTTAAATTCCCTATCAATTTTGTATAGAGAAATCTACACCTCGTGGCAGAGATCTCCATAAACAGCTAAAAACTTACTAACAGTAACACTTTAGTCATAAATCTAGACGTAGGAGTCTTCACCATCTCACATAGAAATGGTGAATTCGATTGATGAGTGAGATTTAGGTGTAGATTTATACAATTACAAGATCTACACATGCAAAATTACCTCTGTGACTATGATTCAGGGACTGCAGCTTCTTTTGAAATACAAATTTTTTGAAGACCTACATAACTCAAGAAGCTGCGCGCATTGTGAAAAACCGTTATACTATGTGGAAATGCTACCAGTTTTGTGTTTTATACAATATATTCAATGAAAAAGTTGGTCTACCTATCATGCACATTTAATGGCGAAACCTTTAATTGAAATTATTGTGTGATGGAATAAACCAAAAGACCTAAAAGTCACCAATACCACCATCTCATACTCATGTGCTCCTCTTATACCGTTTTCTCACCCAAAGACTTTTACTTTCAACACATGTATAGTATAGTTGGAATAGTGATATTGAGGCCCATGAGTGTGAGGGACTGATCTACCTCACTTATAAGGATGTACTTCTGGCGAATTCTAGGTTAGGTAGCACATTTGCCATAATTGGTTCATACTATGAGACCTTATCCTCTGCTATAGATACTATTGCTCCATTTAGAAAAGAAAATAAATAATGCCAAGGGGGTTATTTCGATGCGGGCGGAATTCCTTCTGCCTGACAACGACTCGGTCATGGGACCGACCGACACCCGGTCGGCGGTCACAATCGGCATATTATAATGCGACCGAACACTGTTCGGTTGCATTCCACTTTTCTCGATGGGAGCTCGTGTTACGGCCAGCTCCCATTGAGAAAAGGGAGGTGCAGTTCATCCCTGCACCTCGTAACATGCACCTCAAGTTGCCTGCAACAAGGTGCAGGGATCAACAGGGGGGGCACCATAGGTGCCCCATTGAGGTTCCGTGACGGTTCCGTGACGACTTGAACCCGTGTTTTTAAGTTTGTCGGAAATACATAAAAATGGTATCAGTGAACCGCAAATGATCCATTTAGTATATCCTAGTGTTTTCGCTACGCTACGAGCAAGAGCACTCCTTCCACTGACACATTTCTGATATACACACGGCATCCATCTTAGATCGTGGCCGCCATTTTGTGTTTCCTTGCCCTCACATATGCAATAGCCTCTGATCATTTCATTCACTTCACTTTGATTAAAGACACGTAGCCTTAGCCAGAGATTCACCTCTTACGTGACACGTGCACCTTAAACCAGATCACGCTGTAGCTGCATGACTCGACAAAGGCTGCCTCCTCTGCCCGAGGCCAGTCCTGCCAAACTGGTCTTCGTGTCCATTGTACCTGATCATGATTAGGCGGCCGAAGCCGGTAGCCTTGCCCATTTACAACCCACAAACATCTCTTATCCCGCTTTTCTATCTTCTGCACCTGGCTCTGCTCCTTTCCTTCTGGGCCTTTATTAGGGGGAGGTAACGAACTTTACGATAAGGCGGTCCGGGTCTTGAATACAATATTGACAAGGGATTGTGATGGACTGGTGGGAACCCCTCTTCGTGATGTTTGGTATCAGATATTATCGACAGTTCCTGTGTAACGCCAAATATTTATTGTTTAGAGACACAAAGGTTTGGGAATGTACCGGCATGTGAAATATTTGCCTAGAGCACAATTTTTAGTATATAAGGAGCAACCCACTTTGTACAAATCGAACAGTCTCCTAGATTCTGCCCGTGTGTAGATTCTGTGACTTCTGTGTCCCTGCAGTAATAAACCTTTGGTCTTTGACGCCACCATCGAGAAGCCCGTGTTTCTGTTCATTTGTGCACCAAGGCAGGTGGAACTCCGGGGTCTTCGGGTGTTGTACCCTGACACCTCTGGACGGAACCAAAAAAGTCCAGAACTCCAATTGGCGCCCAACGTGGGGCGACGTCATTCGGTACCGGTCCAAAAGCCTGAAGAGTTCGAGAAGCTTCGTGTGAAGATTCCTGAGGGAGGCGCCCCACTTCATCGATCCCGGCATATCGCAAAAGTGGCCCTGAAGTTCTCTTCCACGAGGGTTCCCGTTCAGGACGGCTGCAGTGGGCCGTTGCCTTGACCGTCGCCCTGTCTTGGACCCGAAGTGGTGCAGTCCTTAGTACGGCGAAACGTGACGGGTTTCTCCTTGGTGACGTCTTCAGTGCCTCAGTTAAGTATTTAGTGATAGCTAGCTGGTTACTTTTGTGAGGATTGTTAAAAATCCTTGATCGGTTCTTGGTTTGGTTTGGTTTCGTAAGATTATCACTAGTTGTTCTGGTTACGATAATCTATTTGGTTCAGTTTTGGGTATCGATACATCAGTTCGTTTTTGGTAGGCCTAAGTTCTTGGTTCAAGTGCACAAATTTGTTTCGTGTTTGTTTGTTTTGTGTTCCGGACTGAAAATGGTAAGTCGGAAAATGTTGTCTTGTTTTAGTTGCAACAGTGACTCACAATTAGAGGACTCTTGTCTGGTTCCTCCGATTGGGACTCCCCTTTATGATTTATATTGTAAGTATGGTGTGGGTCCTATAACTTATAATGAGATATGGGTCCGCTATTGTAAGAAGGATGGTGTCCTTAGTTGGCCACTGCATGGTAGTTTTGAACAAGAGATTCTCGACAATTTAGAAGAGAAATTGTTTAGGAAGAAAGCCCGGCCGGCAATGTTTGACTCTTTTCGTTATTGGCGGAAAGAATCCAAACAGAGAGAAATGAAAAGGTTGAAGAAAGAGCAAAAAGAACAAGAAGAGTTAACTCTAGAGCAAGCGACTAAGCAGTTGCAGGCTAACGAGTGTGAGAAAGCCATAGATGTAGCCATTAGAGAGCGTAACTTAGCGATTGACAAGTGCTATCCTGCCTTGCCATCGAAAATGGCTAAGATACTGGAGGATTCTGAAAACGATCCTCTGCTATCTTATCTGTTACGGTCGCCTCCACCGTATGCACAAGGTGCTACGGCTCCACTGATCCCGAATGTTCAATTGCCGGTTGCTGGACAACCTGGTGTTCTTGTTCCTCAGAATCAAGTTCCTATACCTCCTGTGGTGAATGTAAATGTTCCTACAGCTCCTCCTCTTCCCGCACTGCCCGCTCCTATACCTACCACTGTACCTATTGGTCCTCAAACTATTTTCCTCGATACTCCTACTGTTTCGTCATCTATTCCTACCTCTACTGCATTCTCTATGTCTGCGAGTGTACTAACTCCACTTTCTGTTCGTCGAAGAATCACTGATTCTGTTACTAATATGCTGTCGCCTATATATAAAACCTTGATTAAGACTCCTACTCCTGACTCTGTTCAGAGACGGAGTCAGCTTCCAAGTACTGAGGAACGGGGAGTTTTAGACTCCACAGCTCACAGATGGATTACAAAAGTTAGAAGATATAGTACGAAAGATGTGTTAGAGACATTTATGCAGTGGGGAGAACCAACGCAACGATACGTCTTTGATGAGATGTGCTCGTTGTTACGTGAGGAAATAGAAGAAGACGATGTCGAATCAGATTTGGAAGATTTAATTAAAGTACAGAAAGAGTTTGCTGCTGGAATGATAGTGGGTGAGAATATAAAGCAAGCGATGGAATTCATTTTGAGTTTTAGGATTGATCCATCTCTTCGTTCACCGAGAGATTTAGAGAAAGGTAAAATGAAGCTAAGTCACCAATATCCTATGAGGGAGGTTCCTCCAATTTGGCGCGAAGCCGTGCAAGCTGATGCGGTTGCGGGTGTTGTAGCTGCTCCAGCACAGTTCCAAAGAGTATGGATACATATTCCATGGAAGCGAGCAGAAGTGTTAGCAGTGAAACAGGCCTTGCCAGATCCACGTAAGAATCCAGCCGGATATTACAAGGAATTAACACAGACAGTTGAGGCTTGTATAATGAACTTAGCCGACATTGATATGTTGTTTGGTAATGTAGTTCCACAACCAGTGTGGGCTAAAATTCGTAGAGAGGATCATCAGGCTGCTTTAGGTGGTGATTGGGCAGCTATCACTGCAGCAGATAATCAACAAATAGGTGGTGCGAAACCTGAACCTTTGATCGCTAATCTGCCAGGTAGAATAATAGATTTAATGAAGACTCTGATGCCAGCATTGCGTGTTAATTGGGATAAATTATCCGCATGCAAGCAGAAGAAAGACGAAAGTGTCTCCGACTTCTTCACGAGGTTCGAAGAGACTTTTGTAGACCATAGTGGTCAGGATATGAGCACTGAAGGAGGACAAAGATTGTTTGTCGATAAATTTGTGCATAATTTGTTACCTGAATTATGCAATAAATTGAAAGACTCAGAAAGTGCGTGGGCTGTATCTACGACAGCGCAAATACTTGCGACTGCACAGTACTATGAAAATAGGGATAAAGAGGAAAAGGAGAAATCAGAGAAGAAAACGAAAGATTTAAAGACTAAAGTTCTTTTACAGCAGGCGTATCCGCCTCGCATGAATCAGACTAATATGCAACAGAATTCGTATCAAAAGGCAGATTATAATTCGACCAGGCCTCAATATCAGTGGAATCAGTGCGCGTACTGTAAGAAAGAGGGTCACTATAAAAATGATTGTCAGATTTTAGCGCAAAATAATGCGGCAGCAGCTCAGAGAGGTCGTGGTGGTTTTGCACAGAATTCTAGAGGTCGGGGACGAGGTGCTATGCCTCCACAAACTAATGATCGTCCTTCTAATCACTTTGATCAGCGAAATGTACAGTCAGCTCAACAGAATAGATCTCAGCAATATCTTGTTGAGGATTATTGTGAGGTTGAAGAGGGATTTCAACAAAATGGGTACTAGGACAGCCATAGACAGAGAGAGGGAGTAGTATCAGTTCCAGTGGATCAGAGTGGGCCTTATGTCGCAGTAGCAACATCAGGTGTAGTCGAACCGTTTCTGTTGGATACTGGTGCCGCGAAAAGTTCTATCATGCATGCGAAACTCCCTGGCGCACCTTTGTCTGGCTCAACAAATGTTTCCGTAGGTTTTTCAGGCGCCCCTGTGTACAACCCGATATCTGGTCCTTTGTCTATTTCTGTTGGACCGTGTCAATTGAAAGCACCCTTAATTTTGACGACAGGTTGTAATGAAAATCTGCTTGGTTTAGATTTGTTAAAACGACTATATGCGACATTGTACTGTTCTCCGGAAGGAGTACAGCTTACTTTGGGTAAAAGACTCACCTCTCCGATGTACTTGTCAATGGACAAACTCCCGCCGGAGCTACGTTCACTCCCTGATTCTCTTTGGGCGACTGGTCCCAATGATGTAGGTCTACTAGAAATTCCACCGTATGTAGTAACTTTGAAAGCGAATGTAAAATTTCCAAGAATTCCCCAGTATAAAATATCGAGTGAAGGTGAACATGCACTCTTATTGATTGTGCAAGATTTGATTAAGAAAGATGTGGTTGAAGAAACGCGAGGAAATGTCTGTAACAGTCCTGTCTTACCGATTCTGAAGCGAACAGATCCTACAAAGCCTCCAGTTTATAGGTTTGTCATAGACCTTAGAGAAGTTAATAAGATTGTAATTCCGCAGTTTCCTGTAGTGCCAGACATTACTGCTTTGTTAACATTGATTCCTGCTACAGCTACATGGTTCTCAGTCATCGACTTGAAGAATGCCTTTTTCAGCATTCCGATAGCCGAGGAAAGCAGAGATATTTTTGGCTTCTGTTTAGGAGGTCGCAGTTTCAGATTTAAACGCGCTCCACAAGGCTACTGTGAAAGTCCATCTATTTACAGTCAAGCTTTAAAAAGCCAGTTAGATTCTTTTGTCCTTCCTCCAGGCTCTGCCCTAGTACAGTACGTAGACGATCTTTTGGTGGCTGCCGATGACAAGGAAACTTGCAAGGCAGCTACAATTTCACTATTGCATCATTTGTCTAATTTGAATCATAAGGTGTCACCTTCCAAAATGCAATATTGCTGCCAAGAAGTAACCTACCTAGGTCACCTCTTGTCAAAGGAGGGAAGGAAGTTGACCCCAGAAAGAATAAAAGCAATTACGCAGATGAGTGTTCCACGCACACAGAGGGAAGTACGTGCCTTTCTAGGTATTACCTCCTACTGTAGGCAGTGGATTCCAAATTTTTCACTTTTAGCAAAACCGTTGGTAGCTTTGACTGGGAAAAATGTTCCGAGTCCGGTGCCATGGTCTGATGAATGTCAAAAGAGTTTTGCTGAATTACGAAAAGCTTTGTGTTCAGCTCCTGTATTGGGCACACCTGATTACAGTAAGCCATTCACGCTCTACGTTCACGAAAGAGAAGGTTGCGCGTTGAGTGTCTTGACACAGAAGTTTGGTGATAAACAACGCCCTTGTGCGTATTTTTCATCAACATTAGATCCGGTAGCTAGAGCATTGCCTAGTTGTTTGAGGGCTACAGCGGCAGCTGCAGCTTCCATTCGACAATCTGCTGGTTTGGTGATGAACAATATGCTAGTGGTCATGGTTCCTCATGCAGTGGACACACTCATGAACCGAACGAAGACACAACACCTTACTAGTGCGAGATTATCTGGTTACGAGCTGACGTTATTAGCGAGTCATATTCAGATCAAAAGATGCAATGTATTGAACCCAGCAACATTGTTGCCGACTGATCAAGAGTCGAGTGATTCTGAGCCACATGACTGTTATTTCAAAACGGAGGAAGAGACAAAAGGTCGTATCGACTTGAGAGATACTCCTCTATCCGACCCGGATGGTACGCTGTATGTGGACGGGTCATGTTTTAAATTGGAGAATGGTGATGTGACTGCTGCCTACGCAGTAACGACTTTGAAGACGATTGTGGAGACTGCAAGAGTGAGTCAGAATTCTGCCCAAGCTGCAGAGTTAATAGCTCTTACGAGAGCGTGTGTTTTAGCTGAGGGAAAGAGAGTGAATGTGTTTACAGATAGTCAGTACGCATTTGGCGTGGCCCATAGTTTTGGCCGGTTGTGGAGAGAAAGGGGTTTCATTACGTCCCATGGGACTAAGATTCAACATGGTCAGCTAGTTAACGACTTGTTAGAATCTCTAACCTTGCCGACTGAAGTTGCGATTGTGAAGTGCAGTGCTCATAAAGCAATCACGGATGATGTTGGTCGGGGAAATGCCTTTGCTGATGAAACCGCTAAACAGACAGCTAGAGACATGATGAGTAGAATGTACGTTGCTACGTCTGCAAGATGGATTGCTGAGTCTGGAATGTGTGAGGACACTATGGAAAGTGTGAAAGAGATTCAGAAAGAAGCGACTGAGGAAGAGAAACGCGTATGGAGAGAAAGTACGGGCAAATTGGACTCGAATGGATGTTGGATCGATTTGACAGAACAGCAGCGTTGGATGTTGCCTGATGCATATGTGCTTGCAGTAGTGACGATGGCGCATGGAGTAGCGCATATAAGTTCTAAAGGGATATGTAAGATGTTAGCTCCGGTCTGGAAGAATGAGGGAATCAGTAAGTGTGCAGAGAGAGTGGTGAAAAATTGTATGGTGTGCTTGATGCATAATCCTGGCAAGGGAACTCCAACTCCAGCTGGTCATTTTGCTCCTCCTTCCTGCCCCTTTGAAGTAATACAGTTAGACTTCATTCACATGGAACGCTGCAACAATTTAAAATACGTCCTGGTGGTAGTTTGTGCTTTTTCCAGGTGGATAGAAGCATACCCACTAAAGGACAACACTGCTTTATCAACTGCCAAAATTCTTCTCAAAGAATTTTTCCCTAGGTTTGGAATGCCACGGATTGTATGGTCAGATAACGGAAGTGAGTTTATAGGGAAAGTTATGCAGAGTGTGTGTGCTGGTCTAGGATTGAAACAAAAATTTCATAGTGCGAACCATCCCCAGTCTGCTGGTTTAGTCGAGGGTTACAATGGCACCCTCAAGCTTAAAATAGCCAAAATTCAAGCATCCACAGGTTTGGCTTGGCCAGACGCACTTCCTTTGGCCTTGTTATCAACGAGAGCAACAGTGCATTCTAGAATAGGGCTTTCTCCATATGAGATTGTATTTGGCCGCCCGGCAAATGTCTGGGGTGTGCCAAGGCCTAAACAATTTTGCTCCATTGAATATCCTATGTTGATAGACTACCTTTACGACTTGACTGCTAAATTAAGTCTTATTCATCAACAGGTTTTTGATGCACTACCAAAACCTCCGGAGAGTCCAGGACATCAACTGAAACCGGGTGACTTCATAGTGGTCCGGAACTTCGCGAGGACAAAGAATCTTCAGCCTCGCTACATCGGCCCCTTCCAAATCCTACTGGCAACGAGGACAGCTGTACGTGTTGCTGGCCGGAAGAACTGGATCCACGCTTCTCACGTAAAGCGTGTTCCACTGCCGCTGCCCTACGACGACTGGGTGAAGAAGGGAATTGGTGCCTCCGAATCTGAAATAACTCCAAAATTTGTCCCTTTCAGCGATGCCGATTTGATTTCTGACACTTTGAAACGTGACTCTCCTCTTGAAAAGACTACTTTGAACATTGAACATTTGTCTCCAGCATCAGAAGAAACTTTGCCATCTGCGAACGTAAACTCTGCAACAGCTGCTAGTGATACACTATTTTCCGATCAGACAGTACCAGCGAAGCAGAAATACAACCTTAGAAGCCATAAAAAGGACAAATAAAGCAGGCAACTGCATATTGTGATTTTGATATTTATATACATTGGATTTTTTTTGCTTTTCAGCCAGGAAGTTTGCTATTGTTTATTGTTTTTAATAAATTGCCTTGCCGTCTGGGTAACCGTAGGGTCGTGGCTGTGTGCCTAGTTTGAATTTGCAGGGGTCTGACACAAGGTCGATCTTTCTGTTGGTTCTGGGAACTCCCAGGGCTGATAGAGGCATTTTCATCTACGTACACATCATCAGTGGTCGCGAGCGGATTGTAGAAGATGGAGCTTCCTGCGCTGCAACGAAAGAATGTGATTTACGTTCGCAGAAACAGACTTAATAGAATTCTTCACAGCAAATGTTTCTTGATGCAATGTGCCATTACATTTTTGATTGTTTTAGCAACATTGGTGGGTGGAATTGTCTTTAGCATAAATTTGATTTTTGTGCCAGTTTCTACAGTGCCTCCCCTTGATCCAGCTATTTCTACTGTTTCTTCTATACACTCTTTTCACTCGTTTCCGGAACATGAGCAAGCTCGACGCTCAGAATTCATTAATAATACTTTTGTACAGCTCTTGCATCAACACCAACTGGTAGTTAACACTACAGACTGCTGGGTGTGTGGCTTGATACCTCACACTATGGATAAAGGTATTCCCTATTTGGTTTTGCCTTACAGCTATAATGGATCATTTCAGGCCTTCCAAACCATCTTTGCTTATGCCCTTGAAACTTATCCTCCACGTCCACCACGTTCCACTAAATATAACTCTGCTAACAAAGCTTTAGTCCAGGGAATTATTGACATGATCAAAGACGTCAATAATACTCCATCTTACCCTAGAGACGAATTGCGAGTATATTTAAGTTGGAATACTTCAGAGTATCGCCTTAGTTTAGGAGAAAGCAAGCGTAAAAGCTCAACTCCAATCTGGGTCGTACCTCACCGAGGTCAGGTCTGTTTGCAAGGTAATGGGAGAAATCCGAGAGCTCAGCTAGGGAGGAGTGAGTGCGTAGAGACTTATGTGTTTCCGGCTAACTCTTCCCCTGCCTTCCTTACTGCCAGGGGTACCTACTTCATCTGTCGAGACAGAGCTTATACATGGTTGCCTGCCGACTTCTCAGGATCATGTTATATTGCTCGATTATTGCCTCCGACATACACTGCTTCACCTGATTACCACAGAACAAGAGTAGCGAGAGGTGTCTTCAGCAAGGAAGATACCGCTGGTCAGGAAGCTGGAGACTTCTTCAAAGGCTTCCTTCCGTTCTGGGGGCCTATGGCCAATAGTAGAAACATACGTCAGCTAACACGGGTAGTTGAATCTACTATTACCGAAACTGCTGGTGCCCTTAGCAATCTGACAGCTGAGCTTCAGGCGGATAGGCTCATGACATTGCAGAACCGTATGGTTCTAGATGTTATACTTGCAGATCGAGGTGGGGTATGCAGAATGATCCAATCGAGCTGCTGTGTCTTTATTCCTAATAATGCTCCAACAGTTTACGAGGCGATCTCTAAGTTGCACAAGATTTCGGACTCCATACATGTAGACAAGGGAAACTGGTCCTTCATGGAGTGGTTTTGGACTCTGATCTCAGCGTGGGGATGGAAGGTTCTAATGGTCATTGGTGTCATCTTAATATTACTATTCTCATGTTGTCTGATTATCCAGTGTGGTCCTGCTCTGTGTAGTCTTTGTGCTGCAACTTGTCTCAGAAAACCACCTGCATTTGGAGAAAAGACACGAGAAAGGATGATGATACAACAACATGTCACTGACCTGATGAGCATAGAACTAGATTCTGACATAGACTGAGTAATTGCCTATGTAAGGGCAAAAGGAGGGTCTGAGGTTCCGTGACGGTTCCGTGACGACTTGAACCCGTGTTTTTAAGTTTGTCGGAAATACATAAAAATGGTATCAGTGAACCGCAAATGATCCATTTAGTATATCCTAGTGTTTTCGCTACGCTACGAGCAAGAGCACTCCTTCCACTGACACATTTCTGATATACACACGGCATCCATCTTAGATCGTGGCCGCCATTTTGTGTTTCCTTGCCCTCACATATGCAATAGCCTCTGATCATTTCATTCACTTCACTTTGATTAAAGACACGTAGCCTTAGCCAGAGATTCACCTCTTACGTGACACGTGCACCTTAAACCAGATCACGCTGTAGCTGCATGACTCGACAAAGGCTGCCTCCTCTGCCCGAGGCCAGTCCTGCCAAACTGGTCTTCGTGTCCATTGTACCTGATCATGATTAGGCGGCCGAAGCCGGTAGCCTTGCCCATTTACAACCCACAAACATCTCTTATCCCGCTTTTCTATCTTCTGCACCTGGCTCTGCTCCTTTCCTTCTGGGCCTTTATTAGGGGGAGGTAACGAACTTTACGATAAGGCGGTCCGGGTCTTGAATACAATATTGACAAGGGATTGTGATGGACTGGTGGGAACCCCTCTTCGTGATGTTTGGTATCAGATATTATCGACAGTTCCTGTGTAACGCCAAATATTTATTGTTTAGAGACACAAAGGTTTGGGAATGTACCGGCATGTGAAATATTTGCCTAGAGCACAATTTTTAGTATATAAGGAGCAACCCACTTTGTACAAATCGAACAGTCTCCTAGATTCTGCCCGTGTGTAGATTCTGTGACTTCTGTGTCCCTGCAGTAATAAACCTTTGGTCTTTGACGCCACCATCGAGAAGCCCGTGTTTCTGTTCATTTGTGCACCAAGGCAGGTGGAACTCCGGGGTCTTCGGGTGTTGTACCCTGACACCTCTGGACGGAACCAAAAAAGTCCAGAACTCCACCATTCAGCCTCCAACCAGAGGCTGTGCACCAAAGTGGGCCCTGTTTGGGGCCCCCAAACAAGCTTTCTGACATGGTTTCCCTGTCGGGCAGGGCAGCATGAAAACCATGTCGGAAACTGTGATAGTAATCTCAAGGGCGGAATCGCCCGCCCTTGAGATTACTAGCTGGCTCCAGACTGGCAGGTCAGCTCTCCAAGCCCATCAGAAGCCACCCGTAATGACTGGCAGGTTTACTTTCAGACTGTCTCCTACATAATGAGGTGATCAGAAAGTAAACAGACCGGCTGATTACGATGTGGCCCTAAAGGCTGCGACCAAAGATCAGAGCCTTTATGGGCCGTACCATAATTGGCCCCTAAGTGTTAAGCACAATGGAAGATTGAGGAGTTACATAACTAGAAAAATGAAATGAAATGGAAAAGGACAACTCTACCCTATAACTTTCTGCATCCTCAAACAAGGAAGGAGATCATACAAGAAAAACATTTACAAAGTAAAGACTCCTTCTTCAGCACTCAAATACCCATGGTAAAGCAGACCATAACAACTCATCAATATGCTCAGAAAAGGCATGGTACAACTAAATAAAAAATGTAAGGTTTCTAAAGGCAACTGCTTTATAATGACCAACTTCTTCATGCAAAAACATCTTCAGCATTTGAAAAGCTTTCAATGCCCAAAATCCCAAACTCCAACTGCTGGAATTCTTGCTTAATATCATAAATGCCTTTCTTGAGAACCTAACATTTATTTATTTATTTATTTATTTATAAGTTTATATAGCGCTAGAATCACTCCTACAGGAGTATCTCTGCGCTTTTGACCAGGGATCAGCAGCATATTAACAGTGAGGGGATGAGTTAGACTTCATTTTTAAAAAGAGCTGTTTTTAAAAGTTTGCGGAAAGTCAGATGTTCTTTACATTGCCTTAATGCCAAAGGTAACTTGTTCCACAACTTAGGGCCAGTAACAGACAAGGCTCTGCCTCCATGTCTTACTTTTTTTATGTGGGGGACCACCAGAAGGAGATTACTACTAGATCTAAGAGACCGTACTGGAGCATAAGGAATACATTTCCGTTCCAGATAAATAGGTCCCTCTGAGTTTAGGCATTTGTGGATCAAACAACATATTTTAAATTTGACCCTCTGTCGTATTGGAAGCCAGTGTAGGCGGTTCAGAAGAGGTTTAGAAGCAGTTCTCGGAGGGGCATTCAGAACTAGGCGAGCCGCCGTGTTCTGGATCACCTGCAGCTTATCCAACACACCCTCATTGGCTGATAAAAGTAAACCGTTACAGTAGTCAATCCGACTGAGGATCAACGCTTGAACAAGCGTTTTCCTTACTGCGTCGGGTAAGAGCGGGAAGACCTTACGGAGAAGTCCAATGGTGTGGAAGCAGATCCCTGATATGTAATTGGTGTGCTGTTTAAATGACAGGTCATGATCGAGTCTGACTCCCAGATTCTTCACAACCTGTTTAGGTTCAGGGACTGCTCCAAGCTCCGACGGCCACCATTCGGGTGTCCAGAGTATTTTCGCGTCTCCAAATAGCATG
Source organism: Lissotriton vulgaris (assembly GCF_964263255.1). Classification (NCBI taxonomy): domain Eukaryota; kingdom Metazoa; phylum Chordata; class Amphibia; order Caudata; family Salamandridae; genus Lissotriton; species Lissotriton vulgaris. The sequence goes on from NC_141687.1 coordinate 983,232,168, forward strand.
ATCTCAGTCTTGGTGACATTGCATTGGAGGTAGTTTGTAGCCATCCATTTTGCCACCTCTTTCATGCCTGTCAAAAAGGAGTTTCTGACCTCAGTGGTGAGAGTTTTGAAGGGGAACAGGAGCTGTGTGTCGTCAGCGTAAGATATGGGAATAAAGCCATATCTACGCAAAACTCCTGCCAGGGGTGCCACATAGATATTAAAGAGAGTAGGGCTCAAGCATGAGCCCTGTGGCACCCCTTTAGATATCTCTGTTTCCACTGAGCGGTATGCACCCATGGTGACTCTCTGGGTGCGGCCGGTCAGAAAACTCTTTAGCCAGTCAAGAGCCTTGTTCTGGATGCCAGCGTTCGACAACCGTTGCGTCAGGATGGTATGAGACACGGTGTCGAACGCTGCTGATAGATCTAATAGCACCAGGATGACTGAAAGGCCCTTGTCCTGGTAGGCATGGAGATCATCAGTAACAGACAAGAGAGTGGATTCTGTACTGTACTTGGGGCGGAAACCCGATTGGGATTCATCCAGGGCTTTTACCAATTCCACATGTGCTGATAGGTGGTGGTTAACATGTTTCTCTATAATTTTTCCCACAAAAGGTAACAGGGAAATGGGCCTAAGATTCGTCAGGTCAGACCACAATAGGGCAGTATTCTTCCTTATGGGTCTGACAAGCGCCCTTTTCCAATTTTTGGGGACAGCACCTGAGATGAGTGAAATATTTACCAGTTCACAGATCGTTGGACATAGAAGTTCATTAAGTGTGGGCATTAGTTTGGCAGGTATAGTATCCTCAGGACTACCGCTTTTAATTTGTTTTAAAAGATCCGATGTTCCTTTCAAGGATATCGGGGGAAAGACATCCAGGGAATGTGTAGCAGGTGTGCATTCTACAGGATCAAGGGGAGATTCTGTAGTGGTCAATGAGGCTTGGTTGGTCAAGATAATTTTTTCATAAATTGTGTTGATCTTATTGGTGAAGAAACATGAAGTGTCTTCACACAGTTGTTGAGAAGTCATATCAGGGGCTTCGCAAGCTTGAGGTTTGACAAAAGTCTGTAAGATCTGAAAGAGAACTCTTGGAGAGTTTCCGGCCTCTTGTATTTGGGATGCAATGTAAGATTTCCTAGCACCACGGATTTCTTTGTGATATGAAGATAGAGCACACCAATATTTTTCCTTATCCTCCACAAGATGCGAGGTTCTCCATCTCTTTTCCAATTTTCTAGCCCCTTGTTTCAAGGTTCTCAAGTGATCAGAAAACCAAACTTCATGTTTTTTCCCAGGCTTAGATTTAAAAGTCTTTACAGGAGCAATTTTGTCGATGACTTTCCTAGTTTCTCCTTCGAATTTAGCAAGGGCAGTATCAATATTGTCCGAAGGTAGAAAACTAGGAGGGATGAATTACTCTCTAAAAGTAGAAGGGGTAACTTTATGCCACTGTCTCCGGGTACCGGGTAGGGTGTTAGAGTGGGACAGATTGGGTGCCTGAAGAGGGGTGGTAAATTCCACAATGAAGTGGTCAGTCCAGGTCACCTGAGTGGCGGGTGGGCATGATGCAAGCTGGACATTAGCGAACACTAAATCCAAAGTGTGGCCTGCTCGATGAGTAGGTCCACTATTTCTCAATAATAGACCCAGAGAGGATAGATCTGTTAATAGTGTTTGCGCCTCATTACAATCTGGAATTTCAGCGTGAACGTTAAAATCACCAACTAAAATGAACTCCTTGTCATTAATGATGTAAGGAGCCAATAGTTCGAGTAAAATATTAGTAAAATTCCTGTAAGGACCTGGGGGCCTATAAACTAAGGCGCCTCTATAGTGTCCTTTAGGAGATACCTGAATTTTAAAAATCATTATTTCGATTTCCGCGGAACTAAGTTCCTCTAAAATAGTGACTCTCAGATCTTCTTTGTAAATCACCGCGATTCCACCACCAATTTTGATCGGGCGGTCCAATCTCAGTATTTTATAGCTGCAAGGGATAGCGAGAGTTATATCCGGGGTGCAATGTGGTTTAAGCCACGTTTCTGTCAGATAACACACTTCCGGTTGGTAAGAAGATATCATATCCCAAACTTCAGTGGTATGCTTAGAAAGGGATCTGACATTACACAGGATATTTTTCCTCCCCGGCGAAGGGGTATTAATAACTGGCATAGGCATAGTTGCCCTGATACAAGGGTTATACATATTAATAGGCCTAGTCCCTTCAGTAGAAAATTGGGATTGACAAATCCGACATGAAAATGGGCCTTCTACCTGTATCTGGCACATGCAGGCAGCGCCTAATGGTCGTAAGTTCTTTAGGCAGCGCAGTGTCTTGGGGGAGTATGTTATATGTCTTGGAAGATTATGTAATAACAGACCAGGATCAGCCATGGCCCCTGGCCCGTTCTGGCTCGGACGGGCGCAGACGGGCAGGTCTTTGGCTTGTCTTCGGCGCGTCTGAAGGCGCCCCCCTGCGCGCAACCGCTGCGCGCTTTGACCGACGAGTGGCTAAGTAGCCCCTGTGCCCTAAAGGCTAGAGCGCTAACCGCTCGAGTCAACAGCAGGGAGCAGGAAGTGTAATGCTCAGGCTCGTACCTGCCCCGCCCTCCGCTCAACGGTATTGGTTACCGAGTCGGACCGGGGCGGGCAGGCGGAATGACAGAGCACTGAGTGTTTATGACAATTTTAAAGCCCCTGGCAGCGCTGTGAAGAGCGAAATTAGGCACAGTACAACACAGGTATGTGTCACAATTAGTTCTCAATCATAACACACATAGAGATTTAAATTTGCTATTCAATTAAAATCCGTTTTTTAAAATGCTGTCAGTGTGGCTTCACCAACCCACATCCCAAGCAGAGTGTACATGCAGCGAGCGGTGATTATACCTGGAGTCAGAAGCGGGGTCGGCCAACACTGCCACTGTCAGCCTTACCGCGGGACGCCTCGCCTCCTCGCCGCCTAAGTAGCCCCTGTGCCCTAAAGGCTAGAGCGCTAACCGCTCGAGTCAACAGCAGGGAGCAGGAAGTGTAATGCTCAGGCTCGTACCTGCCCCGCCCTCCGCTCAACGGTATTGGTTACCGAGTCGGACCGGGGCGGGCAGGCGGAATGACAGAGCACTGAGTGTTTATGACAATTTTAAAGCCCCTGGCAGCGCTGTGAAGAGCGAAATTAGGCACAGTACAACACAGGTATGTGTCACAATTAGTTCTCAATCATAACACACATAGAGATTTAAATTTGCTATTCAATTAAAATCCGTTTTTTAAAATGCTGTCAGTGTGGCTTCACCAACCCACATCCCCAGCAGAGTGTACATGCAGCGAGCGGTGATTATACCTGGAGTCAGAAGCGGGGTCGGCCAACACTGCCACTGTCAGCCTAACCACAAATGTTAAGCCACATCTTTAAAAACCTGATAGTTCCCCCTTAGATGCTACTCCCTATAGACTTATCACCAGCCTTCCATTAGCAGCCACACTCCTGGAAAATTCTACAGCAAACAATTTTAAAAAGGACGTGCAGAAGATCACTTGGTAGGTGACTTCCAGTCAGGTTTCAGATCAGGCTGCAGTATAGAAAGTCTTCTCTTTCTGCCTTTCTGGAATTCTCCCTGACATTCAAACCATTCACCTAAGCATTCTGTTATATACTCTGCTGAAGAGACTTTTAGCATGTGGTTTTGACATGGTTCATGTACTACTTTTCCAATATGAAAGTTTAATAAGCCAGCTTTGTGTCGGACAGTTTGAGATGTCATCAGTGATGTCATCAATCATGCCATTTAACATGCCATGCGTGATGTAATATGTGAAGTCATAAGCATTACATGACTGGGTACAAATTATAGTTAGTTGACTAAACTGTAACTGGCAAATTTCAGTGGTGTTTTGGGTTTTAAAATATTATTAGGATGTTGGGCGGACTGCTTCCGATATCCAGGCCATCAGTCTGACCACCGTGTTATGATGCAGGGGTGCACAGACATAATATCGACTCCAAAATGGCGTTTGGACATAATATCGAGTAGTAAATATCAGAACATCAGAAGACCATCCATGCCATGCAGAGACATTTCTGGTGGGACAATGTGAGACATGTGCGAGAGCGAAGAGCGAACAGGCAAAAGCTAAAGGTCTGCTCATGCCTCTCCTTACGCCATCTAGGCCAGGTGATAAGTGTAGATTTCTTGCTGGGACTTCCGCTAGATGAAGGATGCAACGCTATCCTGATGGTTGTGGAAAGTTTCATGAAGATGGGACATTTCATTCCCTGTAAGAACCTCCCAACAGCCTCCCAAACTGCACAACTGTTGCTCACACACGTGGTTCGTCTCCATAGTTTGCCCAAGGCTATAATATCGGATCGAGGTCCACAGTTCGTTGCCAGGTTTTGGCACATGTGGTGCAAGGCGCTCAACATCTCAGACGCGTTATCAACCAGTTTCCATCCCCAGACTGACGGGCAAACCGAAAGTTTGAATCAGACACTCAAGAAATATCTGCGCTGCTATGCTGATGAAGCGGCGGACTCATGGGTGTCCTTGTTGTGGTTGGCTGAACTGTCATATAACAATGCTTGGCAATTTTCCACTGGTAAGACGCCTTTTAGGGCCAACTCGGGGTTTCACGCAGTAACTTTGCATTTGACAATCCCGAGTGATGTGGTGAACCACCCCACGGTGGCCAGTCAAGTGAAGGCTCTTCTGAAGATACACCGACAGGTCCGATGTCATTTGGATAAAGCCAAGTCAACCTACAAGAAATGGGAGGACAGAGTAGGGCCTGGTATATCAAGTGGGTGATATGGTGCGGCTCTCGACTAGGAACATTTGTTTCCGTTTCCACAGCATGTTTCATCCTCGATTCATTGGGCCTTATGCGGTTGTCCGTCGCATTAACCCTGTGGCTTACAGGTTGAAACTCCCGGCTTCGTTGAGGATCCACCCCGTCTTTCATTGGAGCTTACTAAAGCCTGCTCGTGCTGCTAGGCGCCGGGTGGTGCCACTTGTGTTGAGGGACGGGCAATTGGAGTACGAGGTGGGCAGTATCTTGGATGCCAGGTATCGTCAGGGCAAGCTATGGTATTTGGTGTCCTGGAAGGGCTACTCGGCTGAGGACGATTCCTGGGAACCCTGTTCTGGGGTCCACGCGCCCGGTGCGGTGCGGCGGTTTTATGTTCGCCATCCGGAGAAGCCTGGTGCTAGGAGGCGCTTGTAGGGTGGGCATGCTGTCATGTCTTGCCAAATGCGCCTGCCTAAACTACATGGACTAGAAGGCCGAGCGCGTGGGAGGAGCCGCAAAGCCATTTATGGAGGAAATGCCTGCACACTCGCTGTACGTGATACCTAATTTTGAACCAGTGCCTGGAGTACCTATTTTCTTGTTTCTGCTGTTCTTGGATTTCTTTCTCGAACAAGAGCTGCTGATTGAGGCGTTCGGCGGGTTCTGTTCGCAAGTGACTGCTGGCTTTGTTCTTTGTGTTCAGCGGATACGATCAGTAATTCCGCTCGTGTTCTCGGCTGAGGCACGGAGCGTGTTGCTTTTTCCTCGATCTTATGCGTGAACGGCACATCAGCTGCTGGAGTTCTGGAAAGCCATTGTTTTTCTGTTGCCCCGGAGTTCAGAAGGTGATGGACATCCTTTCCTGCTCGCGTTCTCAGCTGAGACGCGAGGCAGGATTTCCAATAACGAGCGCATTGAAAAGGCATTAGCGTTCGGTCTCCCGTTACCGGATCCCATCAGTCAGCGGCTGCTACAGACACTTGAATGCCAGTGTGCGTGAGTACTATATGAATCTTGAAGTAGTACTGCTGGCTATGCTTCATGTAATTTGAACCGTCAAAGGACTTTGCTTGCAGGACTTGTTACTTTTTGCTTGTGGGGGTTTGAACAAGCAGGAAACGGAGTGTGTTCAAACTATTTTGGAATACTTTAGATTTGGATTTGTTTCCTCTGGAACTACATTGGATTTGGTTGAACTTCCATTTTGGAATCCTGTTCCTACAAGACTTACCTTCTATAAGCACTTTGTGTCCTCTTTCTAAAGCATCATTTGGAAAGAGATTCTTGGTTATTTGAAATGTCATGGGGAGGCTGGAAGGTATGAGTGAGTGTTGTGGCTATTGATAATTGATTCAGAAGGGTTGTTTGATGGAGTAATAACACGTTCTTCTGTGTTGTAGGACAACCAGATGTTTCTACAGAGAAAAGACTACTATTCTTTTGGGGGAAAGAGCTGATTAAGTAAGCTATTCTTGGTGGTCGTTCCTTATAGCGAGACTCAATGAGAGTAGTTAGTATGTAATGTACTTACCTTTTTGTTTTTTCTTTCTTCTCGTTTCAGCTTCCCTTTCCCGTTCCAGACCCTTCCCTACCTTTTCCCTCGCCTGATCCCCTTTATGCTCTGTGTATGTTATATCATTCAGAGTGTAGGGAGATCTGGAGGTGGACCCCTTTTAGCAACGACGCTGATCCTGAGGAGGCGCAGCCCGTGACATAAAGTGCTACCAATTCTGACTGGGAATCGTCATAAGAAAAAGTGCAGTGGAAGTGATGTTAAAACTGCCTCATGGGTACCCTATACATTATTTTATTCCAGAGCCCCAAGGGCAGGATTAAAAGTTGAAAGGGATGAGTGTATTTGTGAGAAAGTTAGGGACTGCAGTCGCGGAAGGGTTGATGTAATAATTCTTTTATCTGCAATTTTCGTCCTGACACATTCATGTTTTCTAAATCTTTGTCAGAAAATCCAGCTCTATATGGTTTCTGTAATACCTTAGATTTTGCCAATGTCAAGTCCCATTTCAGAAGCCAAATACATTCATTTTTCATGGAATATTTTCGTATTTTGAGTAATACTTCTGCATATAAACAATAACTCTTCTTCATTAAAAGAATTTAACCTTTCTAATCCTACATTTCCAGCTACCATTTCCTTCAATTCTACCCTTAATTTAAATCTGTCTAGCACCTTTGATTGCAATTTTGGTTGTTCTATGTCCCTTGTCCATCTTTCTAATTCTTCAGGGATTACTACAGTCGCACTTCTCGTTCCTGTGGGGGTCTCAATCTGTACTTCTTTTGAGCATCCGGGAGTAATTTATCTGATTGAGTCACCCACTGGTTCTCGTATAGGTAATCCATGAAGGAAATCACTGACTTGCAATCACATGCTTGGTCATCAATTATTATATTCTATTATTATTATTATTAGCTTAATTCGATTTATAAAAGATATCATCAAAGAATTTACATTATATTCTCTTTCCTGGGCTGTACTATGGTGTAGTCAGAACAGGAGTTTTAGGACTGGGTTGCTTTTCTCCATATAAAGGAACTACGGTACCTATAGTTACGGGTATTGTCAGGGCTTAAGGACTTGTAGTTAATTGAGTTATTTTCTGAATTACCAAACTACGCTGTTTATTTATTGCTTCTCTTTCTCTTTCTTGCAGCACCTTTTCCAATGAGGTTTCATGTATAATCTGCGTAACCAAAGGAGGTTTTAAAAACGGAGCACTAGGGGTAACTCTATTGGTTTCTTCCTGATAAGGTGGCGGATTTTTCATTAACAAATCCTCAAAATAATCATCTTCTGTATCCCCACTACTAGTCATTAAATGGTTGGTTTTCCCTGTACTTTTACTTCCAGTCAGTTCTTCTGTGGTAAATACAGGATATAACCCTTTCACTAGCATAGATTGTCTCCATTGTTTCATCTGCTTATCTCTTGTCTCTTTAGGAAATGTGGGATAAAATCTGCTTAAATTCCTGTCACATCAAGATCTATGTTGCTCTCCCACTGCAGAGAGATTGTGGGAGGTAGCTCCTTCTCCGAGCTCGCAAGGGTGCTATCAAGACCAGGGGAGTTGGAGTTGGAATTAGAGTTATTTTCCTTATTGGCCCGACGTGCGGCTTCTTTTGCCTGAGCTAGGCGTGTTTTTGCTTTGAGGTGGGCCACATAATTTGATTTGGTGGCGGCATTAACATTCTTTAAAAGTTTACCCATTTTATCCCCCTCTTTGTTCTCTACGTATCTATGTATCTTCTATCTTTGATTTTATTTCCTTTTTCTTTTTTGCCTGTTTTGTATCTTATTTTCCACCCCCTAAAGCTCTATTGCTCCACTTAGTCCCTGATGTCTCGCTTGGATCTTCCGTACCTGGATTATTTCGTCTTCCAGGAGGCTCTTCGTTCCGTTTCGTCGTGGTTCTAGCAGTCCGCACATCCGCCGTCTCTCTCAGCCCCGGACAACACTCCGGCTGCCTCCCGAGGAGCAGGGCACCGAGGCAGCAGCGAGCATTGGGGAAGACGCGCTGCTGTCAAAATGCCCGGCAGAGTCGTGACACAGAGCCACGGTGATCGACCAGGCGAACGTCATAACGGAGTTGATAGAAGCTGCTGCTGTATCGACAAGTCTTAACAGGGTAACTCGGCATTAGACGGCCTAAAGAAAGGCTTAAAAGAGGGTGAAGGAATTTCCATTGTTTTTAAAGAAAGCCACCCCACAACATTCCTCCTCAAGCCCAAGCTCAATTTCAATAACATCTAAAGGCCCATCGCCGGGGTCGGGCCGGGACCGGTCTCTGCAGTAATACTATCAGACCCGGCTCCCAAAGAGCAGGAAGCACTTCAACAAAATCTCGTATCTGATCACTCAGAAGTCCCGATGTCACATCAAGGTAAAATTCAAGCACAAGACTCGGTGGAGCCCCCAACACCCGTAACATCCTCGAGCTCAGCGGAAACAACTATTTCTAGGCTAAATCCATCCCAGGTACAAGGAGCAACAGACAAAGACAGAAGGATAGTTATTGATACCTCTTTGAACTTGAAGTCACCCCAAATGAAACTCTAGTCGCAACCCAAACTCCAACCGGGATTTCAAGGGCAAGTATCAGCCCAGGTTGATCCTAAGGCTGGAAGTACAAGCCTTGGTGCGGTTGATTTGCAAAGCAAATCTAGCCAAAAAAGGGGGTCTATGGGTGTCTATCAGTTAGATATTAGAGACATGCTTAATCTAATATTGGAAGAGGTCCGTGAAATGAAAAAAACGCAGCAATTGGAAATTGCCACTCTGCATCAATGGCTGGGGAAAATCGAAGAAGCAATGAAATTTTTTCCCATCGAACTCCAGGAGGCGGAAGCCAGAATTTCAGTGTTGAAGGACCAAATGAATATGGTTATTGGGGAGGCAAAAGAGGCGGCTAAAAACAAAAGCTACCTGGAGAACAAGTTGAAGGAGCTTGAGAACGATTCTCGGAGGTCTAAGCTCCGGATTGTTGGGGTTCCCGAAGGTATCGAAGGTTCTCAAACCCTCAAATGGGTCAACTCATTCATTAAACAGAAAGTTCTTCCTGAGTTCGAGGGTGATCTCACCATTACAAGAGCATATCGAGTCCCAGCACAACCTTTCCCCAATTCCACGATACCAAAAAAAATCTTGTTGAACTTCGCAGACTTTCGTATCAAGGAAAGAATCTTGACAAGAGCGATCCAGCAGAGGCCGTTTTTAGTAAATGAGACTACCAAGTGTCGTCTATTTTCTGACATGACTGCCGTTGACACGCGTAGAAGAAAATAATTTGTTAAGATTCTCCATCTGTTTAAAGCGCACGGTGCCCAAGCATCAATTGCTCAACAGTCAAAATTGAGAGTTTTAGTTAAATGGAAGTTTTTCATGTTTTCTGATTTAGAAGAAGCCCAGGCATTATTAAAAAGATTTGTTTAGGATTCAGCGCTTAAAGCAATGGTATACATATAGATTTAATATATGGTAACGAAAAGGGTTTCCTTTCCTTTAATATAAGGTGTGCTTGCTAGCCAGCCAACTTTGGATCGTTTTTAAGGTTTTGCTGGGGGTCCCGGGGTTAGCAGGGTCACTTAGGGTGTGATTCCAAGACCCCCAGGAGGATAGATAGGAGGGGCGAAATGTGGTGAGTGTGGTCAGCATGGTGTTTTCCACATTTCGTGGGTGGGTGTTTCTTTTGAGGGGTGGGAAGGGTGGGGCTGGGTTAGGATTGACAGCAGAGAAAAGAGTAGGAGCAAAACGTACAGACAGCACACAAGTCATAGTTTTGGTATCGAGTAGGCCAGGAGCTTATTCTAAAGAAAGAATTAATCATAGAAACGTGTAAATGTAAGATCCTATTAGTCAACGCAAATGGAATGCTAAACAAAAAAAAGTATGCCCATTCTTCATTAAAATCTTATTAGATGGTTGACATCACTTTTTCAGTTTTGTTTTTCAGGAGACACATTTAAAATCTAATTCTCCGAAGTAATTTTACCCAGGATCTATTTAAATTTTTTTTGCATCTGCAGGCCTTGCTGTGAGAGGACTTGCCATTTAGTTCTCTAGAAAACTCCCCAGGGAATTTCTACAAGTATACAAGTACATAGGGATATACATGGAAGATGGATCTGGGTGGCAACAAGGTTACAGGGGAAGATTTTGAATTTCATAAATTATTATTGTCCTGTTTTGGATGCTATCTCAGCCCTGGTCCAAATTAAGGAGCTTTTGATAGGAGCCCCTGAACCCGGAGGACTAAAACAGCTAAATTGCAAATAGAGGTAGAACAAGAATATGCTCTTCAACTTCAGCTTCTTCCAAATCAACACGAGCAGGCAAGAATAGCGTAGAGGGATTTTTTCATTTTAGAAGAGGTTTGTAGCTCACAAATATTTCAACAAAGGGTTTACGAAGAAAGCCAGCTAATTGGTAAATTCTTAGCAAACTCAACAAGAAAAAAACAAGAGCAGCTATAATATCTAAAGTGCTAGACCCCCAGACCGGTAGAGAAGTAGTCAATAGCGGCGAGATACCCCAGATATTTTTGGAGCATTTCTATCAACTTTACTCTACTGAATATCTAGTAGAGGAGGAGCTGATCCAGGAATATTTCATAAATATGAATATTCTTAAACCTTCAGACAATCGGATCAGTCAATTGGGATCGGATGTGGAAGCCTGTGAGATCTCGCCAACCATCAAAGCAACAGCAGGGGCAAAAGCATGTGGGCATGATGAATTCCCCATTGAGTTTTATAAAGTTTTTTCAAAAGAACTAATTACCCCTTGAAGAAATTATTTAATTTTGTTAAAAAGGGTGGTTTAGTTTCTGCATGTTTTAAAGAAGTGATAATTGTGTCCTTTGTTAAAAAAGATAAAAACTAACCCTGGGCGTAGTGTGCGTAGTGGGGCTACGCGAAGCTACGCAAAGTGGGCGAGAAACTACGTCCACCTGCGCACTTCGCATAGCCCCACTACGCGCCGCATGCCCTCCTCCGCTACACAGCTAATTTAATTAAATGGGCAAAGATAAATATATAAAATACACTTACCTTGTCCGCGGCGTCCCGGGGCTCCCTCTGCTCGTTCACGGCGCCGTCTTCTAACCAATGCGCATGCAAGGGCGGCCGTGCATGCGCATTTCTCGTGAGAACGCAGATTTTAATTCTTTTCCATCTTGCTTGAAGATACAAGTAACTACGTCAGATCCTATAACATATCTTGGGATATTTGTGCCTAGCCAGTACCAAAGTACCAACAGCTATACTAATTGAACTATCTAAGAATGAGGGAGAAAATTAAGAAGCTTTTGGAACAATGGATATTGCTTCCCCTATCGATAGTGGGTAAAGTTTTGTTAATTAAAATGTCCATACTTCCGTTGCTTATATTTCTGTTTACTAATGTCCCAATTAAGATAAATCTGTCCTTTTTCAGAGAAATTGAAACCTTATTTAGGGAATTTGTTTGGGGTGAGAAAGTTCCAAGGGTTAAATTGACAGTGGAGCAATTACCTATTGCACAAGGGGGTTTAGATCTGCCGCATTTAAGAACTTATTTTGAAGCTGCTTTTTTAGATTTAGTGTCTGGTTAGATGGGATCTATATGTACCAGAGACAGCTTCTTTATAGATAAAATGACACAAAAAATTGATTCAGAAACTCAAGTGTTTTTAAAAACTTCTTAACTCCCCAAGAAAACAACATACAAGACTTTAAAAGATTACTTTTTTAGACTACAGTCCTTTTTTAAAAAGACATGCTCTTCGGGCCTCCAATATTTAAAATTGAGAGAATGTACCAGTCTCAGCTTCCAGCTGCAATCAAGACATCTTGATAACTGGGAAGGCTGTGGACTATCCAATCTAAGACATTTTATAATCCAAAATAGGGCGATTTCCAGGGAAGAGGTAATGGCAAGGGCGGAGAGCCACCAGAAACCAGACTTTTTTGAATATTTACAAGTTGTTCACTTTTTAAAAAAATACCAGCGGATAACCCAAATCAACTTGTGGTACGGGGCCAAAGTTAATGGTGTAGGAAACTGGTATTGGTTTTTACATCAACAAGGTCAAGCCCCCGTGATAGAGAGACATTTGGGTAAAATAGCGTGTGAGACAGGATGTATTCTTTCTTTGAATGATTGGGAGGCCCTCTCCCATCTAGGAAGTAAATCCCTGCGTGCCGCGAATTTTAAAAGGATGGCCTTCCTATCACGTTTGCTTTCCTATTTAACTCCAACCGCCCTAAACAAAAGATTTCCGGGAGTTGAGAATAAGTGCTTTCACTGTCAGATAGATGGGGAAGGCGGTTGACATCATATTTTCAATGCATGTCCACGGTTGAGGCCTTTTTGGGAGGCAATTTTTTCTGCTATCGAGTAGGCAATCGGGAAGAGTGTTTTCCTCGAGGCCGAGCGCTCTGGTTGGACTTTGCAGAGATAGAATGATATTAACAGAGGTTGAAAACGTTTTTCTAATTATTTCTTGAACTGTAGCCCGTCCTCTATTCATCAGAATTGGAAATCTAGTGAAGCTCCCTCTCATTTGAAATGGTTTAATAAAATTTAAAGGACTTGAAATTTCCAAGAAGCTTATGCTAGACAGGTGGAGCTACTAGGAAATTTGAAAAAAATTGGAAGTTTTTTATTGATTTAGAAAAGTTAAAAGAAGGACTTTAACACTTGTTTTATACATTATTGTAGCAGCTCTCAGTATAAGGCACTAGCACTTTCTTTGATATTGCACTTTAACAGCACTAGCACTTTTCCTGCTTTTGCACTTCATAAGATGACGTGTTCATTATTATCGGTCAACTATGTTATCAGGTGCTACAGCCATATCTCTCTTTGAAATCGACTTTGATGTTGTAGTTATAGCTGCTATCGGTGATAATAAGGCACTAGCACTTTAATTGATATTCCACTTTAGATGCATTCTTGTTGCACTTTTTTAGACAATTTTCAAGGAGAGCGCACACTGATCACAAGCTACTTCTTTCTGATTAACAACTTCCTTGACACTGATATACTTAAGAGGACTTTTTATTTTTTTGAACTAATTTGCTCCCCACCCAGTGAAAAACCATCATAACTTTTTCCTCATATGTGCCCACCCCCCCTCCCAAAGGAACCCTCCTTATCCACATTGGGTTTGATGTAAATAAACCCCTGTGAGCTCACTACCCATTCTCCCGGCAAACCGATATTTATAAGCAAGCTTCCTTGCATGGTTATCCCTGAGCTTTGATTCGATCAATGAAGATCCCTACCTCCTTAGGGTCTCTAAAATTAGACATTTTATTTTTCCACATCACCCTAAGTAAGGCAGGAAACCTCAACGGCACTGTTGTGCCCATTGATTATAAAATGGGCATACATTTCCCCAGTTCCCACTGTCTGTCCTGCATAATTCTTGAGAGATCTGACCTTATCCAAAATGTCCAGTCCTCTTTCGTAAAAGTGCCAGCTTTTAAGGCTTCCGATAACACATGCTCTTTTAGGGAATAGGTTTTAAAATTGACCAGAATTCGCCGGGTATTTTTCCTATTTGGGTTTTTGGTTAAAGGGTCTCTGTGAATGCTCTGAATATCAGATTCCAGCTCCTTAGCGTCCATGGTGGGAATAAACTCCTTTAACAGTTTTATAGTATAGGTTTTGTTGTCACCCCCCTCTGACCCTTCTGGAATATTGATAATGTTGATGTTGTTTCATCTGGCAATGTTTTCTAGGGTCTCACGGTTTCTAGTATGCCTTTTTCTCCATCTGTTAAAACCTGTATCTCTGTACGATTGACCTCAACTTGTTCATTCAAGGCTTCTATTGAGGCTTCCATTATGCATATTGTTTTGGTGATTGCTGACATTTTGACTTCTAAGGGTTCACATGACTCTTGTATTTTAGCTTGATTCGTCTCTGAGATGGCAAACTTACTCCTGATTTCCAAGGATAAGGCATCCAACATTTTTACTAAGTTTGGCTGATCAGTGGTGGTTGAAACTGATGGTATTCCTGGAAAGTCTAGGGTGGAATTGGAAGTGTCAGAGCCAGGGACAAAATCCACGCTATTTTCATCAAACACCTGAAACCTAGTAGCAGTTGTGATGTTAGCGTATGCCACCTCAAAGACTACAGGATTGTGCTTTGTAGCATCCATTTCCACCTCTGCTAGCTTTGATACCTTAGTTGGAGATATCTTACCCTTCCCCTTACCTATAGATAACTGAAGAGCATCAAATGATAAGGCATCAATTTGTTGTGTTTTTTCTTTCACTTTAAAATAGGATCTTAAGGCCTGAAAATGCTACGTTTCAAAGAATTGACAAAGCCTTCAATGTCCATAGAGAGTCTTCTCATTCTGCCTTTCTGGAATTCTCCCTGACATTCAAACCATTCACCTAAGCATTCTGTTATATACTCTGCTGAAGAGACTTTTAGCATGTGGTTTTGACATGGTTCATGTACTACTTTTCCAATATGAAAGTTTAATAAGCCAGCTTTGTGTCGGACAGTTTGAGATGTCATCAGTGATGTCATCAATCATGTCATTTAACATGCCATGCGTGATGTAATATGTGAAGTCATAAGCATTACATGACTGGGTACAAATTATAGTTAGTTGACTAAACTGTAACTGGCAAATTTCAGTGGTGTTTTGGGTTTTAAAATATTATTAGGATGTTTGGCGGACTGCTTCCAATATCCAGAACATCAGTCTGACCACCGCATTATGATGCAGGGGTACACAGACATAATATCGACTCCAAAATATCGTTTGGATATAATATTGAGTAGTAAATATAGACTGGACAAAATATCGACAGGACAGAATATAGATAACCAAAATATCATTTTTAAGGTAAGTGATTTATTATCGACTGTTAAAAATATAGAAAGTTAAAATACCGAAGTATACAATATAGATAGTTATACGCCCACACAATGGAAGGAGTGGGCTGGGAAACAAGTGTGGCGATCTCTAAAGCATGGTTTGCCAATGTACCAAAATCGGTTGTTTCTTCCTGTTCGTGCACTGGGACTAATGGCATTCAATTGGTGCCACAATGCAATGATGGCAGGACATCCGGACCATCAGAAGACCATCCATGCCATGCAGAGACATTTCTGGTGGGACAATGTGAGACATGTGCGAGAGCGAAGAGCGAACAGGCCAAAGCTAAAGGTCTGCTCATGCCTCTCCCTACGCCATCCAGGCCATGGCAGGTGATAAGTGTAGATTTCGTTCGGGACTTACGCTAGATGAAGGATGCAACGCTATCCTGATGGTTGTGGAAAGTTTCATGAAGATGGGACATTTCATTCCCTGTAAGAACCTCCCAACAGCCTCCCAAACTGCACAACTGTTGCTCACACACGTGGTTCGTCTCCATAGTTTGCCCAAGGCTATAATATGGGATCAAGGTCCGCAGTTCGTTGCCAGGTTTTGGCACATGTGGTGCAAGGCGCTCAACATCTCAGACGCGTTATCAACCAGTTTCCATCCCCAGACTGACGGGCAAACCGAAAGGTTGAATCAGACACTCAAGAAATATCTGCGCTGCTATGCTGATGAAGCGGCAGACTCATGGGTGTCCTTGTTGTGGTTGGCTGAACTGTCATATAACATTGCTTGGCACTGTTCCACTGGTGAGACGCCTTTTAGGGCCAACTCGGGGTTTCACGCAGTAACTTTGCCTTTGACAATCCCGAGTGATGTGGCGAACCACCACACGGTGGCCGGTCAAGTGAAGGCTCTTCTGAAGATACACCGACAGGTCCGATGTCATTTGGATAAAGCCAAGTCAACCTACAAGAAATGGGAGGACAGAGGAGGGCCCGGTATATCAAGTGGGTGATATAGTGTGGCTCTCGACTAGGAACATTAGTTTCCGTTTCCACAGCGTGTTTCATCCTCGATTCATTGGGCCTTATGCTGTTGTCCGGCGCATTAACCCTGTGGCTTACAGTTTGAAGCCACACGGTTTAGTTGAGGATCCATTATACAGCTGTGCTCTCGCAACTACAATAAGGTGTCACAAAATTGAGTACAATAACAAGTATGATTAAATGAACAGAAGCAGATTCTTAAGTGTGTTTCTTGTCCCAGCAAGGTGATGATTTATTGTATCCAGACTCGAGGAATGTCACAATATGCCATATTGTAACATTCCTCAAGTCTGGATACACCTTATGTATGTAGTGACACCTTATTGTAGTTGCGAGAGCACAGCTGTATAATTGTTGTATAGTCTTTTGACTTTTTAGACGGTTAAGGGTGTTTTTCCGCCTGCTCTTTACGCACTACACAGCAACCATTTTTGAACTACACACAGTAACGTAGAAATTGAGGCAGTGCGCCCTTGATATCGGAGCTTTAAAAACCCCTAAGCAGTTTACTTAGTTGAGGATCCATCCCGTCTTTCATTGGAGCTTACTAAAGCCTGCTCGTGCTGCTAGGCGCCGGGTGGTGCCGCCTGTGTTGAGGGAAGGGCAATTGGAGCACGAGGTGTGCAGTATCTTGGATGCCAGGTATCATCAGGGCAAGCTATGGTATTTGGTGTCCTGGAAGGGCTACTCGGCTGAGGACGATTCCTGGGAACCCTGTTCTGGGGTCCACGCGCCCGGTGCGGTGCGGCGGTTTTATGTTCGCCATCCGGAGAAGCCTGGTGCTAGGAGGCGCTTGGGGGGTGGACATGGTGTCATGTCTTGCCAAATGCGCCTGCCTAAACTTCATGGACCAGAAGGCCGAGCGCGTGGGAGGAGCCGCAAAGCCATTTATGGAGGAAATGCCTGTACACTCGCTGTACGTGATTCCTAATTTTGAACCAGTGCCTGGAGTACCTATTTTCTCGCTTCTGCTGTTCTTGGATTTCTTTCTCAAACAAGAGCTGCTGATTGAGGCGTTCGGCGGCTTCTGTTCGCAAGTGACTGCTGACTTTGTTCTTTGTGTTCAGCGGATACGATCAGTAATTCCGCTCGTGTTCTCGGCTGAGGCGCGGAGCGTGTTGTTTTTTCCTCGATCTTATGCGTGAACGGCACAGCAGCTGCTGGCGTTCAGGAAAGCCATTGTTTTGCTGTTGCCCCGGAGTTCAGGAGGTGACGGACATCCTTTCCTGCTCGCGTTCTCGGCTGAGACGCGAGGCAGGATTTCCAATAACGAGCGCATTGAAAAGGCATTAGCGTTCGGTCTCCCGTTACCGGACCCCATCAGTCAGTGGCTGCTACAGACACTTGAATTCCAGTGTGCATGAGTACTATATGAATCTTGAAGTAGTACTGCTGGCTATGCTTCATGTAATTTGAAATGTCAAAGGACTTTGCTTGCAGGACTTGTTACTTTTTGCTTGTGTGGGTTTGAACAAGCAGGAAACGGAGTGTGTTCAAACTATTTTGGAATACTTTTGATTTGGATTTGTTTCCTCTGGACCTACATTGGATTTGGTTGAACTTCCGTTTTGGAATCCTGTTCCTACAAGACTTACCTTCTATAAGCACTTTTTGTCCTCTTTCTAAAGCATCATTTGGAAGGAGATTCTTGGTTATTTGAAATTTCATGGGGAGGCTGGAAGGTATGAGTGAGTGTTGTAGCTATTGATAATTGATTCAGAAGGGTTGTTTGACGGAGTAATAACACGTTCTTCTGTGTTGTAGGACAACCAGGTGTTTCTACAGAGAAAAGACTACTATTCTTTTGGGGGAAAGAGAACTGATTAAGTAAGCTATTCTTGGTGGCCGTTCCTTCTAGCGAGACTCAATGAGAGTAGTTAGTATGTAATGTACTTACCTTTTTGTTTTTTCTTTCTTCTCGTTTCAGCTTCCCTTTCCCGTTCCAGACCCTTCCCTACCTTTTCCCTCGCCTGATCCCCTTTATGCTCTGTGTATGTTATATCATTCAGGGTGTAGGGAGATCTGGAGGTGGACCCCTTTTAGCAACGACGCTGATCCTGAGGAGGCGCAGCCCGTGACATAAAGTGCTACCAATCCTGACTGGGAATCGTGATAAGAAAAAGTGCAGAGGAAGTGATGTTAAAACTGCCTCATGGGTACCCTATACATTATTTTATTCCAGAGCCCCAAGGACAGGATTAAAAGTTGAAAGGGATGAGTGTATTTGTGAGAAAGTTAGGGACTGCAGTCGCGGAAGGGTTGATGTAATAATTCTTTTATCTGCAGTTTTCGTCCTGACACATTCATGTTTTCTAAATCTTTGTCAGAAAATTCAGCTCTATATGGTTTCTGTAATACCTTAGATTTTGCCAATGTCAAGTCCCATTTCAGAAGCCAAATACATTCATTTTTCATGGAATATTTTCGTATTTTGAGTAATACTTCTTCATATAAACAATAACTCTTCTTCATTAAAAGAATTTACCTTTCTAATCCTACATTTCCAGCTACCATTTCCTTCAATTCTACCCTTAATTTAAATCTGTCTAGCACCTTTGATTGCAATTTTGGTTTTTCTATGTCTCTTGTCCATCTTTCCAATTCTTCAGGGATTTCTACAGTCGCACTACTCGTTCCTGTGGAGGTCTCATTCTGTACTTCTTTTGAGCATCCGGGAGTAATTTTTCTGATCGAGTCACCCACTGGTTCTCGTATAGGTAAATCCATGAAGGAAATTACTGACTTGCATTCACTTGCTTGGTCATCAATTATTATACTCTATTATTATTATTATTAGCCTAATTCGATATAAAAGATATCATCAAAGAATTTACATTATATTCTCTTTCCTGGGCTGTACTATGGGTGTAGTCAGAACGGGAGTTTTAGGACTGGGTTGCTTATCTCCATATAAAGGAACTACAGTACCTATAGTTACGGGTATTGTCAGGGCTTAAGGACTTGTAGTTAATTGAGTTATTTTCTGAATTACCAAACTACGCTGTTTATTTATTACTTCTCTTTCTCTTTCTTGCAGCACCTTTTCCAATGAGGTTTCATGTATAATCTGCGTAACCAAAGGTGGTTTTAAAAACGGAGCACTAGGGGTAACTCTATTGGTTTCTTCCTGATAAGGTGGCTGATTTTTCATTAACAAATCCTCAAAATAATCATCTTCTGTATCCCCACTACTAGTCATTAAATGTTTGGTTTTCTCTGTACTTTTACTTCCAGTCAGTTCTTCTGTGGTAAATACAGGATATAACCCTTTCACTAGCATAGATTGTCTCCATTGTTTCATCTGCTTATCTCTTGTCTCTTTAGGAAATGTGGGATAAAATCTGCTTAAATTCCTGTCACATCAAGATCTATGTTGCTCTCCCACTGCAGAGAGATTGTGGGGGGTAGCTCCTTCTCCGAGCTCGCAAGGGTGCTATCAAGACCAGGGGAGTTGGAGTTGGAATTAGAGTTATTTTCCTTATTGGCCCGACATGCGGCTTCTTTTGCCTGAGCTAGGCGTGTTTTTGCTTTGAGGTGGGCCACATAATTTGATTTGGTGGCGGCATTAACATTCTTTAAAAGTTTACCCATTTTATCCCCCTATTTGTTCTCTACATATCTATGTATCTTCTTATTTTCCACCCCCTAAAGCTCTATTGCTCCACTTAGTCCCTGATGTCTCGCTTGGATCTTCCGTACCTGGATTATTTCTTCTTCCAGGAGGCTCTTCGTTCCTTTTCTTCCCGGTTCTAGCGGTCCGCACAGCCGCCGTCTCTCTCAGCCCCGGACAACACTCCGGCTGCCTCCCGAGGAGCAGGGCACCAAGGCAGCAGCGAGCATTGGGGAAGACGCGCTGCTGTCAAAATGCCCGGCAGAGTCGTGACACAGAGCCACTGTGATCGACCAGGCGAACGTCATACCGGAGTTGATAGAAGCTGCTGCTGTATCGACAAGTCTTAACAGGGTAACTCGGCATTAGACGGCCTAAAGAAAGGCTTAAAAGAGGGTGAAGGAATTTCAATTGTTTTTAAAGAAAGCCACCCCACAACATTCCTCCTCAAGCCCAAGCTCAATTTCAATAACATCTAAAGGCCCATCGCCGGGGTCGGGCCGGGACCGGTCTCTGCAGTAATACTATCAGACCCGGCTCCCAAAGAGTAGGAAGCACTTCAACAAAATCTCGTATCTGATCACTCAGAAGTCCCGATGTCACATCAAGGTAAAATTCAAGCACAAGACTCGGTGGAGCCCCCAACACCTGTAAAATCCTCGAGCTCAGCGGAAACAACTATTTCTAGGCTAAATCCATCCCAGGTACAAGGAGCAACAGACAAAGACAGAAGGATAGTTATTGATACCTCTTTGAACTTGAAGTCACCCCAAATGAAACTCCAGTCGCAACCCAAACTCCAACCGGGATTTCAAGGGCAAGTATCAGCCAAGGTTGATCCTAAGGCTGGAAGTACAAGCCTTGGTGCAGTTGATTTGCAAAGCAACTCTAGCCAAAAAAGGGGGTCTATGGGTGTCTATCAGTTAGATATTAGAGACATGCTTAATCTAATATTGGAAGAGGTCCGTGAAATGAAAAAAACGCAGCAATTGGACATTGCCACTCTGCATCAATGGCTGGGGAAAATCGAAGAAGCAATGATATGTTTTCCCATCGAACTCCAGGAGGCGGAAGCCAGAATTTGAGTGTTGAAGGACCAAATGAATATGGTTATTGGGGAGGCAAAAGAGGCAGCTAAAAACAAAAGCTACCTGGAGAACAAGTTGAAAGAGCTTGAGAACGATTCTCGGAGGTCTAAGCTCCGGATTGTTGGGGTTCCCGAAGGTATCGAAGGTTCCCAAACCCTCAAATGGGTCAACTCATTCATTAAACAGAAAGTTCTTCCTGAGTTCGAGGGTGATCTCACCATTACAAGAGCATATCGAGTCCCAGCACCACCTTTCCCCAATTCCACGATACCAAAAAAAATCTTGTTGAACTTCGCAGACTTTCGTATCAAGGAAAGAATCTTGACAAGAGCGATCCAGCAGAGGCCGTTTTTAGTAAATGAGACTACCAAGTGTCGTCTATTTTCTGACATGACTGCCGTTGATGCGCGTAGAAGAAAATCATTTGTTAAGATTCTCCATCTGTTTAAAGCCCACGGTGCCCAAGCATCAATTGCTCAACAGTCAAAATTGAGAGTTTTAGTTAAATGGAAGTTTTTCATGTTTTCTGATTTAGAAGAAGCCCAGGCATTATTAAAAAGATTTGTTTAGGATTCAGCGCTTAAAGCAATGGTATACATATAGATTTAATATATGGTAACAAAAAGGGTTTCCTTTCCTTTAATATAAGGTGTGCTTGCTAGCCAGCCAACTTTGGATCGTTTTTAAGGTTTTGCTGGGGGTCCCGGGGTTAGCAGGGTCACTTAGGGTGTGATTCCATGACCCCCAGGAGGATAGATAGGAGGGGCAAAATGTGGTGAGTGTGGTCAGCATGGTGTTTTCTACATTTTGTGGGTGGGTTTTTCTTTTGAGGGGTGGGAAGGGTGGGGCTGGGTTAGGATTGACAGCAGAGAAAAGAGTAGGAGCAAAATGTACAGACAGCACACAAGTCATAGTTTTGGTATCGAGTAGGCCAGGAGCTTATTCTAAAGAAAGAATTAATCATAGAAACGTGTAAATGTAAGATCCTATTAGTCAACGCAAATGGAATGCTAAACAAAAAAAAGTATGCCCATTCTACATTAAAATCTTATTAGATTGTTGACATCACTTTTTCAGTTTTGTTTTTCAGGAGACACATTTAAAATCTAATTCTCCGAAGTAATTTTACCCAGGATCTATTTAAATTTTTTTTGCATCTGCAGGCCTTGCAGTGAGAGGACTTGCCATTTAGTTCTCTAGAAAACTCCCCAGGGAATTTCTACAAGTATACAAGTACATAGGGATATACATGGAAGATGGATCTGGGTGGCAACAAGGTTACAGGGGAAGATTTTGAATTTCATAAATTATTATTGTCCTGTTTTGGATGCTATCTCAGCCCTGGTCCAAATTAAGGAGCTTTTGATAGGAGCCCCTGAACCCGGAGGACTAAAACAGCTAAATTGCAAATAGAGGTAGAACAAGAATATGCTCTTCAACTTCAGCTTCTTCCAAATCAACACGAGCAGGCAAGAACAGCGTAGAGGGATTTTTTCATTTTAGAAGAGGTTTGTAGCTCACAAATATTTCAACAAAGGGTTTACGAAGAAAGCCAGCTAATTGGTAAATTCTTGGCAAACTCAACAAGAAAAAAACAAGAGCAGCTATAATATCTAAAGTGCTAGACCCCCAGACCGGTAGAGAAGTAGTCAATAGTGGCGAGATACCCCAGATATTTTTGGAGCATTTCTTTCAACTTTACTCTACTGAATATCTAGTAGAGGAGGAGCTGATCCAGGAATATTTCATAAATATGAATATTCTTAAACCTTCAGACAATCGGATCAGTCAATTGGGATCGGATGTGGAAGCCTCTGAGATCTCACCAACCATCAAAGCAACAGCAGGGGCAAAAGCATGTGGGCATGATGAATTCCCCATTGAGTTTTATAAAGTTTTTTCAAAAGAACTATTTACACCTTGAAGAAATTATTTAATTTTGTTAAAAAGGGTGGTTTAGTTTCTGCATGTTTTAAAGAAGTGATAATTGTGATAATTGTGTCCTTTGTTAAAAAAGATAAAAACTAACCCTGGGCGTAGTGTGCGTAGTGGGGCTATGCGAAGCTACGCAAAGTGGGCGAGAAACTACGTCCACCTGCGCACTTCACGTAGCCCCACTACGCGCCGCATGCCCTCCTCCGCTACACAGCTAATTTAATTAAATGGGCAAAGATAAATATATAAAATACACTTACCTTGTCCGCGGCGTCCCGGGGCTCCCTCTGCTCGTTCACGGCACCGTCTTCTAACCAATGCGCATTCGAGGGCGGCCGCGCATGCGCATTTCTCGTGAGAACGCAGATTTGAATTCTTTTCCATCTTGCTTGAAGATACAAGTGACTACGTCAGATCCTATAAGATATCTTGGGATATTTGTGCCTAGCCAGTACCAAAGTACCAACAGCTATACTAATTGAACTATCTAAGAATGAGGGAGAAAATTAAGAAGCTTTTGGAACAATGGATATTGCTTCCCCTATCGATAGTGGGTAAAGTTTTGTTAATTAAAATGTCCATACTTCCGTTGCTTATATTTCTGTTTACTAATGTCCCAATTAAGATAAATCTGTCCTTTTTCAGGGAAATTGACACCTTATTTAGGGAATTTGTTTGGGGTGAGAAAGTTCCAAGGGTTAAAAACTTATTTTGAGGCTCCTTTTTTAGATTTAGTGTCTGGTTAGATGGGATCTATATGTACCAGAGACAGCTTCTTTATAGATAAAATGACACAAAAAATTGATTCAGAAACTCGAGTGTTTTTAAAAACTTCCTAACTCCCCAAGAAAACAACATACAAGACTTTAAAAGATTACTTTTTTAGACTACAGTCCTTTTTTAAAAAGACGTGCTCTTCGGGCCTCCAATATTTAAAATTGAGAGAATGTACCAGTCTCAGCTTCCAGCTGCAATCAAGACATCTTGATAACTGGGAAGGCTGTGGACTATCCGAGCTAAGACATTTTATGATCCAAAATAGGGCGATTTCCAGGGAAGAGGTAATGGCAAGGGCGGAGAGCCACCAGAAACCGGACTTTTTTGAATATTTACAAGTTGTTCACTTTTAAAAAAAAATACCAGCGGATAACCCAAATCAACTTGTGGTACGGGGCCAAAGTTAATAGTGTAGGAAACTGGTATTGGTTGTTACATCAACAAGGTGAAGCCCCCGTGATAGAGAGACATTTGGGTAAAATAGCTTGTGAGACAGGATGTATTCTTTCTTTGAATGATTGGGAGGCCCTCTCCCATCTAGGAAGTAAATCCCTGCGTGCTGCGAATTTTAAAAGGATGGCCTTCCTATCACGTTGGCTTTCCTATTTAACTCCGGCCTCCCTAAACAAAAGATTTCCGGGAGTTGAGAATAAGTGCTTTCACTGTCAGATAGATGGGGAAGGCGGTTGACATCATATTTTCAATGCATGTCCACGGTTGAGGCCTTTTAGGGAGGCAATTTTTTCTGCTATCGAGTAGGCAATCGGGAAGAGTGTTTTCCTTGAGGCCGAGCTGCTCTGGTTGGACTTTTCAGAGATAGAATGATATTAACAGAGGTTGAAAACGTTTTTCTAATTATTTCTTGAACTGTAGCCCGTCCTCTATTCATCAGAATTGGAAATCTAGTGAAGCTCCCTCTCATTTGAAATGGTTTAATACAATTTAAAGGACTTGAAATTTCTAAGAAGCTTATGCTAGACAGGTGGATCTACTAGGAAATTTGAAAAAAATTGGAAGTTTTTTATTGATTTAGAAAAGTTAAAAGAAGGACTTTAACACTTGTTTTATACATTATTGTAGCAGCTCTCAGTATAAGGCACTAGCACTTTCTTTGATATTGCACTTTAACAGCACTAGCACTTTTCCTGCTTTTGCACTTCATAAGATGACGTGTTCATTATTATCGGTCAACTATGTTATCAGGTGCTACAGCCATATCTCTCTTTGAAATCGACTTTGATGTTGTAGTTATAGCTGCTATCGGTGATAATAAGGCACTAGCACTTTAATTGATATTCCACTTTAGATGCATTCTTGTTGCACTTTTTTAGACAATTTTCAAGGAGAGCACACACTGATCACAAGCTACTTCTTTCTGATTAACAACTTCCTTGACACTGATATACTTAAGAGGACTTTTTATTTTTTTGAACTAATTTGCTCCCCACCCAGTGAAAAACCATCATAACTTTTTCCTCATATGTGCCCACCCCCCCTCCCAAAGGAACCCTCCTTATCCACATTGGGTTTGATGTAAATAAACCCCTGTGAGATCACTACCCATTCTCCCGGCAAACCGATATTTATAAGCAAGCTTCCTTGCATGGTTATCCCTGAGCTTTGATTCGATCAATGAAGATCCCTACCTCCTTAGGGTCTCTAAAATTAGACATTTTATTTTTCCACATCACCCTAAGTAAGGCAGGAAACCTCAACGGCACTGTTGTGCCCATTGATCTTAAAATGGGCATACATTTCCCCAGTTCCCACTGTCTGTCCTGCATAATTCTTGAGAGATCTGACCTTATCCAAAATGTCCAGTCCTCTTTCGTAAAAGTGCCAGCTTTTAAGGCTTCCGATAACACATGCTCTTTTAGGGAATAGGTTTTAAAATTGACCAGAATTCGCCGGGTATTTTTCCTATTTGGGTTTTTGGTTAAAAGGTCTCTGTGAATGCTCTGAATATCAGATTCCAGCTCCTTAGCGTCCATGGTGGGAATAAACTCCTTTAACAGTTTTATAGTATAGGTTTTGTTGTCACCCCCCTCTGACCCTTCTGGAATATTGATAATGTTGATGTTGTTTCATCTGGCAATGTTTTCTAGGGTCTCACGGTTTCTAGTATGCCTTTTTCTCCATCTGTTAAAACCTGTATCTCTGTACGATTGACCTCAACTTGTTCATTCAAGGCTTCTATTGAGGCTTCCGTTATGCATAATTTTTTGGTGATTGCTTACATTTTGACTTCTAAGGATTCACATTACTCTTGTATTTTAGCTTGATTCGTCTCTGAGATGGCGAACTTACTCCTGATTTCCAAGGATAAGGCATCCAACAATTTTACTAAGTTTGGCTGATCAGTGGTGGTTGAAACTGATGGTATTCCTGGAAAGTCTAGGGTGGAATTGGAAGTGTCAGAGCCAGGGACAAAATCCACGCTATTTTCATCAAACACCTGAAACCTAGTAGCAGTTGTGATGTTAGCGTATGCCACCTCAAAGACTAAAGGATTGTACTTTGTAGCATCCATTTCCACCTCTGCTAGCTTTGATACCTTAGTTGGAGATATCTTACCCTTCCCCTTACCTATAGATAACTGAAGAGCATCAAATGATAAGGCACCAATTTGTTGTGTTTTTTCTTTCACTTTAAAATAGGATCTTAAGGACAGAAAATGCTACGTTTCAAAGAATTGACAAACCCTTCAATGTCCATAGAGAGTCTTCTCATTCTGCCTTTCTGGAATTCTCCCTGACATTCAAACCATTCACCTAAGCATTCTGTTATATACTCTGCTGAAGAGACTTTTAGCATGTGGTTTTGACATGGTTCATGTACTACTTTTCCAATATGAAAGTTTAATAAGCCAGCTTTGTGTCGGACAGTTTGAGATGTCATCAGTGATGTCATCAATCATGTCATTTAACATGCCATGCGTGATGTAATATGTGAAGTCATAAGCATTACATGACTGGGTACAAATTATAGTTAGTTGACTAAACTGTAACTGGCAAATTTCAGTGGTGTTTTGGGTTTTAAAATATTATTAGGATGTTTGGCGGACTGCTTCCGATATCCAGGACATCAGTCTGACCACCGTATTATGATGCAGGGGTGCACAGACATAATATCGACTCCAAAATATCGTTTGGATATAATATTGAGTAGTAAATATAGACTGGACAAAATATCGACAGGTCAGAATATAGATAACCAAAATATCATTTTTAAGGTAAGTGATTTAATATCGACTGTTAAAAATATAGAAAGTTAAAATACCGAAGTATACAATATAGATAGTTATACGCCCACACAATGGAAGGAGTGGGCTGGGAAACACGTGTGGCGATCTCTAAAGCATGGTTTGCCAATGTACCAAAATCGGTTGTTTCTTCCTGTTCGAGCACTGGGACTAATGGCATTCAATTGGTGCCACAATGCAATGATGGCAGGACATCCGGGCCATCAGAAGACCATCCATGCCATGCAGAGACATTTCTGGTGGGACAATGTGAGACATGTGCGAGAGCGAAGAGCGAACAGGCCAAAGCTAAAGGTCTGCTCATGCCTCTCCCTACGCCATCTAGGCCATGGCAGGTGATAAGTGTAGATTTCGTGCTGGGACTTACGCTAGATGAAGGATGCAACGCTATCCTGATGGTTGTGGAAAGTTTCATGAAGATGGGACATTTCATTCCCTGTAAGAACCTCCCAACAGCCTCCCAAACTGCACAACTGTTGCTCACACACGTGGTTCGTCTCCATAGTTTGCCCAAGGCTATAATATGGGATCAAGGTCCGCAGTTCGTTGCCAGGTTTTGGCACATGTGGTGCAAGGCGCTCAACATCTCAGACGCGTTATCAACCAGTTTCCATCCCCAGACTGACGGGCAAACCGAAAGGTTGAATCAGACACTCAAGAAATATCTGCGCTGCTATGCTGATGAAGCGGCGGACTCATGGGTGTCCTTGTTGTGGTTGGCTGAACTGTCATATAACAATGCTTGGCACTGTTCCACTGGTGAGACGCCTTTTAGGGCCAACTCGGGGTTTCACGCAGTAACTTTGCCTTTGACAATCCCGAGTGATGTGGCGAACCACCCCACGGTGGCCGGTCAAGTGAAGGCTCTTCTGAAGATACACCGACAGGTCCGATGTCATTTGGATAAAGCCAAGTCAACCTACAAGAAATGGGAGGACAGAGGAGGGCCCGGTATATCAAGTGGGTGATATAGTGTGGCTCTCGACTAGGAACATTAGTTTCCGTTTCCACAGCGTGTTTCATCCTCGATTCATTGGGCCTTATGCGGTTGTCCGGCGCATTAACCCTGTGGCTTACAGTTTGAAGCCACACGGTTTAGTTGAGGATCCATTATACAGCTGTGCTCTCGCAACTACAATAAGGTGTCACAAAATTGAGTACAATAACGAGTATGATTAAATGAACAGAAGCAGATTCTTTAGTGTGTTTCTTGTCCCAGCAAGGTGATGATTTATTGTATCCAGACTTGAGGAATGTCACAATATGCCATATTGTGACATTCCTCAAGTCTGGATACACCTTATGTATGTAGTGACACCTTATTGTAGTTGCGAGAGCACAGCTGTATAATTGTTGTATAGTCTTTTGACTTTTTAGACGGTTAAGGGTGTTTTACCGCCTGCTCTTTACGCACTACACAGCAACCATTTTTGAACTACACACAGTAACGTAGAAATGGAGGCAGTGCGCCCTTGATATCGGAGCTTTAAAAACCCCTAAGCAGTTTACTTAGTTGAGGATCCATCCCGTCTTTCATTGGAGCTTACTAAAGCCTGCTCGTGCTGCTAGGCGCCGGGTGGTGCCGCCTGTGTTGAGGGACGGGCAACTGGAGCACGAGGTGTGCAGTATCTTGGATGTCAGGTATCATCAGGGCAAGCTATGGTATTTGGTGTCCTGGAAGGGCTACTCGGCTGAGGACGATTCCTGGGAACCCTGTTCTGGGGTCCACGCGCCCGGTGCGGTGCGGCGGTTTTATGTTCGCCATCCGGAGAAGCCTGGTGCTAGGAGGCGCTTGGGGGGTGGACATGCTGTCATGTCTTGCCAAATGCGCCTGCCTAAACTTCATGGACCATAAGGCCGAGCGCGTGGGAGGAGCCGCAAAGCCATTTATGGAGGAAATGCCTGTACACTCGCTGTACGTGATTCCTAATTTTGAACCAGTGCCTGGAGTACCTATTTTCTCGCTTCTGCTGTTCTTGGATTTCTTTCTCAAACAAGAGCTGCTGATTGAGGCGTTCGGCGGCTTCTGTTCGCAAGTGACTGCTGACTTTGTTCTTTGTGTTCAGCGGATACGATCAGTAATTCCGCTCGTGTTCTCGGCTGAGGCGCGGAGCGTGTTGTTTTTTCCTCGATCTTATGCGTGAACGGCACAGCAGCTGCTGGCTTCAGGAAAGCCATTGTTTTGCTGTTGCCCCGGAGTTCAGGAGGTGACGGACATCCTTTCCTGCTCGCGTTCTCGGCTGAGACGCGAGGCAGGATTTCCAATAACGAGCGCATTGAAAAGGCATTAGCGTTCGGTCTCCCGTTACCGGACCCCATCAGTCAGCGGCTGCTACAGACACTTGAATGCCAGTGTGCGTGAGTACTATATGAATCTTGAAGAAGTACTGCTGGCTATGCTTCATGTAATTTGAACTGTCAAAGGACTTTGCTTGCAGGACTTGTTACTTTTTGCTTGTGTGGGTTTGAACAAGCAGGAA
Organism: Lissotriton vulgaris; assembly: GCF_964263255.1. NCBI lineage: Eukaryota > Metazoa > Chordata > Amphibia > Caudata > Salamandridae > Lissotriton > Lissotriton vulgaris. The sequence goes on from NC_141687.1 coordinate 983,261,490, forward strand.
ACGGAGTGTGTTCAAACTATTTTGGAATACTTTTGATTTGGATTTGTTTCCTCTGGAACTACATTGGATTTGGTTGAACTTCCGTTTTGGAATCCTGTTCCTACAAGACTTACCTTCTATAAGCACTTTTTGTCCTCTTTCTAAAGCATCATTTGGAAGGAGATTCTTGGTTATTTGAAATTTCATGGGGAGGCTGGAAGGTATGAGTGAGTGTTGTAGCTATTGATAATTGATTCAGAAGGTTTGTTTGACGGAGTAATAACACATTCTTCTGTGTTGTAGGACAACCAGGTGTTTCTACAGAGAAAAGACTACTATTCTTTTGGGGGAAAGAGAACTGATTAAGTAAGCTATTCTTGGTGGTCGTTCCTTATAGCGAGACTCAATGAGAGTAGTTAGTATGTAATGTACTTACCTTTTTGTTTTTTCTTTCTTCTCGTTTCAGCTTCCCTTTCCCGTTCCAGACCCTTCCCTACCTTTTCCCTCGCCTGATCCCCTTTATGCTCTGTGTATGTTATATCATTCAGAGTGTAGGGAGATCTGGAGGTGGACCCCTTTTAGCAACGACGCTGATCCTGAGGAGGCGCAGCCCGTGACAAAGTGCTACCAATCCTGACTGGGAATCGTGTTAAGAAAAAGTGCAGTGGAAGTGATGTTAAAACTGCCTCATGGGTACCCTATACATTATTTTATTCCAGAGCCCCAAGGACAGGATTAAAATTTGAAAGGGATGAGTGTATTTGTGAGAAAGTTAGGGACTGCAGTCGCGGAAGGGTTGATGTAATAATTCTTTTATCTGCAGTTTTCGTCCTGACACATTCATGTTTTCTAAATCTTTGTCAGAAAATTCAGCTCTATATGGTTTCTGTAATACCTTAGATTTTGCCAATGTCAAGTCCCATTTCAGAAGCCAAATACATTCATTTTTCATGGAATATTTTCGTATTTTGAGTAATACTTCTGCATATAAACAATAACTCTTCTTCATTAAAAGAATTTACCTTTCTAATCCTACATTTCCAGCTACCATTTCCTTCAATTCTACCCTTAATTTAAATCTGTCTAGCACCTTTGATTGCAATTTTGGTTTTTCTATGTCTCTTGTCCATCTTTCCAATTCTTCAGGGATTTCTACAGTCGCACTACTCGTTCCTGTGGAGGTCTCATTCTGTACTTCTTTTGAGCATCCGGGAGTAATTTTTCTGATCGAGTCACCCACTGGTTCTCGTATAGGTAAATCCATGAAGGAAATTACTGACTTGCATTCACTTGCTTGGTCATCAATTATTATATTCTATTATTATTATTATTAGCTTAATTCGATATAAAAGATATCATCAAAGAATTTACATTATATACTCTTTCCTGGGCTGTACTATGGGTGTAGTCAGAACGGAAGTTTTAGGACTGGGTTGCTTATCTCCATATAAAGGAACTACAGTACCTATAGTTACGGGTATTGTCAGGGCTTAAGGACTTGTAGTTAATTGAGTTATTTTCTGAATTACCAAACTACGCTGTTTATTTATTGCTTCTCTTTCTCTTTCTTGCAGCACCTTTTCCAATGAGGTTTCATGTATAATCTGCGTAACCAAAGGTGGTTTTAAAAACGGAGCACTAGGGGTAACTCTATTGGTTTATTCCTGATAAGGTGGCTGATTTTTCATTAACAAATCCTCAAAATAATCATCTTCTGTATCCCCACTACTAGTCATTAAATGTTTGGTTTTCTCTGTACTTTTACTTCCAGTCAGTTCTTCTGTGGTAAATACAGGATATAACCCTTTCACTAGCATAGATTGTCTCCATTGTTTCATCTGCTTATCTCTTGTCTCTTTAGGAAATGTGGGATAAAATCTGCTTAAATTCCTGTCACATCAAGATCTATGTTGCTCTCCCACTGCAGAGAGATTGTGGGGGGTAGCTCCTTCTCCGAGCTCGCAAGGGTGCTATCAAGACCAGGGGAGTTGGAGTTGGAATTAGAGTTATTTTCCTTATTGGCCCGACATGCGGCTTCTTTTGCCTGAGCTAGGCGTGTTTTTGCTTTGAGGTGGGCCACATAATTTGATTTGGTGGCGGCATTAACATTCTTTAAAAGTTTACCCATTTTATCCCCCTATTTGTTCTCTACATATCTATGTATCTTCTTATTTTCCACCCCCTAAAGCTCTATTGCTCCACTTAGTCCCTGATGTCTCGCTTGGATCTTCCGTACCTGGATTATTTCTTCTTCCAGGAGGCTCTTCGTTCCTTTTCTTCCCGGTTCTAGCGGTCCGCACAGCCGCCGTCTCTCTCAGCCCCGGACAACACTCCGGCTGCCTCCCGAGGAGCAGGGCACCAAGGCAGCAGCGAGCATTGGGGAAGACGCGCTGCTGTCAAAATGCCCGGCAGAGTCGTGACACAGAGCCACTGTGATCGACCAGGCGAACGTCATACCGGAGTTGATAGAAGCTGCTGCTGTATCGACAAGTCTTAACAGGGTAACTCGGCATTAGACGGCCTAAAGAAAGGCTTAAAAGAGGGTGAAGGAATTTCAATTGTTTTTAAAGAAAGCCACCCCACAACATTCCTCCTCAAGCCCAAGCTCAATTTCAATAACATCTAAAGGCCCATCGCCGGGGTCGGGCCGGGACCGGTCTCTGCAGTAATACTATCAGACCCGGCTCCCAAAGAGTAGGAAGCACTTCAACAAAATCTCGTATCTGATCACTCAGAAGTCCCGATGTCACATCAAGGTAAAATTCAAGCACAAGACTCGGTGGAGCCCCCAACACCTGTAAAATCCTCGAGCTCAGCGGAAACAACTATTTCTAGGCTAAATCCATCCCAGGTACAAGGAGCAACAGACAAAGACAGAAGGATAGTTATTGATACCTCTTTGAACTTGAAGTCACCCCAAATGAAACTCCAGTCGCAACCCAAACTCCAACCGGGATTTCAAGGGCAAGTATCAGCCAAGGTTGATCCTAAGGCTGGAAGTACAAGCCTTGGTGCAGTTGATTTGCAAAGCAACTCTAGCCAAAAAAGGGGGTCTATGGGTGTCTATCAGTTAGATATTAGAGACATGCTTAATCTAATATTGGAAGAGGTCCGTGAAATGAAAAAAACGCAGCAATTGGACATTGCCACTCTGCATCAATGGCTGGGGAAAATCGAAGAAGCAATGATATGTTTTCCCATCGAACTCCAGGAGGCGGAAGCCAGAATTTGAGTGTTGAAGGACCAAATGAATATGGTTATTGGGGAGGCAAAAGAGGCAGCTAAAAACAAAAGCTACCTGGAGAACAAGTTGAAAGAGCTTGAGAACGATTCTCGGAGGTCTAAGCTCCGGATTGTTGGGGTTCCCGAAGGTATCGAAGGTTCCCAAACCCTCAAATGGGTCAACTCATTCATTAAACAGAAAGTTCTTCCTGAGTTCGAGGGTGATCTCACCATTACAAGAGCATATCGAGTCCCAGCACCACCTTTCCCCAATTCCACGATACCAAAAAAAATCTTGTTGAACTTCGCAGACTTTCGTATCAAGGAAAGAATCTTGACAAGAGCGATCCAGCAGAGGCCGTTTTTAGTAAATGAGACTACCAAGTGTCGTCTATTTTCTGACATGACTGCCGTTGATGCGCGTAGAAGAAAATCATTTGTTAAGATTCTCCATCTGTTTAAAGCCCACGGTGCCCAAGCATCAATTGCTCAACAGTCAAAATTGAGAGTTTTAGTTAAATGGAAGTTTTTCATGTTTTCTGATTTAGAAGAAGCCCAGGCATTATTAAAAAGATTTGTTTAGGATTCAGCGCTTAAAGCAATGGTATACATATAGATTTAATATATGGTAACAAAAAGGGTTTCCTTTCCTTTAATATAAGGTGTGCTTGCTAGCCAGCCAACTTTGGATCGTTTTTAAGGTTTTGCTGGGGGTCCCGGGGTTAGCAGGGTCACTTAGGGTGTGATTCCATGACCCCCAGGAGGATAGATAGGAGGGGCAAAATGTGGTGAGTGTGGTCAGCATGGTGTTTTCTACATTTTGTGGGTGGGTTTTTCTTTTGAGGGGTGGGAAGGGTGGGGCTGGGTTAGGATTGACAGCAGAGAAAAGAGTAGGAGCAAAATGTACAGACAGCACACAAGTCATAGTTTTGGTATCGAGTAGGCCAGGAGCTTATTCTAAAGAAAGAATTAATCATAGAAACGTGTAAATGTAAGATCCTATTAGTCAACGCAAATGGAATGCTAAACGAAAAAAAGTATGCCCATTCTACATTAAAATCTTATTAGATTGTTGACATCACTTTTTCAGTTTTGTTTTTCAGGAGACACATTTAAAATCTAATTCTCCGAAGTAATTTTACCCAGGATCTATTTAAATTTTTTTTGCATCTGCAGGCCTTGCAGTGAGAGGACTTGCCATTTAGTTCTCTAGAAAACTCCCCAGGGAATTTCTACAAGTATACAAGTACATAGGGATATACATGGAAGATGGATCTGGGTGGCAACAAGGTTACAGGGGAAGATTTTGAATTTCATAAATTATTATTGTCCTGTTTTGGATGCTATCTCAGCCCTGGTCCAAATTAAGGAGCTTTTGATAGGAGCCCCTGAACCCGGAGGACTAAAACAGCTAAATTGCAAATAGAGGTAGAACAAGAATATGCTCTTCAACTTCAGCTTCTTCCAAATCAACACGAGCAGGCAAGAACAGCGTAGAGGGATTTTTTCATTTTAGAAGAGGTTTGTAGCTCACAAATATTTCAACAAAGGGTTTACGAAGAAAGCCAGCTAATTGGTAAATTCTTGGCAAACTCAACAAGAAAAAAACAAGAGCAGCTATAATATCTAAAGTGCTAGACCCCCAGACCGGTAGAGAAGTAGTCAATAGTGGCGAGATACCCCAGATATTTTTGGAGCATTTCTTTCAACTTTACTCTACTGAATATCTAGTAGAGGAGGAGCTGATCCAGGAATATTTCATAAATATGAATATTCTTAAACCTTCAGACAATCGGATCAGTCAATTGGGATCGGATGTGGAAGCCTCTGAGATCTCACCAACCATCAAAGCAACAGCAGGGGCAAAAGCATGTGGGCATGATGAATTCCCCATTGAGTTTTATAAAGTTTTTTCAAAAGAACTAATTACACCTTGAAGAAATTATTTAATTTTGTTAAAAAGGGTGGTTTAGTTTCTGCATGTTTTAAAGAAGTGATAATTGTGATAATTGTGTCCTTTGTTAAAAAAGATAAAAACTAACCCTGGGCGTAGTGTGCGTAGTGGGGCTATGCGAAGCTACGCAAAGTGGGCGAGAAACTACGTCCACCTGCGCACTTCACGTAGCCCCACTACGCGCCGCATGCCCTCCTCCGCTACACAGCTAATTTAATTAAATGGGCAAAGATAAATATATAAAATACACTTACCTTGTCCGCGGCGTCCCGGGGCTCCTTCTGCTCGTTCACGGCACCGTCTTCTAACCAATGCGCATTCGAGGGCGGCCGCGCATGCGCATTTCTCGTGAGAACGCAGATTTGAATTCTTTTCCATCTTGCTTGAAGATACAAGTGACTACGTCAGATCCTATAAGATATCTTGGGATATTTGTGCCTAGCCAGTACCAAAGTACCAACAGCTATACTAATTGAACTATCTAAGAATGAGGGAGAAAATTAAGAAGCTTTTGGAACAATGGATATTGCTTCCCCTATCGATAGTGGGTAAAGTTTTGTTAATTAAAATGTCCATACTTCCGTTGCTTATATTTCTGTTTACTAATGTCCCAATTAAGATAAATCTGTCCTTTTTCAGGGAAATTGACACCTTATTTAGGGAATTTGTTTGGGGTGAGAAAGTTCCAAGGGTTAAATTGACAGTGGAGCAATTACCTATTGCACAAGGGGGTTTAGATCTGCCGCATTTAAGAACTTATTTTGAGGCTCCTTTTTTAGATTTAGTGTCTGGTTAGATGGGATCTATATGTACCAGAGACAGCTTCTTTATAGATAAAATGACACAAAAAATTGATTCAGAAACTCGAGTGTTTTTAAAAACTTCCTAACTCCCCAAGAAAACAACATACAAGACTTTAAAAGATTACTTTTTTAGACTACAGTCCTTTTTTAAAAAGACGTGCTCTTCGGGCCTCCAATATTTAAAATTGAGAGAATGTACCAGTCTCAGCTTCCAGCTGCAATCAAGACATCTTGATAACTGGGAAGGCTGTGGACTATCCGAGCTAAGACATTTTATGATCCAAAATAGGGCGATTTCCAGGGAAGAGGTAATGGCAAGGGCGGAGAGCCACCAGAAACCGGACTTTTTTGAATATTTACAAGTTGTTCACTTTTAAAAAAAAATACCAGCGGATAACCCAAATCAACTTGTGGTACGGGGCCAAAGTTAATAGTGTAGGAAACTGGTATTGGTTGTTACATCAACAAGGTGAAGCCCCCGTGATAGAGAGACATTTGGGTAAAATAGCTTGTGAGACAGGATGTATTCTTTCTTTGAATGATTGGGAGGCCCTCTCCCATCTAGGAAGTAAATCCCTGCGTGCCGCGAATTTTAAAAGGATGGCCTTCCTATCACGTTGGCTTTCCTATTTAACTCCGGCCTCCCTAAACAAAAGATTTCCGGGAGTTGAGAATAAGTGCTTTCACTGTCAGATAGATGGGGAAGGCGGTTGACATCATATTTTCAATGCATGTCCACGGTTGAGGCCTTTTAGGGAGGCAATTTTTTCTGCTATCGAGTAGGCAATCGGGAACAGTGTTTTCCTTGAGGCCGAGCTGCTCTGGTTGGACTTTGCAGAGATAGAATGATATTAACAGAGGTTGAAAACGTTTTTCTAATTATTTCTTGAACTGTAGCCCGTCCTCTATTCATCAGAATTGGAAATCTAGTGAAGCTCCCTCTCATTTGAAATGGTTTAATACAATTTAAAGGACTTGAAATTTCCAAGAAGCTTATGCTAGACAGGTGGATCTACTAGGAAATTTGAAAAAAATTGGAAGTTTTTTATTGATTTAGAAAAGTTAAAAGAAGGACTTTAACACTTGTTTTATACATTATTGTAGCAGCTCTCAGTATAAGGCACTAGCACTTTCTTTGATATTGCACTTTAACAGCACTAGCACTTTTCCTGCTTTTGCACTTCATAAGATGACGTGTTCATTATTATCGGTCAACTATGTTATCAGGTGCTACAGCCATATCTCTCTTTGAAATCGACTTTGATGTTGTAGTTATAGCTGCTATTGGTGATAATAAGGCACTAGCACTTTAATTGATATTCCACTTTAGATGCATTCTTGTTGCACTTTTTTAGACAATTTTCAAGGAGAGCACACACTGATCACAAGCTACTTCTTTCTGATTAACAACTTCCTTGACACTGATATACTTAAGAGGACTTTTTATTTTTTTGAACTAATTTGCTCCCCACCCAGTGAAAAACCATCATAACTTTTTCCTCATATGTGCCCACCCCCCCTCCCAAAGGAACCCTCCTTATCCACATTGGGTTTGATGTAAATAAACCCCTGTGAGATCACTACCCATTCTCCCGGCAAACCGATATTTATAAGCAAGCTTCCTTGCATGGTTATCCCTGAGCTTTGATTCGATCAATGAAGATCCCTACCTCCTTAGGGTCTCTAAAATTAGACATTTTATTTTTCCACATCACCCTAAGTAAGGCAGGAAACCTCAACGGCACTGTTGTGCCCATTGATCTTAAAATGGGCATACATTTCCCCAGTTCCCACTGTCTGTCCTGCATAATTCTTGAGAGATCTGACCTTATCCAAAATGTCCAGTCCTCTTTCGTAAAAGTGCCAGCTTTTAAGGCTTCCGATAACACATGCTCTTTTAGGGAATAGGTTTTAAAATTGACCAGAATTCGCCGGGTATTTTTCCTATTTGGGTTTTTGGTTAAAAGGTCTCTGTGAATGCTCTGAATATCAGATTCCAGCTCCTTAGCGTCCATGGTGGGAATAAACTCCTTTAACAGTTTTATAGTATAGGTTTTGTTGTCACCCCCCTCTGACCCTTCTGGAATATTGATAATGTTGATGTTGTTTCATCTGGCAAGGTTTTCTAGGGTCTCACGGTTTCTAGTATGCCTTTTTCTCCATCTGTTAAAACCTGTATCTCTGTACGATTGACCTCAACTTGTTCATTCAAGGCTTCTATTGAGGCTTCCGTTATGCATAATTTTTTGGTGATTGCTTACATTTTGACTTCTAAGGATTCACATTACTCTTGTATTTTAGCTTGATTCGTCTCTGAGATGGCGAACTTACTCCTGATTTCCAAGGATAAGGCATCCAACAATTTTACTAAGTTTGGCTGATCAGTGGTGGTTGAAACTGATGGTATTCCTGGAAAGTCTAGGGTGGAATTGGAAGTGTCAGAGCCAGGGACAAAATCCACGCTATTTTCATCAAACACCTGAAACCTAGTAGCAGTTGTGATGTTAGCGTATGCCACCTCAAAGACTAAAGGATTGTGCTTTGTAGCATCCATTTCCACCTCTGCTAGCTTTGATACCTTAGTTGGAGATATCTTACCCTTCCCCTTACCTATAGATAACTGAAGAGGATCAAATGATAAGGCACCAATTTGTTGTGTTTTTTCTTTCACTTTAAAATAGGATCTTAAGGACAGAAAATGCTACGTTTCAAAGAATTGACAAACCCTTCAATGTCCATAGAGAGTCTTCTCATTCTGCCTTTCTGGAATTCTCCCTGACATTCAAACCATTCACCTAAGCATTCTGTTATATACTCTGCTGAAGAGACTTTTAGCATGTGGTTTTGACATGGTTCATGTACTACTTTTCCAATATGAAAGTTTAATAAGCCAGCTTTGTGTCGGACAGTTTGAGATGTCATCAGTGATGTCATCAATCATGTCATTTAACATGCCATGCGTGATGTAATATGTGAAGTCATAAGCATTACATGACTGGGTACAAATTATAGTTAGTTGACTAAACTGTAACTGGCAAATTTCAGTGGTGTTTTGGGTTTTAAAATATTATTAGGATGTTTGGCGGACTGCTTCCGATATCCAGGACATCAGTCTGACCACCGTATTATGATGCAGGGGTGCACAGACATAATATCGACTCCAAAATATCGTTTGGATATAATATTGAGTAGTAAATATAGACTGGACAAAATATCGACAGGTCAGAATATAGATAACCAAAATATCATTTTTAAGGTAAGTGATTTATTATCGACTGTTAAAAATATAGAAAGTTAAAATACCGAAGTATACAATATAGATAGTTATACGCCCACACAATGGAAGGAGTGGGCTGGGAAACACGTGTGGCGATCTCTAAAGCATGGTTTGCCAATGTACCAAAATCGGTTGTTTCTTCCTGTTCGAGCACTGGGACTAATGGCATTCAATTGGTGCCACAATGCAATGATGGCAGGACATCCGGGCCATCAGAAGACCATCCATGCCATGCAGAGACATTTCTGGTGGGACAATGTGAGACATGTGCGAGAGCGAAGAGCGAACAGGCCAAAGCTAAAGGTCTGCTCATGCCTCTCCCTACGCCATCTAGGCCATGGCAGGTGATAAGTGTAGATTTCGTGCTGGGACTTACGCTAGATGAAGGATGCAACGCTATCCTGATGGTTGTGGAAAGTTTCATGAAGATGGGACATTTCATTCCCTATAAGAACCTCCCAACAGCCTCCCAAACTGCACAACTGTTGCTCACACACGTGGTTCGTCTCCATAGTTTGCCCAAGGCTATAATATGGGATCAAGGTCCGCAGTTCGTTGCCAGGTTTTGGCACATGTGGTGCAAGGCGCTCAACATCTCAGACGCGTTATCAACCAGTTTCCATCCCCAGACTGACGGGCAAACCGAAAGGTTGAATCAGACACTCAAGAAATATCTGCGCTGCTATGCTGATGAAGCGGCGGACTCATGGGTGTCCTTGTTGTGGTTGGCTGAACTGTCATATAACAATGCTTGGCACTGTTCCACTGGTGAGACGCCTTTTAGGGCCAACTCGGGGTTTCACGCAGTAACTTTGCCTTTGACAATCCCGAGTGATGTGGCGAACCACCCCACGGTGGCCGGTCAAGTGAAGGCTCTTCTGAAGATACACCGACAGGTCCGATGTCATTTGGATAAAGCCAAGTCAACCTACAAGAAATGGGAGGACAGAGGAGGGCCCGGTATATCAAGTGGGTGATATAGTGTGGCTCTCGACTAGGAACATTAGTTTCCGTTTCCACAGCGTGTTTCATCCTCGATTCATTGGGCCTTATGCGGTTGTCCGGCACATTAACCCTGTGGCTTACAGTTTGAAGCCACACGGTTTAGTTGAGGATCCATTATACAGCTGTGCTCTCGCAACTACAATAAGGTGTCACAAAATTGAGTACAATAACGAGTATGATTAAATGAACAGAAGCAGATTCTTTAGTGTGTTTCTTGTCCCAGCAAGGTGATGATTTATTGTATCCAGACTTGAGGAATGTCACAATATGCCATATTGTGACATTCCTCAAGTCTGGATACACCTTATGTATGTAGTGACACCTTATTGTAGTTGCGAGAGCACAGCTGTATAATTGTTGTATAGTCTTTTGACTTTTTAGACGGTTAAGGGTGTTTTTCCGCCTGCTCTTTACGCACTACACAGCAACCATTTTTGAACTACACACAGTAACGTAGAAATGGAGGCAGTGCGCCCTTGATATCGGAGCTTTAAAAACCCCTAAGCAGTTTACTTAGTTGAGGATCCATCCCGTCTTTCATTGGAGCTTACTAAAGCCTGCTCGTGCTGCTAGGCGCCGGGTGGTGCCGCCTGTGTTGAGGGACGGGCAACTGGAGCACGAGGTGTGCAGTATCTTGGATGTCAGGTATCATCAGGGCAAGCTATGGTATTTGGTGTCCTGGAAGGGCTACTCGGCTGAGGACGATTCCTGGGAACCCTGTTCTGGGGTCCACGCGCCCGGTGCGGTGCGGCGGTTTTATGTTCGCCATCCGGAGAAGCCTGGTGCTAGGAGGCGCTTGGGGGGTGGACATGCTGTCATGTCTTGCCAAATGCGCCTGCCTAAACTTCATGGACCAGAAGGCCGAGCGCGTGGGAGGAGCCGCAAAGCCATTTATGGAGGAAATGCCTGTACACTCGCTGTACGTGATTCCTAATTTTGAACCAGTGCCTGGAGTACCTATTTTCTCGCTTCTGCTGTTCTTGGATTTCTTTCTCAAACAAGAGCTGCTGATTGAGGCGTTCGGCGGCTTCTGTTCGCAAGTGACTGCTGACTTTGTTCTTTGTGTTCAGCGGATACGATCAGTAATTCCGCTCGTGTTCTCGGCTGAGGCGCGGAGCGTGTTGTTTTTTCCTCGATCTTATGCGTGAACGGCACAGCAGCTGCTGGCTTCAGGAAAGCCATTGTTTTGCTGTTGCCCCGGAGTTCAGGAGGTGACGGACATCCTTTCCTGCTCGCGTTCTCGGCTGAGACGCGAGGCAGGATTTCCAATAACGAGCGCATTGAAAAGGCATTAGCGTTCGGTCTCCCGTTACCGGACCCCATCAGTCAGCGGCTGCTACAGACACTTGAATGCCAGTGTGCGTGAGTACTATATGAATCTTGAAGAAGTACTGCTGGCTATGCTTCATGTAATTTGAACTGTCAAAGGACTTTGCTTGCAGGACTTGTTACTTTTTGCTTGTGTGGGTTTGAACAAGCAGGAAACGGAGTGTGTTCAAACTATTTTGGAATACTTTTGATTTGGATTTGTTTCCTCTGGAACTACATTGGATTTGGTTGAACTTCCGTTTTGGAATCCTGTTCCTACAAGACTTACCTTCTATAAGCACTTTTTGTCCTCTTTCTAAAGCATCATTTGGAAGGAGATTCTTGGTTATTTGAAATTTCATGGGGAGGCTGGAAGGTATGAGTGAGTGTTGTAGCTATTGATAATTGATTCAGAAGGTTTGTTTGACGGAGTAATAACACATTCTTCTGTGTTGTAGGACAACCAGGTGTTTCTACAGAGAAAAGACTACTATTCTTTTGGGGGAAAGAGAACTGATTAAGTAAGCTATTCTTGGTGGTCGTTCCTTATAGCGAGACTCAATGAGAGTAGTTAGTATGTAATGTACTTACCTTTTTGTTTTTTCTTTCTTCTCGTTTCAGCTTCCCTTTCCCGTTCCAGACCCTTCCCTACCTTTTCCCTCGCCTGATCCCCTTTATGCTCTGTGTATGTTATATCATTCAGAGTGTAGGGAGATCTGGAGGTGGACCCCTTTTAGCAACGACGCTGATCCTGAGGAGGCGCAGCCCGTGACAAAGTGCTACCAATCCTGACTGGGAATCGTGTTAAGAAAAAGTGCAGTGGAAGTGATGTTAAAACTGCCTCATGGGTACCCTATACATTATTTTATTCCAGAGCCCCAAGGACAGGATTAAAATTTGAAAGGGATGAGTGTATTTGTGAGAAAGTTAGGGACTGCAGTCGCGGAAGGGTTGATGTAATAATTCTTTTATCTGCAGTTTTCGTCCTGACACATTCATGTTTTCTAAATCTTTGTCAGAAAATTCAGCTCTATATGGTTTCTGTAATACCTTAGATTTTGCCAATGTCAAGTCCCATTTCAGAAGCCAAATACATTCATTTTTCATGGAATATTTTCGTATTTTGAGTAATACTTCTGCATATAAACAATAACTCTTCTTCATTAAAAGAATTTACCTTTCTAATCCTACATTTCCAGCTACCATTTCCTTCAATTCTACCCTTAATTTAAATCTGTCTAGCACCTTTGATTGCAATTTTGGTTTTTCTATGTCTCTTGTCCATCTTTCCAATTCTTCGGGGATTTCTACAGTCGCACTACTCGTTCCTGTGGAGGTCTCATTCTGTACTTCTTTTGAGCATCCGGGAGTAATTTTTCTGATCGAGTCACCCACTGGTTCTCGTATAGGTAAATCCATGAAGGAAATTACTGACTTGCATTCACTTGCTTGGTCATCAATTATTATATTCTATTATTATTATTATTAGCTTAATTCGATATAAAAGATATCATCAAAGAATTTACATTATATTCTCTTTCCTGGGCTGTACTATGGGTGTAGTCAGAACGGAAGTTTTAGGACTGGGTTGCTTATCTCCATATAAAGGAACTACAGTACCTATAGTTACGGGTATTGTCAGGGCTTAAGGACTTGTAGTTAATTGAGTTATTTTCTGAATTACCAAACTACGCTGTTTATTTATTGCTTCTCTTTCTCTTTCTTGCAGCACCTTTTCCAATGAGGTTTCATGTATAATCTGCGTAACCAAAGGTGGTTTTAAAAACGGAGCACTAGGGGTAACTCTATTGGTTTCTTCCTGATAAGGTGGCTGATTTTTCATTAACAAATCCTCAAAATAATCATCTTCTGTATCCCCACTACTAGTCATTAAATGTTTGGTTTTCTCTGTACTTTTACTTCCAGTCAGTTCTTCTGTGGTAAATACAGGATATAACCCTTTCACTAGCATAGATTGTCTCCATTGTTTCATCTGCTTATCTCTTGTCTCTTTAGGAAATGTGGGATAAAATCTGCTTAAATTCCTGTCACATCAAGATCTATGTTGCTCTCCCACTGCAGAGAGATTGTGGGGGGTAGCTCCTTCTCCGAGCTCGCAAGGGTGCTATCAAGACCAGGGGAGTTGGAGTTGGAATTAGAGTTATTTTCCTTATTGGCCCGACATGCGGCTTCTTTTGCCTGAGCTAGGCGTGTTTTTGCTTTTAGGTGGGCCACATAATTTGATTTGGTGGCGGCATTAACATTCTTTAAAAGTTTACCCATTTTATCCCCCTCTTTGTTCTCTACGTATCTATGTATCTTCTATCTTTGATTTTATTTCCTTTTTCTTTTTTGCCTGTTTTGTATCTTATTTTCCACCCCCTAAAGCTCTATTGCTCCACTTAGTCCCTGATGTCTCGCTTGGATCTTCCGTACCTGGATTATTTCTTCTTCCAGGAGGCTCTTCGTTCCGTTTCGTCCCGGTTCTAGCGGTCCGCACAGCCGCCGTCTCTCTCAGCCCCGGACAACACTCCGGCTGCCTCCCGAGGAGCAGGGCACCAAGGCAGCAGCGAGCATTGGGGAAGACGCGCTGCTGTCAAAATGTCCGGCAGAGTCGTGACACGGTGATCGACCAGGCGAACGTCATACCGGAGTTGATAGAAGCTGCTGCTGTATCGACAAGTCTTAACAGGGTAACTCGGCATTAGACGGCCTAAAGAAAGGCTTAAAAGAGGGTGAAGGAATTTCCATTGTTTTTAAAGAAAGCCACCCCACAACATTCCACCTCAACAAATAAGCTCTCGCAACTACAGATGTGTATAACAAGACAGGGTTCAATGACCAACAGTAAAAGGAAACGCAGACGCAGGTTCTTTGGTGTGAAATTTCTTATTACAGCAAGACGTTGGTTTTTCTCCAGACTTAAGAATGATATCAAACGCCGACACGTGTTTCGTCGTGTACGGGTGAGTCAAACACGACTCTTCAGGGCTTATACTCCCAATCCACAGTGTGGTTGGAGTAAGTCTGGGTCTTTAAAAGCTCAGTTATAGGCAATGGGTATTTAGTGTGTTCATATACAGATGAAACTGGTTGATAAGGTGGTTAATTGCGGTAAGAGAATGGAGTTGTCCAATCCCATAGGTAGTCTTGTTCAAATTGTAAAAGCGCTGTATACAATTTGAACAAGACTACCTATGGGATTGGACAACTCCATTCTCTTACCGCAATTAACCACCTTATCAACCAGTTTCATCTGTATATGAACACACTAAATACCCATTGCCTATAACTGAGCTTTTAAAGACCCAGACTTACTCCAACCACACTGTGGATTGGGAGTATAAGCCCTGAAGAGTCGTGTTTGACACGTGTCGGCGTTTGATATCATTCTTAAGTCTGGAGAAAAACCAACGTCTTGCTGTAATAAGAAATTTCACACCAAAGAACCTGCGTCTGCGTTTCCTTTTACTGTTGGTCATTGAACCCTGTCTTGTTATACACATCTGTAGTTGCGAGAGCTTATTTGTTGTACTATTGTCTTGTCTTTTGACCTGTTGAGACGGTTAAGGGCGTTTTGCCGTCTGCTCTTTACGCACTACACAAAGACACGTTTGTCCCTTACACACTTTGTAACGTTTAACCCAGGTAGCGCGCCCCTGTAGTCCTACTTTTCTAAAAAACAACATTCCACCTCAAGCCCAAGCTCAATTTCAATAACATCTAAAGGCCCATCGCCGGGGTCGGGCCGGGACCGGTCTCTGCAGTAATACTATCAGACCCGGCTCCCAAAGAGCAGGAAGCACTTCAACAAAATCTCGTATCTGATCACTCAGAAGTCCCGATGTCACATCAAGGTAAAATTCAAGCACAAGACTCGGTGGAGCCCCCAACACCCGTAACATCCTCGAGCTCAGCGGAAACAACTATTTCTAGGCTAAATCCATCCCAGGTACAAGGAGCAACAGACAAAGACAGAAGGATAGTTATTGATACCTCTTTGAACTTGAAGTCACCCCAAATGAAACTCCAGTCGCAACCCAAACTCCAACCGGGATTTCAAGGGCAAGTATCAGCCCAGGTTGATCCTAAGGCTGGAAGTACAAGCCGTGGTGCGGTTGATTTGCAAAGCAACCCTAGCCAAAAAAGGGGGTCTATGGGTGTCTATCAGTTAGATATTAGAGACATGCTTAATCTAATATTGGAAGAGGTCCGTGAAATGAAAAAAACGCAGCAATTGGAAATTGCCACTCTGCATCAATGGCTGGGGAAAATCGAAGAAGCAATGACATGTTTTCCCATCGAACTCCAGGAGGCGGAAGCCAGAATTTCAGTGTTGAAGGACCAAATGAATATGGTTATTGGGGAGGCAAAAGAGGCGGCTAAAAACAAAAGCTACCTGGAGAACAAGTTGAAGGAGCTTGAGAACGATTCTCGGAGGTCTAAGCTCCGGATTGTTGGGGTTCCCGAAGGTATCGAAGGTTCCCAAACCCTCAAATGGGTCAACTCATTCATTAAACAGAAAGTTCTTCCTGAGTTCGAGGGTGATCTCACCATTACAAGAGCATATCGAGTCCCAGCACCACCTTTCCCCAATTCCACGATACCCAAAAAAATCTTGTTGAACTGCGCAGACTTTCGTATCAAGGAAAGAATCTTGACAAGAGCGATCCAGCAGAGGCCGTTTTTAGTAAATGAGACTACCAAGTGTCGTCTATTTTCTGACATGACTGCCGTTGATGCGCGTAGAAGAAAATCATTTGTTAAGATTCTCCATCTGTTTAAAGCCCACGGTGCCCAAGCATCAATTGCTCAACAGTAAAAATTGAGAGTTTTAGTTAAATGGAAGTTTTTCATGTTTTCTGATTTAGAAGAAGCCCAGGCATTATTAAAAAGATTTGTTTAGGATTCAGCCCTTAAAGCGATGGTATACATATAGATTTAATATATGGTAACAAAAAGGGTTTCCTTTCCTTTAATATAAGGTGTGCTTGCTAGCCAGCCAACTTTGGATCGTTTTTAAGGTTTTGCTGGGGGTCCCGGGGTTAGCAGGGTCACTTAGGGTGTGATTCCATGACCCCCAGGAGGATAGATAGGAGGGGCAAAATGTGGTGAGTGTGGTCAGCATGGTGTTTTCTGCATTTCGTGGGTGGGTTTTTCTTTTGAGGGGTGGGAAGGGTGGGGCTGGGTTAGGATTGACAGCAGAGAAAAGAGTAGGAGCAAAATGTACAGACAGCACACAAGTCATAGTTTTGGTATCGAGTAGGCCAGGAGCTTATTCTAAAGAAAGAATTAATCATAGAAACGTGTAAATGTAAGATCCTATTAGTCAACGCAAATGGAATGCTAAACAAAAAAAAGTATGCCCATTCTACATTAAAATCTTATTAGATTGTTGACATCACTTTTTCAGTTTTGTTTTTCAGGAGACACATTTAAAATCTAATTCTCCGAAGTAATTTTACCCAGGATCTATTTAAATTTTTGTTGCATCTGCAGGCCTTGCTGTGAGAGGACTTGCCATTTAGTTCTCTAGAAAACTCCCCAGGGAATTTCTACAAGTATACAAGTACATAGGGATATACATGGAAGATGGATCTGGGTGGCAACAAGGTTACAGGGGAAGATTTTGAATTTTATAAATTATTATTGTCCTGTTTTGGATGGTATCTCAGCCCTGGTCCAAATTAAGGAGCTTTTGATAGGAGCCCCTGAACCCGGAGGACTAAAACAGCTAAATTGCAAATAGAGGTAGAACAAGAATATGCTCTTCAACTTCAGCTTCTTCCAAATCAACACGAGCAGGCAAGAATAGCGTAGAGGGATTTTTTCATTTTAGAAGAGGTTTGTAGCTCACAAATATTTCAACAAAGGGTTTACGAAGAAAGCCAGCTAATTGGTAAATTCTTGGCAAACTCAACAAGAAAAAAACAAGAGCAGCTATAATATCTAAAGTGCTAGACCCCCAGACCGGTAGAGAAGTAGTCAATAGTGGCGAGATACCCCAGATATTTTTGGAGCATTTCTATCAACTTTACTCTACTGAATATCTAGTAGAGGAGGAGCTGATCCAGGAATATTTCATAAATATGAATATTCTTAAACCTTCAGACAATCGGATCAGTCAATTGGGATCGGATGTGGAAGCCTCTGAGATCTCGCCAACCATCAAAGCAACAGCAGGGGCAAAAGCATGTGGGCATGATGAATTCATATATTTAACAGGGTAGGAGAGTTAAGGGATTTTATCCACTACTGTGGATGGAAGGGTACTCCCAGTCCCCTAGACAGGTAGCTATATAACAGTACGAAGGAGTACCACCAAAGATAAGGCTAGACAGCCAATATTGGTGGGATGAGACACTAGTGTAAAAGAAGAAGTCCTCCTTTGTTTTTAAGGAACCCCTCACTCACCGACCTAGTCGGTGACATGCTTCATCATCGGGGCCACCTTGACAGCCGAATGCCGCCAAGGTGTGCTGCAACACCTGAGATACAGTGGAGCGGGTATGTGAGTGATGAATGTGAAACATGGAAAAAAAGTCAGTGAGTTAAAAATTGTCCTGGTATAACTTAACCAAATATTATTTATTCTAAAGCTACTGGACAATATTAAAAACAGTGATGATACAATAAAGGCTTTAATGAGACCTAGTGTATCTGTGATATGTGTTGGGTCTACATGTTTCAAACCATATGGGAGTTACCGGTTTTTCATCAGGACCAAAGTGATGTAAAAGGAGTTGGGTGGTCAGGGTACACTAACACCCTGCCATACCTGCAACCCTTTCAGAACCCAAAATAGCGATTTGCTAGATGGGTAAAAATAATAGTAACCCAGATGTGGTTACAAAAAAAGGAACAAACCTGTAAAAGAGAGAAAATTATCACTCATAAAGGTTATTTACGTGCCTGTAACGTAGTGAAGTGACGTAGTCCGCTCTGTCTGTGACTCATTCCACATTCAGTGATGCGAATAAACCATGGTGCGGTGTATCAGCATAGTTTTCTATATTTAGAACCAAATGTTCCTTGGGAGGGCACACCTATCAATATGGGTGTGAAAGTGAGCACGCATGCGTAGTTTTATCTTTTAAATCACTCTTATCACAAACTTGATTGTGCGTGCCTTAGTCATAATTCTAACTCATTAGTGTCAGGGATTACCGACGTGAAAAATTGCCAACTTGATCCAGAACCACATTTAACATATAACAAAACACCACAATACACACATATTGTCAGGAATAAACAACACTTACTCCTCAATGGAGGAAAGTTTGCTGCACGGGGATTTGAGGGGAAGTTACAGAGTTCGAAACGTATTCTGTGTAAAAGAGATAAGGGAACATGGAGAGGGGTTCAAATGAGAGTATCCAGTATCGTATGTTTCCCTCCTATGCAGCTAAAAAGAGGTTCGGAATCTGAGGTATTTCTTTAAGGGCAGATTCTACTTACAGTTCCTCTGGTTGGAAATCAGCTGATAACCTACTTCACTCCCTCCGTGCACCCGCACTGAAGAGAAAAGCGGCGCCGTAGTTAAAGGCAGCCGCCATTGTGGGCGCGGAGGGCGTGGCCGGTTCCAGTATCGCGCGATGATGTCACGTGGGTACGTGATCGTCATACGCGCGTCTCGTTGTCAGGGGGATCTGGGGTAAACAAAAGCCTCCATGATCGGAGATAGGCAGAAAAGCAAAAAAGCCTCCGAGATCGGAGACAGTACGTTACGCATAAAGAAGCGTAATTCAGGGATAAAGTTAAGATCAGAACTCCGTGTATGGAGTCCAAACAGGCCATGAATGGTGATTTAGAGAAAAGGGGCATATATTTATTTGCATACTCGGGCATGTTAGTTAAGCATTGAACGAGTGAACATGGGGGATACTAAACACAAGGCGCTATTCGTTTGTAGTGGGGCTCAATATGACATGAAGTATAGGAACGCGTTACCCCTGGCTTAAAGTTATAATCAGAACTCTGTGTCTGGAGTCTGAACAGGCCATTACTGGGGATTAAACAGAGGATAAAGCGAGGTATATATGTAACTGTCAGGCATTTGGGCATACTCAATCAGCATTGGACAGGCCATTACTGGGGATTAAACAGAGGATAAAGCGAGGTATATATGTAACTGTCAGGCATTTGGGCATACTCAATCAGCATTGTAGATGTAACTACGGTGAGTGCTGCCCAACAATCTCTTAGCTTTGCAAATGACACAGGGTCACAGCAAAGTGGGGTGTTTGCTGTAAATGTTAAAAACCAGGTGTCTATGAGAGGACAGAGGCCCAGGGGATATTATCGTTTAGGCCATTTTTGTTTGTAGATAGCCTATATACCCATCTTTGTTCTTTTTCGTACAGGCGTTTTTGTATGTTTGGTCCTGGAGAGATCTGCTCGATGACGGTCCAAAACATGTCATTCGGAGTGTGGCCTTTTTCAAGAAAATGATCCGTCAGTCGGGTCGCATTTTTCTTGCAGCGTATGGTGCTGCGGTGTTCACAGATTCTCTGCTTGACCTTCCGGGTTGTCATCCCAATGTATCTTTTTTTGCAAGTACATTCAATGAGATAAACTACATTTTCACTGTTGCAGTTGGTGTGTGCAACTTGCCTCCAGGTTTTACCAGCCTCTAGGTCAAGGGTCTTAGTGTTCTTAGTTAGGTGGCATACACTGCAATCTCCGCAGCGAAAATGTCCAGTTACATCAGGAAGGCCCCATGCTCTGGTGATTGAAGGTGTAGTTGGAGCCAGCTTTGCTTTTGGTCTGGTGTTGACAAGGGTGTCTTTTAGGCTCTTGGACTTCTTGAAAGAGAAAAGTGTTTTTTCCCAGTGTAAATTGCCAGTGTTTATAATATTCCAATGCCTGTTTATACTTTTAGTTACTTGGTTGGAAACTGAGTTGAATGTGGTCACACATGTCAGTGGTATTTCTGTGTCAATTCTGGTCTTCTCTTCAAGGAGTGCTTCTCTGGGCTGGTTTCTGGCCCTCTTTTGGCATTTGTTTACTATTTTCTTAGGATACCCCCGGTTATCCAGTTTATCAGAAAGATCATTTGCTTGTTTTTTGTAGTCAGATAGTTTACTACAATTCCTGCGCAGTCTTAAGAATTGTCCGTAGGGTAGGTTTTCCCTGAGTGGTCGAGGGTGGAAACTTTCAAACCTTAAAAGATTGTTTTTCGCGGTTGGTTTTTAATGGGTTTTAGTTTCCAGATGATTGCCTTCCTTGTTAATTACTACATCGAGAAAAACAATTTCACTTTTGTCATAGCTGCTCGTGAATTTGAGGTTCCTGTCACAAGTGTTGACCCAAGCGACGAATTGTTCTAGGAGTTCAGTTGGTCCTTGCCAGATTGCAAGGACGTCATCAATGTATCGCCTCCAACAGGTCAGATGTTCACGATATGGATTCACATCGTTCAGAATGAACTTGTTCTCAAAATCATACACATACATACCAGCTATGCTGGGGGCAAAAACACTGCCCATTGAGGTCCCCCCGGTTTGTAAGAAAAGTGTTCCTTCAAACTCGAAGTAATTGCGTTTGAGGGCCAACGTGGCGCATTCCAGAATGAAGGCCTTGGGAGTGTGAAAAGGCCAGTCTGCATTTTCTAAGGTGTTCCCCAGTACACGAATGGTATCGTCTTGGGGTATGCTTGTGTATAAGCTTTCGATATCAAAGCTCAATAACACAGTGTTCTCATCAACCTCCACGTTTTGTAGTAAGTTCAGTAGACTTTTTGTGTCTTGCAGGTAAGTGGTTGACTTCTGTACAATGGTTTTTAGAAAAAAATCACAGAATCTAGAGAGAGGCTCTAATAAGGAGCCGATGCCAGAAACTATTGGGCGTCCTGGAGGGGGTAGTCTGCCCTTATGCATCTTTGGTAAGATGTAGAAATAAGGGGTCTTCCCTTCAGTGGTGCACAAATAGTCCGCTTCCTGTTTTGATATTGCACCATTGGATTCTGCTATTTCAATCAGTTGACATATTTCAGCCTTCAGATCACTTGTTGGATCAGTGCTCAAAACTTGATAGTGATTTCTGTCACTCAGAAGTCGGACACATTCTTCACGATAGGCGGTAGTGTCCATGATTACTAGCCCACCGCCTTTGTCGGCAGGTTTTATAATTGTTGTTTCACAAGCACGTAGTTCTTTCAATGCCGTTCTTTCTACGTTACTGAGGTTTTGAAAATGGGTGGTTGTTTGCATCTTCTCAACATCATTGTAGACAGCTTGTTCAAAAGTCATTAGTTCCACTGGTGTTGTGTGTGGAGGTGGCATAAAGGTTGATTTTAATCTTAGTCCACTCTCATTCTCTACTTCACTTTCTTTAGGTTGACCCTGTTTCTCAAAAAAGGCTTTGAGCCTTAATTTCCTGAAAAAACTGGCCAGCTCACAATGTAACTGGAATTTGTCAAGTCGTGCCGTGGGGACATAACCAAGTCCTTTATTAAGAACATTTTCCTCAATGGTTGTTAGTGGTCTTGATGACAGATTCGTGACTAGGGTTTCGCACTGCTTGTGCCCGCCTTGCTCTTCGTCCGGTTGCTCACTGGGTCGTCTTCCTCCCAGTGTACCTGATTCGGTTGTCTGTTTTTTCCCCTTCCCCTTCTGCCCCTGTGAAAAAAAGGAGGTCGAAATTGGAAAGGGGGAGGCTGGAAATGTGGTTGGAAAGGGGGTTGCCAACCATACATTTGGAAATTTGCCGTCTGGTTGAAAGGATCTTGAAACATTGGGGGTTGGAAACCGGTCCAGAAGTTTCCTTGGCCTCTTCTCCCTCCTCTACCCCTTTGTCTATTGGTGCTGGTGTTAGATCCGTTACTGCTGCCTGATGAGACACTTGATGCGTCGGAATCAGATGTGGGTTTATCAGGTGGTTTGAAATCGGGATCTGAATAGGGGTATGTCTTGACAAAGGAGAATCTTTTTAAATCCTTTTGAAATTTCGTGACTTTTTGCTGGGTCAGGTTGTCTTTGTATTCAGTTATTTCCTTATTGATTTCGTCTAACCTTCTTTTGTATCCAGTTATAGTGGCCTTTATATGTGCCTCTGTCTTTTGGATATCAATTTGAATGGATTCTGATAGTCTTAGGGCTGTTTTTAATATTAGAACAATCCAATCATGCGTGCAGTGCCAGGCTATTAGCGCCCAGTCTTTTCGAAACTGTGCATCATTTAGAAAAATCCGTGGGGCATTTGTAACCAGAAGACCCTTGGGTGCCATGTTGTTGGTGGCATATTCTTTTAGGATGGTGCCATGTAGTATTGTTCTTATGCGTTCCCTCTTCATTTCTGTCAGTTTTTCCCAATCGCCTGTTTGTGATATGGTCTGGGAAATGCTTGCATCCGCAAAACCAGAGATCTCCCCAAAGATTGCATCTATCTCCTCTGTGGAGTATGTGAGACCTTGGTTCTCTCCCATGGTTGAGAAAAAATGTTAAACAAAATGTATGTGTAGGTGAGATGTCAAAAGGACGGGTTGAGGATCAAAGAAGGACAGAACCTCTCGCAGCTGTGCGCTGCCAAGATATATATTTAACAGGGTAGGAGAGTTAAGGGATTTTATCCACTACTGTGGATGGAAGGGTACTCCCAGTCCCCTAGACAGGTAGCTATATAACAGTACGAAGGAGTACCACCAAAGATAAGGCTAGACAGCCAATATTGGTGGGATGAGACACTAGTGTAAAAGAAGAAGTCCTCCTTTGTTTTTAAGGAACCCCTCACTCACCGACCTAGTCGGTGACATGCTTCATCATCGGGGCCACCTTGACAGCCGAATGCCGCCAAGGTGTGCTGCAACACCTGAGATACAGTGGAGCGGGTATGTGAGTGATGAATGTGAAAAATGGAAAAAAAGTCAGTGAGTTAAAAATTGTCCTGGTATAACTTAACCAAATATTATTTATTCTAAAGCTACTGGACAATATTAAAAACAGTGATGATACAATAAAGGCTTTAATGAGACCTAGTGTATCTGTGATATGTGTTGGGTCTACATGTTTCAAACCATATGGGAGTTACCGGTTTTTCATCAGGACCAAAGTGATGTAAAAGGAGTTGGGTGGTCAGGGTACACTAACACCCTGCCATACCTGCAACCCTTTCAGAACCCAAAATAGCGATTCGCTAGATGGGTAAAAATAATAGTAACCCAGATGTGGTTACAAAAAAAGGAACAAACCTGTAAAAGAGAGAAAATTATCACTCATAAAGGTTATTTACGTGCCTGTAACGTAGTGAAGTGACGTAGTCCGCTCTGTCTGTGACTCATTCCACATTCAGTGATGCGAATAAACCATGGTGCGGTGTATCAGCATAGTTTTCTATATTTAGAACCAAATGTTCCTTGGGAGGGCACACCTTTCAATATGGGTGTGAAAGTGAGCACGCATGCGTAGTTTTATCTTTTAAATCACTCTTATCACAAACTTGATTGTGCGTGCCTTAGTCATAATTCTAACTCATTAGTGTCAGGGATTACCGACGGGAAAAATTGCCAACTTGATCCAGAACCACATTTAACAAATAACAAAACACCACAATACACACATATTGTCAGGAATAAACAACACTTACACCTCAATGGAGGAAAGTTTGCTGCACGGGGATTTGAGGGGAAGTTACAGAGTTCGAAACGTATTCTGTGTAAAAGAGATAAGGGAACATGGAGAGGGGTTCAAAGGAGAGTATCCAGTATCGTATGTTTCCCTCCTATGCAGCTAAAAAGAGGTTCGGAATCTAAGGTATTTCTTTAAGGGCAGATTCTACTTACAGTTCCTCTGGTTGGAAATCAGCTGATAACCTACTTCACTCCCTCCGTGCACCCGCACTGAAGAGAAAAGCGGCGCCGTAGTTAAAGGCAGCCGCCATTGTGGGCGCGGAGGGCGTGGCCGGTTCCAGTATCGCGCGATGATGTCACTTGGGTACGTGATTGTCATACGCGCGTCTCGTTGTCAGGGGGATCTGGGGTAAACAAAAGCCTCCATGATCGGAGATAGGCAGAAAAGCAAAAAAGCCTCCGAGATCGGAGACAGTACGTTACGCATAAAGAAGCGTAATTCAGGGATAAAGTTAAGATCAGAACTCCGTGTATGGAGTCTAAACAGGCCATGAATGGTGATTTAGAGAAAAGGGGCATATATTTATTTGCATACTCGGGCATGTTAGTTAAGCATTGAACGAGTGAACATGGGGGATACTAAACACAATGCGCTATTCGTTTGTAGTGGGGCTCAATATGACATGAAGTATAGGAACGCGTTACCCCTGGCTTAAAGTTATAATCAGAACTCTGTGTCTGGAGTCTGAACAGGCCATTACTGGGGATTAAACAGAGGATAAAGCGAGGTATATATGTAACTGTCAGGCATTTGGGCATACTCAATCAGCATTGGACAGGCCATGTCAGTGACTGTGTCACTGACATACAGATTTCTAGTCACCACGTGGGCTGTATTTACACGTTCTCTGTGTACCATGAGTGATTCATATTACTATGAGGAGGAGGGTGACTATGAGGAAGAGGGGTCCGAGTTTTTTGAGCAGGACCTTGTTGAGGCACTGGACAAAGGGGTTCAGCATTCGATGAATAAGGCGCTGGTACGTGCCATTATGCCCCTGAAGCGCCATTTAACGCAGTATGCGCAAAAGCAAGGTTGGGTGCCTTCCAAGAAGTCCACTTCTTCCCCTGGTAATCCCCATACTTCTGACTTTCGTTGACTGGCACGGTCCTTGTCCCCCTCCAAGTTGAAAGCTGTTCCAGTGGATGTTGACAGTGATGACCAACATGCTTCCTCATCATCCTCGGAGGTTCTGCCTCCTCCACCTAAAAAACGTAAACGTAAAGAACATTTTGTTGATGCCTCTTCTCACCCTCCTGTCTTGACTTTCGAACCTGAAGATATAGTGCATCCTCATTCCTCTGCGTGGCTTCCATCCCCGGCTGTGGCGGAGTATGTTCAACAACATATCCGCCAACCCTTTGATAAAGACGTGCGTGCGCGTCTTCGCTCGGAGTGTCCGCGGCCTGATTTGGCGGATAACCTGCCATGTTGACATATTTTAAAAAGTTTTCAAAGGACCCCAAAAAGGGACTAGATCGTTCCTGGCGGGCTTGTCAGGACAAGGTTTTGGACCTCCTAGGGCCCCTCACTAAAATATTGGATATGGGTTTCATGGCCAAGGAAGCATCCTCCACAGTTGATCCAGATGAACTCATTCAATGGGCGCAGCGCGCCATTTGCCAGTTGGGAAACGCCAACTGTGCACTCTCTAGTGAGCGTCCGCGTTCCATTCTGCTTAAGTTGGACCCAAAATTGTCTGAGCTTTCATCTTCTGAGGCGGGAGCTGCGGCTCAGGGCCTCCTTTTCGGCCAGCCTTTCCTAAAGGAACTCACTCATTTTGTCAGTACTTTCAGCAGTATTGACAAAGCACAGGCATCCTTAAAATGGGCCATGCGTCCGGTTTTCCACAGGGCCGGACGAAACAGGGGACGCTTGTCCGGCCGTGGTCAACACCAACCCAGTCAGCGTGGGTATCAGTCCCATAGGGGAGGCCAGCAGGATTCAGGCTATGCCCAACGTTCTAACTTCTACCCTTCCAGAAAAGGACGTGGACAATACAAAAAAGGACGATCAGGTGGCAACTCCGGAGGATATCAGGATTCCGCCACTTCAGGTGAGACTTCTTCCTGCATGCAGTGTTGTTCTGGGGGGCAGGATTCGCCATTTTCTAGCCAATTGGCGCGCAATCTCCGGCGATGCTTGGGTGCTGGAGATAGTTCAGGGATTCAAAATCGAGTTCTATCATCCCTTACGCCAGTGACGTCCTCCTTTTCCCCTTCACTTCTCAAGACAAAGTCGAGAGTTCATCACAGAGGAACTCAAGTCTCTGGAATTGAAGGGGGCCATTGTGCCGACAGTGCGCCACCCTCAGGGTTTTGCCAGTTCAGTCTTCCTGGTGGAGAAGAAGGGAGGGGGATCGAGGTTGGTTCTCAATCTGAAGGAATTCAACGCGGGAGTAGTTTATCGGCACTTCAAGATGGAAGGCATCCATCTGCTGCGGGATCTCCTGCGGGAACGGGATTGGATGGTTCGTCTGGACCTCAAAGATGCTTACCTCTCTGTTCCGATCTTCCGTCCCCATCGCCGCTTTCTGCAGTTCCAGTGGCTGGGGATTTGGTATCAGTATCAGGTTCTACCCTTCGGCCTTTCGTCAGCACCTTGGTGCTTCACGAAGTTGTTATGTCTGGTTGTGGAATCTCTCCGCAGTCGCGGAGTTCGCTTGATCATCTATTTGGACGACATCCTCCTACTGGCGGATTGTCCTGTCAAACTGATGACTCATCTGGACTGGACCATAGATCTTCTTTAGTCCCTCGGTTTTCTGGTGAATGTTCCCATGTCTGTGCTACAACCTACTCAAGTGATCGATTTTGGGGTTCAGGGTCAACTCCCTCACTTATCAACTTCTGCTTCCCCAACAGAAGATTCGTTATATCAAACGGGAACTGATTTCTGTTATCTCGAGTCAGACTGTATCATTGAGATCATTAGCACGAGTTGTCGGTCTCTTAGCGTCTTCCCTACAAGCGATCTTTCCAGCTCCGCTGCACTATCGTGCCCTACAGCGTTTGAAAATTCAACATCTTCAACGGGGCCTTCGCTATTCCGATCTAATTCCTCTCTCGGAGGAAGCGAAATCGGAAATGCAATGGTGGTTAGACCATATGGAAGCCTGGAACGGGCGGGCTCTTTTCGGCTCCTCTCCGGAGATTGTGATCAAGTCGGATGCCAGTCGTTGGGGCTGGGGGGCCCGTTGCGGTCCGATCTCGACGGGGGGACGGTGGTCTCCGCAGGAACTTTCCCTCCACATAAATTGTTTGGAATTGCTGGCGGGATTGTTTGCGATCAAATGCCTGTCGCCTCTTCGGTCCCACTGCTGTATCCTTCTCCGGATGGACAATGTCTCAGCAGTACGCTACATCAACAAGCTGGGAGGGACTCGATCGAGATTGTTGGCAGAGATTGCCAAGGAGTTTTGGCACTATTGCCTTCAGCACAAGATCACTGTTATTGCAGAGTATCTTCCTGGCTCTCGCAATCTTGTGGAGGACTGGAACTCCAGGTACCTGAAGGATTTCAGCGACTGGAGGCTCCATCCTCGTGTGTTTCGCCAACTCCTTCGAACTTAGGGCCCGTGTCTCGATCCGCTTCAGAATCCGCATCCCCTGGTTCAGTCCGGCTCCCTCTTTCTCCTGGCGTGGCGGATTTCGGGGAGCGTTGGGCGGTGTCAGGCCTTTCTGCAGACGCTACCAGATTTCTCAGTAACGCCTGGGCTCCAGGTACTCGCAAACGTTACAGAGGTTCCTGGAATCGTTGGAGTGATTGGTGTGCTCAACGGCAAGTTGATCCCACATCGGCTGATGTCTCTTTGAAAATTAATTTTTTGGCCTCTCTATCTTCTTCTTCTGGTTTGGCCTACCGCACCGTCAACAATTTCCGTTCCGCTATCTCGGCGGGTCATCTTCCTGTGGATGGGAAACCTGTGGGTGCACATCCACTTGTGGCTAAAGTTCTTAAAGGTATTCGTATGGCTACTCCTCCACGTACTAAATATGTTTCTTTATGGGACGTTTCGGTTGTCTTACGTTTCTTGGAAGCTTGGCCGATTAATTCTTTATTGAATCGTAAACAACTTTCGGCCAAGCTTACGATGTTGTTGTGTTTGATTTCCTGCAAACGGGTCTCGGATGTCCGCGCTTTGGATCTTGCGGGGCGTAGCTTCACGCCTGAAGGGGTTACCTTTCGCCTTTCCAGGCGCACTAAAACTAATACTGAAGGTATTTCTTACCCTTCATTTCCCACTCGGCCTAACCTTTGTGTTGTCCAATGCCTTAAGGATTATGAGGTTAGTACTTCTCTTCATCGCTCTGATATGCAAGGTCAATTGTTGATTGCATTGCAGAAGCCATTTCGCCCCGTTACTCCAGCCACTTTAGCTCGTTGGGTACGGTGGCTCATGGGGGAAGCAGGCATTAATGTTTCTGTGTTTGGGGCTCATTCTGCCCGTGGAGCCATGGCCTCTAAGGCTTTTTCTTTAGGTGTCACTTTGTGGGACATTATGAAAGCTGCTGACTGGTCAACGGATTCTGTATTTAAAACTTTTTACTTTAAGCCTATTGTTACTGTTGCTTCTGTTGTGGTGGAGGAGCTTTAAACAAGCATAATCGGAGCCTCCTGTCCTGAAATAGAATTCAAAATTTGCAAACATTCGTGACAAGAATTTTCAATTCTATTAAGGACTAGGAGGCGAGGATTATCCCACCCGTTGTATTTGCATTTGCTATATCACATATTGTAACTGTGCACTTAATTATGGATTTATTCCTAATGTACTGTTGTGATAACTTTGTTTTTTCTCTACCCACCCTTTTATATGCTCATGATTACACGGAATGTGTATTACGGCTTTGTGTCTCTTTTCAGGCTCTGATCCCAAGTGACGCTCCTCCGGCTTCGTCCTTGTTTGGGGTGTGCTGCGAGTTTCTTCTCCTCGTTGGCCTGCTTTTGTTCCTGTGGCTTTGGGAGGTTCCTTCGCCCCTTCGTCCGGATGTTGGCTTCTCTGGAGGACGTCCTTAATGGATTTATGGTGTTCAAGTTGTTTTTCCTAATGGATTTTGGACAAAGAAAGAGGAAGTGGTTACCTCTATGACTGTTTATATATCATTGGTGTACTCTATGGTTACCCAGGGTTTATGGGTAATGTAGTTTTTCGTTTCTTTACTGTACTGTGATTGGCTGCTGTATTTCAGTAAAGAAATTGAGTCTAAGCATAATCCTCGCCTCCTAGTCCTTAATAGAATTGAAAATTCTTGTCACGAATGTTTGCAAATTTTGAATCATCCACCAAAGTGCTGTTTAAATGAAGTCGAAGCAGAAAGTATGATCAGTGCACCACCCTGCCAACACCTTCTACTGTTGTTTCTTCCCGCTTTTCCGGCCCTTCCCCTTCCGCCTCCGCCTACCCTGTCCCGACATCAGGGTCAGGCAGGGGCGACATGACACTGACTTCCTCCACACAACTGGATTCCAGTGAAGCCAAGCCCAAGGAAAAGAAAATCAGAGTAGAAAAGTGAAACGTTACAAACTTTACGCCTTTTAAAAATACGCTTTCCATCAATTAAGGTAAAGCTCCTAAAAAGTGTGGTTGAAATCAATGCGTGCTAAACAGTGATCAATGTAGATCCTGGTGCACAATAAACTGGCTTTACTGTGTCAAATTGTTAATGACCAGCCAACATGTGCCATCCTTCGAACAGATTTTGCTACAGTGATGTTCAAATCGAGTGAACATTAAAGAATAATCAGGTAGAGACTTTTAGTATCAATATACATTTTGGTCAACCCTTTATTCCAAGATTTTATAGAGTGAAATTCATCAAAGAACAACATCCGCTCACATTTATTTAGACAGAGAAGAGAATGTGTCTATATTAGTGAGAAGTGAACAAAAGCTTTTATAGTAATAATACTCATTTTATTACACAAGACAAATATCAAACTTGGAAAAACTGAACCACAATGTATACTGATATAAATGAAATCGCCAAAGCACCTGCCCGTGGCCAGAGAAACCAATGCAGGCTGACTCCAACATAGGCCCACCCTGCAGCTAAAAGAATCGACCTATGACCGGTCAGCGGCTACGGAATTCAACACATCACCTGGCAAGTTTTTCCAACGCAACACCTGCAGAGCAGAATCGCCTGAGGAATTGCTGCACCGCTTCCTCTACAGTCTGGATTCGATGTATCACTTCTCCTGCATCCAGCAGAAATGTTGCCTTGCCTCCCCAAGGACTCAGGATTGACGCATCGCTGTGCTTTTCGCTGATTCCCTCCTCTGTGGCTGTCTTTGTTTGTGGATTTTGACATATGATAGGTACTTTGTGTAAAAATCATGCATCAACAGATTTCTATGGAGAGCATTGCTTTAAACATTTTAAAAGTCCCGCATTTCGAACAGTCATCCATACAGCTACTCACACACCTACTCACTCACTCATTCAGTCACCTACATATCCACTCACTCACCCCTACAGGTACACACACACCCACTTAATTACTTGTACAGATACTAACACATGTAATTACTCACCTAGGCAGTCACTGACACATTCACTTACTCACCCATACAGTCACTCACACACTGACTCACTCATCCATACACCACTTATGCACCCACTCACTCACCCATAGAGCCAATCACACACCCTATCACTCACCAAATAGCCTCTCACATACCCACTAACTCACCTATACACCTCTGACACACTCACTCACTCATCCACAAAGTCACATACACAGTCACTCACTCACCCATGTAGCCACTCATGCACCCACTCACACACCAGTACAGCCACTCACACAGCCGCTCACTCGCCCATATAACTGATGGAGTGTGGGCTCACCTGCCCGAGAATTTACCATACTCACCTGGGCCCATAAATCAACATGCACACTTTGTACAGGTAAACCTAGGCTCAATCAATTTCGTTTTAACCATTCAGGACCTATACCATTTGACTTACCTATCCAAGTCACTGGTACCTAAAAGTCCTAAGGGATCAAGGGTGTTAACATAATAGGCAGTAAATAAACATTTGCACTCATATAAACCACAAACTCTGGAAAGATTTAAACTCTTTATCTATGAAACTTATTAAATGTCAGTGTCCATACTACATTAATTGAAACTTGATTAATCAGCAAGAATATGATTAAAATTTGAAATGAAATGAGAAACATTCATTAACATTGAAATATAGGAAGGGTGGAGAAAGGAAAATATACAATGACAAACCCACACTAATTATAGTTACCTAGAGTGGTGTGAAGACCAAACCTGGCCATGGGCTAGGATAAAGGGCAGAACCCCAAGATGCAGGTGCCAGCAGGAAAGAACAGGTGCAAACCAAAATTAGGACAAGTATGGACCAAATTGGATCAGGACACGACCACCTCAAGCTAGAACCGGCATCCGCACCTAAAGGACAAATGCCTGCGTTGGATTCTCTCTCTCTGCAGCTAACAGTTGAACCCCGACAAGGTCACAAAGTCTTTAGATAGAGTGCTCCACCAGCACCCAGTTCCCAAACCCCGATTGAATTATCGAATCTTCTGACAGATTGCTTCGCCAGCACCTCTGCTGCCGATCACCTATTGAGTGCGTTGGGTCAGTGACAGATCAGCTATTCGGACAAGTCGGGCGAATTTGCTAACTAAGCCTACTCTAGTTATACTATTTTCCAGGACAGTGCACCACCCCCCAATGTTGCAAGTCTAAGGGTCTCAAATTTTGATTGAACAAGAGACGGGGAGAGATCATCAAACCATACTAAAATGAAACTTTTACTTCTGAATATTCTATTAACATTCCCGCCCATCAAATTTAATTTTCCAAAGCATCTTTATTCCACCCAACAATGGAGGTTCTTGAAGAAAAACAATGTTAACAATATTTTCTTCCTCGTGGGGTCAGCAGGTTAGATTCCCAGGCGCATCTTCTAGTGTGCTGTAAGCTTGGCATGGCTTCAATGTCAAATGACTTCAGCTCCTTCTGGAGTTTGACATGCGCAGTGTGGGTTTTCAAGATGGAGTAATAACATCTCCCAGGCCCAAGATTATTGTTACATGAAAAATAGAAAATAAACAGTTTTAGAACACAGAATAAATGAATGTACTGTATACCACTTATCTCTACTCAATTCCCATTACTTTATTTTAACTATTGCATTAATAATCAGGCAAAACGAACAGCTTAGCAAAAGCAGCAGTGCAAGCTTCATGCATGCTGTAACACAGAGCAGCCATCTTAGTTCTAGTGCGCAGAAGCGAAAGTTTCCCTCCAAATCGAGAAAGACCTCATGTCACATGAGTATGACAGATGCATGCGCAGTAGGAAATCCTGCGTAGCAGCAGCCATTTTAGTGCAAGCGTATTATTGTTAGTAGAAACACATAAGCAAGCTTCTTCTACATACCTAACATGTCGTGAAATGCAATATTAATAAGAAAAACATGTTAGTTTGTACATCAACGTTATGTCGAGAGGACTGAATACAAGCAAGTCGTGTTACGTGCAAATCCATGCTCCCTCATAACCACAGACGCATTCATAGAGCCACTCAGACACCTACTCACAAATGGATTCATACAGTGACATAGCCACTCACATAATATATTTTACAAATAGTTTCACTCATTAGTAGTTAACAAAGTATACTGATTTAACTTTTGTAGTATCTTACTATAGATCTTTCACACTCAGAAACATTTACAAAACCCTCACAATCAATGTATGATGTCATCAGTGATGTAATTTGAGTTGTTATCATTGATATCACTGACCATGTCATGAGTAATGTAATATGTGAGGTCATAAGCAGTGCAGTGCAAGTGATATCTAGCGTAACTATAACGTCACTGTAACTTAATTTTAACATCCCTGTAACCTTTGTTTTTTTCAGTGAATATATACAATGCACTGTTTATGACCTCACATATTACATAACTCATGACATGGTCAGTGACATCACTGATGACATCTCAAATTACATCATTGATGATGTCATCCAGTGAGTGTAAGCGTTTTGTAAATGTTTCTGAGACTTAAATATAAATACTAAGCTACTGCAAAAGTTAAATTACTATTATCTGTGTGCTACTAATGAAATATAATGTCTGGGTGTGTGAGTGACTGTATGGGTGAATAAGTGTGTGTGTAGCTGCATGAGTGAGTGAGTGAGAGAGTGACTGTATTGGTGAGTGAATGGGTGTGTGAGTGACTGCATGGGTGGGTGAGTGGCTGTGTGAGTGGCTGTTTGTGAGACTGAGTGGTTCTGTGAATGGCTCTATGGGTGAGTGACCGGGTGTGTAAGTGGATGTATGGGTAAGTGAGTGGCTGTTTGAGTGGATGTATGGGTAATTTAGGGTATGTGTGAACAACTTTTTTGTACAATAAGTATCTGTGTGAGTGACTGTATAGTTGAGAGTGGGTGTGTGAGTGCTTGTATCGATGTGTGAATTGGTATGTAAGTGGTTTTTTGGATGAGTGAATAGATGTGTGAATAACTGTATAGGTGAGAGTGTAGCTCTGTTAGTAGATGAAGTCATAAGAAGTGGCTGTATGGGTGAGTGAGTGATTGTGTGAGTGACTGTGTGTATGTGTGAGTGGGTATGTTAGTGGTTGTATGGGTGTGTGAGTGGCTGTATGGGTCTGTGAATGAGTGTGTGAGTGCTTTTTGTGTGTGTGAGAAGCTGTATGGGTCTGGAATGGCTATGTGAGTGGGTGAGTGGTTGTCTGAGTGGCTGTATGAATGAGTGAGTGTGTGTGTGTGAGTAGTTGTATGGGTCTGTGAATTGGTATGTGAGTTGTTCAGTGCATGATGTCATCAGTGATGTCATTTGAGATGTCATGAGTGATTTAATATGTGAGTTCATAAGCTGTGCATTGTTGGGGCGTAAGTTACAGTTAGCTCAGGTAACTATAACCGGTGAATTTCTATGGTGTTATATGAGAGAAATCTGAGCCTAACTATAACATCCCTGTAAGCCTGTAAGCATTGTTTTTTTCACGGAATATATATAGAAAGTGCCTCTTTGCATGTGTGTGATCTATCTGTCTTTACAACAACTTGGACAATTGCATTTTTGTAATAAAACTAAGAAATGGAGGTGATGGGGTAGCAGAGGCTTTCATTCTTGCTTTGGGTAGATTTTACTGTACTATTCAGTGGTACACAGGAAGTTGGGGTTCTTTCATTGAAATATTTCCTATTAAATTTGGGGCTTTGCTGCACGTAAAAACACTAAAAATAGAGGTGACCTCAAAGGTCTGTTTTGATGGATTTAGGATAGTGAGCTTTTAAAATGCCTCTGCCATTGAGCTTGCATGTTTCCACTGTCTTTACCTGGAGACTATCCGTTTTGCCATTTGGTTAACTTCAGTGAATTTCAGAATTAGTCCTAGCCCAGAATCTGTTGCCCCTGAGATACTGTCAATACAAATGTCCCTAGAGTAACAGCAAGTTCATTTTTCAGGTTACAGTGACATTTTACCAGTTTGCTCAAGGCCAAACCTCGGTGAACGACATATTTTCCATTGACTTTTCTGCGAATTGATCATCTGTTAAAAACAAGTGTTCTTTTGTAGAGTCAGAGGCGCACATCCAGCACAGTGCAATATTTACAGTGATGAGGTTCCAGAGAAAGATATTCAAAAAGTGGGATATTCTAGTGAAACTGATGTTAATTAAAGCCACATCCCTTGAGATAATATAGTATATTATTAGGCTATAGTGGCTGTGCAGAAATTGTGAACGTTCACCCTGTTCACCACAGATGCTCTAATTATATGTGCCCTCAGGTTGAAATTGCCCTGGGCTCTTCTGAGTAGCCCAATGTGCCAAGGCCCAGAATTACTAGGTCCAAAAATTTTGGATTTGGTAAATCCCAGTCAGGAAACACTAGACCCCTGACCCTCGGTCAGAGATCAGCTCTTCCCCTGCAGCTCTTTCGTGCTGTCCTCTGCCTGCGGTTCTCCCAGGCAGGGTTTGAGTCTGCACCTTGCTGATGCCTGTTACAGCCTGTTACAATTCATTTCAGTGCGGTAATGCGGAGCACCACTCTGAAATACGTTAGTCTAACGCCTGATGCGGGGTACATGGCAGGACTAAAACCATTTGTCTCCAAGTCATGCAGCTTCTGTCATCACCACTTCTCCCTTTTTCCACAAGAGCAGTAGTGCATGAATGGCAAAATATCCTAGTTTGCAAATGTTTTCTGTATAATTCTGGTTCCGCAATATTTACAGCATAATGCATCTTGTGCTGCAGAATTTGACGATTTTAACTAATAAATCGTTTGTAGCTCAAATGGATCAAATGTTACAAAAAAATGTGACTTGTGTGGCTGCAAAGTGGACAGCCCTTTGCAAAGGATGACCACCTTTGTCACTGCTGGATTTGTATGTTACACTTCTACTGCTACTAATAAGGCAACATTTTTCCAGAGACTGTTAGCGTTGGTAAAAATGAAAAAATAATAAAGTATCAGAAAATATACCGCATTACATTCCAGCCTCTTTTATGCTGCACCATTTAGTCAACACTGCAGCATAATTTTGTCCTCCATTGGTGCATAATTCCAGTGGCCCCAAAGCAGGCAGCACATGTTAAAAGTGCTTGTGCATGAAGCAGAGAGACTGTGAAGATTGTGAACTTAGGGGCATATTATCAAGAAAGCTCGATACATTATCGCCGCTTTTATCGGCAAGAAACTGCCGATAAAACAGCGAAAATGGGCTTGATAATATGCTCTATGGAATTCCAATCGAAGCCCATGTTAGATATCTTCACATCTAACATGGGCTTCGATTGGAATTCCATAGAGCATATTATCAAGCCCATTATCGCCGCTTTATCGGCAGTTTCCTGCCAATAAAAGCGGCGATAATCTATCGAGCTGTCTTGATAATATGCCCCTGAGTTTGGTGTGATTGCAAATCATGCATTGTCGACCCCTGGTGAGTTACAGCTACTACTGCTGAAACAAGGCCAACGGAGAGACCAATGGGTGAGGCGGACTGACCTCAAGGGCAATCGTTGCATGAGCTCTGGTGGAGCCCTGTGCAACAATGTTTGTTGGTGCCCCCTCAATGACTCCCTCTGCCTCTGCCACTGATTCCCTCACTAACACCCTTTAACAGTGCCCCTCAAGTCTCCATAACCATACTCTCGCTCAGATGAATTTACCTTGATTTACAGCGCCGCTCATACCAGTGTAGGGTGGCAGAGCACTTACTCATATGTGTGTAAATCTTTGTATAGGAAATGTTACATAAGACAAAGGACTACAAGGTGTAGGAGTGTCATGACATCAATACTAGTACGCAGAATAGTTTAATAGTGATTGGTTTGGAGAAACACACTGAAATTCGAATGTAATATCATGTTTGGGGGTTCTCTTTAATAACCAGAATTGATTTCTATTGAAATGAACCCTTTTTGCAACCATAGGGTAATCTGACTGGGGAAAACATGAAAGTTAATAGCTCACTGTTCTATTTTAGGATTTTGACTTATAAACAGCAAGAATCAAAAGGATCTCACTGACAAAAGCAGTAACCCACTGACCCATTTACATTATGTGCACTTTGTTATCTGGATGGTACATGTTATGTGCAGCAGGCAAATTAGCCCTCTACGCTACCTTTAGATGAGTGAAAACTTCCACTTGGCAAAACTCTATCTATCTCTAGGAAGAACATTAATCACCGGAGTTATCATGACATTTTTATTGTTGCCTAAAACTGCTAGCGGCCAGGCCTGCTCAGCGCTGTTCAAGAATATTCTATCTCTGACGCATAGCATTTTAAATTTGAAGGCGCAGTTGCATGCTCATATATGTTAGACAATTTTAGCGTACTGGTGCTGCCTCATTGGCAGTGTACCTCAATTGCAGTATTGTCAGAGAGGCACTAGAATACGAGACTAATGCATTTTAATGCTGTGATGTGGACACAAGCATTAAAATGCGTTAGTCGATAGCCTGATGCGGCCCTACCCTAACCCCTGCCCTGAAACTGCATTTGTTAAAGTTTTCATGTTAATCGCATCGTGAGCTGAAATTAACATGAAAACTTAAACAAATGCACACAATCAACCCACAGCCCAGCAATATTAAGAAAAGAAATGCAGCAACATAGCTGCCAAGGTTTCAAATTGACATGTGGGATGGTTTCAAACCTGCCTTAACAACATTCACTTGGATCTGTTTGTGAGAAAATGCACCGTCTTTTCACTTTTTTAAGCAAGTTTGGAGTGATATTTGGCGCTGCACCCACATGCGCAGTCTGGTTACTGGCGCACATAGCCTTGGTTGCAGCGCACATAGACCTTACACTGCCGCACACATAGGAAAAATATTAGAGGGAACATTGGTTACAGGTACTGTTTTTCTCCCCTCCCATTTCTGCTCTTATTGTGACATTGTTTCGGTTTTGTCTGGATTGTATTTGGTAGTTTTTGGTTTTGTCTTGATTGTATTTGTTTTTGCCGCCACTGACTCCTCTCTGTATCCCCCTACGTCCATTTTGCCCTCTACTTTCCGCCCACGCCGCTCCCAGCTGCTCCTCCCTCCCCCCGCCCCTACTTAATAGAGACTGCTGCGCGGTAGCGCATATGGCGCGCCAAAGGCGCGCCTAAGGCAAGCCCGTCTGCGCCCATCCGCGCCTGGACCATGCCCAGCACCAGACCACGTGGCCTCGCGAGCGCCACAACACCCGACGCCGATACGACTCAAACTCCCTCCACGCACTCACTGCCAGCCGAAACTCCAACTGCTTCCAGGCTTCCCCGAAGCTCACCCACACACGCTTTACCTGCCGAAACTGCAGCTTCACCAGCCAGCGCACTCCAGCATGTCCTGCCTATCCCAACAAAGCAAGCCATATCAATCTCAGATGCATAGTACTCAACACCCGCTCAGTCCACAGGCATGCTGTCGAACTCTGGGACCTTCTCGATTCTTTCTACCCGGACATCGCCTTCCTGACGGAGACCTGGATGAACGCCCCCTTGGTGCCTGACATAGCCATAGCCATCCCGGATGGCTACAAGATCACCCGCAGGGACCGAAACAACAACGAACCGGGAGGAGGAATCGCCATCGTCCACAGGAACACCATCAGAATTTCAACCAACACCAAAGACTTCCTCAGCATGGCCAAACACCCACACTTCCAGATCTACGTCGATCACAACACAACCCTCAGAGGAACCCTTGTCTACAGACCCTGGGGCCCCTGAACACAGTTCAGTGACTCCATTGCTGACCGTATGAGCGTGCACGCCCTCGCCTCCACTAACTACATCCTCCTCGTAGACCTGAACTTCCACCACGAGAACGTCAACAACAGCAACTCCACAACCCTTATCAACAACCTCGACAACCTCGGACTCAAACAGCTCATCACAACTCCCAAACACTCTGCCTGACACACGCTCGACCCAATCTTCTCAGCCAGCAATCACGTCACCTTCAGCAACACCACCGAACTCCACCGGACCGACCACCACTGCATCCACTTCTCTTTCAAGAAACATACCGTGCACAGCCAACCACAACGAATCCCAAACTGCAGCTGGAACAAAGTCACAGAAGACCAGCTCCTCACCACCCTCGCCCGAGACCCTCCATCAGAGCCCACGTACACCAACGCAGCGGACCACAACTTCAGACAATAGATTGACAACTGTGCCAACACCCTCGCCCCGCTTAGGAAGCCCTCAAACGGGCGCACCAACACAAGAGTCATCTAGCTCAACACCGACCTCCAGACTTCCAAGCAAACCTGCCGAAGAATCGGAGAGCTGTGGCGCCAAGACCAGACACCAGACAACCATGCGGCCCTCAAGGGCGCCAAACACAAGCACTACCAACTTTCTTTAAGGAACACATCGACAACAAGGCACACAACAGCAAAGAGCTCTTCAGTTTCGTGAAAGAACTTGCCTCCCCAACTCCAGCTCCGATGACATCCCACCGTGGCTAGAACTCTGTAACTCTCTGGCCACCTTCTTCCACCGCAAGATCGCAGACATCCATGACAGCTTCGACACCCAGACACCAACAACAGTCGCCGACACCCCCGACTCAACGCCCTCCAAACACACCGACCTCCTGCTCCCCTGGAACAATGTCAACGACGAAGACACCATCAAAATCATGAATATCATCCACTCCGGCTCACCCTCCGACCCCTGCCCCCACCACATCTTCAACAAAGCACGCTCCATAATCGCACCCCAACTCCGAAAGGTCATCAACAGCTTCTTCAAAACTGCCACCTTCCCAGAGAGCTGGAAACACGCTGAAATAAACACCCTACTCAAAAAGCCCAAAGCGGACCCTAAGGACCTCGAGAACTTTCGACCCATCTCCCTTCTCCCCTTCC
This sequence comes from Lissotriton vulgaris, assembly GCF_964263255.1. NCBI lineage: Eukaryota > Metazoa > Chordata > Amphibia > Caudata > Salamandridae > Lissotriton > Lissotriton vulgaris. Next base: position 983,301,059 of record NC_141687.1, read on the forward strand.
TGGCGAAAGTCATTGAGAAGACCGCAAACCGACAACTGACCCATTTCCTGGAAGAGAACAACATCCTGGACGCCTCCCATTCCAGTTTCCGCAGCAACCACAGCAACAAAACCGCCCTCATTGCCGCCACCGATGACATCAGGACCCTGCTAGACAATGGCAAAACAGTGGTCCTCATCCTCCTAGACCTCTCGGCCACCTTCGACACCGTCTGCCATCACACCTTGCGCACATGCCTCCACAATGCAGGGGTCTGTGACAAAACCCTGAACTGGATCACCTCCTTCCTCATCGGCAGAACCCAGAAAGTCCACCTCCCCCTTCTGATCCGAAGCCACCACCATCACCTGAGGCGTACCCCAAGGATCATCCCTCAGCCCGACCCTTTCCAACATCTACATGGCACAGCTCACTGACATCGTCTGAGCGCACCACCTCAACATCATCTCATACACCAACCGACCCCAGATGATCCTCTCCATCACTAAAGACCCAGCCACCACCAAATCCAACCTTTATGAGGGAATGAAGGGCGTCACAGAGTGGATGAAGACCAGCCATCTGATACTGAACTCTGACAAAATGGAGGTCCTCATCCTCGACTCCACCCCTTGCGTATGGGACAACTTCTGGTGGTCGACCACGTTGGCAGCTGCCCCGACACCCACCAACCACGCACGCAACTTGGGGTTCATCCTGGACTCAACGCTCTCCATGACCCAGCAAGTTAACGCTGTTTCCTCCTCCTGCTTCAACACCCGCCGCATGCTTCGCAAGATTTACAGATGGATCCTCACTGAAACCAGAAGGACGGTCACAAAGCCCTCGTCAGCAGCAGGCTGGACTACAGCAACGCCCTCTACACGGGAACTACGGCCAAACTCTAGAAACGACTCCAACGCATACAAAACGCCTCCGCAAGCCTCATTCTTGGAATCCCTCATCACAGCCACATCACTGCCCACCTGAGAGACCTGCACTTGATCCCGGTCAACAAGAGGATCACCTTTAAGCTCCTCACCCACACTCACAAAGCTCTCCACAGCGCTGGACCAGCCTACCTAAATGAATGACTCACCTTCTACACCACGAGCAACCAGGTTCGCTCCACTGACCTCACCCTCGCCACAGTCCCACGCATCCGCCGAATGACCACCGGCAGCAGGTCATTCTCCCACCTCGCCGCCAAGACATGGAACACCCTCCCCATCCACCTGCGACAGACCCAGGACCTGCTGAGCTTCAGGAGACTTCTCAAAACTTGGCTGTTCGATCACTAGCTACGTCCTCCCCCACCCCCTCCAGCGCTTTGAGACCCTCACTGGTGAGTAGCACACTCTACAAATGTTTTGATTGATTGATTGATTGATTTTTCCAAACCTTAGGGAGATCACCCATCTGTAATTTAAATGGAGAGTCCGTTATTGAAGGTGAAGGCCCGTTGTCCGTAGCTACCTCTTTATCGCACGCCATATGACTGTAGTTTAAAAGGTTCTGATATATAGCCAGTGGCGGCTGTCATGTACAAAAGGTAGTGGGTGGCGTGGGGGCACATGGGTGAATTCAAAATAAAATAAAACTTACCTTAAGTTGACGGCTGCGTCCCACATTATGGTAAGTGGCACCTCTTCATGTCCCAGCAGGCACTGGTGCTGCATCAGACGCCCCGTCCAATCTACACGCTGCATGCCTTACTAACGACTCTGACAGATGATGCTGAAATCAGTTGCCCTGCTTGTATTATACCGGCTAGAAGCTAGAACCAAGATCAGCGCATCGCAACAAATTTATTGCATACAATCAATATATTATGAGGTGGCTTCGTACAAAGATGAAGAAATATAGGTATGCATCACAGATCACACTGTGGTGTTCTCTTCTTAATTAAAATCGCCGGACAAGAAAGCTTCAGATTCCAAATGCTTCTTCCCAGCTCCTTCTTGAAGCAGTGAACATATCATGTGGTACATGAGCACGGGAAATATGAATGTCTGTATAGACTTTGAAACAGCTCAATATATTCCCCCATTTTACAGGAATTATGCCACAGACAAAAATGGAGTGGTACTTTTTCATGTCACACCAGCGTATGGTGTGTGCGGTGAGTGTGTGTATGTGCCACTATCATGTACTTCCTTACCAGCCTCCTGTCAGGAAATCACAATTTTACGTACCAGCATTACCATTCACTCAGATCGTTTTCCTTTGTGTGCCAATGTAGAGATTTATGCACTGCACTCAAGAATATCTGAACCGAATACGTGACCATGGACTATATCAGGAAATGCAGAGAACAAATAAAGTTAGAGAAGTGTTTCTGAAAACACCACTCCCTCTCTAAATGCACCTTGAGATGGCCTTGAAGTGGCAAGATTGGCATAAATGACATAAGTCAAATCTCTCCTTTGTTCTCAATTCAATGAATTGATGAATGTCTACTAATTTCCTCAAGTTATAGCCTCTCACATTCAAAATTCTTTTGACTCAAGCATATTCCCCATTGTGGGATGCCAAACTCTAGACCATATTTATCGGACCTGTCCGCCACCTGGCTGGCAGTTAGACAACTGGGCATCTACAGGGACTTGCAATCTTTCCCTAGTGCTGCAATCAATTGCAGGCACCAATAGATATTTTTTCTAACTGTATATTTTGCACTGATACACCTTTTGTGGATGTTCAATACTCCTGTTTAGTCAAAATAACATTTTTCCACTGTAGTGCTTTTGATCAATCAGAAAAAACGCAATATTTAGGACTTTCACAGCTACCTGGTACAATCAAGTGGTAGTGGCATCTCCTCACCTTGGGCCAGATGTAGGTCGCCAATTACCGGTCGGTAACGGCCGAATTCGGCCGTTACCGACCGGTAATTGGATTTTGAGATGTAGGGCCCTTCATTTTACAGAATCTATAAATTGGGTGGTAAAATACCGAATCCAGGTGTGCATGCACATCTGTGCATGCACACCTGTGCCATGAGACACACAGACATGCCCTTAGGGCATGTATGTGTGCCACATGGCACACAAGCCTGCACTTGGGGTGCTAGAGGGTGTCAAAGTGACACCCCCTGCACCCTTGCTGGATTCGGTATTTACCGATTCTGTAAATACCGAATCGGTATTTCCCTTTGATTCCTATGGGCTCCAAAGCCCATAGGAATCAATGGGGAATACTGATTCGGTATTTACCGAATCGGTAAATACCGAATGTTACAGAATCGGTATTTCAAAATAATAATTTATCTACATCTCCCTCCTTCTAATTTACCGATTCATAAATACAGAATCGGTATGATTCGGTATTTAAGAGTCCGTAAATTAGATTTACCTACATCTGGCCTCGTATGTCTTGCCCCGAATACACCACTCCATGTTCTAGATGCACCCTCATTTGGCCATAAAGTGACATGCTTGGCACAAATGGGAATAAGACAACTCTAACCTTTGTTCTGAATGCAGTACATTGGCACATTTCTTTTTCTTACTTGAATTTCTTTTTCATTGAATAAGTAAATTATACCAGTTGTCCATTTAAAATGTTAATGTATGTAGGCTATAACAATAACAATTAATCAATCAATCAATCAATTGATCTTTATTTCGGTTTAAAAAACCATAAAATATATACATTAACAAATTACACATCACAATAAAAACACTTCCTATCATTACCTTTCAAAAAGGTGCCGCTAGACAAATGCATACATTTTCAGAAATCATATTTCCAATATGAGGCCTTGTTAATCGTTAAAAGATGAGTATCATAAAAATAAAAAAAAATAAAAAATGTAGAAAGAATTGAGGAGTAACAACAGATTTCATTATAGGCTACCGAGGGCTAAACATTTTATTTCTGGCATCCTTAAAGTAGACTTCTCGGTCAAGTACTCTACAAAGTTTAAAATACTAATAATAGAAAAATGTCTATACCAAATATAATGTTCCAACTGATTTTTTGTTAGTACAATGCAACTAGTATATTAATACTAATAATTTTCTAAATGTGCTAAGTAAAGTGTGAGTTAAAAAACCAGTATGGTTTTGGTATATCAAACTAAAATTTCAAACTAAAATTTCAAACCTTCCTTTTTTCTTATTAAATTTACGCCAAACAGTTACCTACTAACACTGAAAGCCACAGTTTTAGATGTGTCGGTTTTCAATATTCTTTCTGCCTCATAGCAGGATCTTGTACCCAATAACTAGCAAATGGGTTTGATCCCTTTTCTTCTATATTTTGTATAAGCTGGGCAGAAGAACAGTAGATGTTCATCATTTTCTTTTGCACCCGTATGACATAATACACAACACTCAGAACTTTCATCCCCTTGTTTCCGGACCCATTTGATGTATTCGAGTTTGTAATACACTGTATCGAAATTTCAAATATAAAGATTTTGCTAACTGTGGCTGCACCTCATCCAAAAGCGGCTCGAAATTCCAAATGGGTTTCATAGAGAGGAACAGTGTTTTTAGAGTATCTGTGGCTGAACTATGGGACAAGCTGTCTTGAATGTAAGCCTAAAAAGTTAGCTTTAGTACTTTCTTTAAAGCCATAGACAATCGAGCAGGTTCCTCCCAAAAATACTTAAGTCCTAATTTTTGAAACCAACCATAAACATGCTTCAGCCATGGCAAACCTGTACCATTTTTAAGCCTTATAATTTCCTCTAGCCCTTCTTTATAGTGGACGAGTTCTACTGTTGACCACAGTCGCACCCAGAACAATAATGGTCGGAGAATTCACTGGTAGTCTGTATGGCGTATATTTAGGTCTATTACAATAGTTATTAGCGGTGTGCGCATTGGAAGACCTAATAATTTTCTAAAACACATATGTTCTCCCACCGTGAAAGTATTATTACTTGAGGGTCCCTATAGTTCTGCCCCATATAGGAATGCCGATTGTGCCCTATACTTATATACCTCAAGGGCAGGGGATACCGCTTTAGACAAACTGCTCTCATGTTTCTTTACTATCGGTAGAGCGTTTTGGAGTAAAATAGTCTATCTTTTCTCCAATTGCAGTTTCCAAGTCATTTTGGTATCCAAAGTAATACCTAGATAATTAAAACTATGGACATACTCTATTTTCTGATTTTAACAGTTAAGTTCTTTTTTAAAGACTTGTGTGGATTAATTGCCATGTATTTGGTTTTACTAGAGTTTATTTCCAGACCCTTAGCCTCACAGTATACCCCGAAAGTATTTATTAAACATTGTAAACCTTTGGGGGTTTCGGAAATTAAGATGGTGCCATCTGAAAATAAATGTGCAGGTACTGGCACCCCCCTAATTTTAGAGAATCATGTTCACAGCCCAATAAATATTCAGGAATATGATTTATGTATAATGAAAATAGGCTGGGTGCCAGCACACATCCTTGCCTTACGCCCCTGTTTACCTGAATTGGTTCAGTAAGCTCGCCCCTTGGACCACATCTAACCCTTGCAAAGTTGTCTTTGTGCAATCTTATTATTTTCAAGAGTATTTCACCCGATACCCCTTGATTTTTTAGGGATTTCCAGATGAGATTTCTAGGGATGAGGTCGAAAGCAGCCTTTAAGTCAACAAAGGCGATGTACCGATGACCTTTCTTGAATACTGTATATTTCCAACTTATACAGAGGAATCTAAAGACCTGGTCAAAGTGACATGCTTGGCACAAATGGGAATAAGACAACTCTAACCTTTGTTCTAAATGCAGTAGATTGGCACATTTCTTTTTTAGTACTTGACTTCTTTGAATAAGTAAATTGTACTAGTTGTCCATTTGAAATGTTAATGCATGTAGGGTAGAACGATAACAATAATAGTACATTACTCAGAAAAATCATAAATGAAACATAAGATAACCAATATGAATACGAATCAGCGGGTATATGAAAGAGAGGAAAAATAGGGATGGGAACAATTGGGGTGCATGGTATCATAATATAATGCAGAACTAAGTAATGACACATTGTAAATAGCTAAAGCACAACAGAAGATCACTAATATGTTTTTGCCAATAAATAATTTAAATAACACCTTCTCAAATAAAAAAACATATGTAATCAACAACAATTGTTACCCATCAGTCAAGGTGGCTTGATAACTTGTTCATTGATCTGTATTGATTATATGATTGAGAGAGGGAAAGACTGTTTGCTAAGGAAGACCATATCATATCTATTTTAATTGCTAATTGCAGAGATAAATTATTTATTATATCTATTTTATGATTAGAAATTGTTTAATCATGCAATATACAGCAGTGTTCTTCTATCTTTACTGTTTAGATCTATTTGTTGAGTAGTAACAGCAATACATGTATCAACTACTAGAACATTTGATGGAAGTGTCTGCCTGTCCGCAATTAGGCTTTACAGAAGGATATTTATCAATGAGAGGTGAACATTAGATTTTAGAATAGTGCTGATCTTTCTCCAAACTTGAATCCAAAACAGATTAACGTGAGTGCATTCAATTTGATGCGTATCCTTTCTAATATTGAATGCATTGGGAAAACACAAATAATAGTATAATTTGGAGGAACATCTGCTTGATCAAAATGTATAATTTTATTATCATCAATAATGTTAGTCTTTACAGATTATCTAGACAAATTTCGAGTAGCATCTTTGAGTTTATCATATTGTCTAGAAAAATAAGGAATTGACTATTTATGCTGCAGCTGACAATACATTCATAAAACATTTTCAAATAATTGATGCACTCCGGGTATATATCGTTACCATTCTATTCTGTCAAGAATATCAATCATTTAATAATTTTAATTCACGTATTATACCAAATAACAGATGGGATAAAACTAGACCTGAGAGAAACTTCATTTACATTAAAGTAAGTAACTGAAATAATTTTTGTAATTCTGTATTATTCATTCTTTTTGTGATACAGCTATCACACTATTACATCTGTTTGAGTAATTAAGAGTAATTTTGCATTTAGTGCTATTATGTTAGCACAAATGCATCCTCTGGTCCATTTTGGATACAAGCATGCATATTGCGCTAATACAATAGTGCTAAATGTTGGAATACGCCCCTCATGTAATTACAAGTAATTATGTGTAGTTACTCTGGAGGCAATTGCGTGAGTTAAACCCACTCCTAGATAAATCTATCTCTGTTTGAAGAGTAATGCAAAAATATAAGATAAGATTAGTTTACATTTACTCTTTAAATAGGGTGGAAATACAAAACAGGTCTCTTGCCTAGGCATAACAAACATTTTAAAGAAAAAAAACGGTCAATAATCCTGTTTCTAAAATGGCCCAAATTGGTATTTCAATAGCATAAGATGATCTTAACCAACTGCAATCTTGACTAAGACAAAAAGTTGTACGATATAGGGAAAAGTTGGGAAACAAACTCACCTTCTTCTTTAGATGTCCTTAATCTATAAAAATATATTTATGTCTTATTAAATATTTCAAACAAGTGTAAACAATAAAATATCAATAGTTTACAAATATAATTTGGGTAAATTACCTGTCCACATAGAAAATGAATGCAAGATTTTCACGGTATGAGAAATTGGGTCGTTGGTTGGGGGCGGGGCGAAACTCTGTCAAGGCAAGAGCCACAATGCTTGTCAGAGTGAAACACATAAAGTTACTAAATTAATCTGTGCTTAGCCCTCAGGTAGCTTAGAGTAGTCAGGCTTAATTTAGAGTTAATATGCAAAGGATTTTTGCAGCACATAAACAGTTATAAAGTGAAAATATGACATAAAAACAGTCCCAAACCAATTTAGAAAACAGGGCAAATGTAATGAATTATTTGACACCAAATGTAAATTAAATGTGGCAATTGGGTGTAACCCTAGTTTACCATGTTTAAAGGAGAGAGCAGAAGCGCTTAGAATTGGTTAGTAGTGGTAAAGTGCACAGAATCCTAAATGTCAACATGAAATGGGTTCAGAAACAGGAGGGGTAAAAGTAAAAAGTTTGGGGGTGACCCTGCAGAGAGGGACAAGTCCAACACAGATTGAGTACTATGTTGACAGAATGTAAGCAGCCCCACCATGACAGATTAATTCTTAATTAAATACTCAAGCTTTTCTTTGACTATTGTATTTGAATCTAATGGTGCCTCTAACAGTGTAGAAAAACTGCACTCAAAATATTAAATTTTTCTACAATCCAAATTACATTTATTTTAAAAGTTTTGTAGAGCGCGAACATAACTCTAGAGGGTATCAGAGTGCTTTACAGAGAATTGTAACATATAAAAGGGGAGACAATAGTGGCAAAACAGCAGCAATAGACAAAAATTAAAACAGGTACGTAACATCATAGTAGTGGAGGGTATCAGAACCCCAACATTGCAAGATATCATAAGTAAGGAGAGAAGCATGACAAGGAAGGCAGAAGAACATGTAAGTAGAATACAGCATGAAGAGTCGTCATGACAATAGATGAGGTGGATCAGACCGTTGGGCTAGGTGGCTCCTCTGGACCTGGGCTGATATGACGAAAGGCTGTCGCTAAACTTCTAATTCAGATAAGTACTCATCAGTAAAGCTTTCATTTCCTTGTTGGAGGACACAGTTGATTGAATCAGTCTAGTTTCTATAGGTAGGGAGTTCCAGATTCTCAGGCCAATACCCGAGAAGGCTTGATTGTAAGTTTCCATTTTTTTAATTTAATTTTTTGGTTTAAGAAAGAAGGTACTGGAGCTCCTGGAGGAACAGGCACCGCCGAAAAGCTCTAGCTTTTTTGCGAGGTACAGAGGAGTGTTGAAATTAAGGGCAAGTATTAGTTGTATCCTTGCCTCAAAAGGTAATCAATTAAGCAATTTAATATCCGGGGGGATGTGGTTGCTTTTCTTGGAGTCTGTGATGAGCCTGGCAGCAGCATTCAGTGAAACCCTGAGAAGGGCCAGTCTGTACCTCTGTAGCCCACAGAGGGTTGCACTGCCATATTCTAGCCATGAGATGACTAATGCTTGCACAGCGGACTTGAAGTCATTGGGGGGAAGGAAGGGTTTTATGTTCCTTAGGATGTTCAATTGGAAGTACGGTCCTTTAGTAGAGCGCTGATGTGATCCTGCATGTTCAGGTTCTTATCCAACAGTATTCCCAGAGATCTCATAGACCCTATAAAATGTGGTGTGCAGTGGAGGGCAGATAGATTTTTCAAATACATCTCTAGGTTGGGTGCTTGCTTGGGCAGGGAGATAAGGAGGAACACCGTTTTGAGGGTATTCATTTTGAGATGGTTCGAGGTGAACCAGTTCTGGGTTTTGTGCAGGGTTCTGTTGTGTGTCTTGATATCATAAGGATAAGAGATTTTCATGTACAACTGGGTGTCATCCATATACATGTGAAACTGGATGTTAGATGCTTTGAGGATTTCAGTAACAGATTCAATGAATAGGTTGAAAAGTGTGGGTGAGAAGGACCCTTGGAGAACTCCCAGATTGCAAGGACTGGAATTGGAGGTGGTTTGATTGGTTTTAACTTTCTGTGTTCTGTTATGGAGAAAGGATACAAACCATTTTACTACTGAGCTGGTGAGCCCCATCCTACGTTCCAGAAGTCTGAGGAGATTGTCATGTTTGACAGTGTCAAAAGCTGATGAGAGATTGAGTAGGATTACTGGCCAGGATTCGTTCCGGTCAAGCATTGTAAGAGCGTCATCTACTATATGAGTGATGGCTGTTTCGGTGCTGTGGCCCTGACGGAAGCCCCATTGGAATTGATCAAGACGCTGGAATTCCTCAATGTGGTTACACAGTTGTACATAAACACATTTCTAAAGGAGCTTTGCCAGAATAGGGATTGGTCGGAAGTTATTCAGATCTTTTGGATCAGCTGTAGGTTTTTTGAGAATAGGCAAAACCAGACCGGACTTTAAGTAGTCGGGGATCTCACCTTAAAGTAGGGAGGCATTAACACTCTTGGTCCAGAGTGGAACAAGGGACCTTATCATCTCTTTTAAAAAAATTAACAGATGTGGGATTATTTAAGTGATTTGAGGGTGTCAGGGTAGAAAGAATATTGAGAATGGATGTATCATTGAAGTTTGGGAATTGATTCCAAAGAGCATTGTTTTTACGGGCGTGGCATGCAGCAAGATCGATTCTGGGGGGAAGAGGGGAGTCTCGTAAGAATGATAGATCGATCAGGCCAGATCTTAGATCAGATTCGATCTTGTTAGGCTTTCCAAGGAAGAAGGCAGCAAAGTCCTCCCAGTTTGGTTGTCGACTGGAGATGAATGGTGAATGAATGGGAGTGTTATTGGATTGAAGTTTAATCAGATCAAACAGCATTTTGGTGCGATTTCTGGCTTTGTCCAGTTGTCTTCTGAAGAGGGTCGTATTTGCAGTTCTGTTGTGTTTGTTGTACAGACTCCTTCTCAATCTAAAAAGCTTAAGTAGTTCAATAGATGAAGAGCAACTCCATGAGCGGTATAGTCTTTAAACTAATTCTTAAGATAATATATATTTAAGGGAAGTATTTCAGACTTTGCTAATATTTAATTTATGTCCAGATACTGTAGAGTGCTTAGCAACTGCCTTAACGTGTATATAAAAGAATGTCATCTGCGTATGTAGAATACATTATTCCACAGATCCAAACTGAAATCCTTTAATGACTGAAAATTTTGCCAGGAAAGGTTCTAACGAAAGAATAAATAGTCAAAAGGATAAAGGACAACCTTATATAGCACCACTTTTAATATTAAAGTAGGATGTTTAAATGTTGTTGACAAAAACTGGAGCCTTTGGGGGTTTATATACTATAAATAAAAGGTTTGGACATTTAGGTCCAATACCATGTGAAGGTAAGACCTTTTTGATAACACTCCTATATAAGCGATCAAATATTTTCTCAGTATCTAAAACAATGGTTGCATAGGGCAGTTTAAGTGCATAAGCTTTTGTTTTAAATTATTCTTGCTTTGTCACACAGTATTCACTCTTTAACAAACCATTGCAGATCATTTATAGTTAACTTTTGGGATGAAAGATTCCAGTTTTATAACTAAAATATTTGCAAATATCTTTTTTTTTTTTTTTTTTATTTTTTTTATTTTTTGGTAGACCTTTATTGCACATTTTGAATAAACACAGCGGAGTGCCTACAACCCCCTGGCAGGGCCGGCCGCAATCAGTGCATCATACAGTCACATTGGATCTCAAGTTACATACATCTTTAGTACAAATGCAGTCCCAGACTGAGCTCCTGTAGGCACCATATATGTTCAATTGCAGTGGTCAGAGCATACGATGATGTAGCCATATAGCCCTCATGTGATCTCGGTCTCATTTTCTGATTTTGTGGAACAAAGTCAACAGACTAACAATCCCAACACCCCCCCAACCCTACCCACTCCTGGTCTTAGCGAGCCTTACTATTGGACATACACAACGCTCAAGTTCTAGTTGTTGCAGGAAACAGCCCAGGGTGCAAGGCCATCTCGGGTAACCTAGCGCTATTCATACAGCGTAAACTGGGATCGCAGTTGGGCATCAGAAGGCAATCTGGCCTGGGCAATCTATCACAGCTAATGTCCAGTACACATGAAGCACAACAGCACCAACACACCGCACAGCGCAGCCACCTTCTTCGCTTTCGAACAACATTCAATCCGATACAATATCATGTTCCAGTAGTTCAGCAATCGTATTCTTCTCACTATCCGAATCTTCCAGAGACATTACATACAGCGTAAATGGAGCCCATATGTCTCGCGGGCGAGACCTCTCCGGCAGACCCTCATAATAGCAGTGCAGTTGGTCTCTGCAGTAAGCCATATCCTTCAGCCATAGTTGCACGTCTGGTGCCCTCCTTCCCCCCCATCCCATAGCAACTCTTCTCTTGGCTAATTGGAGCGCCAGGACCACTAGTCGTCGCGATTGTGTTGCCACCCCAGAGGCTATTCCCAACAGGCAGAGCCGCACATCAAGTGGAACCTCAACTGAAGTCATAGCCGTCAGACCCTCTGTTACCGCCCTCCAAAAGTCATACACTCGTGGGCAGCCCCAGGCAAGATGTATAAAGTCAGCATCATCCGCACCGCATCTCACGCAACTCGCAGTAGTGCGAAGCCCATACCTCACTAGTTGAATCGGTGTATAGTACCACTGATGCAGAAATTTATAATGTAAGAGCCGGAAGTTTCCATTTATCACGTATCCCCCCGTCATGTTGCAACACTCATTCCATTCGTCATCAGTAAGAGGGTCAGGAAGACTTCCATCCCACCGCGCTCTTGTCAGTTCCGCCCCCCCTCCCTCATCCTCCTGCGCAGCCTTGTATAGTTTAGAAACCAATTTAGCCCTGTCCTTAGCTGTATAAAGTAACTGCAATGCACCAAGAGTTGGAGGCTCCTCTGGGTATGTTGGATACAAATCCTTTATCGCAGCCCGCAGTCGGGCATAAATAAAAGTAGGCATGCACGTGTTAGTCGATCCAGCCGTCATGGCCTGCAAAGAGAGAAACGACGCCCCGGGAAAAAGGTCCCCCATGGTTTGCAATCCGGCTTCTCTCAGAACTTGCAACCCTCCTATCTCGCCGGTTACTGAAATATCAGAGTGGTAGAGTAGCGGCATAGCCGGTGCATATAACGGCAGGCGGGCCGCTCTGCGACCTAGGTGTTCCCAAGCTGTCGCTGTAATCCGCACTGTGTCTATCTCTCCCTTCTCAAAAACCGAGTGTTCATTAACTACCATGGCCCTCAGCGGATACGGCAGAACCGCACTCCCCTCAAGTGCCACATGTGGGGTGTACGGTGGAGCATTTAACCAATAACTCGCAAAATGCGCCTGCGCGCAGAGATAATATAGCCTCATGTCCGGCAGGGCGAACCCTCCCAGTGCATACGGTTTGGTCAGCACCTCCCAAGTCACTCTTGGTTTCTTGGCAGCCCATGTGAGAGTTATCAGGAGCGATCTGACCCTTGCAAAGAAATGCGACTTCAACAGGATAGGGATATTAATGAAAAGGTAGAGAAATTTTGGCAACACCACCATTTTAATTAAGGATACTCGGTCCGCTAGAGTCAACGGGAGTCGAGTCCAGCGCGCTACTTGGTCTTCTAGTTTAGATACAGCAACACCATAGTTGGCACGGATAACCTCCTGGCAGTCCCTGTGCACCCAGACCCCCAGGTACTGAACCGACTCCGTTGCCCACTCCAGGGGGAACTCCAATTGGGTCCGGCGGGTCGCCTCCGTGAGCGGCATGATCACAGATTTGTCCCAATTTATAGTGAGACCAGAGTGTCTACCAAACTTAATGAATTCGCGTAGGATGTTCTTCAGGTGGAGAGCCGGATCCCTCACATACAGGACCATGTCGTCCGCGTACATTGACACCGCCAGAGCACGGAGCGGGAATTTCAACGCAGCCTCAGCATATCGTTGACGCAAAATACAGGCTAGGGGTTCCATCATGATGGCAAACAGTAACGGAGACAGAGGGCACCCCTGTCTCGTTCCCCTCTGTATCGGGAACGATGAAGATACTTGGCCGTTGACTCTGACTCTTGCCGTGGGTGCAGTATATAAGAGGGCGATTAGTGACGTGAAAAAGAACGGTACCCCCATCCGGTGCAGGACCGCCATCATGTATTTCCATGCCACCGAATCGAAGGCCTTAGCCGCATCCAGCATGACCGCGGCTGCAGGCAGTTCTGGTTTAAGCAGGTGCAGCACGGCAAAGAGTGTCCTTAAATTATGTGTAGTGGATCTGAGTGGGATGAAACCTGATTGGTCCGGTAATACCATGACAGGCAGCAGCAACCGTAAGCGTGTTGCCAGGACTTTTGCAATGATCTTCACATCAGTGTTCATAAGTGAAAGGGGGCGATATGAGTCACATTTGTCAGGCGGTTTCCCGGGTTTAGGTAGTGCCACCAGCAGTGCCTCCCTCATGGTTGCCGGCAATTGCCCACAGTCAAACGCTTCCTCCAATACCTGAGCCAGTTGCGGGATCAGTAAATCTGCATATGTTTTATAGAATTCGGAGGGCAAGCCATCCGTACCAGCCGCCTTACCGCTAGGAAGGGCCGCTATCGCATCCCTGAATTCGGCCTCAGTTATGTGATGCATAAGGAATTCCTGCTGCCCCCTAGATAGCCACACCAAGGCTACATCTTCCAGATATCTATTCACTTCTTCCTCATCTGCTGTATCCCTATGCGCATAGAGTTGCTCATAATGTTTGGAGAAGCAGGTCAGTATACCCTCTGTGCTAGTAACCACATTCCCTTGATCCACAATTTCCTGCACTGTGCAGTGTCGTGCCCATGGCTCCCTGATCCGATCCGCCAGACCCTTACCTGGCCTGCCCCCTTCGCCATAATACCTAGCTGTGGCTGTCTTGGAGAGGAATTTAACTTCCTGCTCAGCCAGATCGTTATATTCGTCCACTTTCGTTCGTATGTCAGCAAGAACCGTGCCATGCACTCCCTCCTCTAGTTGCCGCTCCAGTACCAGTAACTCTCTTTCTAACCTGGCCATGGAGCCCCTAATGGACGTGAGCACCCCAGACTTCAGCCCAATGCACGCACCCCTCACCGTCACCTTGAAGGCCTCCCAGACCGTACCCATTTTGTCTACAGATCCCACGTTGTTAGTAAAAAACTCCTCAATTATCTGCCTCAGTCTCTCAGACAACACCTGATCCGTCAACACCCCAGAGGAAAGCCGCCAGGTGAAAGGAGTGGGAACCTGAGATGGGAGCTGCAGCACCAGTGTGACGGGCGCGTGATCAGAGATGGTACGTGGCAGATGGTCAACACTCACCACCCAACCACTGACATCTCTCGTCATTAGCCAGTAGTCTAATCGCGACCATGTATCATGCGCTGAGGTGTAGCAGGTGCCCTCCCGCTTAGTCGGGTTACGTAGTCTCCACACATCCAGCAGTCTCAACCCATCCATGCCCTCGCACATCGCGTCCACTGCCTTCTTACGCACAGGCGCTCTATCTTGCTTCCTATCTAGGTCTGAATCTAGAGTGACGTTCCAATCCCCCCCGCAGATGATAGCCGAAGGTGCAAGTGAATATAGCTTGTTCCAGAGAGTCACATAAAATTCAGGGTCATCCACATTCGGTCCATAAACATTGAGCAGAGTTATCAGTGTGCCACACAATTTACCCTGTACTATTATGTATCTACCATGCAGGTCAATGTCTTCATGCACAATTTCAAAGGGAACATTTCTCTTGATCAGTATCATCACCCCTCTAGCATAGGAAGAGTATTTCGTAGCCAGTCTCACCCCCGCCCATTGTTTGCCCACCTGTTCGGCCGCCTTACCCTGAAGGTGCGTTTCTTGAAGGAGTGCAACCTGTACGCCATGTCTATTCAGAAAGGCTAGCATTTGTCTAGTTTTTTGCGGCCTATTGAGTCCCCGCACATTCCAAGTAATGCATGTAATCTTACGCCCCCTCTCCATAACACCAGTCCTGCAATCCACCCCCAATGCAGTAGGCTTTCCCCGGCTTACATCTCAGAGGCCCATCCTCAGCCACCAACAGCACATAAAGTACGTAATACCCTCCACCACGAAGGCCAATCCAGTCCCAGATGTTCCAAGCATAGTCAAACAGCAACATAGGTCTCACTTCCTTGACCAGGTAAAAGAACAGTCCCCCAACATCCCCCAGTAACTCAACCCCCATCCCACCACCCACTTCAGCGTGCCCAAAATGCCAAAGCAATCCCTTTGTCCTCCCAACCCCAAACCCCAACAATATCAACAACTGCTTGTGGGGATCTCCCGTCATGGGGGGCGTAGTGGCACTCCACTCACGCCAGGTATTGACGAGAGCGTAGACCCAACATTTAGAAGTACATCCCCATACCTGCAATCCTATTTCGTGAATAATAAAGGAACATATAATCGAGTAAACTCCAGCACATTTGTAGATTTGCTCCAGCTCGGGCCCTCAGCAAATAGGCCAGAGCACATAGGCAAATGGGCGCCGCATGCGCACCGCCGAACCATGCACATAACGCACAACGCTAGTGGCCCTCGGCCCGGCCTAGCAATGCTCACACCGGTGAAACGATCTATAAAGGGTCAGTGCTGCACAATCCACAGTGTCCCCATCAGTTAGTATGCTCCATAGCCTACAATATACTCAGTCGCAGTGCAGGGCAAAGCAGATCCCACTGGACCCCGAGCCCCAGCAGCAAGAACAGCCCCAGCTACTATGGAGGCGGCATATCTCAGCGACCAGCAGCAAGTCCCCCTCCACAGGCAATTGCATATCTACAGCTCAGGCGGCTTCTTCCTGCCCGCCATCGTCGTCTTCCCGACGGTCCCTCGGCCCTTTAGCTCTTCTTTTCAGTTGTTTGGCGTAGTCCATGGCCGACTTTGGGGAGGAAAAGATCTTATTGTCCGCAGGGGGCCCAATCCGCAGGCGTGCCGGATAAAGCATGGCATATGCTACGTCCTCAGATCGCAGCAATTGCTTCACCGCGGCAAATTCTTTGCGAGCCGTCTGCACCGCCATGGTGAAGTCAGGGTAAAACTCAAGTTTGTTTCCTTGGTATTCTATAGTCCCTTTTTCCCTCGCAAGCCGAAGAATGGTATCTCGGTCCCTATAGTTTAGTATCCTGGCTACTATCGGGCGCGGTGTTGCTCCAGGCGGAGGCCGTTTGGCTAGAGAGCGATGGGCCCGCTCCACTATAAAGAGTTTGGACAGGTGATCAGCCCCGAATATATCAATAATCATACGTTCCATGAAGTCTTCCATACGACCCACATTTGTGGATTCCGGCAGGCCCGTGACCCTTACATTGTTCCTTCTGGACCTCCCTTCCAACTCCTCGTTCTTGGCCTGTATGACCGCCAACACCCTCTCCATGCTGAACACCTTGGAGGAGACTGTGGCCAGACCATCTTCCGTGGCAGAAACTCTCTGTTCCACCTCCCCCATGCGCTCGTTTTGGCGGTCGAATTGCGTCGCCATTTGATCGAGGCGGTGGTTGACAGACTCCATAGTACCTTCGATCGATTGTAAGGTCTTTTGCATGGCTACCAGGGTGGTTTCCAAGTTTGGGGCGCCCCCTACAGCCCCCCCCTGATCCGGGTCAGCAGGCGCCTGGGAAGATGTGTGCGCAGTCTTTTTGTTTGCTTCAAATGTTATTTTCGGCTGAGTCCTGTCTGTCCTGCCCATGGTGGCGGTTAAGTCAGCCCAGGAAGAGATGCCAAGCAGAGCCGCGGCTTTTTCAGGCTATGCCCACAGGCCAGGCCCAGTACACTGCCCAGTGCTATTTCCAGCCGCTTTTCGTGCACCACAGCCTGGCGCTGGCAGGCCAACTGCCCTTCGTTAGAGGAAGCCGAAGCGCACTTCGTCACAATGTCAGGCCCTTCGCAGCCACATGCGTTACAGCCAGCACAGTGCCCAATGGAGCGCAGCACAGCTCCACTGCCGCGTGTATAGTCCGTGCAGACTGGGGCTTCGTTATGCAAGATTCCCCTGTAAGGCCAAGGTCTCCCGATCTGTTGGTAGTCCCTGGAAATGGCGGTTGCCTCTCAAGTCTCCAGCCCAGGGCGATAAGGACACCCCACCGGGTCACAGCTCCACCATCTCCGCGCACCGCAGCTCATCCGCCCTTCCCCCGCTAGCCCTAGCTCGCGCGGCGTGGCCTAACCATGCCCGGTGCCACCTCCGCAGCCCCGGGCTTGCGTAGTGCCCCGCCCCACTCACCAGCGCCAGCAGGCCGGTCTCAGTCCGCTCCGCTGCTACGTCGGTGCTTCTCCGCAGTTGTGCTGCGCCACCAACTCTCCTCCGCAGTCCGCCGACTCCACACCTCCGGGACGGCTCACTCAGGAGGCAGCAGTGTTCTCAGGTCAGACGGCAGCAGAGCGTCTCCTCCACGAGGTCGCCAGACCGCACCAGCGTGAATGCGGTTCAGAGCGTCCCGATCCTCAGGGGCTCACCAAGTCGCCGCAGGCGCCGGAAAAAAGCATCGCATCCGACCCCCGCTGGCAGTGGGGTTCACTCGGCGTCTTTTCAGGGTGCAGGCACGAGAAATGTTAGGATAAATTGGCAAATGTTAATAGGTCTCGACAGAGCCTCACGTAAGTGCGGCCATCTTGTCCGGCGCCCTCTAGCGCCCCCCCAAAATATTTGCAAATATCTTACAATCATTATTGATGAGAAATATAGGACAGCAATTTATACAAAGAATATCAGCTTTTCTAGACTTTAGGATTAAACAAATCATTGCTTTGAAAAATTTACCTGGAATTCACCTGTTTTATGAAAGGGCTCATACAATTTAAATAACTTAGGAGCTAAAGGGTGTAAGAATTAAAAATAGAATTCGGAAAAAAGCATCATACCCTGGTGCCTTACTATTTTCACTTAGGGCCCAATGACGGTGTCAGGCGGACCGCAACCAACCGGCTGCCGTTTGGGGTCTGCCCAACATCTGCCATTGCGGTCGGCCTGCTGCATTACAATGCAGTGGGTAGGGCATCAGGTAGAGGGACCATCTGCTGTGCTTCAGAAAGGCTCAAAGAGCCTGTCGGGGCGTCAGTAACACACATAATATCATAATGACGGCGGAGCCAGCCTCAGCTTCACCATCGGGATTATGATGTCACTTTCCAACATGGAAAGGCTGTAGGAAAGGGACTTCTGGGGGCACCTAGCAGGGCCTATTTCCCCCTGGCCCTCCGCTATAGGGCCTGGTGGTAAATATCCCTGCACCATGTGGCACATGGTGCAGGGATGTTTAAATCCATGTTTAAAGCCTTTTCCACCCGACACACAAGCTGCCACTGAAAAATGATTGTTTCTAACCGCATCCAAATTGTCTGCTCGGAGCCACTGACCTATGGTCGGGCGGTTCCAATCCGCAATGGTGTCGTCGGCCTGACATCGTAATCAGGCCCTTAATGTGATTGCATTGGGAATCTCATTAATAACAATACCCGTTTCCAATTGACAGCGATCAAGGGATTCATGAGACTTTCTGGGAATATCTTTGAAGTAATTAGTAATGACCTAAAATATAGGAGTTAATTATGGAAAATACAAAGCTTAGTAGAATCTTAAAATAACCAGCACAATATCAGAATGAGCAATTTTTACATGGCCATTGTCATCAAGTATTAATTTAATAAATGATCTTTCTGTCTTTCACCTTAAATAGTTGGCTAACAGTTTGCCCTTTTTATTTCTTCCTACAAAATAGTGAATTTCTTCTTGATAAATACATTCACAAAATTTAAAAGCTTTCTCTGTAGTATATGTATTAAAGTCCATCTTACCTCAAATTAATTATTTCAGTGAACTTTGTGATTTGGATGAGAAATATCAATCTTATGAAGATCTAATGTTTGCTAAAATATTCTTGGAAATACTCTCCAAGACTTTCTTTCTTCTGAGAATAAAACGGAAAGAACACTGCTGCTCTTACACAAAACCAGTTGCACCAGCCCTAGAGCTATATAAAAGTAAGCCTGTAAACAGTGCCCTTTATCGGGCAAAGCTTGGGGCTTTGAAAAACTGAGTGACCAAATAGCGACTGAGAACTAGTTTCTTAGGAATCAAGTGTCCCTTCCACCGAGTACACCACTCTGCCCCCTAAAACTGGATATGAGCATAAAACTAGTTAAGGAGTTAGTAAAGCTCCGCCTGCTTCTATTCTGGCAGAGGCTTATATCTACCCCAGAATTGTCCCCGTATGCAGCCGCGTTAGACGAGGTTTGTCCATTAGATACATCAAACAAAATAAGATGGATTGAAATATTAGAAACCTCATCACCATTATTGGGCTAAGGGGGCACAGCATCAACTGCCCAGCACCATTTACCAAGAAACAAATGAAAGTACTGTATTGGGACTGGGTAGTGCAGATTGAATCCAGGGTTAGCAAGCGGGGCAGACTAACTGAGGAATTCACAGATTTTAAACCAAGTTTTTCCCTGGAAGGCTATTTTGACCTCATGAAGGGGACGGCCAATAGAAAACTACATGTATAATTCAGGCTGGCTCCTTGCCAGTAAATTCATTCACAAATTCTTGGTCATGTAACGCTGCCAACACTAAAGGCTGTCCATGCTGCTCTGCCTTGACTGAATCAATTGGCCATGTCCTCTTTGCTTGCTTTGCATACTCTAGACCCAGGGCAAAATGGTTAACCCCATTTGTAAGCAGCTTTCAACCTGTGACTTCGAAGCAGCTTTGCGCATACTAAAATCACACACTAGACCATCATTGGTGTTTGCGACTGCGAAGTTCCTGTGCCACATGTGGGGAATAAGAAGGAAGGCCCAGAGTCCAACCTTGATCCTACCCTAATATGCCCAGACTTTGATGATGGGAGATCTGAGCTCGAACATGATAGCATCCTATTATTGATCGAAACATTGGGCACTGATCTTATGTTCCCTGATGTTAGTGGAAGCACAATTACAAAAGTTTATTGGCACCAGCTTTAGCAATACAGTTCTAAATAGTTGTTCCACTCATGCACTAAGCAATCCCAAACTGTATGGTTGCCAGTTTTTATCGTAATTACTGCACTGTTTTTAAGGTTTATGGGGCATATTACCAACAACTAGCGATAGATTCTAACTTGTTTAGAGACAAAAATTATCGCCGCACATCGGCGATTTTTATCGCAGATAAACCTTGCTATTAGCAAGGTTTATCGCAAATGCGATAAAAAACGGCCGCAATGCATGAATATCGCTGAAAAGTCAGCGATATTCATGCATTATCGAGCAAATGCTCTTAGCCATGTTATCCACCTCCCATTGGATAACATGGTTAAGAACTGCTCAGGACAGGTGTTAGCTTTTGGAGATATTCGCGCTTAGCGCGAATATCTCCAAAAGTTGGTAATAGGAGATAGCGATGTTAGCGACTGTTTCCAGTCTCTAACATCTTGGCACGCCCACTTTGCATCTCATTAGTGATAAATATCACTGACATGCAAAGCGGGGCCCAAGATGGTCGCTATCTCCTTTTAGCTGTCACTAACTGGTGTTAGCGACAGCTTGGTAATAGGGAGATAATTTTATCTCCGCTTTCTTGGCTTTTAAAGCCAAAAAAGCGGAGATAAACCCCCTTGATAATATGCCCCTATGTTTGTAATGATGAATTGTTGTGTTTTTATGCGTATCATGGCTTTTAACATTTTAAAATGTATTGGGCTGTACATATGTATTTTGCACTTTTACTGTCTGATGACCGAATAAAGTTTATTGAGGATACTGATGCTAAAAAGGATAACTAAATATTGTGCTGCAGCTTTAGAAGTATTCCAGTTATTGTAATTTGAAATATCAGAGGATATGTTGAATTAATACAATTCTGAAGTGAAGGACTCAAATTCTTGTAGGTAAGGTGTGCAAAACCTCCAAGTATCAGAAAGAGTTATTTGAGTAACTACTTTTTAAAATAACATTTGCCTCTTCTTTGGAAAATATCTATAATCCAAAAAGGAATCAAATAGTTCATCAAAATGTCCTCTTCTTGTCAGGTTGTGACTTGAGAGTTGCAGTAACATACCACTATTATTATTTCAGAAACTTTAATTAGTATTATTTGGGCCATATATATTAAAAATAGATCAACTGTTTTTCAACAAAACATCATCCTCCTTCTTAATCAATATCCTGGCAAAATACCATCAGCGTTTAAAGATTTATGGACTAGAATAACAACTCGTTTTTTTTAACATAGAACAGGAGAGGCAAACACAACCTAAATCAACATTTCCTAAACGTCTTAACTTCAAAATCTGAAAAAAGTGACTCTCCTGAAGTAGAGCGAAGCTGGCTTTTACCTGAGTATGTGAGAGCACACTCTCCACCTCTAAATACGATTGCAAATGCCTTTGAAATTCCCAAAAATTATTCATAACATTAATTATTGAATGCACACGTTCACCCAAGCGTATCTTGGTACTGAATAAGAGATGGTTATTGTTACCCAACTCAATGGTACTAATTTTATCAACCTCAGAAGGATGAAAGTCTGCATGGACCCAAGATTTGAACCTGTGACCATGAGGTCTAAAACAGGCCCCTACAGTGAACTATTATTCCACTAAGCTACCGGACCTGACTCATAAAATCACGAATGAACATAATATGGGAAATACTTCATTGTTTTAAAACATGAAACATTTTGAAACCAACACCATAAATAGAGAACAAGAAACGTAAAGAAAGAAGAGGAGGAATAACTAGGTATAAACTAGAAGTAGTAGTGAAGTAGTAGTAGTGAAGTAATTGTAGAGGAAGTGGTAGAAGGATAGTGACTACCTAGAGTTATCAGACAGAGTGACTTGGGCCATGATAAGCATTAATAGTCTTAAGAGCTGGTGTTAGATCCCAAAATAATTTTCCTCTTGCTGCAGTTGCTTTTGCTACATCCTGTGAAATAAAGATTTGTTACTAGACTAGGTGTGTTGTTTCTTTTCTTTGGAAGCCACGATTATTTTGAAAAGATCTGTATGGTCAAAAAAGAAAATGATGATACCTCAGGACTAGGCTGTTTCCACCGGAAAGATATGTTCCTTCCTGAATTGATTGGCTCTCCGAATATAGACGTTTGCAAGATCTAGTAACTCAGGAACCTTGGAGAAGAAAGCTTTCAAAAATGATTTCAGATAATTTCCTCCAGCCCTGTCTGGTATGCCCTACACTCTTAAATTGTTCCTATGTTTACTTTTCGCGTACTTACAGGGGAGTCACCATGACCACAGGGTGAATCTTCCACATGACGCCACATCAACTTCTAACTTTTGAAACAACATCTTCTGCATTATAAACCCTCTGTTCTACATCGAAAACTCTTTTTTCAATAATGGACCACATCATCAATGCTCTTCGTATTTTCATTAGTTTACAGGATACATAGGGGCACATTAGGATGGCGGCGGGCTTTGCCCGCCCGCCACCCTAGCGGAAGTCGGGACCGCCCGCCTAAAGGGCGGGGGTCCCGACATTGCCATTAGGATGCGCCCGCCACAGTGGCGGGCGCATTCCTCAATTTAACATTGTGGCGGGCGGTGCTCACTGCTCCGCCCGCCACAATGTTAAAAACAAAAGCACGCCTTTGCACAATCGAAGCGGCAGGCACCGCGCAGTGCCTGCCTCTTCAATTATGCAAAGGCAGGGGGGTACCACAGGTACCCCCCGTGTGCCACCCCCTTTGGCCTTCACTCTGGGGGCCCACAGGGGGCCCCCAGAGTGAACACCGCATGCCTTTCCGTGGCGGCAGGCATTGTAAAAGGCCCATTGTAATATTGCGGGCGGTGTCTGACAGACACCGCCTGCATGTTACTCGTTTTCCGCCCCGGCCGCAAGGCGACCGGGGCGGAAAACAGGCGGGCGGTATTTTGCACCGCCACCTTCCCCTCCGCCATCCTAATATGGCGGGGGAATTTGGGCTTGCGATGTCTGGCGTTTTGCCTCCGCCAGGCCGGCGGTGGCCACCGCCAGCCTGGCGCAGGCAAACCTCCCGACAATGTAATGGACCCCATAGTCTTAGCGATCTGATTTCTTCCAGCAGAGTCTCCTAAATTGGACTCGAAGATGACATCATTGGAGAAAGCACACCATTTTTAATACTTTTATTAGCAGAGGTGATCTTGGCAGAAAGATCTGTTCTGTCCCCATTAGAAAGAGAAACGTGAGGTATTGGTTAAGGAAGGTAGATGAAGCAATATCAGTGCTCGATGAATCAGCAATAAAAGCTTCCAAGGTTTGATCAGAGTCTGTGTTAATTAATGTAGAGGCATCAGAATCTTTATTCTTATATTGACATTTTTAGACAAGATGTTAAATGTTTTCGTCCTCACCATAGTAAGTAAGTTGAGAAGATTCAACAATGTTTTTCTAGATTTGCAATACTAAACAGCCAAGGAGTTGCAATACGCTGGTGGCCTGGAACTGTTAAAAAACAATGAAAACAGTACATTCCTCTGTAGAGCAAGAATGTTAGAGCCCCATGAGTGTGTGGTACATTGCAAAATACACCTGTTCATTGATCCAATGGTATCTTCCTGAAATTGTTGAAACTGTCGAAACTTGACAGCAAAAACAACTGATACTCATTTCTTGTGAGTGATGTTATAATAACTTCTTCCAAAATACCACAAACGTACACATAGCCATATTTCTTCATGCCGAAGTTATAGATTCTTATGACTAAAAATATGTGAACTATATGGCTTTTTTACATTCAAGATGTAGCTAGTCACAAACATATCCATGTATTATTAGATATATATTTGTACATGTACACATACATATATGTATGCGTATTTATGTATTTGCTTTAATCGTACACATACTGGAGCCATTAACTTTTCCAACCTTAATGTGAGTTATATAAATGTAACAGTTTTCATATTTATCAACATGTACCTTGTATTTGAAAACATGTGTAATGCTTAGCTTCCACTAGATGGCAGCGTATGCCACTCATCAAAATCACCCTGTTTTGTCTGAAAATATCCAACAGTGAAGTTATTTACAAGCATCGCAGTGGCGTGCGCTTCATCTTGATAGCAAAGAAAGGGAGAAAACAAGACGATACTTTGGGCCATATTTTCAAGAACAACGTTACAATTATCGCAGCTTTAGCAGCAGGAAACTGCCGCTAAAGTGGCGGTAATGGGCTTGATAATATGCCCTTGTGAATTCCCATAGAAGCCCATGTTCTGGTGTGAACCTGGGCTTCTATGTGAATTCACAAGGGCCTATTATCAAGCCCATTGTCACCCCTTTAGCTGCAGTTTCCTGCCGCAAAAACAGCGATAATTTTAACGCTGTTCTTGATAATATGCCTGTTTGTTTCCAGAGTACAACATGGATACTACTCAAGGCAGCAGATGACACGACTTCTTTTTCCTGATGACGAAATAAAATGCAGCATCCGCTAAACGTTAAGGAGGAGTGCTCCCTCTGTCGTATTGAGCGAGTATTTGGCAACAATCTTCACAGTACTTCAAGCCACTCATTTCTGCTAACTTCCACAAGTTATATACCCCGACATCCAAAATCCTTTTGGTAGCTCTCCTTTTTTCGGGTGTTTCAGTCTACGTTTCAGTCACTATTGCTTTTTGCTGCTGGTCGAGTTCTCCCCATCCACTAAAAAAAACAAAAAACAATTGTTCTATCCTTTCTAAGCTCTTTGGTGCCAGCAAGTGAAGTCCTGGATGCAGAGAGCGCCAGGAAGCCCCACCCCTGCGCACCCGTCCATTCATGGGGTGTGCTTCTAGCACTCCCCTCAGCTCATAGAGCCTCCCCAAGCCTTTCCCATTCCTCTGGACAGCTGCCTCCCAATCCCATCCCGCAGCATTACCCTGGCTGTAATATACCAGGTGCTCCAAGAAGATGATACATTGAAGTGGGAAAGGACCCAGGATTGGTACCCAGTGGCGGATCCTCCGCAGTGGCGGAACAACGTCGCTCCACTGCTTTCAAGCAGTGCGCGAAGCAGACATAACATTGTAATACCTTTAACCGCATCGCTGCGGCGGCTTTTCCCGCTGTGTGCAGCAAATTTCAAAAAGCAGCATTACATGACGAGCTCAGCTCATCATCAGCACACGACCACCGTAGCTGATGGCTAGCTGAGCTCGTCATCAGCAGCGAAGAGGTTAAGTTAATATCATTTAATGTTTGTGCTGCTTTGCAGGCGGGTGGGCAGGGCTGCTCTGCTCTGCGAGAAGGGCAGTGGAGGACTGGTTTGCCCACTCCTAAGTGTGCAATGACTGTTTGGACAGCCCTCTCTGGTTGCCCAAACCGGTCATGCGCACTTTCCCACTGCTCCATGCAGGCTGCATTACAGGCTGCATGGAAAACATGCCGACCCCTCCAGCCCACTGCGCTCTAACCAATCACAAAGCTGCATTGCAGTGTTGTGATTGGCTTAGGGGAGGGAGTCTGGCTGCCTGCTTCCTGCTCCTGTGAAGGAGGTAGGAGACCAGGAGCAAGGACGCAGGACCCGGCGGTGGCAAGGTAGGGGATATTTTTCTCCCTCCCTCCCACAATTGCGATGCCCCTTGACCTCCCACACCTGCACCCCCACCTGCAAGGCATGCTGGCTGCCACTGCCCAAATCAGGAGTATCGGGTGGAAAAATCTGGGTCTCCCTGTTATTTCTCATTCTGGGCTCATTTTCTCATAATGGCGGTAATTTGGTTCAAGGATGCCTGGCGGACTTGGAGATTCCGACCCCCCACTATCCAAGCACCATTCAGCGCATTGCTCATAATGAGCCCCATATTGAGAAATGTGATCCCTGGCAGGGCATGACTCGAAACCCAAAGCAGCCCTGGTAAATTTTGTCAGACCAGACCCCATATGGTGGACAGCGAGTGAGCGCAGTGAGCGAGCCTGGCCGCTACAAGGGAGCTTGAGGGGAATGGAGGGGGTTGAATTTGGGGGGAGATAGTGCATTCTACAACACATTTTTTAATAATATATTCAATTGTATTAGTTTTTAAAGCAAAGTAAATGATGACCTTACAGTGCACGAGGATACAGCAATCTTTTTGGGTGCGCTTCAATGATTCCCACACTACCACCCTCCAACAGTGCCTCTCACCTCTCCATATCCCATCTGTCACATGTTTTTGATTTGTCTTATAGTGCCTCTCATACCAGCATAGGGTGTTGGAGTATTTGACATCACACATACACACACACATACAGATACAATGAATCATGCGTATGTAAATCAGTGTATATAAATTGTTACATTAGACAAAGGGGACTACAAGGAATAGGATTCACATGTCATCCATGCTGGTAGGCATTTATTAAGAGTCCTTGGTCTTAGGAAGCACAAAGTCAGGATTCAGAACGTAACACAGTGGTTAAGGTTGACTTTACTAATATGAATTTATTTCTACCCAAACAAACCCTTTTTCAGCAAAATGAGTATAATGAAAGACTGGGAAAAAAATGTCTAACCTAGAATACGATTGTAATTTATGAACTGCACACTTAAAAAAGGATCTCTGTGACAAAAGCAGTAATCCGCTGAGCTATGCTCATAAAATACTGTTCTGTGATCTGCATAGTACACCCTCTTTGCAGAAGGCCTATTAACCCTCTGCACTACCTTAGATGAGTCAAACCTGGCACTAAATAAAACTTTGATCTCTCTCCAGTAGGTACATTAATCACCATAGTTATCTTGGCACTTTTATTGTTGCCCGGAAACTGCTGGATATACAAGGAACTCTGCAGGGCTTTTAAAACTTCAACACTGCTACAGGATCAGCACCGGGTAACAAAAGCGGCCCTACACCCTCCAAGCCTGATGCCAGGTAAGGCCAGTCGAACCTTGATCCCTGGTAATGTGAAGATTTACATACCTTGTTTTATACTGCTAGCATGTAATTTATACAGTGAAACGTAACCAGAAATGTGCAAAAGCATTATAAAATGTATCCAGTTGACTCTAAGGGTACAACAGATTACAGTAAATAGTTTGATGTTTTGTGCAGCTCCTGTGCTATGTGTTGTGCTGCTCCATATGCTATGACATTTGAAGTGCTGCTGACAGGTAGGCTTCATGCAGCATAAGTATATGCATACTACATGCATGCCAACTCACACTGTGCCACTGTGGGACATATAGGCCAGATTCATCAAGGGCTTGCATTGCCCTTACATCACACAAGACAACGCAACACAAGGCCTTAAGTCAGAATTAGTATGCCATACAGACCCACCATGGCTCAGCATGGCATAGTAAATCTGGAGTTACACAAGACAGCGCAAGTTACTGGCTTGTATTACTCTGCATAGGGAATGGGCTTTTCATGGGTGGAACTTTTGGTGTTCTCATGCATCCACCCATGATTCTTGGCGCAGTCCCAGACTAATAAACTGGGAATGCGTCAAAATGCTATGCATTCCCAGGTGAGGAATATCAAGGAGAAATGTGTTTATTTCTCCATGTTACTTTCTCTTTCTGCAGCACACAGAGAACCAGGAAAAATGCCTTTGTGGATTGTTTTTGTGCAGGAAGGAATCCCATGATGCAAGGGTGCCTGAATAGGCTCTTGGTGGCCACAAGTACGCCAGTGCAGAGAGAGAGCAGAAATGCGCCATATGTTAGTTATTATGGCGCTTTTCTGCTCTCTCCATTTGACACAGCGCAGGAAGTGCCCTTGCTGATTTAATGTTTAATCCGGCCCATGGTTTCTTCATTCATCACATCGTAACAGTAAAGAGCCTCTATTGTAAGGTGATCTAGGAACACAGAGTACCTTTCCAACCCTAGTGTGAATGTTCTGCACAGCTTGGCTTCAATTCAATTAAAATCTATCCAGTACATGGGAGGTGGCTGCAATGACTTGATTCGGGGGAGGGTAAATGTGACTGTATAGGCAGTGCAAGCAATTCAAAGCTTCACTTAACTTTATGGCTTTTAGAAATTGGGTTTCTTGTAGGCAGAGGTATGCACCATGTCAAAGCAGCAACTACAATCCTAGTTAGGGTAAGTCAGATACACACTATAAATTAACCTGTGCTACCCCTCTGGTAGCTTGGAACAGAGCAGTCAGGCTTAACATAAGAGGTAATGTCTTATGCATGTGCAATACTTCAAACAGTAATAGTAAAAATACCACAAAAAGACTTCACATTAGTTTAGAACAATAGCTCATATTTTTTAACAAAACAAGACCAAAGAAAATCTAATATGTATAACTGGACTTATGAACTTTTAAATAATACATGAAAATATAGTGCATAAAAGTTTAAAGCACCAACTGGGAGCACGGGTTGGATACAGGGTCCAGCCTTGGCCTGCTGGAGAGTACCTGGGATGCGGTGTCAACAGAGTCCAGATGCGAGTATCAAAGAGGCGATACATCTGTGTCAAATCACGGAATCGAAGGAGATGCGTTGTTGTTTCGGAGATAGGTGCGTTGTTGTTGAGCAGCAGGATGTAGGCAATGTGTCAGTTGTGTCTTTGAAGTGGAGGTTACTTTAAAGAAGGGCTTTGATGTGCATAGAGGTCCTACCAACCAGATCTGACTCCAGACTCACTACAAGAGGGTATGCCGACCTTTGTGTGTGGATGGAACACATCCTGTTTAGGTATATGTGTGAGCTCCTCTCTCCAATCTTGCCAGGGCTGGCCTATTAGGATGTGGATGGCCACTGAGTCACATCTAAGCTCCCTTTGTGTGTGGCTATCTAGAAGGAATGCACAAAGCCCAGTTGTCACCTACCCCAGATGTGTATTAGAGACAGGCTGCAGACACAATGAGCTAAGAGCAGAAAATGCCATCTCTCTAAAATATGGCACTTTTAAAAGGGTAGTGATAAATTCATCTTTACAAGTAAAAATGATCTCTCATTACTATTCCAATGATATGAAACATAACAGGTCTACTACTTTTCACTCAGGAATTACTGCTTATAAGTTTTATAAGGAATTCCAAATGTTACCTGTGATAGGGATAGGCCTCACAGTAGTGAAAACAAATGTGGGTGTTTTTCACTACCAGGAAATGCAAAACTTAAAATACACACCTTTTGAGTACACAGCACCTTGCCCTATGGGCTACCTAGGGCCTATCGTAGGAGTGATTTATATGTAATAATGGGGGAGGTTGAGGCTTAGCAAAGGGTTTAAAATGCCAAGTTTACATGGCAGTGTAAACTGCACACACAGGCTCTGTAGTGGCAGGTCTGAGCAGGGCCGGACTGGGAACCAAAACCGGCCCTGGCAAAGTGTTCGGCCGCCCCCCCCTCCCCAGGGAAGGGGAGGGGGGGTGCGACGGAGCTCTTTGCCAGGGCTGGTGTTCAGCCGATTTTGTTACAGGGCCAATTTTGCAGCTATGCTGCAAAAACGGCTCTGTAACAAAAACGGACCGCAGTGGCCCAAAACCGGCCCCCACCATTGCGGCCGACCGGGGGATTGCCCGGTGCCCGCAACGGCCAGTCCGGGCCTGGGCCTGAGACTTGTTTAAAGTGCTACTTATGTGGGAGGCACAATCAGTGTTGCAGGTCCACTAGTAGTATGTAATTTACAGGCCCTGGGCACATGTAGTGCAACCTACTAGGGAGTTATAGGTAAATTAAACATGCTAATTGTGGATAAGCCAATCACATCTTGTTTTAGGGGAGAAGGGAATGAAACTTTACCACTGGTTGGCAGTGCTCAGAGTCCTATGGCCAACCAAAAAAAAGGAATTCAATAAAATTGGAGGCAAGCAGGCAAACATTTAAGAGACATCCAACCTAAGGCAGTTAGTTCTAAAGCTGGTCTACCCTTTTCCAATGCCCTACCCTCTTTTCCATTTACAAACACATGATGAAAAGTATTGTAAGGTTGCTGGGTCTGAAAATGATGAATGGATACTTTTATTAATAGCGCATTTATTGAGCATGGGTCTAAAAATATACAAACTGAGGAGGATGCCTAACTTGATTGCAACAGGACCATCACAAATTATACACAGTTGTTTTGTTAATGTTAATCAGATGTGTTGATGTATTAGTTTCTGATATTTCCCTACAATACATTTCTAATATTACATATAGGCACATCTGTATAAGGAGTTCCTTAATAGCAAACTCTGTGGGATATTTACAATAAAATATTGGAATGAGATATTACTCCAAAATTGGTAAAGCCGCACTCTGGCATTTTTTAAAATCAGGGATGTGCCATATTTACAAAAATACTGCGCACCCCTGCGGTTCCACTAGCACTGACGCTAAGCAGCCTAGCGCCAACGCAGGCACCCATGCGCCATGTTGCAAGTGTGCTGTAAAGGTGATTGTTTATGTGCACATAAAATATCTTTAAAGGTGATTTTCTGTTTCTTTGTGTACTGCAGAATGCAGCATACATTGAAAGAGCAAAATACGAGGAGAAATTAATAATTTGGGGCAGCGTAAAAAAGCAATGGGTGTTGCGGTTGAGAGAGCGCAATTTGAATAGAATGTATATCGTAGTCATATTTAGACGCATCTATTATAAACGTAGGAATATTGTGTAAAGTGGGGATGAAATGTATATCGTAACGTGAAGTGGATGTCTATAGTGTAAAAGTCAACGGAAAGTGACGACGTGGTATAGGAAATGTATAACTATATTCACCTTAGAATGTATTAGCTTTAGAAGGCCGTATACGTAGTGGGCTAATGTAGAAGTGCTTACGAACAGTAGAACGTGCAGAGTAGAATTCATGTACGTGTGTAGCTTAAAGGCAGAAACGGCGAGAAATGTAACATGGAGGAATGTGCAAGAAACATACACACGACGATAATCAATGTGAATAATTTATATTCCATGTATTAAAGTTATATTCTACGTAATTGTATTTTAGCTAAGATGTATTCACACATGAGCAAAGTATTTGCTAAATGCGGTTATATATAAATGTATGCTAAAGGTTATACTGTGTAGAAGAAGTTGTAGGAATACTAGAAGAAGTTTAGGTCATTTGTGATTATAACCTGAATGACCAAAGGGTTCGCAGGAGTGTAGTCCATGTATGTAATTTAGTGGGCTCACAGGAGTCGTGAATAGTCTTCACATGATGGTGCGAGCCGAAGAGTCTAGCATTTGTTAGATTTAAAGTGACAAATGTCGAACGAAGTTTATTGCCTAAACAGGAGAGGAGGCGATTGGAATTTGAGCTTTGTTTTGAATGACCATTCACAGGACCTAGAAGGGTCAAAAACCACCGTTATAATGTTAAGGTCTTGTTTAAGGTTATTTGACTTTGGATGAAAGTGTCAACTAAAAGTCGCCAACAAGAAGATGAAGATGACATCTAAAGAGAAGGGTCAACCTAACGGACGACGCAAAGAGATGAAGCAATGGAAAGAGCCAGAAACTGACATCATCGGGGAAAGTCCATGGTGGGCGTCGAGGGGCGTTCCACCCACACTGTGATTGTGTATTTTAGGGACAGCACCCCGGGGAGAAGATAGCGAAGAGCTCAGAGAGAGAGAACAGCGAGAGGCAAGTTAGAAGGGTAGATGCCTTGAGCAGATGCGCTGAGAGAGATCAGAGCGCAAGGGAGCAGTAGGCCGAGGACCCTTAGAAGAGCGGATGGGTAGGCAGAGAGGGTACTGCTTCTTAAACTTAAGTTACCTTTAGAGGCTAAGAGAGTTTGAACTTCTTTGGAAGTCAAACTGCTGACACCTTTTTAGGGTACCAAGGAACTTGCGAAATAGGGACGTCACCTAGTATAGAGTAGGGACAGATTTAACTTGATTATTTTCTCTTTCTGTAGATGACGCAAAGGAACCACTCTACATCGAAACTTTAAATTCTGATTAAGGAACTGATTTTGTATTCTTTGTATACCTTGAGATTTATCGTGAGAAGACTGTATTCGCATTCAAATTTGACTTTTATATAAAAACCTTAAAACTTTATCAGTTGTAAGTGGTTTCTTCAGAGTGGCGTCAGTTAATGGGGTTTAACTAACCTATGTGGGAGTTGTCTTTTACTCAATGACAGATACTAGCGGTCCAAAATCACGAATGAGATAAATTATTAATTCGATCATAAATTGATACCAAAATCTCATTCCCCGCAGTTGGTAGCAGAGTATGATGGTTATCTTCTTGAGGAAGACGACCTAGGCCAGGTTTAGTTTACCCCAAGGTCCCTAGTCATCGACGACCAGAAGAATCCCTGCCGAAGAAGGTGCTGACGGTGCGTCGAGAGAAAAGCAGCAGAATCGGTCGAGAGTGAGTATAAGGGTCATGCGTTGTAAGATTGCGGTGTTTTACGTTGTTCTTGTGTTGTAATGTCAAGCGGAGTTGAATGCCTGTAGTGTGATTGAGGGAAGGTTGTGAGCGCGCGCAACCGGATAAAATCTTATGTCCAGAGGGCTTAAGTGGTTCGGGTGTATCGAACACCCAGAGTAATTTGTCTACCATTTAAAGGGGGTCATGAGGTACCATTGATCGCCCGCAGACCGATGATAGGGGGAGCGTTTGAGTGAGTGTATGAGTAAACGCATGCTGGTCGTACGTTTACTGTGTGTAAGTAACCTATCAGTTGAGGTGAACGTCTGACCGTACGAGGAAAGACGTCTCGCCAGTTGAGGTGACAATTACAGTTAGACTGTGGCCGTACAGTCAGAGAAAAGTGATCGCTTGGACGGAAGTAGTCATTTTTCGGCGTATGAATGAAACGCATGTGAGATCGCGAGACGAGTTGAGAAACGAAGGAAATTGCTGCAGAGAGAACAAGTGACGTCAGCGTAAAGTCGCGCTGAGATTGGTCAGTCAGCACAGAACAGCGTTGGGATAGGCTGACTAGCGAGAGTCGCACCGGGATTGGTGGTTGTCATCAGGACGTAAATAAGGAAGAGAATTAATAAGGGAAAATCGTAGATCAAAATGAAGTGCTTTAAGGGTTTAAGAAAGATCTTTAGGAAGAATAGAAGAAACTTATATGCCGGAGAAGAAGCTCCACCAGAAGGCACACCAGCTTATCATATGGCAGTAAATGTCGGTCTACACTCAATACTGTGGATTTCGGAGTGGAATAGGCTAACAGAAGGAGAAAAGGAACTGACGTTTCCGAGATTCGGAACATTTAAACTAGATGTGTTGAACCAACTGAAAGCGGTAATGCTTGCAACAAGACCTCTACCGAGGCCAACACAATTCGAAGCTCTTAGTGCATGGGTTAAAGCAGCACACGCAAAAGGCGTAAAGAGACGTCAGGAAAGAGTGAGACGATCAGTAAAGGCATTACAGGATGCTAAATGGGATGAGGAAGCTAAGAAGTGGAGAGTGCAAAAGATAGAAGCGGACAAACTGTTCACCATGATAGAAGCTACGGGAGAAAAGAAACCTCTAGAAGAGGAAGACGAGGATAGCGAAACAGAGGAGGATCTGATAGAGAGGCTGTTAACAGAGAGACCACCTCCATATAGCGGCGAATCCGCAAGTCCCATATTACAGCAAGGGGACGGAACTAGATGGGGAGAATATAAATCGATCCCAGTAACAGAGTGGGACTCTAACAAAAGTGAGGAAATACCTCAAACTAGTTCCGAACAGAGAGTAGTGGGAAGATTCGTGGTCCAGAAGGTGCCAGAGACGCAATGTGCACGGTCGTACCAAATGCCAGACGCTTTACAAGTACCTGTTACCATAGGCCCTATAGTGTCAATCTACAACCCAGAGGGGGTCCAGCAGGAGGAACAGGCAAGATGGGACAGGGAAAGAGCAGAGATGGAGAATAGGAATAACACGATGAATCCTCAAAGACAGAGATTAGCACCAGTGAGTCGGAGTACCCCATTAGATTCCGCGACGGGTCCCTGGATAGAACAAGGGGATCAAAGAGGATCGATGGATTTGAGGGGACCAAAACCAAAATCCTATAAGGAATTAAGGGAATATCTGAAAGAATGGGACACTGCCGAAGAGGCTCGGAATAAAGGTTTAGAAACAGGAGCAGAGTGGAGAGACCAGGATAACAAGGTCCTCTCTCATTGTGGAGCTGGCGAAAGCAGCCCGGAGTGGGAGAGAGGGAGTCAAGGAAGCAGAAGAGATAAGTGCCCTACTATTAGCGGCAGTAGGCAAATGTGCGATGATAGGAGTGCAGGGTGTGGCGAAGTACCTCGCGTCACCTTCAGTGAAGGGGAACGTAGGACGCAAGAATACCGGAATACCTTTAGGTGCACACACCATGCCCCAGATGAAAATGTGCAACACTGGAATCACGGAAACATGGAGAGTCGCGAAGCGTCTCGACATGCATCCGGTGATAGTGGACGAAGTCATGAGAATTTAGGGAGTCGCGAAACGTCTCGCCATACATCCGGTGATCCCGAAAGAGATCGCGGGAGCATGGAGAGCCATGAAGGACCTTATCGTCTGTTAAGTGATACCAGACAGCAAGCGAGTTACAGTGGTTTAGAACAGCACGGAGGATCTTATCTTGTATCCGGAGAAACTGAGTCCAAAAGACAGAATGTAGGGTTGAAGGAAGGAGCATTGTTCCACCACACCCCAAGGGAAGATGGAAAGGCTTGGGATCTAGAGAGGTGGGAACAAAGAGATGGAAGAAAGATTCCTCATAACTCACCTGTGCTCAGGCGTAGGGCGCATAGTGGAGGAGAGAGGGATATAAGAGAACAACCTAGGACTGAAGTACTGAAAGCCGAAATAAAAGCAAGACGCATAAATGTAATGAGTTTAAAATCAGACTTAGATGAAATAATTGACGGCACAGTGGCAATCGAGAGGTTAGATCTGTACGCTCCAGATGAGATACTGTTTTTATCCAAGGATGTTACTCGAAAAGCAAGGGCAGCTCACGAAAAGTTATCTGAATTAGCTGATAAGTACATGATAGACATATCACGAACTAAGGCTTTGCAGGCCAATCATAGGCTGAACTGCACGGATCTAGATTTAGATGAGCGCAGAACGATTGGACTAAGAGTACACATAAGGGAATTGGTCATGTGTATTAGAATTTGGAGGGATCTGGATAGATGGGAGGAAAGATGGTCCAAGAAAGGATCTGTCAGACGGAGTACACTTGTGAAGTCTCAAGATACAGACTTAATGCGAATGGAAGCTTTCCCTTTGCGAGAAATCGCGAACGGAAACTACGTGCA
Source organism: Lissotriton vulgaris (assembly GCF_964263255.1). Taxonomy (NCBI): domain Eukaryota; kingdom Metazoa; phylum Chordata; class Amphibia; order Caudata; family Salamandridae; genus Lissotriton; species Lissotriton vulgaris. Next base: position 983,336,648 of record NC_141687.1, read on the forward strand.
TGTACCATGGAGTAGGGGGGATTTAGCGGCCTTCACTAATTCCTTCCCGAAACTTAGAGAAAATCCCGTTGAGTGGTACAAGCAGGTAGAGAGATTCGTGAAGATCTCTAAGGTTCTCTGGATCGATTTGAACACATTGTTCGATATCGTAGTACCCGGAGATTTGTGGACGGCATGCAAACTTAGTATTGAATGGCCCACTTGTGAGCCTCAGAGAGATGCACAGACAGGTGGTCCATCAGACAGAGTCATGGAAAAATACGAGAGAGTAATAACATGGCTAAAAGAGAAAGTGCCAGTGCAGGATATAGACTGGGTTAAGATAGATCGAACAACTCAGGAGCCTAAAGAGACAGTTCATGAGTTCTATGAGAGGTTACTGAAAGCATTCAAACAGTACAGTGGATTGGACGTAATGGATCCTAAGGACATAGGACAGTTTGTGTCGAAGTTTGTTCTCGGATTGAGACCAGACATAAGCCTAATGATTCAACAGCATTTGATCTGTTGGCAGAACAAACCTTTAGATGAGATTCTGAGGTATGCAAGGTACTGTAGCGATGAGATAGACTCGAAGGCAAAGAAGCTCAAGGAAAAGTTAATGTTAGTACAGATGCAAGCAGCTGGAAAGGGTGGACAGCGACAGCAGGGAACAGTAACGCAGGCAAAGAAACAGAACAATCAGAATAGAGATGAGGAAGTAAGACCGAGACCGAGAATGGATATCGCGACACTGAAAAGGACAACCAGGTGTCATCAGTGTAACGAAGTGGGACATTGGAGACGCGAGTGTCCTTACAATATTGAGACAGGGGAATTAGAACAGGAGGAGGAAGAGGTACCGAATAACGTGGTTAAGGGAGCAACAGTCCCGAAGGGAAAGTTTATCAAAGGGGGGACTCAGACTCCTCGAGCCCCGTTTCCTCAACCGCCTCGCATTGCAAATGGAGGGAAAACCTACAGACAAATGCCATTGTTCGTAGGAGGGGAAGAATGCTACTACGTTGATCCTCTTACAGGGCAACGAATGAATAGGAACGAAGATTGTACTTTAGGAGCAGCCCTGGAAGTAGATCAGAGAGGACCATACGTAGAGGCTGAAGTAGCTGGATGTCCTACGACCTTTTTGGTGGATACGGGAGCCACTAGATCCACGCTGAGATCAGCGGTAGTCCCAGGTCTGCCTATATCAGGAGAAATGATTCAGGTAGTAGGAGTCGCAAACAAGAGGATGACGAATCCTCTTACAGAACCAGTGTCAGTGAAAATAGGGAATTACAGTGACGAACATCAGTTTGTGATCTGTGATTCTAGCCCGGTGTGTTTGTTAGGAAGAGATCTGTTGTGTAAACTGAATTGCACAATACATTGCACACCTGAAGGAGTAGAAGTACAGACCAACGATGAAGATGCCGATTTTAAAGTCATGAAGTCGCAGGAATGCGTGGAATTATATCCTACCCTGACAGTGGAGGAGCTTCCACAGGACTTGAGGGAGAAAGTGTCAGCTGAGGTGTGGGATTTTACTGGGGAAGAAATAGGCTTGATCAAAGGAGTAGAACCGGTAAAGATCTTGGTAAGACTCAATGCTGAATATCCAAGAACACCACAATACAAGTTGACACCGGAGACGATTGCAGGAATAAAGCCTGTGATCGAATCCATGATTAAACAGGGAATACTGAAGGAGATCGTGGGTAGTCCATGTAACTCACCGATTATGGGTTTGCAGAAACCTAGTGGAAAATACAGAATAGTGCAGGATCTTCGAAAGATTAATAATATTGTTGTTTCATGTTGTCCAGTGGTACCGAATCCATCAGTGATATTATTTCAGATACCGTTCCAAGCTGAATGGTTCACCGTGATAGATTTGTGCCAGGCTTTCTTTTCGATTCCTTTAGATGAAGAGAGCCAGTATCTTTTCGCTTTTAAGCTGGAAGATCGCGTTTTAACATGGTGTCGTATCCCACAGGGGTATACAGAAAGCCCATCGATCTTTAACCAGCTTTTAAAGAGAAATCTTGAAAGTCTAGTACTGCCCAAGAACTCAGTTCTAGTCCAGTACATAGACGACCTCCTAGTTGCGTCAGAAACAGAAGAAGCTTGCAGAGTAGACACCATAACCTTGTTAAATCACTTGGCCGAGAACGGGCACAAGGTGTCTCCAAGTAAATTGCAATATTGTCAGACTGAAGTGCAATACTTGGGCCACAGGATTGAAAAGGGGAAACGGAAGGTGTCTCCAGACAGAATAGAGGCGATTATGAAAATGAACGCGCCTACAACACAAAGAGAGGTCAGGATGTTTCTAGGCATGGTCGGTTATTGTCGACAGTGGATAGCCAATTTTTCACTGAAGGCAAAACCGTTATTACAACTGACGCACAAAGGAGTGAGTGATCCGGTACCATGGGACAAAGACTGTTTGATGGCGTTTTTGCAGCTGAGGGAGGACTTATGTCGCGCCCCGGCTTTAGGGATGCCTGACTATACAAAACCATTTTTGCTTTACTGCTGCGAAAGAGAGGGATGCGCTTTAGCAGTTTTAGCTCAGATCCACGGAGATGCGCGTAGGCCAGTGGCGTATTTTTCGGCTACATTAGATCCAGTAGCCGCAGCGTTGCCCGGATGTCTCAAATCCGTAGCTGCAACGGGTGTCAGCATTGAGAGATCAGAAAGCGTGGTGATGGGACATCAGTTAGTGGTGTATGTACCGCATTCTGTGGAATTGTTAATGACCAGGACTAAGACTCAGCATCTGACGAATAGCAGGCTCACACGCTACGAGCAAGTCATACTGGCTGCCGAGAATGTGACCCTAAAAAGATGCTCCGTCTTGAATCCTGCTACTTTGATGCCACTTCCAAATGAGGTGGATGATGAGATTTGTACAGATCATGACTGCCTCGATGTGACTGAACTATGCACCAAACCGAGACCCGATATCGTAGATGAGCCATTGACTGACCCTGATGAAATTTTCTTTGTTGATGGTTCATGCGTAAGAGACGATATTGGTCAGCTGAGAGCAGCTTATGCAGTTTGCACGATCACCAGAGTTGTAGAAGCCGCTTGCCTGGAAGGAGTACACTCCGCTCAGGTAGCTGAAATTGTTGCTTTGACGCGTGCCTGTTTAGCGGGTAACAAAATTCGAGTCACCATATACACCGATAGCCAGTATGGTTTCGGGGTAGTTCACGATTATGGGCAGTTATGGTCTCAAAGAGGTTACATGACCTCCTCGGGTTCTCCCATTAGGAATGGAGAATTCGTGAGACTTTTGTTAGATGCATTGCAAGGTCCGTCAGCCATAGCCGTTGTCAAGTGTGCCGCGCACACTAAAAATGTAGACTTTGTGTCGCAAGGCAACCGCTATGCCGACGAAGTAGCACGTTATTGTGCTGAACAAGGATATTCTCACACTGATGTGAAAGTGGGGGGAATTCAAGAAAGAACTGAATTGACGATGTTATTAGACACGGTAGATACGTGGGATGAGTTAAGGAGTGTCCAAGAGAATGCACCAGATGATGAGAAAAAGGGCTGGGAAACAGCGGGTTGTGAGAAAAGCGAGATGAATTTTTGGGTTTCTGCTGATGGGAGAGCAGTTTTACCAAATGAACTTGTTAGTCCAATGGCAAGGAAATTGCATGGATCAGCACACATAGGTAGAGATGCCATGGTGAGAGTATTCAGACAAACGTGGTTTAATCCTAAGTTTAGAGTAGCGGCAGAAGCAGTATGTCAGCGATGTGCGATCTGTCAGCAACTAAACGTGGGAAAGAGAACACCAGTTACATTGAGTCACATAGGAAGGTCTGGGGGGCCTTTCAATCGAATGCAACTTGATTTTATAGAAATGCCTCCATGTAACAGACTCAGATACGTTTTAGTGATTGTCTGCATATTTTCTAGATGGGTTGAAGCTTACCCTACACGTAGATGTGATACACTTACAGTAGCAAAGCTGTTACTTAGAGAGTTGATACCGAGATTTGGGGTGCCATCCTCTTTGGAATCGGACAGAGGAACTCATTTCAATAGCGAAATAGTGAAAATGTTGTGCTCAGCTTTGAATATTGATCAAAAGTTACACTGCAGCTATCGACCAGAAGCCTCAGGGATTGTAGAGCAAATCAACAGTACAATCAAGTCCAGACTGGCTAAAGTTTGTTCATCGACATCCCTGAGTTGGCCAGACGCACTTCCAGCGGTTCTTATGAGCATACGTAGCACACCTGATAGGAAAACAGGTCTCTCTCCACATGAAGTGCTAATGGGGAGAGCTATGAGATTGCCATCGGTTCCGACTGCAGCGCTAGTGAACATCACAGACGACTTGATCTTGGATTACTGCAAGGGACTATCTGATGCCATTAATTCTGTGTCCCTCCAGGTCCAGGCTGCAGAGGTTCCATCAGCACAAGACTTGTGCCATGACCTGAGTCCTGAAGACTGGGTCTTGGTGAAAAAGCATGTCAGGAAGAACTGCTTAGACGTGCGCTGGAGAGGACCGTTTCAAGTCATACTTGTCACGAACACTGCGGTGAAGTGTGGAGGCCTGCCAAATTGGATACATGCCTCACACACTCGAAGAGTGCCAACACCTCAAGAAGAAACAGCTCCTCTCTCGGATGAAAATCCAGCGGAAAGTGGAGAAGCCATAGAGGGGGAAAGACAAGCTGTAGAGGTGATCGAAGAGGCTGAGACTGTGACAGAACAGGTCGACGAAGGTCAGGACACTAGCGAGACCGAAGTCGCCTCAGGAGAAGACAGTAACTGGGAAACTGAATCGGAAACTGAACAAGCTGAGAGTGACCCAGAGACTGGTCCAAGAACAAGGAGCAGAAAGACAAGGAGTGACGAAGCCAGTTGGCTGGAGAGAAAGAAAGGGCCAAGCTCGGAAGAAAAGCAGGAAAGAACTCTTGTCCCGATCGCTGAAGAATCGGATCAGGAGGAAGAAACGACTGACTCAGGAACTGAGAGTCCACGAAGGTCGAGGAGGGTACGTGTGCCCTGCAGAAGGTACGCCACCCCAGAGTGGACTTATCTAGCAGATGTCTTGGGGACAGAAATCTGGGAGAGTGAAGAGTGTGAAAATAATCGATCTCGATCCACTTGTGGCAGTGGAGATATGGATGTTGACGCCTGGACTCGAGACTGAGGGGTTACTGACTTTCACACTTCCCATACCCCCATATTTGAGTCGGATTAAAGATTTAGTGTTGAACAGATTACAATTTCCAACATTTGGTCATCAAATATCAGAGGAAGAAGACAAAATCATTCGTTTTGAATTGTTGGAACTTGTTGCAAGAGCTGCAGGTACGAGAATAATTGTTGATACATAAACACTTTTTGTATATAAGCTGTAAAGAAGAAGATAACCTAGCGCTGAGTGGAAAGAAGAATAAAATTAGGGGTTACATTTAGAGGACGGAGAAGGGTTAGGGTTGTCTGTTGTTAAAAATAAAGAGACATTGTTGCGAAAAAGAGACTTTGTTGATAAAAGAGCACTGAGACAAACTGAGAAGAAAACAAGGCAAACTAAGGACTGAACTGTGAAACTTTTTCGCAAAAGAAAGAGTCACGCTGTTTTGACAACATGGAGAACGGCAACCCAAACAGAAAAGCTAGATGTATAGTATGTACACTTATAGCGATAGTGATATTTCTCATAATTACAGTAGTGACCATATCATACATAATAGGACATGAAACCGATAAAGAAATAGCAGATGTAAAAATTGTAACGACTTTGAAACCTGCTCTGGAGGGAAAGAAGGAGGAGAGCAAGGTTATTCGTGAAAAGGCGTTACTAGCAGATGAAACTCGTAGATTGCATGTAGACGAGTCACAGGGAAACTTTAGGTCAAACGCATATGCTAAACTGTTGTACGAATATATCGATGCCATGGAGGCCAAAGATTGCTACGTTTGTATGCAATTGCCGGCTTCTGTAGATGAGGGCATCCGATATCATCATCTCCCATTGACTTATGGGATAACATGTAGCTTACTGCTTAGTATATTTTATGGTAGAGAAGGATTTGAGTACTACTTTTCAAATTATGATTCGGTACTGCCTGAAGTTCCGAATTATAAGCAAATGAATTAGTGGGACTATTACAAAAAGGAGGATAGACTAGCAAAGTTCTTCCTTCCTTGGGATACGTTAGATACATCATACGCACGCAGAAATAATCTGACTTGCAAAGTGTCAGAGATTGAGAAAAAGTTCATAGGACAAGTAGATGATCGATACAGAAGGCAGAAGATTCTAAAAATGTCAGGACAGTGGAAAACTGATTGGACCGAAGAAGAGAAGGCACATAAAAAGAAAGGGAGCAATGGTCCAATAGCATTGGATAGAACGCAGAAAGGAAAGTTATGTTTAACTCGAAGCAAGACATATTATGAGAGTGTATTTGTAGGTGAAGTAAATTGCGAACATGCTTTTAGACTAGAGTATTATACGAAAGATTTCATGAAGGAAATGCAAGTGATTCCTAATGTATATTTTGTATGTGGGAGAAATGCCTATGTAAAACTGCCTGACAATTGGTATGGTTCGTGTTACTTGGCAATTGTCTTCCCCAAAATATATCATGCAAAGGATTTAGCGGTTATAGAAAGAAAGGCTTCGACAAGAACGAAAAGGGAAGTAGGAGATGCAGAAATAGTAGGAGATGTATTTGGAGCGATGTTTCCTATGTTAGGTTTAATACTTAACGATGTTAAGATCAGGAGACTAGCTACAGTCGTAGATAGATTATCTGCAAGTACTGCAAGGTCATTAATGTTAATAGAAGGTGAGATGCAATCGATCAGAGCAATGGTTCTTCAGAATCGACTTGCTCTGGATGTGATATTAGCAAAAGAAGGCGGAGTTTGTAAATCTTTGAAGGTTCAGGAATGTTGTACTTATATTCCTGATAATTCAAAACCACTTGAGAAGGTTATAAGAAACATTACACAGATCCATCAAGAAATCGAAGATTTGACAAAAATAAATGTTTGGGAAAAAGTAGGTAAAGGAGTAGGAAAGGTTGGGAGTTGGTTTGCCAACCTTGGCAAAAGTATAGTATGGTACATATTAAAACCTGTATTAATAGTATTAATTTGTATAATCTCATTGTTAGGATTTGTGAAACTATATAAATGGTATAAGACGAACCGGTTACAAAGATCTATGAGAGAGCAGGAAAGGAGATTGGCTGCTTTACAAGATCAACAGTATAAAAGTTTGAGAGCACTTGAAATGATGAAAAGAGGAAATGATGTAACTAGTTCGGTTTAAAAGGTGTTATTCAAATTGCTTTTAGTGATGACTCCTAAAAGTCATCAAAGGGGGGAACTGAGAGAGCGCAATTTGAATAGAATGTATATCGTAGTCATATTTAGACGCATCTATTATAAACGTAGGAATATTGTGTAAAGTGGGGATGAAATGTATATCGTAACGTGAAGTGGATGTCTATAGTGTAAAAGTCAACGGAAAGTGACGACGTGGTATAGGAAATGTATAACTATATTCACCTTAGAATGTATTAGCTTTAGAAGGCCGTATACGTAGTGGGCTAATGTAGAAGTGCTTACGAACAGTAGAACGTGCAGAGTAGAATTCATGTACGTGTGTAGCTTAAAGGCAGAAACGGCGAGAAATGTAACATGGAGGAATGTGCAAGAAACATACACACGACGATAATCAATGTGAATAATTTATATTCCATGTATTAAAGTTATATTCTACGTAATTGTATTTTAGCTAAGATGTATTCACACATGAGCAAAGTATTTGCTAAATGCGGTTATATATAAATGTATGCTAAAGGTTATACTGTGTAGAAGAAGTTGTAGGAATACTAGAAGAAGTTTAGGTCATTTGTGATTATAACCTGAATGACCAAAGGGTTCGCAGGAGTGTAGTCCATGTATGTAATTTAGTGGGCTCACAGGAGTCGTGAATAGTCTTCACATGATGGTGCGAGCCGAAGAGTCTAGCATTTGTTAGATTTAAAGTGACAAATGTCGAACGAAGTTTATTGCCTAAACAGGAGAGGAGGCGATTGGAATTTGAGCTTTGTTTTGAATGACCATTCACAGGACCTAGAAGGGTCAAAAACCACCGTTATAATGTTAAGGTCTTGTTTAAGGTTATTTGACTTTGGATGAAAGTGTCAACTAAAAGTCGCCAACAAGAAGATGAAGATGACATCTAAAGAGAAGGGTCAACCTAACGGACGACGCAAAGAGATGAAGCAATGGAAAGAGCCAGAAACTGACATCATCGGGGAAAGTCCATGGTGGGCGTCGAGGGGCGTTCCACCCACACTGTGATTGTGTATTTTAGGGACAGCACCCCGGGGAGAAGATAGCGAAGAGCTCAGAGAGAGAGAACAGCGAGAGGCAAGTTAGAAGGGTAGATGCCTTGAGCAGATGCGCTGAGAGAGATCAGAGCGCAAGGGAGCAGTAGGCCGAGGACCCTTAGAAGAGCGGATGGGTAGGCAGAGAGGGTACTGCTTCTTAAACTTAAGTTACCTTTAGAGGCTAAGAGAGTTTGAACTTCTTTGGAAGTCAAACTGCTGACACCTTTTTAGGGTACCAAGGAACTTGCGAAATAGGGACGTCACCTAGTATAGAGTAGGGACAGATTTAACTTGATTATTTTCTCTTTCTGTAGATGACGCAAAGGAACCACTCTACATCGAAACTTTAAATTCTGATTAAGGAACTGATTTTGTATTCTTTGTATACCTTGAGATTTATCGTGAGAAGACTGTATTCGCATTCAAATTTGACTTTTATATAAAAACCTTAAAACTTTATCAGTTGTAAGTGGTTTCTTCAGAGTGGCGTCAGTTAATGGGGTTTAACTAACCTATGTGGGAGTTGTCTTTTACTCAATGACAGATACTAGCGGTCCAAAATCACGAATGAGATAAATTATTAATTCGATCATAAATTGATACCAAAATCTCATTCCCCGCACGGTGGAACACCCACAGCAACACCCATTGCAAGCCTCTTAGCCACAGCCAACTGCTGCGGTAGTGGGCATATTTACAAGGTGGCATTAAGCCATTTTAAGTGGCTAAACGGCTTAACACCACTATGTAAATATGGGGTAGAGAGTAATGCCACCGGAGCGTCAGAAAAAGTGACGTTCCGGTGGCGTTAGGGGCTTGTAAATGTGCCCCACTGTTTCTTGCGCTGGCCCATGCTGGGTTGATCTGGAATCCAGCTTCCATCTCATTTAGCATTGGAGAATGCAGCTCTAACGACTATGCACCATACTGCGTTCTAACCTTCCTAATTTGAGATTGTTGCAATGTTTTCTTCAATAATATAAAAGTGTTAAAGATAAAAAAAACTGGAGGCGCGCCAGGTCAATGCCGAAATTCCAAAGAATTATCCAAGCCTTTTCTTGGTTATTCATTATCATGCGGCCTTGAACGCCTCTCTCTGAAGTAGTGCAGTCATGCATTCTTCGTTTCTCTTTGTACAACATTGCGTACTACCTGCTTTCGTTCCTCCCACGAGGTGGTCAATAAAATACTAAAAGGGCGTGACACAATGACATCATGATCTGCTCCCACGCAGGAAGGCTCATTGTTACCTTCTAACCTGCCATTTGCAGAACTTTGGCAAGTATTTAGAGTTTATGTTTGGATGTTATGTTCCACTAAATATATAATTGATTGGAGACTTTGATACAGTGATATATAGGATTTTTTCTTTATTGGTAGCCACAGTACAATTTATTGCTACAGGAGTTGGCTGTATCAAGTATTAGCGAGATTAGAACCGACAATTCCCGGCTGTTAAAATTCAAACAGAAGTGCTTTTTGTTCTGCTTGGGCTGCAGGTAAACCAACCAAGAGCATTTATGAGAATGAAAAGTAGTTCTGAAAGTGTAATTTCTTACATAGTTTTACACGCCTTTGTGGATCAGTCCTGAACGCCCTACTTTGTCTTAGTAAAAGTGCACAGAGGGCACAATCGCCTGTTCACTGCCTTCACTGCAGGTTCAGTGACCGCAAGGGTATTGCTTTTCCTTATCTCAGAAAGGCCAATAGCGTAATCAGTTATTAGAACTGCTGATGATTTCAAAACAATGAGAAGACCTTTCAGCTCTTGAACTAATCTATATTTACAGCTTCATGGGCTGCAGAGATATTAATAATCGGAGAACGTTTCTGAGTCTCCAGTTTGAGTCTCTGCTTAGTTCCCTGGTTGGAATGTTCACGGATTACACTCACTGTGAAGACACATCTAAATTATGATTCAATATGAGGAGTAAAAGCTCCTCATAATATAACAGGAGAGCTGGTTTTCCTCAGCGTGAAGCAGACATACTTACATGATTGATTTGGAAGGGGTGCCTTACCACAGGCCCAAAGGATGGCATTGTGTGTGCCCCTTCTGGACCATAGGGCCCTATATGTCTATTGCAAAAAGACCTTGATGCCAGATTTGATACCCCTTTTGTAACGCTTTTGGCCGCCATAAGTGTGGCAGGGTATGCTCAGACGTGAGTCCCTTGCTCACTTTGCCACTGGATTCAAACAAGCCGGGCTGAAGACGGCTGGAATGCCAGAAACCGGTCTTCGGAAGCTTGTTTCCGGTCCAGGGAAGACACGGCTTGGCAGTTCGGGCTGGACTGTTCCCATGAGGCACAGGGTCAGACTTATTTGCATATAGCCATGTCTGAACTGGGGTGGCAGAGTGGGCTAAAGAACAGTGATGGATTAAACCCAGATCTTTTGACTGGGTGTGAGTGTTTGATTGATTCAGATGCTCCGTCCATCACCACCCCTTTTGTACCGCTTTTGGCCGCCACAAGTGTGGCAGGGTATGCTCAGACGTGAGTCTCTTGCTCACTTTGCCACTGGATTCAAGCAAGCCGGGCTGAAGACGGCTGGAATGCTAGAAACCGGTCCTCGAAAGCTTGTTTCCGGTCCAGGGAAGACATGGCTTGGCAGTTCGGGCTGGACCATTCCCATGAGGCACAGGGTCAGACTGATTTGCATATAGCCGTGTCTGAACTGGGTTGGCAGAGTGGGCTAAAGAACGGTGATGGATTAAACCCAGATCTTTTGACTGGGTGTGAGTGTTTGATTGATTCAGATGCTCCGTCCATCACCACCCCTTTTGTACCGCTTTTGGCCGCCATAAGTGTGGCAGGGTATGCTCAGACGTGAGTCCCTTGCTCACTTTGCCACTGGATTCAAGCAAGCCGGGCTGAAGACGGCTGGAATGCCAGAAACCGGTCCTCGGAAGCTTGTTTCCGGTCCAGGGAAGACATGGCTTGGCAGTTCGGGCTGGACCGTTCCCATGAGGCACAGGGTCAGACTCATTTGCATATAGCCATGTCTGAACTGGGGTGGCAGAGTGGGCTAAAGAACGGTGATGGATTAAACCCAGATCTTTTGACTGGGTGTGAGTGTTTGATTGATTCAGATGCTCCGTCCATCACTACCCCTTTTGTACTGCTACCAGATCTGATACCACATCAACCTAGGCCCAATGCTGTTGCCCATGCTTCAGTAATGTTAGCGTGCAGTGACACAGTACGGGGTACATTTATGGGAAAGGTGGCGTAGGGCAGCGCAGCAAGCTACCATGCTGCGTTGCCCTGCGGCACAGAAAAAGGGCAGGAATGCATTGTATTTATCAAACACGGTGCATTCTGCATTTTGGCAGCCTAGCGCCAATGCAGGCACCCTTGCATCGTGATGCAAGGGTGCCTGTGTCAAAGGCACAATTGTCTTGTTGAGGAAAGGGCACCTTCCTGCCCAAAATCAATCCATAGAGTTGTTTTCTTCTTTCCTTGTGTGCCAAAGAATGACGCACACATAGAAAGGGGAAAAATCGAAGTGAAAGAACAATGGGGCATATTACCAAGCAATAGCGATAATTATCGCTATGCATGGTTAGCGACTAAAATAATATCGCCGCGCTCCGACGATTTTTACTGCTGAGATACCTTGATATTATCAAGGTTTATCTCAAAAGCGGTAAAAATCCTGCCAAATGCATGAATATCGCTGGAAAATCAGCGATATTCATGCATTATCGTGACAATGCTCTTAGCGATGTTATCCACCTTTCATTGGAAAACATGGCTAAGAACTGCTCTGGGCAGGCGTTAGCTTTTGGAGATATTCGCGCTTAGCGCGAATATTTCCAAAAGTAAGGCTTTGTTGATAATTGGAGATAGCGATATTAGCGACTGTTTCCAGTCACTAACATCTTGGCACGCCCACTTTGCATGTCATTAGCGATATCTATCGCTGACATGCAAAGTGGGCTCCCAGATGCTCGCTATCTCCTACTAGCTGTCACTAAATGGTGTTAGTGACAGCTAGGTAATAGGGCGAGAAAATTATTGCCGGTTTAGCAGGAAAAAGTCCCGCTAAGGCGGCGATAATGGCCCTTGGTAATATGCCCCAATATTTTTTTCTTGCTATGCCTCACCTGGGGAGGCTTATCTTTTTCCCGCATTCCTAGGTTTACCATGTTTGGCAAATCTGGGAATGTGTCAAAAACCATGATTTGAGCTGCTTTACATTTCTCGATATTTATGATGCCATACGAAGCCACACAAAGTGTTTTGGCGGATCTTGATAAATTTGACGTGGGGCTTTGCGTTGTGCATGTACCATGTTGCGTGGTGTAAGCATGACGCCCCTTGTATATGCCCCAAGAGATTCCTGCTGGTCAAACTGTGTTAGGAAGGGAATGCCAGTATTTGAATTTACAGTCTGTCCAAAATAGCAAGCAGGCATTTTATATTCAAGTAGGGGCATTGATATTTAATAATTTTTTCATTAATCTGCATTTCCTAAATTTAGCTTCTCACCACTATATCTCGCGGCCCAGGTCTGCATAAAATGAAGCAATTTATCCAGTGAAGCAATAATCCTAGATACTATTCCATTCTGTTTGCCCTTTAACTTTCTATAATCTTGTAGAACCAGAAAGTTCTGGCTATGGTGATTTATCTCCAGTGCCTCCAACTCAGCAATACTTTGACCACAGCCTTTGAGACTCTGTCAACTGTCTTAAAGCAAACACTGAAAAATACTGTGGGCCTTATTTATCAAGGCGGTTAAGTCACTTTTACACCATGCAATGTGGTGCATGCAGGACGCAACCCCAAAAGGCAATTTATCAAGCCATTCAAGGCCATTTTAGCGTGGGCCCTGAGTGGCTTGATAAATCAGGAATAACACCTAGCAGCGCAAATTGCTGTGTTGCATTATTCTGCCCCAGGGAGGCATTTCATGGGTATTGCGTGGGGGTTTCCACACAAATCTGATGGATTATGACGCATTCCTAGATTTGACAAAAAATTGGTTGATTCGAGCACTGCGTTTTGGTGTCTGGATTGATTATAGGTTGACTGTGCTCCAAGGACACCCCCTACTCAGGGGTGGGGAACACTGACAACGGATACAAACAAGTTCCTAATCAACTTGTACCCCTGGGCACGAGTATGTGCTGAGTAACCAGCAAGAATTTTGAAACAGTTTATCAGTTCTCCATGAGGATAATTCAATTTATTGATAATCCAAGGTGTATAACGATGTCCATAATGTTAATTCACATCAAGCATCGTAACAATATGATTCTCAATCTGATATTCATAGCTTAATAAGCATTTCACTGGCCTCCCATGGCCTCCCAATGCATTTCGGAGCAAGCCGGCGCCTTTATCAAGGGATCTGTGGGTTGAAACGACGGTAATTAGTACTACGTTCTGAACACCAACCAAAAATATATTAAACAGTAGCTATTAACATAATCGAATTAGAAAGCTATATACCTTAAATAACCAAGTTCAGCTGTATGTATGACATATAGGTAGTTGTGGTAATGGTACAATTTTTAAAAAAACTCGCTTTCCCAACACATTAAACAACATTATATGGTACTGGTTGCTAAGATGTCAAAGTGGCGCGAAGGATAATGTGATAAGTATATCAGAGTTCGTAACTGACGTGAGGTTTAAACAACGCTGTTTCTTATATGCGTTATAGGGAAACCCTGCCAAACTTTGTGCGGGAAACAAAGCGGAATTAAGTTTGAGTTAGATAAACCGCTGAAGTAGTTACATAGTGGCTGTTAAAACCGAAACAATGTGGCATAAAATAATGTGACGCGCTACTAGCTGTATAGGCTTACCAGTGAAAAAAGTAGTGTGCCGCTCTCTGTGAGATCCGCTACGCTCCGTTAGAACTTACGCAGGGTGGCGGAAGAGGCATAAAGGGAAATGGGTGGGTGGAGTCTGTACCTACGCGATGCGCTAAGGATTGTGTGCTGCAATGCAGTGTAGCTCAGGTAAAGGTGCAAATAACCAGATGTCTCCATGCTAGGAGAAAGTAGACAGATAACAGTGCAATTAAAAATAACAAAGGAATTCCACCCTTTCATTGAGGCCCCCCAAGAGATTCCTGCTGGTCAAACTGTGTTAGGAAGGGAATGCCAGTATTTGAATTTACAGTCTGTCCAAAATAGCAAGCATGCATTTTATATTCAAGAAGGGGCATTGATATTTAATAATCTTTTAATTAATCTGCATTTCCTAAATTTTGCTTCTCACCACTATATCTCGCGGCCCAGGTCTGCATAAAATGAAGCAATTTATCCAGTGAAGCAATAATCCTAGATACTATTCCATTCTGTTTGCCCTTTAACTTTCTATAATCTTGTAGAACCAGAAAGTTCTGGCTATGGTGATTCAACTCAGCAATACTTTGACCACAGCCTTTGAGACTCTGTCAACTGTCTTAAAGCAAACACTGAAAAATACTGTGGGCCTTATTTATCAAGGCGGTTAAGTCACTTTTACACCATGCAATGTGGTGCATGCAGGACGCAACCCCAAAAGGCAATTTATCAAGCCATTCAAGGCCATTTTAGCGTGGGCCCTGAGCGGCTTGATAAATCAGGAATAACACCTAGCAGCGCAAATTGCTGTGTTGCATTATTCTGCCCCAGGGAGGCATTTCATGGGTATTGCGTGGGGGTTTCCACACAACTCTGATGGATTATGACGCATTCCTAGATTTTCAAGAAAGAGTGGGAGCTCGCACAGCGTTTTAGTTGCTTGAAGTTGCGTGTGGTAATGGATTGTAGTGTGCAACCAGATAAGACACTGTCTGGCCAGGCAGTGTAAGCGTCAGCAATAAAGTTCGAAGGTCCCCCTACTGAGAGGGGAACAATCTAGTGCACAACAAATGGACCGTAGTCTTATTCCATAAACAAATTAATCATGAGTCTATGTGTATGATTTCATGATTTTAATCTTCACGTTGTGAATATTCTCTTATATTCATATTCAAAGTTGCAATAGAAACCAAAAACGTGTCATTGCATAATTTGTAAATCAACCATTGTAATCCTCAAAAGATCCCGATGCATTTCGGGCCAGAGCCCTTTTTCAAGGGAATACTCTACAATGAAAAATAAACATAACCAGAATCAATCTTTTGTCTAAAACAAACGGTGTAACATCAGACTAAATCATGCAATAGCCGAAATTTAAGTGCCTAAAAGTTTGTGACGAAGACTAAAGAAGTGTGACATAAAATCAACCTGGTGATTGTCTGTATCACCAGACAATCATTCTGGTTATGTTTATTTTTCATTGTAGAGTATTCCCTTGACAAAGGGCTCTGGCCCGAAATGCATCGGGATCTTTTGAGGATTACAATGGTTGATTTACAAATTATGTAATGACACGTTTTTGGTTTCTATTGCAACTTTGAATATGAATATAAGAGAATATTCACAACGTGAAGATTAAAATCATGAAATCATACACATGGACTCATGATTAATTTGTTTATGGAATAAGACTACGGTCCATTTGTTGTGCACTAGATTGTTCCCCTCCCAGTAGGGGGACCTTCGAACTTTATTGCATTCCTAGATTTACCAATACTAATAGACCTGGGAATACCCCAAAATGCTTTGCCTTCCGGGGAAGGGATAGCAAAGACAAATATCTTTATTTCTCGTTGTTGCTTCCTCTTTCTATGTGTGCCACATTCTGCAGCACCCACAGATATAGGAAAGTGCCTCAGGGGATTGTTTTTGTGCTGGAACGTACCCCTCCTGCGCAAATACAATCCTGTGCATTGTGCGCCAGAGCTGGGAAAATGACAGGAATGCTCTGTATTGTGCTCAATAGTGATCAATAGGAATCATTCCTGTCCTTTCCCTGTAACACAGCACAGCAAGGTGACTTGCTGTGCTGTGTTACTTTTAGATGTAAATGCTCCAGAATCTAAAAAGTTTGTCAGCACAGCAGATAGCCATATTGATATGTAATATCCTCCACTAGAGAATAACTGAACTATCTAAAATGGATTCCATATGCGTCTCATGCCACCATCATAGGACAACCAGGCTGGCTCACACTTCAGCCATCTCACACTCTTATCACCTCTCTGCGTGTGCTGGCTGCTCCAGCGAACTGAGTGTCTGTCCTCTGTTTACCTTCCCTTCTCCACTCTGTAACGCTTCTGACATTGTGTGGCCAGCCAGTGGTGTCACCACCACGAGACTTGCCCACCAGAAATCTGCGTAGCACTCATCCCATTTCCTGTGTACATGCCTTCAAGCCTACTGCAAATCTAAAAACAAGGGGCCTCATTTATGAAAAGTGACGCATCGCTGCGTGAAAACAGAGATGCGTCACTTTTCACTGCGCCCTCCTTGCGACACCAATGATGCGTCATATTTACAGTATGACGCATCATGGCGCAAGGAGTTACAGATACGTCAGTATTTCTGACGTATCTGTATGGTGCAAAAGTGACGCATTGCTGGAGTGTGTCACAAAAGTGACGCAACTCCAGCAATGCGTCCTTTCACATGGGGAAAGCCCCATGTGAAAGGGCTTGCGTCAGTCTTACGCCTGCTGTGAGGCAGGCGCAAGATTTTGACGCAACAGCGTCCTAAAAGTGACGCAGTGAAATCTCATAGATTTCACTGCGTCACTATTACGAGGCTTTTTGCGGGGGAACGCCCCCTCTGCATACATTATACCTGATGCAGGTATAATGTGGCGCAGGGGTTTAAAAAGTGACGCATCTACCTAGATGCCTCACTTTTTAAATATGGCGCAACAAGGCACATTTTTTACACCGCTGGTGCGTCACTTTTCGGCGCAAAACTGACGCAAGGCCTTCATAAATAAGGCCCAAGGATTTTTTTATTTTTAAAAAGTTTTGCATAGTGCGAACAAGACCCAATCAGGTATCAGAGCTCTTTATATAGGCGGGTTGACAAACAAACAGGATGACAATAGGGACAAAGCAAGAATAAATTACAATAACCGTAATGTACAACAGTAATACCATGAACGCAGATAAGGATGTCGAAGCCAAGCCACTCCAGAATCTCATGGTGTGGTCTAAACAGGTTTGCTGGGTCTGCACTTTAGCCCAGAGAGGAAGTCATAAGTAAAGTTTTCACTTCCCTTTTGAAGGACTCTATTAATTGAATCAGTCTAAATCCATAGGTAGGGAGTTCCAGATTCTCGGGGCGACACCTGAAGGTACGATTGTAGTTTTCTTTTATTTTTCCAATTTGTTAGGTTTCAACAGCAAGGTGCTGGAGCTCGGGTACCTCCCGAAAGGACTAGCCTATTTGCAAGGTATAGAGTAGTGTTGAAATTAAGTGCGTTGTAGGTCATGCATCCCAGTTTTAGTTGTATCCTTGCCTCGTAGGGTAGCCAATTTAGAGTTTTCAAAATGGGAGAAATGTGGTTGGATTTCTTGGAGCCGGGGATGATTCTTGTCCCTGTGACCTAGTAAGAGCGTCGTCCACTATATGTGTGATGGCCGTTTCGGTGCTATGACCCTGACGGAAACCAGATTGGAATTGATCCAGTAATTGGAATTCTTCAATGTGATTACATATTTGTACCTGAACACATTTTTCAAGGAGTTTTGCCAGAGTGGGGATGTTTGTGATAGATCAGAAGTTGTTCAGAGCCTCTGGGTCTGCCAAGGGTTTTTTAAGAATAGGGAGCACCAGACCGGACTTTAAGCAGTCTGGGGTTTCACCTTGAAGAGGGGGAGCATTAATAATTTTGGTCTAGAGAGGGACTAGTGACCTTATCAGATCTTTGAAGAGAGAAGAGGGGAGGGGATCATTGACGTGATTAGAGGGTTTAAAGGTAGAGAGAATGTTGTAAATGGATGTGTCATTGAGTGGGCAAATTGGCTCCAAAAGGCATTGTTTTTAGGGGAGTGACTTGCAGCCATCTTGTGCTCCAAGGGGAGGAGAAGGTTAGGTACATGTGATAGGTCAACTAGGGCCGAGCTTAGCTCCAAATCGATCTTGTTAGCTTTTTCGAGGAAGAAGGCAGCAAAGTCCTCGCAATTTGGTTGTGTACTGCAGCTGAGTGTTGTCTGGGTGGTAGTGTTGTTGGATTGACGTTTAATCAGATCAAACAGCATTTTGGTGCAGTTTTTGGCATTGTCCAGTGGGCATCTGAAGAGGATTCTTTTGCCATTCTGATGTGTTTGCTGTACATACTACTTTTCAGCCTCAGGAGCTTAAGGAGTTCCAGCGATGAAGAGGATCTCCATGCACGTTCTGCAGATCCCAGGTTGCGTCTGTCCGAGTTTAAACTGTCTTTGTACCATGGGTTGGACTCTTTGTTGGGACTTTCCTTTCAGTTTTAGGGGAGCAACTACATCCAGGACTTTCAGTATAGAGTTATTGTAGTGTTCAGTGAGTTCATGAATGTCTGACATAGAAGTAGTAGGAGGCAGGGCCAGATTTCATTGAGAGACGAGTTTGTTCACTTTTGTGTTTTGCAGCGATTTTTTTCAGTGTCTCTGTTTCTTGGGTTGGCCATTATTAAGGTTCCAACGTTCTAAAATGAGGAAAGTGACGTGGAAGTGGTCCGACCTGTCACAGCGGGTAATTGATTCCAGCTGAATGGAGTTGGGGTTTGAAATTATTAGGGTCGCGCCTAGGTTGTGCATTGGGCTGTCACAGAATTGAGTCAAATTGTGTTCCATCAGGAAGTTTTTAAGACTGTTCACCGCCTGCTCATTTAGGTCATTCCAATGAGGATTGAAGTCTCCCAGGAATATCTGGGGACAATGTCCCCCCTTGTTGGATGAGACGGTTTCCATAATTTGTTACACTAAAGGGAAGCTGTCTCCCGGGGGATGGTATAAGATGTGAAGGTTGCATATGGTTGTGTGTTTGCAGATAATGTCTGTAGAGAGATATTCACATGAAGAGAGAGTTGCAACAGGAGATTGCTTAGCTGAGAGACTGTTATGGAATATACAAGCAATGCCTCCACCCGTTCTTTTAGCTCTTTCAAGTCTGATTATGTTGTGGCTCGGGGGTATTAGGATGTCAAGGACAGGTCCAGATGAGTCATTTAGCCAGGTTTCAGTGAGGATTAGTAGGTCTAGTTCCCTATTTAGGATGAGGTCAGCAATGTCGGTAGCATGTTTCACCACTGACCTACAATTGAGCAGTATGCATTTTAGATGTGAAAAGTTTCAAATAACTAGGTTCCGGACTAATCTTCTCCATCTCCTGTTGGTTAGACCCGAGGGCAGCCACAGAGGACAAGTGTTATTATCCTGTGGCTGCGACGGTCAGTCTCCACTGGATTTGTTGCACTTCATGTTCTTCTGCAAATTCTACTCAGTTCCACTGAAACATTTCCTGGTCCCTATTTTAAAGAAGTAGAATTTTAGACAAGCTCGTCCAGCCCTCCTGTATCTCAAACTACTGTACGAGGATTGCATATTCTTTGTCGTGGGTTATTTAAAATTGATAATGAAATCAAGGGCATGTGTGGATGTATTATGTGGGGGTTGTTGTTTCACTGGGTAGCTATCAGTATGTTGGCCTAGTTTTCCAAAGGACGCAAAATGAAAGCAGGTCTATTTTATAATGATGTTTTATGGGATGTCTGCTTCTTGTGAATTAGTATCTATGCATATTTTGATCCTTTTGGTCCCTCTTTTTTAATTGAGAATTGCCCTGGAGTGGGTTTATTTTTTATGGTGTGTTTTAATCTGCATGATTTTATGTATATGTAGTTTTGTAACTTTTCTGGTTGACCTCGTGTTACCAAATAAAGTTTATTTGATTTGATGTGATTTGGAGTCAGTTTGTTAAGGGTGTGTATTGTGAATTTGCCTAAGGTTATCAGAATTAAGACAATTGGAGTTATGTCTAGGAGCTCTTTGGGGGTTAAGTAGAATCATTTGGATGGACACCGGAGGGGCTTGAATAAGTCCAGCTGCTCTAGTAGGCTTTAGTGTCAGGGGCAGCAAGGGTTCAGGTATGCTTGAGTTGTCCATTAAGGTGGAGTTGTAAGCTAGTAGGAGGGAGCGAATGTCCTGGTCAGATTTAAGTTTCTTGCATCTAATGTTTCTGGAGGGTCTTTAAGGGAGGAAGTGGTGTTCCAATATCGTCCCGATGAGGGCAGCCCATATTCCACCTTCCGCTCAAAGGGCAGAATTGGGAGTATAGGAGATTGGGTGGTCACAGACACGATCATTTGCGACACATTGTTGGACGCTAATTCCAGGGCCAGCTCAGAGGTGGTGTTTATGAACTTTTGTAAGTCGGATTTAAGTTTCTGCAATTCCCTATTAATTTCTTTAAGTCTAAAGGCATGGCAGTTTTGAGGACCATGGGGCTTGGAGAAGGAAGGTGAAGAGTCGTTCATGAGAGTAGATGAAGGCATGGTACACAATTGGGAGGGGAGTTGGAAGGGACCATCCCTGGAGGAGGCGTTCGCACGGTTATGTCCCGATGGGCGCCAGGGGATGAAGGATGCCTTTCTATGACATTGGGTGCCAACATCATCCCCCATTAGTGTTTTAATAGGCCACAGACTTTAAATTTCATAATAAATAACTTCTAATTGAATCTTAAGCATATCATTATATGATATCACAGTAATATAAATTCC
The DNA here is from genome assembly GCF_964263255.1 of Lissotriton vulgaris. Lineage (NCBI taxonomy): Eukaryota > Metazoa > Chordata > Amphibia > Caudata > Salamandridae > Lissotriton > Lissotriton vulgaris. The sequence goes on from NC_141687.1 coordinate 983,357,628, forward strand.
CTAATCTCTCAATCATTAATATTGAAACATTTTCTTTCTGATAAATTGGAATTTGAGTTTCACTCATAATATTCAAATCAAAAACTGACAGCAATTACCAGACAATAGTAATAAATATAACATTGCCACTCTTGATGACCAATGATAATGTTGTGCTACATAGTCAGGTCTTTTTCATAATAACATTTTGAAGGCATGCAGAAGTCAGGATAGTTTCTGTTGTAAAATTTCATTTTCTGCCTTGCCATCCCGTTTCTTTTGCATTTATATGGATCATTATTATGCTTTTTAAGGACTACGTGCACTGCAACACTACTGTTCATTGATGCTGTTATTTGGGTCCATCGGTCTATTTAACCTTCCTCTAAGGCCATGGTAAATGGTGCAAAAAAGTACACCAGGGGCATAGAAGGGTAATTTCTCCTTTGAGGCTGCAGTGTGCATTTAGGCAACTCACAAATATAATAACAATGTATGGCTGTAAGGGATAGCACTGTACTCTGGCTAGGATGCAGTTTAGAAGCACTACAATGATACGTGGAAAGAAAATGTGCTTGCCCCTGACCACATAAGGAAGCCCATTTTTACATATATTTATATGTCACATCTAAAGAGCAACTTAGAATCCTATAGGGCAAGATGTTTAAATGTGATATTTAACAAGTGTGCCCTCACAGTGACTGAATGTCCAAATGCTGTTTCCACTCTGTAGCTTCACCTACATTATATATCGTGAAGGCCTAGTTGTGAGTAAGATATTTATTTGCCACATTCACTGAGGTAAATTATAGATATATTTTTCAACGTTATTTACCACTAAGGGGGTGATTACGAGTTTGGCGGTCCATAGGACTGCCAACCAGTGGTGGCACGGCAGCTACCACCTCACCAGTGGTCCGAACACCCTATTTTGAGTTTGGAGGTCGGATCGCCAAAGGCCCGCTGCAACCGCTGGAGAACTGCCCTTCTCCGGCAGTCTTGCAGGGTGTGAGGCATTTATATGCCGGTGGTGCCATTGTGGCACCGCCAAGCATATTATGAGTTTCCTTACTGTCAGCCTTTCAATGGCGGTGAGCCCGTCATGAAAAGGCTGGAGGTGAGGGAACTAAGCAAGTGCATAGAAACGATGGAAGATGCCCACATGATCATGTTTTTACGTCTGGCCTGTCAGTTCAGTTCCATTATTACCAAGTATCAGCGCCTTCAGCCAGTGCTTTGAGACTTTCTCAATCACGATTTGGACAAGCAGTGAGGTGTGCACATTTCTCACCACACACTGGTGGCTCGCTGGTGGATTATTCTATAGTATTGTCATTGGCATCCTTTCCCTCCCCTCCAACATAACATACATGCCAATAAATAAGCACACAACACAATTTTTTGTTTGGGTAAAGTTGCTGCAGGTTTATTATATACACTGTTATATAGGCTCCTGGGCCTTGGCTCTGGCACCCCCTATGGTGCCGCCAGAGGTACCCTTCTGTACCCATTTGCTTCCAGATCGCCCTGTAACTCTGCCTGCAACAAAAAAGAAAAACATTACAACATTCTCTGCTTCCTGCCTGCCACAAACCACGCCGGGTAAGCGGTAAGGAGGGAGACGGCGTGTCAGGTGCGCAAAAGAGGGTGCCAAGATGGTGGGGGTGGGATATATATCCTCCCCAAGTCCTGGCGCCCAGGTAGTGACAGCTCTCGCACGCCACAACCAGGCTAGGGGGACTCCACCCAGAGTCCCTGCCCCTGAAGGGGGCGGAGGGTGTGGGGTGCCCAAGCGACACTAGAGTGCTAACCTCTCTAGTGGCCCCGTGTGGGGGCCTCTGCCAGCTGCATATTATTGTCATTGGCATCCTTTCCCACCCCTCCAACATAACATACATGCCAATAAATAAGCACACACCCCAATTTTTTCTTTGGGTAAAGTTGCTGCAGGTTTATTACATACACTGTTATATAATATGGTGGGTTATCTTACGGGCAATGCAAGGGCAGGCAACCAACTTGGCCTCCTGCCCGCCTGATGAGACAAGCAGCACTGAGGCGAACCCCATCTGTGCTGCCACTTGTGGTGATCCTCTTCCCGGATCACGTACCGTTCCTTCTAACTCACGCCCCTTTTAGGGAGGAGCGTAGCATAGCAAACCCCTGGTTGTTCAGGCCCACAACCGCCCAAAGGACTAACCGGGCACCGACACGATTCTCCAGGAACATCTAATGAGGATCCTAGGCCTAGGCACTGGCACTCCCTATGGTGCCGTGCAGAGGTACCCTTCGGTACCCATTTGCTTCCAGATCACCCTGTAACTCTGCCACAGCTCTGGAGGCGGCCACCGTCGCCGCCAGAGCCCCCCACCAAAACAGCTGTAGTCATACCCGCAACCTCTCCTGTCTGGAGCCTCCTGCAAATCTAGATGGAGGAGAACCATCCCTACTGTTTATAGATGACCCCGTCTATATCCCAAGCCCTGAGGTTAGCCTAGGTCAGCTAGCGTCTGATGAAACAAAAGGCCCTTTCCGTCTGTGAAGTTGTGCCAAGAACTATTCACCCTCAAGCGGGAAAGTTTCACTGCATCACATGCCTCAGCCCCAAGCGAACTCTGGGCGGGACAAATGCAGATGCCATGGCTCACATTGCCCCATCTATTTTCTGATCTCAACTAGCTGCCATCCTTCCAGCCCCGTATGCTCCTGAACACCTGTGTACCCCAACTATAGGACAGCAGCCCACTTGCTAGGTGGCCAGTCCCCCACCCGCCTGCCTACTTTGGCTATTATGGCGAGAAGGATTATACTTAATCTTTGAACAGTCCCTATGCTTGCTAAGTCATGACGCACAGGAGTGTTCAACCCTAGAAGTTTGTGACAATGGGTAAAGGGGCCCTCCTGCCCTTGCCATGTATCCCTTATTCTTCATGGGAATTTTGCCTGTTCAGTTCCCTCTGTAGGGGAACTCCCTAGGCATACCACTTAGAGAATCTGTCTGATTTAAGCAGTGCGCCCTTGACGTTAGCTTGGATCAGCTAGTGTCTGATGAAACAAAAAGCCCTTTTGGTCTGTAAAGTTGTGCCAAGCACTATTCACAACATTGCTAAATCAAGGTGCATAGGAATGTCCATCACTAGGCATATGAGACAATGAGCAAGGCTACCCTCCAGCACTTGCCCAGCATCCCTTCTTCCTTAAGGGAATTTCACCTGCTCTGCTCCCTCTAGTGAAGCCCCCTAGGAATACCAGCTTAGAGAATCTGATTGATTCGATACAGGGGGCACTGTCTGTAATATGGTGCCTGGTGCCTAACGTTTGATGTGGGAGATGCCACACACCACCTAGGTCATGGGAACCTTAAGGAGCACACCATTTCCCCCCAGGCATATCGCTAAATGGGACTGGCTAAACCCAGCTGTAATGCTCCTACTGGGCTGTGTAAATGAGGCCCAGGATGACCTTAAACCATCAGCTAGGTGTGCTACCACAAACTGTATTGGTCATGAGAAACTTAAGAAGCACACAATTTTCACCTGGGCGTACCCCTGAATGAAACCGGCACCACACAGCCTTAAAGCCAGAAAGACATACATTCAACCTATTTACTGGTTTTTGCCACTTGGTAGACTACTGGTTGCAGCTCTGTGTTTTTGTGAAGCACGCGTGCCCCCGGGGCATGCTGTCGCTGATAACCGGTGTATGTTAGCCACTCGCTGATGTATCGCTAACTGTCCTTCTTTGGATTGAAGGAATGCTGAATGATTCCTAAGGACTGTGGACTTAATACTCCAACCCAGTTTGACCCCAAAATGTTGGGACAGGCCAAGAAGTGCTCATGCCCTTCAAGGTACATCTGCCCCAATATTGACTATCAACCTATTTGGGAGACTGGCTGAGGAAGATGCCCCTTCCAGTCTCAGGTTCTTGCCCATAGAAGGATAACACGCCTGTGGGAACCAGGGGGAACAGACTGTGCAAAAATCTGCCCTTTCCTGAATATTGGGATGCCAAAAGGTCTATAATACTCTGTCGCCATTTGGCACAAACGCAGTGTTTACCAAACTTTTCTGCGCCACCGCACACTTGTTAGATGACAACTACCACCACCCGCCTGCTGCCCTGGTTAAAGCGCGGGTGAATATGTCTTACCTGAAGCAACCTGATACCTGCCCTTGGCAGCAGAGGAATGCCCACCCAGTGTACATGGTACCTGATTGAATATGGTGCCTGCAGGTGTTCCACATGAAGGCCCTCCTAGCCAATGCACAATGCAGTCTCAGTCTTACGCAGTGCCTCTCTTTGCGTTGAAATTTCCTGAGTATGTGTAAAATTATGCTTTTCCACCATTGAGCTGGTAACCGGTGGCAAAGGCAGACTGTTAATTTGTGGCTTCTGACATTGCTTCTGGATATATACTACAAAACCACAGTACACCTACAACACGCCAGTACCATTGGCTTTAACAATGCTTGTTTGTTGCATAAGATAACTGAAGCCACAATTCAGGCTTCGCTGCGTAGCATATTGAAAATGCATCCATTCTGACCTGGTGGGACTGTCACCTAGCGTGTTGACATTGCAGTAAGTGTCTCCCTTCGATGCGTAGCAAGCTCAACCGCAATTGGGACCATTACCCTAATCAACTTCCGCAACACCCAGACATGTCACCTGCACATAAGCCAGGTGCCGAAAGTGGAAAGCGGGAGCCCTTTAGAAACGGGATAGCGGCGCACAATCTCCGCGTAGGAGACAAAAGTGACCTTGTTGTACTGCAAAAGAGGTACTTGCGGAGACAAAATAATTATTCTTTGCAAAACAGAGCCAGCCTGTCAGTAACTTTTGTCTATATTATGACAAAAGATGAACCATGAAATTATCACTGATCAAGTCTGTGATGTCATATTCGCTACCTCTGGCATACTTCTCATAATTCGCCAAATATGACTGACACCGCACTCTCATCCTGTGCTTTGTGTGATCTTGGCCCACTTTGGTGTGAGCAGAGCCCCCTGAAGTATACTTGGCTTCTAGTCTGATAATGCACAAGTATTAGGTGAGAAAGATGAAACCATACTTGCCGAGCACCAGCCAAAACCGACAACCATTTTCCCATTAGTCATCAGTAGCGCATTCATCAATAAGACATTGAGAAGGGCCACATGCATAACTCCTGGGAGCCAAAGGACCTTGTTGGCCAAGCAGCGAAATCTACGCTCCGTGCAATAATATGAAACATACTTCTCACGGCGCACGCCACCTAGGCGCCAAACAAGACACTGAGGTGTACACCAAAAATCCCAACTCCAAAGGAAAGGCACCACAAACCCAACCACCTGCGCAAGTCACTCACCAAGGTACCGCTGAAGGATCCACCCATGAACAACGCCCCCTGCATGAAGCTTGAGTGCCCCCTGAGAATAATGAAGGCTGTGGTTCGCCAGACCCTGTGCTTGACCCTGTCCTGTAACAGCCGGGTCCTTGCCAGACCCCATTGCTGGCACTGAGCAGCCAAACCCAGAAAGCAGCAGCCATTTTGAAAACAGAATGGCGGTGCAGAAACCCCGCAAACAACCTACTTTCTCTTACAAAGAATGCTTCATCATCTGTACGAAAAAGGTTCTGCACTAAAAGCAAACACTCACTATGGCCAGTGACTGCCGGAGGACCCCCCGTTCCGTTAACAAACATTATTAAAAGGAAATGAGAGGGATTTCTTTGGAGCCGGGGGTCGTACAACCCCCGGCCGTATTTATTAAAACATAAAAATAAATCAAAATTGAAATCAACAATATTTACACAATTAGCAGAAAACTTTCCATAACATTTGATTACAATTGATATATACAGATATCAGGTGGCTAACCTTAACATAATTCTAGTGCGAGGTATTTCCTATCTGAATTAACATATCAATCACAATTACACAATATTTATTTTCTGCATATCCTATTTGGGTCTACGGCAAGGTCACTAACTGGTGTCAGATCCTTATCACTTAAACCACGTTGTGCTGTCAGAGTGCGCATGCGCAGAGGGCCCATTCACCGTGAGGGTACTTCCCCCTCCCGGTTACCCCCGTACGCCCTATTAACCACGCCTTTCCGTCAAAGTGCGCATGCGCAGAGGGCCCGTTTACCATGAGGGTACGTCCGCTCCCCGGTTACCCCCGTACACTCTATTAACTCCATTAAAGGGGCCCTTGCATCTCTGGTCCGTTTACTGGCGTCATTGTGCACGTGCGGGGTGGCCAACAAGCCTAGAGAAAGCGTGACTCCCCCTTCCCCGCACCCATGTAGCCAACAGGCTGTAACTGCCTCTGGAGTTCTAGGAGAGTCCACTTGTCCCTCCCCTTGGGCGACCCCATTCAAGAATGGAACCGCCTTCTAAGGACCTTAAATTTACTGCTCTCCAATCATGACCTTACAGCCTGACCAAGGAATAGCAATAAATATGATGACTGATGACTTGTAAACAGGATAAAGTTTTAAGGAACAAAACGTATTAGTACGACACTCCTGTCATCTACAAACATTTGTAATAAACCTGTAAAAACCTTCATAACAGACAATACCAATCATTTGCTTCAGGGGATGGTGGGTGGGGAAAAAGAATTACAGCCTCCTAGAGGCTGGAGGGGCAGGCCTTAGAGCGCGGAGTCAAAGAGGCAGACTCCTGCGCTCCGAGGCCTTTTAACCCCTCATCCGCCAGTCCGGATCTAACCGGCCTTGCCTTTGATCCACAGTGACTAGGGGACCCGGGGTCCAATCCATGTTGAGGCACGCCCGCCGCGTTATGGTGACGCAATAGGTCGCGTCCCACCACCAAGAGCGGGTAGAGGGTGGGGGCCAGTGTGCCTGCCATACTTGCAGCCCCGCCTTTCTCTATGGCCAGGGACTGCCGGAGGAGCCCCCCCTGTTCCGTTAACAAACATTATTAAAAGGAAATGAGAGGGATTTCTTTGGAGGCGTGGGTCGTACAACCCCCGGCCGTATTTATTAAAACATAAAAATAAATCAAAATTGAAATAAACAATATTTACACAATTACGCAGAAAACGTTCCAAAACATTTGGTTACAATTGATATATACAGATATCAGATGGCTAACCTTAACATAATTCTAGGACAAGGTATTTGCTATCCGAATCTAACATATCAATCACAATTATACAATAGTTCTTTTCTGCGTATCCTATTTCGGCCTACGGCAAGGCCACTAACTGGTGTCCGATGCTTATCACTTAAACCACGCCCTCCTGTCGGAGTGCGCATGCGCAGAGGGCTCGTTTACCGTGAAGGTACTGCCCCGCCCTCGGTTACCCCCGTACGCCCTATTAACCACGCCCTTCCTTTGAAGTGCGCATGCGCTGAGGGTGTAGCGCTTACCATGGGTGAGAGGGTCAGGAAGGGACGGATAGCGGTAGTCAAACGATGTGGTTACCGCATATCGCCACTGGAGGGAGCCTGGCAATTGCGGGACTACATTCCCCAGAGACCCATCAGACACGGAAACGGAAGCGTTGGATTTACAAAAGCCTTCCGAGGTAACGGCTCGGGGCTTGTCAATCAGGACCTTGCGTGTGGTCTGAACGGAGCCTTGCCTGTTTAGCCGGAGCGGAGATCCAGGTACTTTGATAGTCTTGAGCAGAACGGATTCTGCTTCCCAGCATTTCTCGATCTAGTTATTTTTGTGTTCGTGCTACATTTAGTGAGTCCCCGCATTTGTAAGACGGGTGGCCTCGCTCTAGCGAGTGGCGTTTGTGAGACCCGCGCAGGAGCGCGTTGTCGTCTCCGTCACTGTACTCTTTCTGGGGAATTCCTTTGGTGCATCCAGGCGTGCCCTTTCCTGAATATTGGGATGCCAAAAGGTCTATAATACTCTGTCGCCATTTGGCACAAACGCAGTGTTTACCAAACTTTTCTGCGCCACCGCACACTTGTTAGATGACAACTACCACCACCCGCCTGCTGCCCTGGTTAAAGCGCGGGTGAATATGTCATACCTGAAGCAACCTGATACCTGCCCTTGGCAGCAGAGCAATGCCCACCCAGTGTACATGGTACCTGATTGAATATGGTGCCTGCAGGTGTTCCACATGAAGGCCCTCCTAGCCAATGCACAATGCAGTCTCAGTCTTACGCAGTGCCTCTCTTTGCGTTGAAATTTCCTGAGTATGTGTAAAATTATGCTTTTCCACCATTGAGCTGGTAACCGGTGGCAAAGGCAGACTGTTAATTTGTGGCTTCTGACATTGCTTCTGGATATATACTACAAAACCACAGTACACCTACAACACGCCAGTACCATTGGCTTTAACAATGCTTGTTTGTTGCATAAGATAACTGAAGCCACAATTCAGGCTTCGCTGCGTAGCATATTGAAAATGCATCCATTCTGACCTGGTGGGACTGTCACCTAGCGTGTTGACATTGCAGTAAGTGTCTCCCTTCGATGCGTAGCAAGCTCAACCGCAATTGGGACCATTACCCTAATCAACTTCCGCAACACCCAGACATGTCACCTGCACATAAGCCAGGTGCCGAAAGTGGAAAGCGGGAGCCCTTTAGAAACGGGATAGCGGCGCACAATCTCCGCGTAGGAGACAAAAGTGACCTTGTTGTACTGCAAAAGAGGTACTTGCGGAGACAAAATAATTATTCTTTGCAAAACAGAGCCAGCCTGTCAGTAACTTTTGTCTATATTATGACAAAAGATGAACCATGAAATTATCACTGATCAAGTCTGTGATGTCATATTCGCTACCTCTGGCATACTTCTCATAATTCGCCAAATATGACTGACACCGCACTCTCATCCTGTGCTTTGTGTGATCTTGGCCCACTTTGGTGTGAGCAGAGCCCCCTGAAGTATACTTGGCTTCTAGTCTGATAATGCACAAGTATTAGGTGAGAAAGATGAAACCATACTTGCCGAGCACCAGCCAAAACCGACAACCATTTTCCCATTAGTCATCAGTAGCGCATTCATCAATAAGACATTGAGAAGGGCCACATGCATAACTCCTGGGAGCCAAAGGACCTTGTTGGCCAAGCAGCGAAATCTACGCTCCGTGCAATAATATGAAACATACTTCTCACGGCGCACGCCACCTAGGCGCCAAACAAGACACTGAGGTGTACACCAAAAATCCCAACTCCAAAGGAAAGGCACCACAAACCCAACCACCTGCGCAAGTCACTCACCAAGGTACCGCTGAAGGATCCACCCATGAACAACGCCCCCTGCATGAAGCTTGAGTGCCCCCTGAGAATAATGAAGGCTGTGGTTCGCCAGACCCTGTGCTTGACCCTGTCCTGTAACAGCCGGGTCCTTGCCAGACCCCATTGCTGGCACTGAGCAGCCAAACCCAGAAAGCAGCAGCCATTTTGAAAACAGAATGGCGGTGCAGAAACCCCGCAAACAACCTCCTTTCTCTTACAAAGAATGCTTCATCATCTGTACGAAAAAGGTTCTGCACTAAAAGCAAACACTCACTATGGCCAGTGACTGCCGGAGGACCCCCCGTTCCGTTAACAAACATTATTAAAAGGAAATGAGAGGGATTTCTTTGGAGCCGGGGGTCGTACAACCCCCGGCCGTATTTATTAAAACATAAAAATAAATCAAAATTGAAATCAACAATATTTACACAATTAGCAGAAAACTTTCCATAACATTTGATTACAATTGATATATACAGATATCAGGTGGCTAACCTTAACATAATTCTAGTGCGAGGTATTTCCTATCTGAATTAACATATCAATCACAATTACACAATATTTATTTTCTGCATATCCTATTTGGGTCTACGGCAAGGTCACTAACTGGTGTCAGATCCTTATCACTTAAACCACGTTGTGCTGTCGGAGTGCGCATGCGCAGAGGGCCCATTCACCGTGAGGGTACTTCCCCCTCCCGGTTACCCCCGTACGCCCTATTAACCACGCCTTTCCGTCAAAGTGCGCATGCGCAGAGGGCCCGTTTACCATGAGGGTACTTCCGCTCCCCGGTTACCCCCGTACACTCTATTAACTCCATTAAAGGGGCCCTTGCATCTCTGGTCCGTTTACTGGCGTCATTGTGCACGTGCGGGGTGGCCAACAAGCCTAGAGAAAGCGTGACTCCCCCTTCCCCGCACCCATGTAGCCAACAGGCTGTAACTGCCTCTGGAGTTCTAGGAGAGTCCACTTGTCCCTCCCCTTGGGCGACCCCATTCAAGAATGGAACCGCCTTCTAAGGACCTTAAATTTACTGCTCTCCAATCATGACCTTACAGCCTGACCAAGGAATAGCAATAAATATGATGACTGATGACTTGTAAACAGGATAAAGTTTTAAGGAACAAAACGTATTAGTACGACACTCCTGTCATCTACAAACATTTGTAATAAACCTGTAAAAACCTTCATAACAGACAATACCAATCATTTGCTTCAGGGGATGGTGGGTGGGGAAAAAGAATTACAGCCTCCTAGAGGCTGGAGGGGCAGGCCTTAGAGCGCGGAGTCAAAGAGGCAGACTCCTGCGCTCCGAGGCCTTTTAACCCCTCATCCGCCAGTCCGGATCTAACCGGCCTTGCCTTTGATCCACAGTGACTAGGGGACCCGGGGTCCAATCCATGTTGAGGCACGCCCGCCGCGTTATGGTGACGCAATAGGTCGCGTCCCACCACCAAGAGCGGGTAGAGGGTGGGGGCCAGTGTGCCTGCCATACTTGCAGCCCCGCCTTTCTCTATGGCCAGGGACTGCCGGAGGAGCCCCCCCTGTTCCGTTAACAAACATTATTAAAAGGAAATGAGAGGGATTTCTTTGGAGGCGTGGGTCGTACAACCCCCGGCCGTATTTATTAAAACATAAAAATAAATCAAAATTGAAATAAACAATATTTACACAAGTACGCAGAAAACGTTCCAAAACATTTGGTTACAATTGATATATACAGATATCAGATGGCTAACCTTAACATAATTCTAGGACAAGGTATTTGCTATCCGAATCTAACATATCAATCACAATTATACAATAGTTCTTTTCTGCGTATCCTATTTCGGCCTACGGCAAGGCCACTAACTGGTGTCCGATGCTTATCACTTAAACCACGCCCTCCTGTCGGAGTGCGCATGCGCAGAGGGCTCGTTTACCGTGAAGGTACTGCCCCGCCCTCGGTTACCCCCGTACGCCCTATTAACCACGCCCTTCCTTTGAAGTGCGCATGCGCTGAGGGTGTAGCGCTTACCATGGGTGAGAGGGTCAGGAAGGGACGGATAGCGGTAGTCAAACGATGTGGTTACCGCATATCGCCACTGGAGGGAGCCTGGCAATTGCGGGACTACATTCCCCAGAGACCCATCAGACACGGAAACGGAAGCGTTGGATTTACAAAAGCCTTCCGAGGTAACGGCTCGGGGCTTGTCAATCAGGACCTTGCGTGTGGTCTGAACGGAGCCTTGCCTGTTTAGCCGGAGCGGAGATCCAGGTACTTTGATAGTCTTGAGCAGAACGGATTCTGCTTCCCAGCATTTCTCGATCTAGTTATTTTTGTGTTCGTGCTACATTTAGTGAGTCCCCGCATTTGTAAGACGGGTGGCCTCGCTCTAGCGAGTGGCGTTTGTGAGACCCGCGCAGGAGCGCGTTGTCGTCTCCGTCACTGTACTCTTTCTGGGGAATTCCTTTGGTGCATCCAGGCGTGCCGGTACCGGTGCGCGCTACACGAAGAAACCCTTGCTGATTTTGTTTGTTCTTTATTTTGCACCTTCCTTGCTGATTTTGTCTTCATCGGAAACCTTGACCACCTGTTGCCAGGCTGCTCCTGAGAAGGCTTGGTTCTAACCGATGAAGTACCGTTTCCTGTATTAAATTCCTGAGGGCTTTTTAAGCGTTCCAGTTCCACTCAACCGTTAGTACCTATCTTCTAGAGATTATTTGTTACTGTGATTCCTGTGCAGTTGGGGTTTCTAACTGTTGGTTCTTGTTCCTTCCTTACCTGCAGAACACACCTGAGGGTCATAGAAACTGGTGAGAGAGTGGGTGGACGGCATCCAGACATTTCTAGGAAGCCCTTCGGAACATCAGGTCTTGTTTTAATCCCCTTTTTCCCCGGGAGGCATTCATGCATAGTTGTGTTACCCCTACACTGTGTATTGTGCGTTCTGGAGAGGAGGGGGTCTAGTCTTCCATCCATCGTTCCTGCTGACATCTTTCAGAGGTTAGTGGTAATACCATTGACGGCGTGACAGATTGACAAGCCCACGAAATTCGTCAGCCTGAGTGATGGATACTAATACAGTGTTGGCTACCTTGTTGGAGAGTGTAACCGCACTCCAACAGGAGGTACATGCCACACGACAAGAGAATGCGGACCTCCGAACAGAAGTGAGTTCGCTAAGACGGGAGGTGGCAGGCATTTCTCGAAAGGGGAGGAGTTATATTAGGGAGGCAACACTTCCCCCCCCTACTCAAAATCAGGATGGGGCGGCCATGGGAGGTGGGTTCTTTACTTCTCAACCCTCTACTCCCTCTCCTTTCAGTCCTGGTCCCACAGTCCATGTCATTCAAAACCCAGGTATACCATTAGCACCTCCAGAGCGATTCTATGGGGACACTAAGAAATTTGAAACATTTCTAAACCAGTGTAGGCTCCATTTCCTCTGTAAACCAACCATTTTTGTGGATGATGCTTCCAAGACGTCGTTCATGATGTCATACATGGGGGGAAATGCCGCCAGTTGGACAATTGCGTTGATGGAAAGGAACGACCCGGTGCTACACAACTTCCAGGATTTTTGTAGCGAAATGAGAAAGTTGTTTGATAGGAAAACACACATGCTGTCTCTAGATCGTGAACTGATGACACTTCGTCAAGGATCACAAGATCTGTTGACATACATAACCACCTTTAATCGGCTAATAGTGGAAACAGACTGGCCCCCTGAAAAACGCACCTCTTTGTTTTATCAAGGATTACGTGGGGAGTTAAAAGACGTGCTCTCCCAAGTGGTACAACTACCCAAGACATGTGACGAATTGATAGATCTTGCGGTTCAGCTTGACCACAGAGTGCAAGACAGAAAAGGGGACAAGAATAGAGGAGAAGTACGTTCGTATTTTCCGAAGCCTCGCCCTCCACCAGAAGAATATACCAAACCTGGGACGGGAGTAGAACCCATGCAAATCGGAGGGGTGAGGGGTCCTTTGACTCCTGAAGAAAGAGAGAAAAGACGCCTGCAAAAGCTGTGTCACTATTGTGGGAAAAGTGGCCATTTCATAAAAGAATGCTGGGCTAGAGGAAAAACATCCAATCCTAGTCCGGGTCCCCGGAACCAGGTTGCAGTAACACAGGAGTCGGAAAACTGAAGAGCCCAAGTACGGACGGGGTCTCCGTCTTGGGTTTGGACAAAGAAGAAAGGATCCCTTTATACCTTGCAAATACCATGCAGCCTTCAGTGGCTCATATGAGTATTACTGTGTCTTTGAGAATAACCGAGGACAATTCGATTACAGTGTCTGCCCTGTTGGATTCGGGGGCCACAGGGAATTTTATCGATCAACAGTATGCCCGGAGGATGGGCATTCCTAATGAGAAGAAAAAGATCCCAGAGATGGTGAAAGCCGTGGATGGTAAGGCCTTGACCTCTGGCCCTGTTCGTTTTCACACAGTATCCAAATTTCAAATTTATTTATTATGTTTTGGCTCTCAAAGAGGGCCACATAAACATATACAATACACAACAACCAATACACAGAAAAAATAAAAAAAAAGTTTAGAGAACAAAATTCAATCCACAGTAGATATACATCAGCTCATCAATCTAGCAAGGCCGGACAGGCAAAAAATCACCAGTTGTATTAATAAATAGCTAAAAATCCTTTAAAAAAGTTAAAAATATAGGAACAGAACATTTCGTTCGGAGGGCAATAAAGTGCATGAAGAAAATCCTTTAAAGTGACAATGCTAAGGCGGAGACAAATAACTTTTAGCCATCGATTGCGCAAATTACGTAACATAGGACAAATCAATAATACATGCATACAGTCCTGGGTGTTCAGTTTACATAAATTGCACAAAGCAGAAGTGCCATGCCATTTGGATAACAGTAGATTTAGTGGAATTAAATCATAGCGTAGCAAAAACCAAAATCTACGTATCCCATGCGGTAGATTCCATAGGGCATAGGGTTGTGGCTGCTTCAACCTATAGGAAGAGATGAGGGGTTCTGCGTTCCTTTTTTCACCAACTGACTTTTTATCAGAAAGGAAACAAAACTCCCATGAAGCCTCCTTAAGGACAAGTTTTAGCTGCGTGGGGGAGTAGGAAAATAAAACACTTTCATCAAGTTTAAGTATCGTTACAGCCCTTCTAAAGTTGCTTACGAGTTTAGAGAACTCTTTAAAATAGCCCAATAGTTCATTTTTGAGGAGAACTCGCAGGGTGCCATCTCCCGCTCTAGCCAAACTGGCCACCCATCTTATTAGGGCGCAAAGACCCTGAACCCAGGTACTCCTGAGTCCAAAGTCGAGCCTACAAGCGGCCAGTGGGCAAGCATTGTTTAGAGTCGAGAGGGATCTTAAGAGTTTCCCCTCAATCTTATGGCAAAAGTCCCAGTTTTTCACCTCTATTAATTCAATACCATACAAGATAGTTGCGGGGATTTTTGCTCTAAAAACTTCTAGAAGACTAGAAAAATGCCTTTTCCCCGTTGCCTGGTATAGGGACTTTAACCCATTGCCATGGGCAAGAGCTTTGCGAGAGCAGTGCTCTATATGGAGTTTCTCACTCATATTGGCCGTAAATATTTTTCCCAAAAACGTATAGGAAGTTACGACCTCCAACCTATGCCCCCCAATAGCCCAACCGTAATTTGTAGAGCGGCACTTCTTCTTACCGGCTATACACATCACTTTACTTTTGGTAATATTAATCTTCATGTGATGATCGCCAGCGAAGGCCTGGAGAGCCTGTAGCCGATTTGCAAGACCGATTGGAGTCAGGTCAAGAATAAGAACATCATCGGCATACATCAGGCAGGATATTGGGGTCCCTCCTATCATCGGGGCAATCCCCTCGCTGGCAGACCCGGCAGCAGGGAGGTCAGCCGTATATAAGGAGAACAAAAGGGGAGCCAATAAGCAGCCTTGTTTAAGGCCATTCCGAGATGGTATTTTAGCCGAAAGCCCCCTTTCGCCCCCCATTAGAACCCTGCACCAAGTCTCAGTATGCAGAGCCCGAACCAGTTCCAACAGTGGGGTAGGGACACCAAGCGTCGCCAGTTTTCTCCACAGCGTTCCACGATCTACTTTATCGAACGCTGTGGAGAAATCTATAAAGGCGGCATATACCACTCCTCCTCTCACCTGGACATATTTATCTGTAATCACCTGAAGGGCAGTGAGATTATCTAACGTACCATGATCCCTTCGGAAACCGGTCTGTTCAAACGGCAGAATATTGCCGTCCTCGACCCAATCGGAAAGAGAACTAAGGAGGCATTTCGCAAAGACCTTTCCGATGGAGTCGAGGAGTGCAATCAGGCGGTAATTACTAGGGCTATCCCTTGTACCCTTCTTAAAGATGGGGACCAAAATACTTCCTCTCCAGGAAGCGGGAACAATTTTGGAGAGATGGCACGCCTTAAACAAGGGGTACAAAATTTTACTCCAACTTAAGGGATCTTGTTTGAGGACCGTCATAGGAAGCTCGTCCGGTCCCATGGCCCCAGAGGGCCGCATATTCTTTATAGCCGTCTCAATTTCTTTCACTGAGGGATAAAATACCAGGTCTTCAGGGGCAGCATCTATGGAGCTATCAATACCTATAGTCCCGTTCCCTGTATAGAGCTCACGGATATGAGAGGACCATACCTCTTCTGGTATAGGAATGGGGATGGGGCTATGGCGCGTACCACATCCCTTCCCAATTATTGCCCAAAAGTCTTTAATATTACCATGTACAGCAGATTCCCTCAGCTTAATCCAAACTTCATCCTCCCTTTCCTTTTTGATTTTTTGTTTGAGTCTGCTTCTCTTTCTTTTTAACCTGGCAATTTCTTTCCCACGTTCCAGGACTCTTTCTAAATACTGTTCGCGAACTAGTTTATTTAATTCCCTATTCAGAGTACGCAATATATTGGGGACTACCTCTCCTTTCCTAGGGGGAACAGTTTTTTTTGCGTACACTAAAATCTTTCGCATAAATTCTTCAAAATAAACTAATTCGCGGCCATTCCACTCGTTTATTACCATTAGGGTGTCGGCCAAAAGGTCCTGCACCCCATTAATGGCGGCAAAGTTCCAGAAGCACCTTCCAGAAGAGGCATGGAAGGTAACCTCGTTGCCATTAAGCGACCAAGACACCGTATTCAAAGAGTTTAAAGACATTGTTAAAAACAATATGCTATGATCGCTGAGTGACGTAGGTATAATTTTAAGGTCCTGAATATGGGGAAACAAGCCATAGTCTGCAATAGCATAGTCCAAAATAGACGACCCAAAAGGGGATTTGTGAGTATAATTCGCGGGGACGTCAGATGGAAATCTTCCATTTAGAATAATACCATCCCCAGTCGCTAGTTCTTTTAACAAAATCTTCCCTCTTTTATTTGTCACCAGATTCTCAGGAAAAAGCGTTTGGGGGATAAAATGTACCTCTTCCTTAACTTTGTTCCTGAAGAGTTTCAGACTAGCATTAGAAATTTTGCAATTCAGATCACCTACAAGCAAAATTACCGGGGAAGATGGGGAATTTTTTATCTGTTCAATATGTCGGAGAACCTGCTGCAGACTAACATTAAAACGCTCCTCAGGGGGTATATACACATTAAAAATTACCAAAGGATATTTTTTACCATTATGAAACAGATTATCTAAGGTTATCGTGTGGAAAAGTCTACTAGGATCAATGTAATGGGAGAATCTCCATTGCAATTTATTTGACAATAAGCAGGCAATCCCCCCCCTGGCATGCCCTTTCATTGAGGGCGCAGCAGGTACTTCCAGGACATAAAAATCTTTAGAAGGTGTTAACATATCAATGCACCATGTTTCCTGAATGCACAATACATCCGCACCCAGAGAAGATAAAAAGGCAAGTTTCTCTGGGCTGCTGTGGAATCCAGCCGCATTCCAGGAAATTATTTTTAAAGTGGTGTTAAAGATGGTGAAACAATTTGGGGTTATCCTTTGTTTTTGTTGATAATGCACTATGGAGCCAATTCCACCGGTTATTGTCATCTATGAGTGAAGAGTTCTCAGTTAGTGGAAGTGGCTTCACGTGTGAAACTGAGCGTTTTCCCCTAGAGACCCAAATTTTTAGGTCTCTAAGGGGGGAGGTTACCCCGTTCTGCTCACCACCCCCAAACACCTGGTTACATAAAAGATTTGACTTGCCTGGGTTGGAGATAGGGAGAATGTCAATACCTAAGCGCTGAAAGTTTTCGGCTTGCTCTAGTATCAAGTTTACTATAATAGGCGAATAAAATTTCACCCGTATACTCAGTACCCTACTTCCACCCAACAGAGACACCAATTCTATGTCTCTAGATTGAATATGGTAGAGACTTTCAACCTCACTAAAACGTTTGAGAAGCCAAGCTCTATTTAGCAAAAGGTCAGTATCAAATAAAGGTACAAAATCTAACACACGCACATCCACCGGGGCCTGAGTAATATTTACAGATCGAGCAGGAGGACAGTAATTTTCAGACTCTGATGCTACAGCAAAGGGGGGGGGCAAAGGGTTAAGAGCCCCAGGTGGATAAGTAATTGGCACTCCTAATGCGCTCCGTGGAGGAGAGCATATGAGAGAACCCCCTGTTTGCGGTGTAGCTTCCAGCGTAAACATACTACGTTGTTCATTTTCCCCCTTTACAGAGGTTAAAGTAGTTAAGTTCAAATCAATGTCCACCTTTAAGGAAGTAGAAGAGGGCTCCACATTGATTTCCTCATTCTCCCTTGACGCTGTAATATTTTGGAAAATAATCCTCCGCTGCTTTTTCTTTCTGTGTTTTCGAATTGGTTTCCTCTTGTTTCCTTTATTAATTTTTTGTTTATCATTTTTTCCCCTTTCTACTTTTACCTCCGGTTTATCGTCCAGGGGTTTATTTCCGCTCTCAGGCACGAAAATAGGAAAAAACTCCTGGACCGCTTTGGGGCCAGGCAAAGGTTTATCATCCTCCTCTATCTCCAAAACTGAGTTTTTGATACAGTTGGGAGCTGCCGTAAGAGGCATATCCTTGTGAGATTCCAGAGTAGGAGATTCAACCTTCCTATCCAGTTCCCCTCTAGTGTCTCTGGTTTTCTCCTCAGACAAGTAAAGCTCAGTCTTGGGGGGAGAGGCATTCCTCATATCAGGCGATTTCTGCAGTAATGTCTTTAAAATTTGAGTGACAGATTCGAGAATACAGTCCGAGCTGCCTACAAATTTCCCCAAAAGCAGTAAAATTGAGGCTAGGAGTTGTTCCAGAGCGATCATGGACTCTGAGATCGGCTTTTCTCGTGTTTCCGCAGCGCAACAATTATCCAAGAGATTAAGGTCAGGGCTTCCAGAAACATTTAATAAATCAGATATTTCATGGCCATTTAACGAGGGGGTGCTACTATACAGCAGTAACCCAGACGGGGTGGCACCCCCAGAAGCTTTAAACTGCTCCAAAGACTCCACTTTAGCTGGACTTACGTAGCGACCCCAAAGTTCCAGGTCGATAGATAGTGCAGACAAGTCGCCCCCCGGCCTATCAATCATAGGGGACTGAGGGATCGATGGTGTATGCACTAGATCACCTACAGCTATCACCTTCTCCTCTGTGGAGTCCCGTAAGGAAGACCCCCCTACCATTGATTGTAGGGCCCCTTGCTGTACCAGAGGCAGTTGGGGGTCTATGGGGGCTGGTGTATGAAACTCCAGAGCTTTAGTATCTGATCTTTCTGGAGAAACAAGTTTGGATTTTTTTACACCAGATAGATCCCAAAGTTCAGATAATTGGCATTGACCTTTCAACGGTGGGTTATTCACTGATTTGTTTCTTGTGCGGTTGGTAGTTAATTTTCGGCCAGGTTTTTCTCCCACTACCCTTCCTGAGCGGAGAGTTTTAGACATTTTCCGCACTATTTTCCACAGCGATAAACTAAATCAAAATGTAAAAGAGTAAAACTTATAAAAACCTGGAATGACGTCAGTCCCTGACCGGCCAAGTAAGTTTGAGGAATGGAGTAATTATATCAGTACACTGATTGTTCACAAACCTCCAGAAGTAAACACATGTTCATTGAGGCGATAACAAAGTGTAAATGACCGGGCCCAGCCCAGCCTACCTCGGTCACTGAGGGCCACAGAGGGCCCGCCCTTTGCCCGGGCTTCGCTCCGGGCGTCCCGCTCGCGTCCCGCGAGACGGGGGTGTCGCCGTATTTCAGCGCCTCCTGGCGCGAAACTGACGCGGCAAATGCTGCTAGGGTCGCTGGGATTTGGAGTTCGCTGACCCTGCTCCGCTCTCAGCGCTCCGCTCGATCTTACACACAGGACAGGTCAGGAGAGCAGGAGGCGGGCGGGCAGGCAAATGCGCTAGTTCAAGAGCCCCTGCAGCAGCGTTCTGAAGCAAAAGCGACTCTGCAAATGTTTCCTCAAGTGGCACCCCCTCGACCGGGGTGTCGCCGTATTTCAGCGCCTCCTGGCGCGAAACTGACGCGGCAAATGCTGCTAGGGCCGCTGGGATTTGGAGTTCGCTGACCCTGCTCCGCTCTCAGCGCTCCGCTCGATCTTACACACAGGACAGGTCAGGAGAGCAGGAGGCGGGCGGGCAGGCAAATGCGCTAGTTCAAGAGCCCCTGCAGCAGCGTTCTGAAGCAAAAGCGACTCTGCAAATGTTTCCTCAAGTGGCACCCCCTCGACCGGGGTGTCGCCGTATTTCAGCGCCTCCTGGCGCGAAACTGACGCGGCAAATGCTGCTAGGGCCGCTGGGATTTGGAGTTCGCTGACCCTGCTCCGCTCTCAGCGCTCCGCTCGATCTTACACACAGGACAGGTCAGGAGAGCAGGAGGCGGGCGGGCAGGCAAATGCGCTAGTTCAAGAGCCCCTGCAGCAGCGTTCTGAAGCAAAAGCGACTCTGCAAATGTTTCCTCAAGTGGCACCCCCTCGACCGGGGTGTCGCCGTATTTCAGCGCCTCCTGGCGCGAAACTGACGCGGCACATGCTGCTAGGGCCGCTGGGATTTGGAGTTCGCTGACCCTGCTCCGCTCTCAGCGCTCCGCTCGATCTTACACACAGGACAGGTCAGGAGAGCAGGAGGCGGGCGGGCAGGCAAATGCGCTAGTTCAAGAGCCCCTGCAGCAGCGTTCTGAAGCAAAAGCGACTCTGCAAATGTTTCCTCAAGTGGCACCCCCTCGACCGGGGTGTCGCCGTATTTCAGCGCCTCCTGGCGCGAAACTGACGCGGCAAATGCTCTAGGGCCGCTGGGATTTGGAGTTCGCTGACCCTGCTCCGCTCTCAGCGCTCCGCTCGATCTTATACACAGGACAGGTCAGGAGAGCAGGAGGCGGGCGGGCAGGCAAATGCGCTAGTTCAAGAGCCCCTGCAGCAGCGTTCTGAAGCAAAAGCGACTCTGCAAATGTTTCCTCAAGCGGCACCCCCTCGACCGGGGTGTCGCCGTATTTCAGCGCCTCCTGGCGCGAAACTGACGCGGCAAATGCTGCTAGGGCCGCTGGGATTTGGAGTTCGCTGACCCTGCTCCGCTCTCAGCGCTCCGCTCGATCTTACACACAGGACAGGTCAGGAGAGCAGGAGGCGGGCGGGCAGGCAAATGCGCTAGTTCAAGAGCCCCTGCAGCAGCGTTCTGAAGCAAAAGCGACTCTGCAAATGTTTCCTCAAGTGGCACCCCCTCGACCGGGGTGTCGCCGTATTTCAGCGCCTCCTGGCGCGAAACTGACGCGGCAAATGCTGCTAGGGCCGCTGGGGTTTGGAGTTCGCTGACCCTGCTCCGCTCTCAGCGCTCCGCTCGATCTTACACACAGGACAGGTCAGGAGAGCAGGAGGCGGGCGGGCAGGCAAATGCGCTAGTTCAAGAGCCCCTGCAGCAGCGTTCTGAAGCAAAAGCGACTCTGCAAATGTTTCCTCAAGTGGCACCCAGTATCCCTAGTGATGTACGTAGGTGAAAATCATCAGGAGACCATACGTTTCGACATCATTGACGCTCCCCAGTTCCGCCTCATCCTCGGAATGCCCTGGTTGACATTACACGATCCAGTTGTGAAATGGGCTGCTCGTACGGTGTCTTTGACATCTCAGTACTGTCGAGAACATTGCTGCCCTCCGATGGCGTCAGATGACAACAGTGAAACACAGGCTGCTCTTCTTGCCCAAGGATGTATAGAAGGAATGTACTGCTGTGCTACCTCTCTTCCCTGTGAATACTCGTCTTACCTGGATGTCTTCGACAAAAGGAAAGCAACAAGACTACCACCACACAGACCTTACGATTGTCGAATTGATCTTGTTCCCGGGGCAGATATACCCTGCAGCCGAGTGTATGCTCTGACCGAGCCTGAAACACGATACTTGAAGACATACTTGGAGGAACACCTTGCTTTGGGGTTTATTCGCCATTCTACCTCCCCTGCTTCGTCTCCTCTCTTCTTCATATCGAAAAAAGACTGCGATGAACTCCGAACGTGTATAGATTATAGGTCTATCAACAAAATGACCATAAAAAATAGATACCCGTTGCCCCTCATACCCGTTCTTTTGGACCAGCTTCGAGGGGCTCAGGTGTTTACCAAACTGGATCTTCGTGGTGCTTATCACTTGGTACGGGTGAAGACCGGAGATGAATGGAAAACCGCCTTCCGTACGAAGTTCGGTTTATTCGAGTACCAAGTGATGCCTTTTGGGCTATGCAACGCCCCTGCCGCCTTCCAGTACTTCATGGATGAAGTATTAAGAGGGCTGTTGGAAACGATCTGTATCGTATATATCGATGATATCCTGATCTATTCTCGTAACATCACAGAACATATCAGCCACTTGAAAACGGTACTGGATCGCCTTCGTATCCATTCCCTGTTCGCCAAGCTAGACAAGTGCCTTTTTCATGTGGAGGAGGTGGCCTTTTTGGGATACGTCATCAACGCCCAGGGGTTCCAAATGGATATGAGCAAGGTAGAAGCAATAACCCAGTGGCCAGCCCCTACACGTGTTAAGTCTGTACAGAGTTTCCTTGGATTTGCTAACTACTACAGACGGTTTATCAAGGATTTCTCTCGCATTGTCACTCCCCCTTTCTTGGCGGCTCCACCCCGTGTTCCATGTGTCCCTGCTTCGTCCCTGTCGGGTGGGTATGCGTCTTCCCTCTCGCCCTGGCCCCATTGATCTTGATGGGGATGATGAGTATGAGGTGGAAGAGATTTTGGATTCCCGTCTGTCCCGTGGGAGGTTGCAATACCTGGTCTCATGGAAGGGGTAT
Source organism: Lissotriton vulgaris (assembly GCF_964263255.1). Lineage (NCBI taxonomy): Eukaryota > Metazoa > Chordata > Amphibia > Caudata > Salamandridae > Lissotriton > Lissotriton vulgaris. The sequence continues at coordinate 983,380,057 of NC_141687.1, forward strand.
GGAGTTGAAGACAGAACTTGGGAACCTTTGGCCAATCTGCATTGCCCTCTGTTGGTAGACCAGTTTCATGCAGCCCATCCTGGCAAGCCTGGTCGACCGCCGGGACGTCGGTCCTTGAGAGGGGGCTCTGTAGCGCTTACCATGGGTGAGAGGGTCAGGAAGGGACGGATAGCGGTAGTCAAATGATGTGGTTACCGCATATCGCCACTGGAGGGAGCCTGGCGATTGCGGGACTACATTCCCCAGAGACCCATCAGACACGGAAACGGAAGCGTTGGATTTACAAAAGCCTTCCGATTTAACGGTTTGGGGCTTGTCAATCAGGACCTTGCGTGTGGTCTGAACGGAGCCTTGCCTGTTTAGCCGGAGCGGAGATCCAGGTACTTTGATAGTCTTGAGCAGAACGGATTCTGCTTCCCAGCATTTCTCAATCTAGTTATTTTTGTGTTCGTGCTACATTTAGTGAGTCCCCGCATTTGTAAAACGGGTGGCCTCGCTCTAGCGAGTGGCGTTTGTGAGACCCGCGCAGGAGCGCGTTGTCGTCTCCGTCACTGTACTCTTTCTGGGGAATTCCTTTGGTGCATGCAGGCGTGCCGGTACCGGTGCGCGCTACACGAAGAAAACCTTGCTGATTTTGTTTGTTCTTTATTTTGCACCTTCCTTGCTGATTTTGTCTTCATCTGAAACCTTGACCACCTGTTGCCAGGCTGCTCCTGAGAAGGCTTGGTTCTAACCGATGAAGTACTGTTTCCTGTATTAAATTCCTGAGGGCTTTTTAAACGTTCCAGTTCCACTCAACCGTTAGTACCTATCTTCTAGAGATTATTTGTTACTGTGATTCCTGTGCAGTACGGGGCTTCTAACTGTTGGTTCTTGTTCCTTCCTTACCTGCAGAACACACCTGAGGGTCATAGAAACTGGTGAGAGAGTGGGTGGACGGCATCCAGACATTTCTAGGAAGCCCTTCGGAACATCAGGTCTTGTTTTAATCCCCTTTTTCCCCGGGAGGCATTCATGCATAGTTGTGTTACCCCTACACTCTGTATTGTGCGTTCTGGAGAGGAGGGGGTCTAGTCTTCCATCCATCGTTCCTGCTGACATCTTTCAGAGGTTAGTGGTAATACCATTGATGGCGTGACAGAGGGCCCGTTTACCGTGAGGGTACTTCCGCTCCCCGGTTACCCCCGTACGCTCTATTAACTCCTTGCATCTCTGCGCCGTTTACTGGTGTCCTTGTGCACGTGCGGGGTGGCCAACCAGCCTAGAGAAGGCGTGACTCCCCCCTCCCCCGCACCCATGTAGTCAACAGGCTGTAACTGCCCCATGAGTTTTAGGAGAGAACACTTGTCCCTCCCCTTGGGCGACCCCATTCAAGAATGGCACCGCCCTCTAAGGACCTTAAATTTACTGCTCACCAATCATGACCTTACCGCCACAGGCCAGCGTAGTTGACCAACTATCTGGCCCCCCCCTACCCTCCTAGGCTGAAAAGTCATGCCCTGCTTTAGAAAATCCACTAGCCAAGCCATTATATTTTCAAGCCCGACTATCAGGCCCCCCTAAAAACTCACTGACAGGTCATGCCCAGTCCCTATACACAACTAACTAGGCTTAAAGATCCTCCCTGAAGATTTCATTCCCTACTTTAGACAGACGGACGCCATCTTTTCAAGAAGCCCAACTCCTAATATTCACCCAAGGGCTATAAATTGCTGGTGCAAAGCATAGTAGGGGGTCGACTCTTGTCCTGCAAGACACGTTGTCCCTAGAAGCACCAGACTTACCCTTGAGCTATATTTCCTGGTGTAGCCTTATCTATACCTGACCTCATACATGTCCCCTGGTTCGCAGCGGACTCTTAAATAAACTTTGCTGATGACAAATTTGATTGATAGCACACTTAAGTACCCCCTGACTTACCCTTGTGCTATGTTTCTTGATGTAGCCTTATCTATACCAGCCCCCACACATGTTCCCTGTTCGCATTGCGGGCTCTTAAGTATCCCTTTCCGACGACAAATTCTTTTGACAGCACAGTGAAATACCCTCTGACTTACCCTTGAGCTATGTTTCCTAATGTAGCCGTATCTATACCAGCCCCTACGCATGTTCCCTAGTTCGCGGCCGACTCATAGCCTCACTAGTTTGTTACTAGGTATTCCACAAAGTGACTCAATGCCCTCCCAAACACAGTTCCCCCCCTTGGCATGCCTGGAGTCTGTGCCAGGGCGCATTAGATAGCCTCACTCGTTTGTTATTAGTTATTTAACAGCGTGGCTCAGTGCCCTCACAGACACCCTTCCCTTTGGAATCTCTGGAGTCGCTGTGACCGGGCGTATGTCGGCGCTAGACGTGGAAAACCAACCCACTTCAGAGATTTAACGTCCCTGACCAACCCCTTCCACCCAGTCATTCCCTTCTCCCCAGTCCTGCTCAAGTCGCAGATCATAAAGCTAGAGCTGGCCTATTCGTTGGGACTTGATACACCGTCTTGGAGACACGACTTGGCCTCAATCAATAGCATCACGGTTCACCTGATATTCAGGCCACCCATGCCAATGCTAATCATTGCTGGTGTATCTGTAACATTGTAAAGTTACCCTAGGAATACCCCAGAGGCCCGGTACTCTCCCATAAGCATGTCAGGGAAAAAAACGCGAACTACCTACCCTGACCACTATGAAAGTATTGCAGAGCTGCGCAGCGCCCCTCCCCCAATATGGCACCTCCGTACCCAAGTGAAATGCAATACTGACTGACAGCAGGTACCCGATCCACAAGCTGCCTTTTTTATTGAGGTGTTGTAGCTGTCAGTGGCCCCCTAAAAATTGGGCCCGCTGGCAAGACCCATCCCATAGGTCGCAGGTGACTGCCCATGGCACTTGCGTGCACAAGTGGAATAAGACACTGCCTTATGGCAGGTACCTGTTCAACAAGCTCTCGAGGTGCTGAAGCTGTAAGTGGCCCGCTGAATTTGCCTTGCTGGCAAGACCTGTCCCCTGGATCGGGCATACTGGCAAGACCTATCCTCTGGGTCGCAGGGGACTGCTAATGGCACTTGCATGCACAAGTGCAGTAATATACTGCTCTATGGCAGGTACCCGTTCAACAAGCTGTCGAGGTGCTGAAGTTGAAAGTGGCCCACTGAATTTGCCTTGCTGGCAAGACCTGTCCTCTGGATCGCCGAGGACTGCTGATGCCACCTGTGTGCCCACACATACTGCCTAATGGCATACACTTTCCATAAGCCGCCGGGGTGCCGCAGACGTATGCAGCCCCTGAGCTTGGTCCTGGTGGCTGGACATGAACCCTGGGTAACTGAGGACTCAGAAGTACCCTCTGCTGACGAAAAATTCTATTAACCACAGCGTTAGAATATTTGCTTCTGAATTCTGTTAAAATCGGTATCTGGACATTTGCCACCTTAAGGACAACATGACAGCATAGTAGGGGGTCGACCCTTTTCCAGCAAGACACGTTGTCCCTAGAAGCACCAGACTTACCCTTGAGCTATATTTCCTGGTGTAGCCTTATCTATACCTGACCTCATACATGTCCCTTGGTTCACAGCGGACTCTTAAATGAACTTTGCTGACGACAAATTCGATTGATAGCACACTTAAGTACCCCCTGACTTACCCTTGAGCTATGTTTCTTGATGTAGCCTTATCTATACCAGCTCCCACACATGTTCCCTGTTCGCATTGCGGGCTCATAAGTATCCTTTGCTGACCACAAATTCTATTGACAGCACATTTAATACCCTCTGACTTACCCTTGAGCTATGTTTCCTGATGTAGCCGTATCTATACCAGCCCCTACACATGTTCCCTGGTTCGCGGCGGACTCATAAATAAGCCCTGCTGATGAAGTCTATTTACAGCAGTGTTTATATATTTGCCACTAAATTCTGTTAACAATATCTAGACATTTGCCACCTGAGGACAACATGCCAGCATCACAGGATTCAAACCATTGTCCTGCAAGATTCCTTCCCACTGGAGACACAAGGCTTACCATCGAGCTATATTTCCTGGTGTATTCTATACCAGCCCCAATGTAGCACGTGGGCTGCAGCGTTTCCCCCATGCAGCCTGGGTCCTTGGTGCCTCTTCCAGTGTGCTCACCGTCTGTGGTGCTTCTGCTGGCCATGGCGGTCCTAGAACTTCTGGTCCCACTTCCTGCAGGCATCTTGCCGTCATCGTGATGTGTCTCCCAGTTGTCATTCGTGTTCCCTGCCATAAATTAAATACACAACACATACAAATCAATGCTCTTGGCAATTTTTGGGCCAAACAGAAAACATTTCACATGCTAGCCCCATTGTCTGCAGACCGCTGGCACCCAAGAGTGAAAGACTACATTTAAAAGGAAAACAACTTCCTTGGGAGGGGCACCTGGGAATATTGTCCATCACAGCGCCATAACAAGGTTAAGAAACTCAGGGGCATATTATCAAGGGGGTTTATCTCCGTTTTTTTGGCTTTAAAAGCCAAGAAAGCGGAGATAAAATTATCTCCCTATTACCTAGCTGCCGCTAACACCAGTTAGCGACAGCTAGTAGGAGATAGCAACCATCTTGGGCCCCACTTTGCATGTCAGTGATATTTATCACTAATGAGATGCAAAGTGGGCGTGCCAAGATGTTAGAGACTGAAAACAGTCGCTAACATCGCTATCTCCTATTACCAACTTTTGGAGATATTCGCGCTAAGCGGGAATATCTCCAAAAGCTAACACCTGCCCTGAGCAGTTCTTAGCCATGTTATCCAATGGAAGGTGGATAACATGGCTAAGAGCATTAGCTCGCTAATGCATGAATATCGCTGACTTTTCAGCGATATTCATGCTTTGCGGCGATAGGGAAATGAAGAACAACAATCCCTGGGAAATTATGGGCCCACTGGGAAAAAGATTAAGCTGACTAAACATGAGTACAGTTCATTAGCGAACGCATTAATACGAGCCCTGTGAGGGGTGCCCCCACACGTGAGATACTATTGCACTGATGTAATGGACATTGGAGGCTAGTCTGCATTTATTGGGTCGTTTATAAACACTTGTCCGGCAAGTACTGAAGTCCTTTACCCACAACCACGCCCTTCTGACACTTACCGTAAGTGGTAGGACTCAAACCCTGGCATTAGCTGAGCATGTGCCCCAAAGGGCAAAGGCACAATATTCTGCCTCGGAGCTACTTCCCCTAGCGCTAAGATATCAGCTCTGCAAATGTTCCTCAAACCCAAAATAGATACAACATGAACAGCAACACTACACACAGCACCACGAAAAATGAACCCCTGGGCATATGATGGGAGTCTTCAGACCCTAACAGTGTATGCAAGTATGCAAGCCGGTGTGTGAGGGCAGAAATCTGCTATGAAGCTGTTCTTCTGTCCCTGAAAGTGTGTGCCCAAGAATTGTTTTTAACACTGTCCAGTAGCTTCAGAATAAAGTTTTTCTTTAAAGTTATACTTGGCCAATTTTTAACACTTTTTCACACCACACTCACTAAAAAAGTACTCGCTCCACTGTAGTCAGGTGTCGCAGCACACCCGGATGGCACTCGGCTGTCCGGGTGGGACCCCGATGATGAAGTATGTCACCAACCAGGTTGGTGAGTGAGGGGTCTTCTAACAAAAGAACAATTTTCTTTTGATCTCTCCTCACATTCCATTAGGACCTCTTTAGGTCCATTGGTGATACTCCTCCTTTTGTTTATATAGATTTGGGTCAAGGGGACCAGGAGTATCCCTGTCAGATCCACATGTGCTTCTTGGATTCGATGTAATGCAAAAAGGGGTCCACTACCCGACGTCCCCAACTCTGAAAGTATACAGAGTAATGAGGCAATCAGGTGAGGGAAAAAATAGAAGAAAGAGCCGGAACTGCTGGAAGGAGGGATACCTAAAAAGAAGAACACAGGGTAAATACACAGGTAACACAGTCTACACTCAAAATGTCTCGCTAAGACTATACTGATATCTGTGGATTAACTGCAGAAACCAAGAACCAATTCTACTCTTCCTTAGAGATACTTCTCTCCAAGACCAATAAACGACAACTCTATAATACAAAAGAACACACCATTAATCTCCTGAGCGTAATATTCAACCATACCACTCTCAGTGCATAACATACATACCATGAACAACCGTTCACTGCAATCAAAGATTTCAATCCATGAAAACAACAAAAGAATATCCTCCAGACTAGGACTGCATGAACCACAGAAGCAGGAGGAAATGAAATGTTCTAGGATCCACCCAGCTAAGATCAAATAAAATAAGAAACTCAGTGTCCTTTAGGAAATGAAGATAAGCAATTACTCCCAGCGCCCGACAATAGCGAGAGTACAATCCAGTTGTACAAATCCCTCTAGTGAATCCAAAAGGTACGACCAAAGTCTCGTAACAGAAAAGCGGAGACAAAGGAAAAGGAAGAATAGCGCCTACCTGCGCACGATAGTTCAGAAGTCTTCAAGTCCACGAACCAGTTCGCGAGAGAAGGACACGGAAACAACTGTTTGTTTCTCTCTCCGTTCCCAAAATAACAAAGAGCCGTTACACCAATGAACTCTTCAATCGGCGTGTGGGATGTCAGGAAGGATCCGAGGGAAACACAGACAGCGCGGCTCTGAAACGAGAGTCCTAGCGCTGAATGCAACTCAGCCAGCAAAACGCGGAAGAAGCCGCCACTGAACCCCAAGGCTGCTCCGCGATGTCCGTTTCTGGAGCGAGGAAGAACCAAAGACAGCAAACAAAACAGGAACCAGATCCAAGGCGGTGAGGCCAAGACGAGCAAACCAGAATGTCTTCACACAAGACAGTATTATGCGCACAGGAGGTGCGCACTGGATGACCTTTATGAGTTAAGCTCCTCCCCCGAATAGGAGCATGCTGGGAGATGTAGTTCAATCCTAGGTAGGCGCCAGAATCACCTCCTGACAGTACGTCCCCCTCCCAGGCGCCTCCTAGATCCAGGCTTATCCGGGTGGGCAGCATGGAACTCTCGCACAGCCCAAGGTGCATGGACATTCGTGGAAGGTTCCCAAGAATCGTCCTCCGTGGAATAGCCCTTCCAGGCGATGAGATACCACAGCTTTCCCCGCCGATATTTGGAGTTCAACACTCTCCGCACCTCGAACTCCAATTGACCATCGTGAACCACCGGAGGCACAGCCACCCTCCTGGAACGCCCAGCAGGCTTCAACAGACTACAGTTGAAAACAGGATGGATACGCAGAGAAGCCGGCAGCTTCAGCCTGTATGATAATGCAACAGACCCCACAGGTCGAACCACCTCATAAGGGCCAATGAACCGGGGATGAAAAATGCTGTGAAACCGAAAGCGAATGTTCTTGGTGGACAACCACACTCGCTCTCCCACAGCGTAAATGGACCCACCTGACGCCGACGATCAGCCCAGGACTTATACTGAATCGAAGCTCGATCAAGATTCCTTTGAATCTTATGACGCATTTCCAACAGAGTTTTTATACGGGATGCTACAGCAGGTTGTTCCGTTACATCACAAGGTATAGACAAGGGCAGGACTTGAGCATGGAATCCATGATTGGCTCGGAAAGGTGATTCCTTGATGGAACTGTCCCATGCGTTGTTATACGACAGTTCAGCCAACCACAACAGCGAAACGCAGGATTCACTGGCCTCTTTTGCATAACACCTCAGATAGGTCTTTAGGGTTTGGTTCAACCTTTCCGTCTGACCATCCGTCTGCGGATGAAAACTGGTCGACGTTGCTGCTTCTATCTTGAGCGCTTTGCACCATGTCTTCCAGAACCGGGCGATGAACTGCGGTCCCCTGTCCGAGATGATAACCCTTGGAAGTCCATGCAGTCTGATCACATGGGTTAACAACAGTTGCGCAGTTTGACCAGCGGTGGGGAGGTTCTTGCATGGAACGAAATGGCCCATCTTAGTGGGACTGTCAATCACAACCATGATGGCATCACAACCCTGATCCAGGGGGAGACCCACAACAAAGTCCATGCTTATGGTGTGCCACGGCTGTGATGGCGTTGGCATGGTTACCAATTTGCCTTTAGCTTTGGTATGCTCGTTCTTCGCTCTGGCACATACATCACATTGTTTGATCCATAAACCGATGTCCGTGCCCATTTGTTCCCACCAGAACTGCCTTTGTATCAAGCTAAGCGTCTTGATACATCCCGAATGTCCTGCAATAACAGAGTCATGACACCAGTTGAACGCCTGGAGACGTAGTTCCAAGGATGGCAAATACAGCCGGTTTTGATAGAAAGGAATACCATGCTTCAGGGTGCGGTGAGGAGCCTGACTTGTCCACTTCTTCCAACTCTCCTCATCCTGATGCTTCTGTACTTTGTCCAGGAAATTCTCAATTGTGATGCCACACAACACTTTCTCAGGAGAAATTATGGATTCAGGACTGTTTCGTTTGTTTTCATGGATGTCTTCTTGTCTTGACAAAGAATCAGCTTTCCGATTATCAGACCCTGGTCTAAACGTGACTACAAAGTCAAACTCAGCCAAAAACAGCATCCATCTCATTTGCCGTTGAGTGAAGTGCCGGGCTGTTTTCATATATTGCATGTTCCGATGATCGGTATACACAGTAATCGGGTGTCTTGCTCCCCAGAGATAATGTCTCCACTCCTGAAACGCCTTCTTGATGGCCAATAGTTCTTTCTCAGCCACTGTGTAATTAAGCTCAACAGAGCTCAATTATTTCGATAAAAATGCTATAGGATGCTATTGTCCTGAGTGTCGATCACGTGAAGAGAGAACAGCCCCCACAGCTATGTCAGAGGCATCCGCCTCCACGATGTAAGGCACTTCACTTTGAGGATGTTGCAGTATAGGCGCTGTGGTAAAGGCTCATTTGAGATTCAGAAAGGCGTTCATGGCCTCCATAGTCCAACAAAAAGGGTTTCCTTTACTCAACAACCATGTTAAGGGAGAAACAAGCTGGGAGAAATGAGCAATGAATCTTTTATAGTAATTGGAGAACCCCAGAAAACACTGCACATCTCTCACAGTTTTTGGAATAGGCCATTCCTGCACTGCAAACACCTTCCTGTCAGACATGCTCAACCCAGATGGGCTTAGAATCACACCCAGAAATTCAACCTCTTGCACACTGAACTCACACTTTGATAACTTGCAAAACAAACCATGTTCCAGCAATCTCTGTAGTATGAGAGACACATGTCGAGAATGCACTTCCGGACTGTTCGAGTAAATCAGAATGTCGTCTAGGTACACAACCACAAATTTATCCACAAAGTCCTTCAAGACGTCATTCACAAAAAACTGAAACGCCGCACAAGCGTTACATAACCCAAACGGCATTACAAGATACTCAAACAGTCCGTAGCGTGTTTTAAAAGCCGTCTTCCACTCATCCCCCTCTCTCATCCTTGCAAGGTGGTAGGCCCCTCTCAAGTCAAGTCGGGTGTAAATGACCGCCTCCCGCACTTGATCTAGCAAAACGGGGATGAGTGGAAGAGGGTATCTATTCCTGACAGTATTCCTATTCAATACCCTGAAGTCAATACAGGTCCTCAAGTCCCCATTCGCTTTCTTTATGAAAAATAAAGGGGAAGCCGCCGGAGACCGGGATGGTCGAATGAACCCTATTCTGACATAATGTTCTAGATATTCCTGTAAATATTGTGTTTCAGGTTCGGAGAGAGCATATACTCGACAAGAGGGCAACACCGCCCCAGGTATGAGGTCTATTTGGCAATCATAACTGCGGTGTGGTGGAAGAGACTCTGCCTTACTCTCACTAAACACCTCTCTGAACTGGGCATACTCAGGAGGGATCTCCATATCCTTCTCAGCAGCAGTCGCTACCTGATAACTATGGGACACAACCAAAGCACGTGTAACAGACGACTGAATGCAGGTGTTTATACAAGTCTCAGATTCAAAACACACACTCTTCTCCTTCCAATCCACTGTGGGATTATGATAACACAACCAAGGCATACCCAAGATTATTTCATACTGCGGTGCCTCTATGACATTCAATGTGATTCTTTCGACATGATTCGACTGTTCCCCCTGTCTGACCAACTCCAATTCCTCTGTCACCTCCGTGATAGGGCCAGATTTCAAGGGCTTTCCATCCACAGCCAACACCATCTCTGGTGTGCCTCTGGGAATGCGCTTTAAGTCCAATCTCTGAACCAACCCACTGTCGATGAAGTTCCCCGTGGCCCCAGAGTCCACCATAACCCCAACTTGATGCGTCTGACACCGATCCGTGAGAAGCATGGGAAGAACTATGTGTGTTACTACAGACGCTTCCAAACCCCCAGCCAACGATGGTAATTGTAACCCTGGAGAAGGGGTTCCTACAGAAGGTGGTCCTAACTTTTGTTCCAATGTCTCTTTAGGGTCTTGAAGTGGAATAGGAACGGTAGCCACAGCCACCTTCTTGGAAAAACCGAACGTACCGGTTCTTTTGGGTTTCGTGGGGCAGTCCTTCACATAATGGCCTTTCTTCCCACAGTACATACATAGACCCATGAGTCTACGGTTCTCTCTTTCTGTTCTCGACAAAGGACCCCTTATAGCTCCCACCTCCATGGGCTCAGAATGTGAGTCTGATGAAGAAGTGTTACCTTTGTTTCCCTTCTCTGTTCTTTCCTTAGGAGCATACGACCTTTCTCCCCGCCTTTCTGCTAACCTGTGATCCAGGCGGAGCGTGAGATTCATTAAGTCTGTACACGTCGTAGGTTGTGGATCAATCTGGGCAAGGACGTCTTTCATCTCCTCACTCATCCCTTGATAGTATAAAGACATTCTCTTGTCTTCAGGCCACGCTGTCTCTGCTATCAAACGATTGAATTTAGTCAGATAAGTAACTAAATCCTGCTTCCCCTGTTTAAGTTGTAACAATTCCCGATCTGCAGACATCGTTGTGGACCAGCTTCAGCACGGTCGCCCCACCTCGCTCCTCCTCACTATCTGCTGTTACGCGCCCTGGTATCGTTGTCTGCACGTTTAAACAGCACTGCTGTAACCTGTAATATAGCGCTTTACACGCATAGCGCCTCTGTAATTATTTGCATATTTCAGCGCGACCTCGCTCAGGCTATTGGGTTAATACTTGCCTGTGTGTGTACATTTGTCTCTACTGATCACTCGATCATTGTTGTTTGGGTCTGTGATTTTGGTGAAACTGCATTTATTTCTCGAGGCATTTGGATTTAAACTGCATTTATTTCTCGACGCATTTGGGTTTCTGCTGCCCCTGTCTGCCTTTCCCCTTTGACCCTCCATTTTGTTGTTATCATCCCCTGGCCCACCCCTCATCCACACTACCGCCTCCCTGCTGCCCCTCCCACGCTCCGCCCCCTCCACTGTCCATTTATGTCAGATGGTCCCACGCGCAGCGTCCACGCGCTTCGGCCGCGCCGAAGGTGCGCCAAAGGTAAGCCCGTCCACGCCTGGACCGCGCCCAGCGCCAGACCCCCTGCCCCTCGCGCTGCCCAGCCCCCCCGCGTTACCTACGATGCCGCCACCCTCCTAGCCCTTAACCCCGGTCGCGCCCCCATCTGCGTCCAAGCCGCTCCTGGACGCATCCATGGACCGTTCTCTTGCCTCTCCTGCAAATTTAGCGGCACCGACAACATCTCCGCTACGACCACACCACAGATTCCCGACCCCAACCACCTAGAATGCATCCTTCTCAACACCCGCTCGGTCCACAGGCACGCCATTGACCTTTGGAACCTACTAGACACCATCTCTCCTGACGTCGCCTTCCTAACGGAAACATGGATGAACGCTTCCTCCGCCCCTGACATCGCCATCGCTATCCCTGATGACTATAAGATCACACGCAAGGACCGCACCGACCATACAGGAGGTGGAATCGCTATCGTCCATAAGAAATCCATCCGCATCTCAACCAGCTCCGACGCCAACCTCGCTAACTCCGAACACCTTCACTTCCAGATCCACATCGACCCCAAGACCACACTCAGAGGCACCCTCCTCTACAGACCACCAGGACCACGCGCAAAATTCAGTGAAGACATCACAGACTTCATCACCCCACACGCGCTCCCCTCCAAAGACTACATCCTTCTGGGAGACCTCAACTTTCACCTTGAAAAGATCAACGACCGCAACACCGCCACCCTCTTAGACAACCTCGCCAACCTCGGACTTAAACAACTGGTCACTTCCCCCACCCACATCGCAGGTCACACTCTCGACCCCATCTTCACCTCCAGCAACCATGTCTCCTTCAGCCACACTACGGATCTCCTCTGGACTGACCACAGCTGCGTTCACTTCACCTACAACAAGCCGAAACCCAGCATCCACCTCCAACCAACTCTACAAAGAAACTGGAACAAAATCACCACAGAGCAGATCTCCACATCACTCCTTCAAACCTCCCCAGCCCCCTCTTCTAACGCCAACGAAGCCGCCTCCAACCTCACCCTTTGGTTATCCAACACCGCCGACACCTTAGCACCACTGAAAAAACGTCAACACAAACTTGGCATCAAGAAGGCCTCATGGTTCAACGACGACCTCAAGAAATCCAAGAAACTGTGCCGCTCCCTTGAAAAGGCCTGGAAAAAAGACCCATCCACCAGCAACAAGGACGCCTTCAAAAGCGCCATCCGTACTCACCACCAACTGATCCGAAAAGCCAAGAAAACAGCATTCAAAGATCGACTTGACAACAACGCCCACAACAGCAAGGAACTTTTCAACATCGTCAAGGAATTTTCCAACCGCTCGGCCAACTCCAACGACATCACCCCCTCTCAAACCCTCTGCGATTCCCTAGCCTCTTTTTTCCACAACAAGATTGCTGACATCCACAACAGCTTTGACAACCAACCCGGAAGCCAACCCACCCTACCATCAGCTGACCACCTTCCCCCCGTTAACACCCTTAACGCCTGGAACCCAATCTCCACTGAGGACACCATCCGCCTGATGAATTCCATCCACTCTGGATCCCCCACAGACCCATGCCCCCACCACATCTTCAACAAAGCAGACTCCGTCATAGCTCCGCACCTCCGAGACGTCATCAACTGCTCCTTCAACTCCGCTACCTTCCCAGAAGATTGGAAACACGCTGAACTCACCGCCCTTCTGAAAAAACCAACAGCAGACCCCACCGAACTCAAAAACTACCGCCCCATCTCGCTTCTTCCATTCCCGGCCAAAGTCATCGAGAAAGCTGTCAACAACCAGCTCGCCGCCTTCCTCGAAGCCAACAAATCACTCGACCCCTCACAATCTGGCTTCCGAGCCAAACACAGCACTGAAACCGCCCTCATCGCAGCAACAGACGACATTCGAACTCTACTGGACAATGGAGACACAGTCGCCCTCATCCTCCTCGACCTCTCTGCAGCCTTCGACACAGTCTGCCACAGCACCCTTTTACAACGCCTCAGAAACATCGGAATCCAAGGAAAGGCACTGGAATGGATCACCTCGTTCCTCACCGGAAGAACCCAGAGAGTCCGCCTCCCACCATTCAAGTCCGAGGCCTCTGAAATCATCTGCGGCGTACCACAAGGATCCTCACTCAGTCCCACCCTCTTCAACGTATACATGAGCCCCCTCGCGGCCATCGCCCGCCAACACAACCTCAACATCATCTCTTACGTGGATGACACTCAACTGATCCTATCTCTCACCAAGGACCCCAGCACCGCTAAAACTAACCTACACGAAGGAATGAAAGAAGTCGCCGAATGGATGAAACAAAGCCGTCTGAAACTGAACTCAGACAAAACAGAAGTCCTCATCTTAGGTAAATCCCCCTCTGCATGGGACGACTCCTGGTGGCCGGAAGCCCTCGGAAATGCACCCATCCCGACAGACCACGCACGGAACCTTGGCGTCATCCTGGATTCTTCACTCTCAATGAACAGACAAGTCAGCGCCGTATCCTCTTCCTGCTTTAACATTCTTCGCATGCTCAGAAAAACATTTCGCTGGATCCCCTCCGAAACAAGGAAAACAGTCACCCACGCTCTGGTCACGAGCCGACTGGACTACGGAAACACCCTCTACGCAGGTACCACCGCTAAACTCCAGAAGAAACTACAACGAATCCAAAACGCCTCAGCCAGGCTCATATTAGACATCCCACGCAACGAACACATCTCTGGTCACCTTAAAGACCTCCACTGGCTACCCGTCAATAAGAGGATCACTTTCCGACTGCTTACCCACGCACACAAATCACTCTACGACATCGGACCAGATTGCCTCAACTCTCGACTATCCTTCTACACCCCCTCCCGCCAACTTCGCTCTTCCAGCCAAGCCTTCGCCACTGTACCTCGCATCAACAAGACCACCATGGGAGGCAGATCCTTCTCATACCTGGCTGCCAAAACATGGAACTCACTCCCCGCTTACCTTCGCCTCACCCAGAATCACCTAGCGTTCAGAAAGCAGCTTAAAACGTGGATATTTGACAAATAATCCACCTCCCCTTCCTAGGCGCCTTGAAACCCTCTGGGTATGTAGTGCGCTATATAAATGTTATGACTTGACTTGACTACTATCAAAAACCCTTTCAAACTCACGACGAAACGAGTCCCAATCCGTAAGGAGAGAATCATCATATTTGACCAGCGGGACCGCCCAGTTGGCAGCGTCGCCAATCATATACGATATCGCAAAAGCGACCCTGGAATGATTAGTGGGGAAAGAGGCTGGCTTACACGAAAAGTGAAGCATGATTTGCGTTAGGAAGGCCTGCACCTTCAATGGATCGCCCGAAAAAACTCTCCGGACTAGCCAGAGGAATTGGAGGTGGTACATTCACTTGTATTTGAGACGTTGAGGGTGAGGCATCAAATGGGTTACGTGATTGTCTATCTACTCTTTCTCGAAGAGCTGCTGTTTCAGCCTTAGATGCAGCCAGTTCCTGTTGAGCCAACACTAAAGCCTGCAGAACGTCATCTAAGGACGCCATTTGCCGACACATACAAAACCCAAGAAGCGATATATCGTGGGCGCGTAATTCTGTCAGATCCACATGTGCTTCTTGGATTCGATGTGATGCACAAAGGATTTTCTTTTGATCTCTCCTCACATTCCATTAGGACCTCTTTAGGTCCATTGGTGATACTCCTCCTTTTGTTTATATAGATTTGGGTCAAGGGGACCAGGAGTATCCCTGTCAGATCCACATGTGCTTCTTGGATTCGATGTAATGCACAAAGGGGTCCGATACCCGACGTCCCCAACTCTGAAAGTATACAGAGTAATGAGGCAATCAGGTGAGGGAAAAAATAGAAGAAAGAGCCGGAACCGCTGGAAGGAGGGATACCTAAAAAGAAGAACACAGGGTAAATACACATGTAACACAGTCTACACTCAAAATGTCTCGCTAAGACTATACTGATATCTGTGGATTAACTGCAGAAACCAAAAACCAATTCTACTCTTCCTTAGAGATACTTCTCTCCAAGACCAATAAACGGCAACTCTATAATACAAAAGAACACACCATTAATCTCCTGGGCGTAATATTCAACCATACCACTCTCAGTGCATAACATACATACCATGAACAACCGTTCACTGCAATCAAAGATTTCAATCCATGAAAACAACAAAAGAATATCCTCCAGACTAGGACTGCATGAACCACAGAAGCAGGAGGAAATGAAATGTTCTAGGATCCACTCAGCTAAGATCAAATAAAATAAGAAACTCAGTGTCCTTTAGGAAATGAAGATAAGCAATTACTCCCAGCGCCCGACAATAGCGCGAGTACAATCCAGTTGTACAAATCCCTCTAGTAGATCCAAAAGGTATGACCAAAGTCTCGTAACAGAAAAGCGGAGACAAAGGAAAAGGAAGGATAGCGCCTACCTGCGCACAATAGTTCAGAAGTCTTCAAGTCCACGAACCAGTTCGCGAGAGAAGGACACGGAAACAACTGTTTGTTTCTCTCTCCGTTCCCAAAATAACAAAGAGCCGTTACACCCACAAACTCTTCAATCGGCGTGTGGGGTGTCAGGAAGGATCCGAGGGAAACACAGACAGCGCGGCTCTGAAACGAGAGTCCTAGCGCTGAATGCAACTCAGCCAGCAAAACGCGGAAGAAGCCGCCACTGAACCCCAAGGCTGCTCCGCGATGTCCGTTTCTGGAGCGTGGAAGAACCGAAGACAGCAAACAAAACAGGAACCAGATCCAAGGCAGTGAGGCCAAGACGAGCAAACCAGAATGTCTTCACACAAGACAGTATTACGCGCACAGGAGGTGTGCACTGGATGACCTTTATGAGTTAAGCTCCTCCCCCGAATAGGAGCATGCTGGGAGACGTAGTTCAATCCTAGGTAGGCGCCAGAATCACCTCCTGACAATCCCCTTCCATGCCGTGGAAAATCCCTCACTCTCGTTGTTGTTTTTTCATAATCAGTTGAATCCCATGCTATTCCACCAGGTAGTGGGACCGCTGTGATGTTGACGGATGGTCTCTTTGTTCACGATGAGATGATTTGTGTGGCTTCAGGAGCAAGTTGATGTTCTTACTTGCTGTGTCCATTTTAATGTGCTTTTCATCTATCAGCTTTCCCAAACTTAACACAAGAATGAGCCATAGCAGGAGATAAAGTACACCTAACACAATCCAAAGTTCAACCAAAGGTGAAACCAGATATGTATTTGTAAGCTCTTGACCAAGTTCCTTTAATTTTCCCTTGAAAGATTTCTTTGCTGGCGTAGTTTCAGGTTCACTGGGATCCTCAGAAAAGTTATCGAAGTTGATAAAATAGCCAGAGGCAGTTCTGTCAATTGTTGGTATTACATCCAGATTTGTTGAAATCGCTGGAGTTGCTTTTTCCCTTGACATGTTTGTATGGACAGATGCTACATCTTTGTAGACGGGAGCTTCTTGACGAATTGTTATTTGGGTTTCAAGAGGTACAAGTTCCATGACTTTGTTGCATAGTCCTTCTTTTCTCACTGCAGGTTTATCAAAGGTAATAAGTCTTTCAGTTTGAACCTCTTGGATAGTAGCAAGATTTGGTTGTCTGCTACTACTTGGGAGTCCACTGGGCCTACTACTTATTATCTGCCACATGGTGTGGTTTTACCAGGTCAATTGACACAGACCGGTTCTCCTTTTTTCCAAAAAGGGCGGCAGTAGTACTGTTTTTCTGTTGCTCTGGCTGAAAATAATCCTGGACTAATCTTGAATCCCTGGGGGAGACGGCAAAATTGTCGCTGTGTCCCCATGATTGAGGAATCGGTCAAGTGCCTGCTTTCTGGTGCAATATTTTGACAAAAGAAACCGTTTCAAATATCTAAAGTTGTTTTATATTTCTTCCAAACTACATTATTCATCAGTGCTGCACTGTGTGAATTTTGTACTGCAAAAGTTTTGCAACAAGAGTTTAAATGTCTGTAATCCAAAACTAGACGATATGTTTCGTCTGATTTGGAGACTGGAAACAAAGGATTGCTCATTGATGACGTGCATGTTTCAATCACCCCCTGGTATTCAAGTTAATCTAAGATCTCCCTCACTTGTTTTTTAGCTTCCTGCTTTACTGGATACTGCCTCTGAGCAGTAGGTTGATTTTTTTAACTGGATTTTGTGGTGTGGAGAGTCCTCATCCCATCCCACATGATTTTTATATAATGCTGGAGCCTGGGCAACAGCCCATTTTCTGGCATCGGTGTATTATTTATGAATAGGAATATGATTAGAGAAGGCTGGCATAATGATCTCTTCGCCATGTGGGCACTCCCTGACAAATTCAGGTGGCCAGTCTTTTTCAGCTAGAAGGATGTCATAACCCTTAGATAATTTTCCCAAAATAGTGCTTTTATTTTCCTAGTTATATCCCCTTCTATTTGGAGTGTTACTTCATATAACTTTAGGGGATACACTATCCCTGGTGTCAGCAGTTTCAACCAGAATGTATTCATTCAGATCCACTGTCTCCAGATGATCTTTCAGGATCCTGCGAGCTATGGTGACCTCTGCTGCGCTGTCTTAACGTTGTCTGGGCCCACTCCCGGTTCTTGAGTTGTGTCCTCAAGATCCTCGGCATGTCTGATTTTTAGACTTGCTACCTTCTTTTGGAGAATTGTCTTTTCTTATTCTTTGGACTTCACGCGTTCTTCTTTGTGTTCTGATCGTCCTCTTCTTTTGGATTTCTGCGAGGAAGTCTGAAAGGTACAAGAGGATTGTGTATCAGTATCTTGATATCTATCAGGTTTTCTCAAATTATCCCTATTTCTAAGGTTATATCCCTTTTCAGAGTGCTCCTTTTGAGGATATCTACCCCTGGACTGAGAACGCTTCTCTTTAGGAAGTGATTGTCTACTATTTACCCATTTCTTTTTAGTAGTAGTTAGATCGTTTTTGATAAAAACTTTTTCAGGATTTTCTGTTAGTTCAGGCTTTACAGGTTTCCCTCCCAAACTATCTCTTCCTAGTTCTTCATAGGATTTCTCAATAATTCTGGCAAGTTCATACGGTTGTTAAGTAATATCAAGTTCTTTAAATTTTTGGCGGATTGTCACTGATGCTGCTTCACCTTTAATGTTAGCTAATAAGATAGCTGAGACCTGTTTGAAATCTTTCAGTAATTTCATACCTAGATTCAAGACCGGTTCTGGACCTTATTCATTTTGAATCTGTCTCAGAACGTCTGGTATTACCGCCATAGACGGGACGCCATGTGTTTTTGTGTAGATTGAAGCAAAGACTGTACCCCAAGTGTCACAGTCCTCTACGTGTGGTGCAATCCCCATTGGTAAACAGATTGTTAGAATCCTGTGTTTCTCATGAGGTGTACTATCGGGAAATACTGCTCTATTTGAGTAATTTTCTGGGCTAATCAGCATGGAATTTGTTCCCTTTTTGCGTGCAACTTACTGATTACTGACTGCATAGTCTGTGGTATAATTTTGTTTATGTTCCCCTGATGAGGGGTGTGCTGTGGAATTCTAATAACAGGTTGGACTGTTAAGGTCTGCATGACATATTGTACCAATTGTCTATGTATTTTAATTAATTGTTTTAGCTGAGCTAACAGTTCTAGTCCTGTCATTTTTTCAATGTCAGGATGTGGTGTATAGCTGGCTAATACCGGCCATGTAGCTCCTGGTCTACCTAGTGGAACGAACCTGGTAATGTGATTTTGATGTTGTAGGGCGCCATTAAACCAGAGATGATACTCTTGGTAAGTTAGTGGATTTCAACGTCATTGAAAGGAACGTATACCGCTGGATCTTCCTCTATCTTATAGAAGTGGAACACATGTGTTGTTGAATTTGCCTGTGGAAAAGAAATCCATGAGTAAAATACCTCTGTCTGCCAATATTCATGTGCCTCTATGACAAATATGACTCTACCACCTCTCGATGATAGGCCATTTTCTATAAGCTTAATAGCTATAGTTTTCCTCACATTTTCCGGGATGATTATAGCATCCGGGTCATTTTGTTGGAGACCTGTAACGTCTAAAACCGGTTGGGCTGCAGTTCTTGCAGCTACACCGCTCTCTTCGTCGTTATCTTGCATTTTGTTGCAAGTTTTGCAGAGCAAGTGTCAAGGAAATAAAGATAAGGTGCACAATATTTTGGAACACTGTATCCTTCAACGTTGAACAAAACCAAAAACTAATACATAGGATTTTTCGTCCTACTCAGTTTAATGGCGGATATTTTATCCTTTAACCCACTCCAGATGTCTATTGGAGTTTTTACGGGATAAAGGGGTCTCTGTGAAAAGCACGACTGAGTTACTCTAGTATTTAGTGTTAAATTAGTGTCTTACCAAACGTTGGGCGCCATGTAGAATAGTTTCTATATTCCCAATAGGCTCTGCTCATTGGAATAAAATATCCTATATATTAGACGTAGGACTATGGTCGACTAGGTCACTATTGAATATACTAGACTTAATTGTGTGTGCCAGCTAGCTCACTAGAAACTTTCTCGAATTCACAAGAAGGGATTAGTCTCTGACAACCGCATAAACATGACAACTTTGTTTCCCCAAGATAAAATGTATCTTCAGAGTCGTGGAAATGATAGATATTTCACCTAGTCAATCGTGCATGCTTCGTTTCACTAGAGGTGCAGAGAAAGTAGAAAGACGGGCGTTTTCAATAAAAGGTTTTATTGAACAGTCTTCTTTCTCAAGCATAAGAAATGAACTGCTACAATAGTAAAACTGTTTGTGAAATATAATGCGTACAGTATAAATAGTAGAATAAAATAATACTGTAAGAGCATTGTAGGGTTACTAAACCATATATAAATACATACATAAATAACAGAGGCTAAAAGTATTCAACTGGTGCTTCTAAAATACGCCTACCCCGGTGTACCTAAACTAAGCTTAGTACGAGGGAGGAGGTAAGTGAGGTGTAGCATACATGTAGTATTATTTGCCAAGAATCTGCTCAAGATTTCTCTAAGGGTCTAATCAGCTCCGTACCTTAGTTTAGAATGGAGAGGGTCAGTCTTGAGACTCGATTTCCCAACAACCCGCAAGGGTAGCTTGAAAACACTGGAGCTGGATGTCTCGGCAGGAGAAAAGACAGCGTCTTTCTCAGTGCGTCTGCTGGAGGTTCGGCTTCCGTCGGCACTTGCTATAGCAGGGCGCGTCGGGCTAATAGATAGTCAAACTGCTCCAAACCACTGTGTGTTTGCTTGGGCGAGTGTGGGCATATTTATACCTTGAAGGTGCCGAATTTGATGCAAAGGTGGACATAATAACGTCACCAAAGAGTCTCAGTTCTTTGAAAACTCCATGAGTTCTTGGATAAATCAATATTCAAGCAAGGGGAAGTCTCTGTCTGCTGAAGGAGGGTTTTTCCAAGAAACCTTTGTGGATTTTTTGAACTAGTGGAAGTAGCCCTGCCGTATTTGAACTGCATGAGCTATGCCTAAATATGGTTCTGATTTTATGCCTATATAAGGATATGGTGATTTATGCCTATATAAGGTCATGAATCGGGAAACTTACAATAGGGTCCTAAAATGATACATATCACCGTCATCCACACCAACCCACCAGCGTTGTGAGACCTGACTGGTTATATGATCACACAACCATGCAAAACACCACAGTGCACCAACGCGCAAAGTGGTCACTTCATTCTCAACCAGCTGAGCTGACACTGAGCGCTCCCCAAAACCAGAACAGCTGATTTGCCCACTTAACTTTTGTAATTCCAATGAAGCTGCCTGCGGTGGTGCCCTTTTGCGCCGCGACCCGTCCCGTGATCCGGAGCACTCCCGGATAACAAACAGGTTTCCGATCGCCACCTTGATCGCCACGCCGGTCAGGGCTGCTCCCTCTGCTGACTGCGAATCCTCATTCACCAATGACCTCGCACCTCTGGCTGGTTCCTTAAAACTCATTTCCCTCCAAACGTGTTCGTTTTGATCTGTAATAGAAGGACAAAATTAAAGGACAGCCTCCTAGCAAGACTGGAGGACCTAGAGACGGGCTGGGGAAAAAGAAAAAGAATTACAGCCTCCAAGAGGCTGGAGGGGCAGGCCGTGGAGCGCGGAGTCAAAGAAGCAGACTCCCGCGCTCCCTTGCCTTTTAACCCCTCATCCGCCAGGCCGGATCTAACCGGCCTGGCCTTCGTTCCACAGTGACCCGTAAGTGATTCGATCACTTCCGGGTCACTAGGGTTCCCCGGGTCCAATCCATGTTGAGGCGCACCCGCCGCGTCATGGTGACGCGATGGGGCGCGCCCCACCACGGAGAGCGGATAGCTGGTGGGGGCCGATGTCGGCCCCGCCTTTCTCTTTTCATCTAAAATATATATAGGTAAATGGTATAATGTAGGGTCATGTTTGTCAGTCTTTTTTAATACAATACGATGTAAATGCTATAACAAAATCAATAAAGGATTCCCTTTGAAAGCAAAAACCTAACAAATATAATACTTCATTTACATTAGTCAGTATTCATGAAGTAAGCAAGCAAGCAGTCTCCATTTCAATATGTATTAGTCTGCATCGCATCATATGTGTGGTTATTCAATGAGTACACAAAGGAGACTGACTCTAGTGGCCCACCATGCCTCTCCACCCTACTTAGGGCTGCCACCACATATATAGTATTCCTGGCCCTAACTAATATGCCACGGCTCTGCAGGTTTCTAGCGCCCCTGCTCCTAGGCATTTAATGGATCACGAATACTTTGTTAAAAGTGCACAAAAATACGGAGCAACACCTTCTCTTTACATGCAACATGAACAAGCGACTGCTAGCGTAATGAGCTCTAGATTCACTTTCAGCCCAAGTGCAATCAAAGCAGGTCTTTCTGACAGTAACAATCTCATACTCTGTGACAGTGAGTACCATTTTTATTTTAACTTATCCACAGTGTTTATTCGGGTTGTGCTGAAGGGGTGCCAAGTGTTTGGGTTGGCTAGGAGCCGACACAAGCATTAAAGCTCTGGTGGGGTTGGGGCTATTTGTGGCATTCACTGCTGGGTGCAGGGGATGGATGTTTCCTATTTTGTTAGAGTTTCTCTCTCTTCTCTCCACTCTCCTTCCTCATCACTTGTCTCTCTCTCACACATTTCCTATCTCTTACTCACTGTTGCCTCGCTCCTCTTCTCTCCCCTTACTAGCTCTTTTTTTCAAAGTCTTTTCTCTTCGTCTGCTCTCTCACTCATGCAGCTGATCTGATTCAAGTGAATGCATTGTGTGTATAGCAGACAGGTTTCTAAACCATGCTGGAGTTGTTAATAACTAATACTCAGTGATGCTCTGAACCACTCTGTTTTAAGTGTCAGTAGATGTAGAAAAGTGTTTTGGCTCAATTCCCTTAGACATCTCATTCAAATGTGGGCCTTGCCAAACGCTGTACAGCTGTTGAATGAGAGTTTTGGGAATGTCTTTAAGCTATATTCTTATCACAGTGGTAGTCTGCGACAAAGCACGTTCATTTTTTAATGAACATTTTATGATGTTTCATATACATATATCCAATAATAATTTTAAAATGGTTGTCACTCTCAGCATTATTTCAGTAGCCCCAGTACACTTCCTTCCTGCCAAAATACCCCAAAAGTTAAAACCAAAAGGGTTAATGCTGTGAAATGGTTTATTTTATTGTGTGATAAGTTCAAACATAAATGCCCATGACCATTTACCCCCTCAGTCATAAAAGCCAAAAACCGAAAGATTCTTGTCCATAAATAATAGAAATATAAAAAGGATAAGGGACGAAATGCAGAACATTGTCAAACATTCAACCCCGCCCCCCCCCCCACAGATCTGGGATAAATCCATCGTTTTTTTGCTCACCATGCCACCCAAATTTTGAAACAGCCATATGCAAATCAGTCTTAACCTGCTACCAATGGGAACCGTCCAACCTGAACTGCAAGACCAGGTCCTCTGTCAACCAGAACGCAAGCATTCTGGCATCGGTTTCAGGGTTTACCCCCTCATCAATCAGGCTAGCTTAAATCCAGTACCATAGCAATGTGTTTTGGCATTCCCCCTAACATTTTTCAGTCACTCCCTAATTTTTATAAACTCGTTTTTGTTGGCATAGCACTCTATGCGCTTTACCCTGCTAACCAATGCTAAAGCGCATGTGCTTTTGCCTCCAAATATAGTAAAATGTAACCGCACCTATGGCCTTATTTGTAAAGGTGAACTACACTTTTGTGTAAGTTTACGATTGATATTCACACAAGGATTTACAAGTAGAATCCCTACGAGCCCAGATTCTCCGCATATAGAAAGATAGGGCAGAATAGCTGAAGACACACTGTACGTACCTAATAATGGACATGCTTAGTCTTGACGCATAATTTGAAATTTTTTTGCGATATGGAATTCTCTTCTTCTATTTTCGAGCTTTACCAGTCAGCTTTCCCTAAAGCTAAACAAAGACTGCATAGGTAATGAGCTAGTATTTCCATGTATTTACTTTCAAAAGTGCGGGGAATGAGATTTTAATACCTTTCCTGATTACTTTGATATTAATCTCATTCGTCTATTTGGATCGGTTATTTTCTGTCATTGAATAAAAGACAAACCCCACATAGGTTAGATAAACCCCATAAACTGACGCAACTCTGAAGAACCACTTACAACTGATAAAGTTTATAAGGTTTAATATAAAATCAAGAAAAGTTACAAATACAATCCTCTCAGGATAAGATTCAGCAAATATACAGGAACTAGAAGAAACATAAATTCCCTAAAGAACCTCAATGCACAAAAGAATACAATCAAAGTCAGTTCCAGAATCAACAGATTAAAAAGCATAGATATAATGTGGTTCTGTTGCGTCATCTAAAGAAAAGAATACAAGTTAAATCTGTCCCTACTCTATGCTAGGTGACATCCCTACTTCGCAAGTTCCTATTTCCCTAAAAAGGTGTCAGCAGTTTGACTTCCTAAGAAGTTCAAACTCTCTTAGCCTCTAAAGGTAACTTGTCGAGAAGCAGTACTCTCTCTGCCTACCCATCCGCTCTCTAAGGGTCCTCGGCCTACTGCTCTCTTGCGCTCTGCTCTTTCTCAGCGCTCGCTCCCCACATCTCCTCCCCAGGGTGCTGTCCCTAAATACACAATCACCGTATGGCTGGAACGCCCCTTGACGCCCACCGCATACTCATACATATGATGTCATTTTCTAGGTCTTTCCATAGCTTCGTCTCTTCGCGTCGTTCGTTAAGTTGACCCTTCTCCTCAGTCGCCATCTTCATCTTCTTGCTGGTGACTTCATTGACATTCCATTTGACACTTTCGGAGCAAAGTCTATCACCTCATCAGAACTTCATTCTTTACGGCTGTATACGTAACCTCATTTGGTCCTGTGAATGGTCATTTCAAAACAAGACTCAAATTCCATGCGTCTCCTCTCACGTTTAGGCCATAAACTTCGTCCGACATTGTCACCTTAAATCTAACAAGAACTTAGACTCTTTGGCTCGCACATTCAGATGAAGGCTATTCACGACTCCTGTGAGCCCACTAAATTACATACAGCGGACTACACTCCTGCGAACCCTTGGTCTGTCAGGTTAAACTCACACATGACCAAACTCTTCTAACATTCCTACAACTTCTTCTACACAGTATAACCTTTAACACACATTTATATATGATCACATTTAGCAAATTCTTTGCTTATAAGTGAATACATCTTACATAGAATACAACCCCTATACATAGAACATAAAGTTATATTCTCCTGTTACATCGTTTATATATGCTCTGCACATTTCTTTGTTTTACATTTCTCGCCGCTTCTCTATTTAAAGTTACACATGTACATGAATTCTACTTTGCACGTTCTTCTGTTCGTAAGCATTTCTACACATTTCTACATTAACCCATTACATATATGGTTTCTAAATCTTATGCATTTCCTACGTGAATACAATATGCTTGTAAATATGGCTCGGATATATGTTTTATTCAAATTGCGCTCTCTCAGTTCCCCCCTTTGATGACCTCTAGTGGTCATCACTAAAATGCAATTTGAATAACTCTTTACACAGAACTAGTTACAAGATTCCCTCTTTTTATCGTTTCGAGAGCTCTTAAACTTTTATACTGTTGATCTTGTAAAGCAGCTAATCTCCTTTCTTGCTCTCTCATGGACCTTTGTAACCGGTTCGTCCTATACCATTTATACAATTTCACTAACCCTAACAATGTAATTATGCAAATTAATACTATTAATACAGGTTTCAATATATACCATATAATGCTTTTACCAAGGTTGGCAAACCAACTTCCAACCTTTCCTACTCCATGACCTACTTTTTCCCAAACATTTATTTTTGTCAAATCTTCGATTTCTTGATGTATCTCTGTAATGTTGTGTATGACTTTCTCAAGTGGTTTTGAATTATCAGGAATATAAGTACAACATTCCTGAACCTTCAGAGCCTTGCAGACTCCGCCCTCTTTTGCTAGCAGAACATCTAAAGCAAGTCGGTTCTGAAGAACCATTGCTCTAATCGACTGCATCTCTCCTTCTACTAGCATCAATGACCTTGCAGTACTTGCAGATAATCTATCTACAACTGTAGCTAGTCTCCTGATCTTAACATCGTTAAGTATTAACCCTAACATAGGAAACATTGCTCCAAATATGTCTCCAACTACTTCAGCATCTCCTACTTCTCTTTTCGTTCTTATCGAAGCCTTTTCTTCTATGATTGCTAAATCCTTTGCATGGTATATTTTGGGGAAGACAATTGCCAAGTAACACGAACCATACCAATTGTCAGGCAGTTTTACATAGGCATTTCTTCCACATACAAAATACACATTAGGAATAGCTTGCATCTCTTTCATAAAATCCTTCGTATAGTATTCCAACCTAAAAGCATGTTCGCAATTAACTTCACCTACAAATACACTCTCATAATATGTCTTGCTTCGAGTTAAACATAACTTTCCCTTCTGCGTTCTATCCAAAGCTATTGGACCATTGCTCCCCTTCTTCTTGTGTGCTTTTTCTTCTTCGGTCCAATCTGTTTTCCACTGTCCTGACATTATTAGAATCCTCTGCCTTCTGTATCTGTCATCTACTTGTCCTATGAACTTCTTCTCTACCTCTGACACTTTGCAAGTCAGATTATTTCTGCGTGCATATGATGTATCTAGCGTATCCCAAGGAAGAAAGAACTTTGCTAGTCTATCCTCCTTTTTATAATAGTCCCACTTATTCATTTATAATTCGGGACTTCAGGCAGTACCGAATCATAATTTGAAAAGTAGTACTCGAATCCTTCTCTACCATAGAATATACTGAGCAGTAAACTACATGTTATCCCATAAGTCAGTGGGAGATGATGATATCTGATGCCTTCATCTACAGAAGCCGGCAATTGCATACAAACGTAACAATCTTTGGCCTCCATGGCATCGATATACTCGTACAATAATTTGGCATATGCGTTTGACCTAAAATTTCCCTGTGACTCATCTACATGTAATCTACGAGCTTCATCTGCCAGTAACGCCTTTTCACGAATAACATTGCTCTCCTCCTTCTTCCCAACAAGAGCAGGTTTCAAAGTCGTTACAGGCTTTACATCTTCTGTTTCTTTATCACTTTCATGTCCTACTATGTATGATATGGTCACTACTGTAATTATGAGAAAAATTACTATTGCTATTAATGTACCTACTATGCATTTGGCTTTTCGGTTTGGGTTGCCGTTCTCCATGTTATCAAAACAGCGTAGCTCCTTCTATTTCGATGAAAGAGTTTTCTTTGCAAGTCTTTTTTTTTTTTTTTTTTTTTTGCTTTCTCAGTCTGTAAAGTGCTCTTTATCAACAAAGTCTCTTTCTCACAACAATGTCTTTTATCTTTAACAACAGACAACCCTAACCCTTCTCCCTCCTCTAAATGTAATCCCTAATTTTATTCTTCTTTCCACTCGGCGCTAAGTTATCTTCTTCTTTATAGCTTCAACACAAAAGTCTTTATGCATCAACAATTATTCTCGTACCTGCAGCTTTAATAACAAGTTCCAATAATTCAAAACGAATGACTTCTTCTTCCTCTTCTGGTATTTGATGACCAAAGGTTAGAAACTGTAATCGATTTAGCACTAGATCTTTGATCCGACTCAGGTAAGGGGGTATGGGAAGTGTGAAAGTCAGTAACCCCTCAGTCTCGAGTCCAGGCGTCAACATCCATATCTCCACTGCCACAAATGGATCGAGATCGATTACTTTCACTTCTCTCACTCTCCCAGAATTCTGTCCCCAAGACATCTGCTAGATAAGTCCACTCTGGGGTGGCGTACCTTCTGCAGGGCACACGTATCCTTCTTGATCTCCTTGGACTTTCTGTGCCTGAGTCTGTAGTTTCTTCTTCTTGATCCAACTCTTCAGAGATTGGGACAAGGGTACTCTCTGGATTTGTCTTTAAGCTTGGCCTTCTTCTTCGTTCTGGCCAACTAGCTTCTCCATTCCTTGTCCTCCTGCTCCTTGTTCTAGGACTTGTCTCTTGATCACTTATAGCTTGTTCGGTCTCTGACTCGAACTCCCAGCTACTTTCCTCTTCTGAGACAGCTTCGGTCTCACTGATGTCTTGACCATCATCAGCTTGTTCTGACACAGGTACAGTCTCTTCGATCACCTCTACAGCTTGGCTTTCCCCCTCTGTGGCTTCTCCACTTTCCGCTGGATTCTCATCCGAGAGAGGAGCTGTTTCTTCTAGAGGTGTTGGCACTCTTCGGGTGTGTGAGGCGTGTATCCAGTTGGGCAGGCCTCCACACTTTACTGCAGTGTTCGTAACAAGTATGACTTGAAATGGTCCTCGCCAGCTCACGTCTAGACAGTTCTTCCTTACGTGCTTCTTCACCAGGACACAGTCTCCTGGACACAGGTCATGGCACAAGTCTTGTGCTGATGGAACCTCTGCAGCCTGGACCTGAAGGGACACAGAATTAATGGCATCAGATAGTCCCTTGCAGTAGTCCAAGATCAAATCGTCTGTGATGTTCAACAACGCTGCAGTCGGAACCGATGGCAATCTCATAGCTCTCCCCATTAGCACCTCGTGTGGAGAGAGACCTGTTTTTATATCTGGTGTGCTACGTACGCTCATAAGAACCAAAGGAAGTGCGTCTGGCCAACTCAGGGACGTCGATGAACAAACTTTGGCAAGTCTGGACTTTATTGTGCTGTTGATTTGTTCTACAATCCCTGAAGCTTCTGGTCGATAACTGCAATGGAGCTTCTGATCGATGCTCAGAGCTGAACATAACATCTTCACTATTTCGCTGTTAAAATGAGTTCCTCTGTCCGATTCCAAAGAGGATGGCACCCCAAACCTCGGTATCAACTCTCTAAGCAACAGCTTTGCTACTGTAAGTGTATCGCATCTACGTGTAGGATAAGCTTCGACCCATCTAGAGAATATACAGACAATCACTAAAACGTATCTAAGTCTATTGCATTTTGGCATTTCAATGAAGTCAAGTTGCATTCTGTTGAAAGGCCCCCCAGACCTTCCTATGTGACTCAACGTGACTGGTGTTCTCTTTCCTACGTTTAGTTGCTGACAGATCGCACATCGCTGACATACTGCTTCTGCCGCTACTCTAAACTTTGGATTAAACCACGTTTGTCTGAATACTCTCGCCATAGCATCTCTACCTATGTGTGCTGATCCATGCAATTTCCTTGCCATTGGACTAACAAGTTCATTCGGTAAAACTGCTCTCCCATCTGCAGAAATCCAAAAGTTAATTTCGCTTTTCGTACACCCAGCTGTTTCCCAGCCCTTTTTCTCATCATCTGGTGCATTTTCCTGAACACATTTCAGTTCATCCCACGTATCTACAGTGTCTAACAACATAGTCAACTCAGTTCTTTCCTGTATTCCCCCCACTTCTACATTGGTGTGAGAATATCCCTGTTCTGCGCAGTAACGCACTACTTCATCTGCATAACGATTGCCTTGCGACACAAAGTCTACGTTCTTCGTGTGCGCGGCGCATTTGACAACTGCGATAGCTGATGGTCCTTGTAACGCTTCTAACAATAATCTCACGAATTCTCCATTCCTAATAGGAGAACCCGAGGAGGTCATGTAACCTCTTTGAGACCACAACTGCCCGTAATCGTGAACTACCCCGAAACCATACTGGCTATCGGTGTATATGGTGACTCGAATTTTGTTACCTGCTAAACAGGCACGCGTCAAAGCAATAATTTCAGCTACCTGAGCGGAATGTACTCCTTCCAGGCAAGCGGCTTCTACAACTCTGGTGATTGTACAAACTGCATAAGCTGCTCTCAGCTGACCAATATCGTCTCTTACGCATGAACCATCAACAAAGAAAATTTCATCAGGGTCAGTCAATGGCTCATCTACGATATCTGGTCTCGGTTTGGTGCATAGTTCAGTCACATCAAGGCAGTCATGATCTTTACAAATTTCATCATCCACCTCATTTGGAAGTGGCATCAACGTAGCAGGATTTAAGACGGAGCATCTCTTTAGGGTCACATTCTCGGCAGCCAATATGACTTGCTCGTAGCGTGTGAGCCTGCTATTCGTCAGATGCTGAGTCTTAGTCCTGGTCATTAACAATTCCACAGAATGCGGTACGTACACCACTAACTGATGTCCCATCACCACACTCTCACATCGTTCAATGCTGACACCCGTTGCAGCTACGGATTTGAGACATCCGGGCAACGCTGCGGCTACTGGATCTAATGTAGCCGAAAAATAAGCAACTGGCCTACGCGCATCTCCGTGTATCTGGGCCAAAACTGCTAAAGCGCAACCCTCTCTTTCGCAGCAGTAAAGCAAGAATGATTTTGTGTAATCACAAGTCCTCCCTCAGCTGCAAAAACGCCATCAAACAATCCTTGTCCCATGGTACCGGATCACTCACTCCTTTGTGCGTCAGTTGTAATAACGGTTTTGCCTTCAGTGAAAAGTTGGCTATCCACTGCCGACAATAACCAACCATGCCTAGAAACATCCTGACTTCTCTTTGTGTCTTAGGCGCGTTCATTTTCATGATCGCCTCTATTCTGTCTGGAGACACCTTCCGTTTTCCCTTTTCAATCCTATGGCCCAAGTATTGCACTTCGGTCAGACAATACTGCAATTTACTTGGAGACACCTTGTGTCCATTCTCGGCCAAGTGATTTAATAAGGTGATGGTGTCTACCTTGCAAGCTTCCTCAGTTTCTGACGCGACTAGGAGGTCGTCTATGTACTGGACCAGAACCGAGTTCATGGGCAGCACTAGACTTTCAAGATTTTTCTTCAGCAGCTGGTTAAATATCGATGGGCTTTCTGTATACCCCTGAGGGATACAACACCATGTTAAAACGCGATCTTCCAGCTTAAAAGCGAAAAGATACTGGCTATCTTCATCTAAAGGAATCGAAAAGAAAGCCTGGCATAAGTCTATCACTGTGAACCATTCAGCTTGGAACGGTATCTGAAACAATATCACTGATGGATTCGGTACCACTGGACAACATGAGACAACAATATTATTAATCTTTCGAAGGTCTTGCACTATTCTGTATTTTCCACTAGGCTTCTGCAAACCCATAATCGGGGAGTTACATGGACTACCCACGATTTCCTTCAGTATTCCCTGTTTAATCATGGATTCGATCACAGGCTTTATTCCTGCAATCGTCTCCGGTGTCAACTTATATTGTGGTGTTCTTGGATACTCGGCATTGGGTCTTACCATGATCTTTACTGGTTCTACTCCTTTGATCAGTCCTATTTCTTCTCCAGTAAAATCCCACACCTCAGCTGACACTTTCTCCCTCAAGTCCTGTGGAAGCTCCTCCACTGTTAAGGTAGGATATAATTCCACGCATTCTTGCGAGTTTACAACCTTGAAATCGGCGTCTTCATCGTTGGTCTGCACTTCTACTCCTTCAGGTGTGCAATGTATTGTGCAATTCAGTTTACACAACAGATCTCTTCCTAGCAAACACACCGGGCTAGAATCACAGATCACAAACTGATGTTCGTCACTGTAATTCCCTATCTTCACTGACACTGGTTCTGTCAGAGGATTCGTCATCCTCCTATTTGCGACTCCTACCACCTGAATCGTCTCTCCCGACATTGGCAGACCTGGGACTACCGCTGATCTCAAAGTGGATCGAGTGGCCCCCGTATCCACCAAAAATGTCGTAGGACATCCAGCTACTTCAGCTTCTACGTATGGTCCTCTCTGATCTACTTCCAGGGCTGCTCCTAGAGTACAGTCTTCTTCCCTATTCACTCGTTGCCCTGTAAGAGGATCAACGTAGTAGCATTCTTCTCCTCCTACGAACAATGGCATCTGTCTATAGGTTTTCCCTCCATTCGTGATACGAGGCGGTTGAGGAAACGGGGCTCGAGGAGTCTGAGTCCCCCCTTTGACAAACTTTCCCTTCGGGACTACAGCTCCCTTAACCACGTTGTTCTGTACCTCTTCCTCCTCCTGTTCTAATTCGCCCGTCTCGACATTATAAGGACACTCGCGTCTCCACTGTCCCACCTCGTTACACTGATGGCACCTCGTTGTCTTTTTCAGTGTCGCAATATCTATTCTCGGTCTCGGTCTTTCTTCCTCATCTCTGCTCTGATTATTCTGTTTCTTTCCTAGGGTTCCTGTTCCCTGTTGTCGCAGTCCACCCTTTCCAGCTGATTGCATCTGCACCAACATCAGCTTCTCCTTAAGTTTCTTTGCCTTCGAATCTATTTCATCGCTACAGTACCTGGCATACCTCAGAATCTCATCTAAAGGTTTGTTCTGCCAACAGATCAAATGCTGTTGAATCATCAGGCTTATGTCTGGTCTCAATCCTAAAACGAACTTAGACACAAACTGTCCTATGTCTTTAGGATCCATTACATCTAACCCACTGTACTGTTTGAATGCTTTCAGCAATCTCTCATAGAACTCATGAACGGTCTCTTTGGGTTCCTGAGTTGTTCGATCTATCTTAACCCAGTCTATGTCCTGCACCGGCACTTTCTCTTTTAGCCATGCAATTACTCTCTCGTATTTTTCCATGACTCTATCTGATGGACCGTTTGTCCGGGCATCCCTCGGAGGCTCACAAGCGGGCCATTCAATACTAAGTTTACATGCCGTCCACAAATCTCCGGGTACTACGATATCAAACAGAGTGTTTAAATCGATCCACAGTACCTTAGAGATCTTCACGAATCTCTCTACCTGCTTATACCACTCCACGGGGTTCTCTCTTAACTTGGGGAAAGAATTTGTAAATGCCGCTAAATCCCCCCTACTCCAGGGCACATGGACGTAGTTTCCGTTCGCGATTTCTCGCAAAGGGAAAGCTTCCATTCGCATTAGCTCTCCATCCTGGGACTTCGCAAGTGTACTCCTTCTGACGGATCCCCTCTTAGACCATCTTTCCTCCCATCTATCCAGATCCCTCCATATTCTGATACACATGATTAGTTCCCTTATGTGTACTCTTAGCCCAATCGTCCTACGCTCATCTAGATCCTGATCCGTGCAATTTAGTCTATGGTTGGCCTGTAAAGCTTTAGTTCGTGACATGTCTATCATATACCTATCTGCCAATTTAGATAATTTTTCATGAGCTGACCTTGCTTTCCGAGTAACATCCTTAGATAAAAACAATATTTCATCTGGTTCGTACAGCTCTAACCTTTCTATTGCCACCGTGCCATCTATGATTTCATCCAAGTCTGATTTCAAGCTCATTACATCAATCCGCTTTGCTTTTATTTCAGCCTTCAATACGTCAGTCCTAGGTTGTTCTCTTACATCTCTCTCTCCTCCACTACGCTCCCTACGTCTAAGTATAGGTGAGTTGTGAGGAGTTCTTCTTGTATCTCTTTGTTCCCACCTCTCTAGATCCCAAGCTTTTCCATCCTCCCTTGGGGTATGGTGGAACAATGCTCTATTCCCCATTACTACATTCTGTCTTTTCGGCTCGGTCTCTCTAGATACAATGTAGGATCCTCCGTTCTGTTCTGTATCACTGCACCTCTCTTGCTGTCTGGTGTCGCTCAATAAACGGTAAGGTCCTTCACGGTCCTCCATGTTCCCGCGATCTCGTTCGTGATCACCGGATGCATGGGGAGACGTTCCGTGACTCTCCATGTTCCCGTGATTCCAATGTCGCACATTTTTGTCCGGGGCATGGTGAGTGCACCTGAAACTATCTCGGTACTCCTGCGTCCTTCGTTCTCCCTCACTAAGGGTGACGCGAGGTACTCCCCCACACCCTGCATTCCTGTCGTCGCACATTTGCCTATTGCCATTGGTAGTATGGCAAGTATCTCTTCTGCTTCCTTGACTCCCTCTCTCCCACTCTGGGCTGCTTTCGCCAGCTCCACAATGAGAGAGGATCCTGTTATCTTGGTCACTCCATTCTGCTCCTGTTTCAAACCTTTTATTCTGAGTCTCTTCGGCAGCATCCCATTCATTCAAATACTCCCTTAATTCCTTATAAGATTTTGGTTTCGGTCCCCTTAAATCCATCTGTCCTCTTTGGCCCCCCTGTTCTATCCAGGGACCCGTTGCGGAATCTAATGGGGTACTCCGACTTTTTGGTGCTAGCAACTGCCTTTGGGAATTGATCGTATTATTCCTATTCTCCATCTCTGCCCTTTCCCTGTCCCATCGTGCCTGTTCCTCCTGCTGGACCCCCTCTGGGTTGTAGATTGACACTATAGGGCCTATGGTAACAGGTACTTGCAAAGCATCTGGCATTTGATACGACCTTGCATGCTGTGTTTCTGGCACCTTCTGGACCACGAATCTTCCCACTACTCTCTGTTCGGGACTAGATTGAGGTACTTCCTCACCTTTCCTGGTATCCCATTCTGATACTGGGAGCGGTTTATATTCCCCCCATCTAGCTCCGTCCCCTTGCTGTAGTTCGGGACTTCCAGCTTCACTGTTGTACGGAGGTGGTCTATCTGTTAATAGTCTCTCTATTAGATCCTCATCTGGCTCGCTATCCTCATCTTCTTCTAGAGGTTTCTTGTCTCCCATAGTTTCTAGCATTGTGAACAGTTTGTCTGCTTCTATCTTTTGTACTCTCCACTTTTTAGCTTCATCATCCCATTTGGCATCCTGCACTGCTTTTACCGATCGTCTCACTCTTTCTTGGCGTCTCTTTAAGCTTTTTCCGTGTGCTGCTCTAAACCATGCACTAAGTGCTTCGAACTGGGTTGGCCTCGGTAGAGGTCTCGTTGCAAGCATTACTGCTTTCAGTTGGTTCAATACTTCTAGCTTAAATGTCCCGTATCTCGGAAACGTTAGTTCTTTATTCCCTTCCGTTAGCTTATTCCACTCGGAGATCCATAGTATCGAGTGTAAGCCTACATTCACTGCCATATGATAAGCTGGTGTACCTTCTGGTGGAGCTTCTTCTCCTGCATATAAGTTTCTTCTATCTCTCTTAAAGATCGCCCTTAAACGCTTAAAACACTTCATTTTCGGTAATCTACGATTTTCCCTATTACTTCTCTTCCTTATTTACGTCCCGATGACAAACCACCAATCCCTGTGCGGCTTTCGCTAATCAGCCTATCCCAGCGCGGTTCTACACCAACCGGCCAATCTCAGCGCGGCTCTACGCTGACGTCACTCGTCCCCTCTGCAGCAGTTCCCCTCCTTTCTCAGCTTGCCTCGCAGTCTTACATACGTCTCATTCATACGCCGAAAAATGACTACTTCCGTCCAAGCGATCACTTTTCTCTGACTGTACGGCCACAGTCTAACTGTAATTGTCACCTCAACTGACGAGACGTCTTCCTCTCACTTCGGACGTTCGCCTTAACTGATAAGTTACTTACACACAGTAAACGTACGACCAGCGTCCGTTACTCATACACTCACTCAAACGCTCCCCCTATCATCGGTCTGCGGGCGATCAATGGTACCTCATGACCCCCTTTCAATGGTAGACAAATTACTCTGGGTGTTCGATACACCCGAACCACTTAAGCCCTTCTTTGGATCTTAAGATTTTATCCGGTTGCGCGCGCTCACAACCTTCCCTCAATCACACTACAGGCATTCAACTCCGCTTGACATTACAACACAGGTACAACATAAAACACCGCAATCTGGCAACGCATGACCCTTATACTCACTCTTGACCGATTCTGCTGCTTTTCTCTCGGCGCACCGTCAGCACCGTCTTCGGCAGGGATTCTTCTTCTGGTCGTCGATGACTAGGGACCTTGGGGTAATCTAGACCTAACCTAGGTTGTCTTCCTCAAGAAGAAAACCATCTTTCTCTGCTACCAACTGCGGGGAATGAGATTTTAATACCTTTCCTGATTACTTTGATATTAATCTCATTCGTCTATTTGGATCGGTTATTTTCTGTCATTGAATAAAAGACAAACCCCACATAGGTTAGATAAACCCCATAAACTGACGCAACTCTGAAGAACCACTTACAACTGATAAAGTTTATAAGGTTTAATATAAAATCAAGAAAAGTTACAAATACAATCCTCTCAGGATAAGATTCAGCAAATATACAGGAACTAGAAGAAACATAAATTCCCTAAAGAACCTCAATCCACAAAAGAATACAATCAAAGTCAGTTCCAGAATCAACAGATTAAAAAGCATAGATATAATGTGGTTCTGTTGCGTCATCTAAAGAAAAGAATACAAGTTAAATCTGTCCCTACTCTATGCTAGGTGACATCCCTACTTCGCAAGTTCCTATTTCCCTAAAAAGGTGTCAGCAGTTTGACTTCCTAAGAAGTTCAAACTCTCTTAGCCTCTAAAGGTAACTTGTCGAGAAGCAGTACTCTCTCTGCCTACCCATCCGCTCTCTAAGGGTCCTCGGCCTACTGCTCTCTTGTGCTCTGCTCTTTCTCAGCGCTCGCTCCCCACATCTCCTCCCCAGGGTGCTGTCCCTAAATACACAATCACCGTATGGCTGGAACGCCCCTTGACGCCCACCGCATACTCATACATATGATGTCATTTTCTAGGTCTTTCCATAGCTTCGTCTCTTCGCGTCGTTCGTTAAGTTGACCCTTCTCCTCAGTCGCCATCTTCATCTTCTTGCTGGTGACTTCATTGACATTCCATTTGACACTTTCGGAGCAAAGTCTATCACCTCATCAGAACTTCATTCTTTACGGCTGTATACGTAACCTCATTTGGTCCTGTGAATGGTCATTTCAAAACAAGACTCAAATTCCATGCGTCTCCTCTCACGTTTAGGCCATAAACTTCGTCCGACATTGTCACCTTAAATCTAACAAGAACTTAGACTCTTTGGCTCGCACATTCAGATGAAGGCTATTCACGACTCCTGTGAGCCCACTAAATTACATACAGCGGACTACACTCCTGCGAACCCTTGGTCTGTCAGGTTAAACTCACACATGACCAAACTCTTCTAACATTCCTACAACTTCTTCTACACAGTATAACCTTTAACACACATTTATATATGATCACATTTAGCAAATCCTATGCTTATAAGTGAATACATCTTACATAGAATACAACCCCTATACATAGAACATAAAGTTATATTCTCCTGTTACATCGTTTATATATGCTCTGCACATTTCTTTGTTTTACATTTCTCGCCGCTTCTCTATTTAAAGTTACACATGTACATGAATTCTACTTTGCACGTTCTTCTGTTCGTAAGCATTTCTACACATTTCTACATTAACCCATTACATATATGGTTTCTAAATCTTATGCATTTCCTACGTGAATACAATATGCTTGTAAATATGGCTCGGATATATGTTTTATTCAAATTGCGCTCTCTCAAAAGCCTCTACCAAATGAAAGCTGGGAGGTCTTCCTATCCATGAACCCCGAACGTAATCACTTACCTCACATCATATGCTCAACCAGCTGCGTTTACTCTGAATCTCAAGCACCAGATAGACCCAAGTGCACAGACTGTGAGCCTTTCCTCCTGAACTACTTAGTGCTTGCAGACACTTACCCTCTGGTCTGGAACCCTGCATCTGGCCACCCTACCATTGGACCCAGATTATACACATAGTGCAATCTTTTAGCATTTATCCACAGGTTTGTAAGTAGTCCACCTTCTTGAGGTGCTGTGACCTACACACTCTGAACTTCATAGAGCATACAATACCATTGAAATTCATGTCCAGTTATCATTATCACAATATATCTTTATTTCAGATGCACTTAAGCAACCTACAAAAGTACAATGGACTTCTGACAAAATTATGCACATTCAGCAAAAAATCACATTCATATTAACTAATCAATCCTAAAGTTAAAATAAACAAGCATTAAAAATGCAACAGGTCTCGCAATTGTTTTAGTTAGAGCTATTGCCATTGCAAATGACAATGTCTTGTACACAAAGATAGATTGAAATGTTTCAAAATCTCAGCCCGCTTTCACGTCGACATTCTTCGGAAAAGTAGCATAAAATGTTACGGGCCCCTCACCCGTCCGAATACGGGACATTCGGGTAGTAGAAGTTGCAGTCGGACACGGGCAGACATAAGCCCCAGATGCAGTACTTTCGCCAAAAGAAATGCCTGCTCCGACTTGGCTCCCCCTCCACCCCTTTGTCAGCAGGAAGAGCGGCTCTGTGAGTGGAGAGCCTTCTGCATTCTGAAATCCGCAGGGTCTGTTTATGCAGCCTTCAGATTTCCTGCACAAGTGTTTAGATCTGACAGAGGGGCACTCTCGCCTTGACACGCACCATTGGGAGGGAAGAAGGGGGCAAGCAAGACCGACTACCATTTTGTGTGTGTAAAAGGCCGCTTTATTGAAACAGGTGCACATCACATTTATTAAAACTGGCAACCGCCTCACAAAACTAAAACCTCCCTAAACATCGAGTTACCTGAACCCTTAGGTTTTTCTCCCCCCACCTCTAAGATCCCCACATGATAAAATCCACCCACCCTGCAATATACAAATATACACTTCAATTACATCCTAATAGTATCCAATTTTCTCCCCTACATCCTAACTCCAAAACCTGCCAAGATCTACAGACCTATCTGCCTTCTTGCAACTGCAACTAAGTACCCTCTAATGTAACTCCCAAACTGTTTACCCTTTCCCCGCTCCCGTTCCCCAAAGCCCCAAACATAACGATAAAGAACCGAACTCCAGCCAAACTTGTCCAACATCAAAAACAACTCCGCCACTTAGGGAAAGTGGGATTAGGTGATTACACTGCCTCCCCCTTTCCCTGCCCCCCCAACCCCCCACCCCAACAACATGCAGGAACGACCGTTCTCTGCGGCCCCTTAGTCCCGGCGGACCCCCAGCAAACTAGCCAACACTTCCCGAAGCTCTAAGAGGTACAAATCCATTCCAATGCGGGAGAGGTGAACCCCATCCCCCCTGAACATCTCAGGAGCATCGTACTTAACGTCCCTGTGCTAAATGCGTGAAAAACCCAAATGCCGACAGAAACGCACCATCTCGACATTCAACTTCAGCCGTGCCTTGTGTACCGCCTGCGGCTTCACTGCCCCCGCCACACTCTACGCGGTACCAGCTCGGTCCATACCACCGTACAACCTGGTCATCTCCTCCGCAGCTCCACCAAATCCCTCCGCATTGCTCTCATCAATAACAAGCCCGTCTCCTGCACCATATCGTTCTCCTCCAAGTGGAGCACCAACACGTCTGGGCACCGCCCCCCTCGCACCAAACCGTTTAGCGTTGTGATCAATTCTTTCCATCTCATGCCCCCTCTCCTGGACCAAACCACCTGAAACAAAGCCGGATTGAACCTCAGGTTGTCCCCGAAATAGATATCTTGAGCCTGCAACTTCGCCCTCTTCAGAAATGAATGGCCCACAATCCAAACCAACATGTCCCGGACCAGGGGACCCACCGCTGAACCTGAAATGAGAAACAAATGTCAATAAGTGTGTCCCCCCAACCTCACCACGCGCGTTCAGGCCAACTCTGCGCTGCACACATATCGCCTATAACAATTGGAGGACCATCTCCACAAGCGCATAATGACCCCCCCGCCCACACCCCCGCCGATGCGCCTCCGATGCCGCCCGATCCGGAAAGAGTGCGTGCCAAACTGCCTCCCCTCGACCCCAATTCTGGCCAATGCCTTCCGCAACACCCCCAACAGCTGTGGCCCCGTTGCCCCTCTCCCATTCGCATGCTGAAACACCAAACCCCCCGCCCTCCATTCTCCTTCCCATTTCCTTCCCCTTCGTACCGGGCACGCCACTCCCTCCTCCACCCTCTGCAGGACCACCCACGACCCGACGACCCTCTGATCAGTCTTGGACTTTCGCAACCAAAGGCGCACCTCCGTCTGCTCCACCCTAACATCCGAACCACTCAAAATCACGGCCTGCCTTTGAACCCAACGGCTCCGACACCCAAAAAGCCCCTGCAAACATCCACACTATCAAGGTCGCAAACAGGCAACCTTCCCTTCCGTCCCTGCATACGTGCGGCAGCATCTCCACCACTCTGCCCAACAACTCCTTTGACATGGGCTGCCTCGCCGCCCCCCCGCCCACATTTCCGAGCCCAACCCTCCAACATCCTAGTCTCGAGCTCACCTGCGGACGGGGCGTATCCCCAAAACAACTTCCCCATGAAAGCAATCCCCACCAGCTTGCCTGCTATGGTCACCCTGGACAAACTTTGCTTATCAGTGACAGCATGAACTGCACCACATCTTCCTGCCTGTCAAACCCCGGTGGCAGCCAACGCGCCCTGGACGACACAAATTCCCCCCATGCCGCCACATACGTTGTCCTGGTTGACTCCGCCAAGGATCCTAGAACCAGCTGCAACATCCGGTGTTGCCTATGTCTCACATCTGCAGTGGCATGGGTGTCGAGTCCCGCTCCGCATCCTTGGCTAACCCACGGAATCTCCCCCACTGCGAACGAGACAGAGCATCCGCAACGTCATTGTCAATTCCTGGGACATGCACCGCGCGAAACGCAATGTCATGGCGCAAACAGCCCAACACAAACACTCTCAACAACTTCAGCACTTGCTCGTCCCTGGCGGCTTGGTGATTCACCACTTGTACCACCGCCATGTTATCCACTTTGAAAGTCACCCTTCGGTGAGCCAGCACCTCACCCCACAGCCAGATCACCACCACCAAAGGAAAAAGCTCCAGGAAGGCAATGCTCCTCCCGCCTCCCCGCCACTCCGGGGGCCATCTCTCCGCGCACCATTTCCCATTCCAGTAGAGGCCGAACTCGTCGCTGCCCGCTTCATCCGAGAAAATCTTCACATCCCAAACCATGTCCTCGTCCCGCTGTAAGGGCACTCCGTTGAACTGGTTCAGGAAAAACCGCCACATCAGCAAATCCTCCCGAACACCCGCCGACAAGCGCACATAAAAAGTGCGCGGCCCAACCTCCTACAGAACGTCCGCCCGACGCGTACCACCCTGCACGCAAAATTGAGATGGCCTAACAGCACCTGAACGACCAACACCGTCACCTTATACCTAGCCACCATCGCCTCCAAGAGTCCCAACATCTGCTGTTGCTTGTCCCCCGGCAACCGTGCCTCCATCAATACCGAGTCCAGCTCAACACCCAAGAAGGACAGCGCCGTGCCTGGCCCCACTGTCTTCTCTGGTGCCAACTGCACCCCAAGTTCCTCCATGAGCTCCTGAAACCTGTCCAGCGCCACCTGGCAGTTCATGGAGTCCGGGGCCCCGACCAAGAAAAAGTTTTCCAGGTAGTGCGTAACTCCTTGGTGACCCGTGCGTTCCGTAAAAAGCCACTGCAGGAACGTACTAAAACATTCCAAAAAGTGCACAGGATATCGAGCAGCCCATCGGCAACGCCTTGTCCACATACCAGCGGCCATGAAACTGGATCCCCAGGAGGCCCCAGTCGTCTGGATGAACCGGCAGCAACCGGAAAGCCGACTTGATGTCACACTTAGCCATTACCGCGCCAGGTCCCGCTGCCACCACCAAGGCCATGGCCACCTCCACATAGGAGTACGACACCGCGGCCTTGTTCACATCTATATAGTCGTTCACCGATCCGCCGTCCGGCCATGACAAATGCTGTATGAGGTGCACTGTC
Organism: Lissotriton vulgaris; assembly: GCF_964263255.1. Classification (NCBI taxonomy): domain Eukaryota; kingdom Metazoa; phylum Chordata; class Amphibia; order Caudata; family Salamandridae; genus Lissotriton; species Lissotriton vulgaris. Next base: position 983,421,630 of record NC_141687.1, read on the forward strand.
CCGCCTCCTTCTTGGGTACCATGCCTATGGGGGACACTATCAAGTCGTCCAGTGGCCAATCTACAAAAGGACCTGTCATGCGTCCTTCCTGCACCTCCTTGCCCAGCCTACTCTGTACCACGTCTGGGTGCTCCCGAGCCGACCGCAAGTTGTCCGGCCAATGCCGCCGCCGAGGCCCATCGTAGCCCAACCGAAACCCGTCCCAAAACCCGTTCCGCAACCGATCCGCAGCCCCCACATCCGGGTAATTGCGCAGGGCCAGTGTCAAACGGTCCAGCCTAACCTGAGTACGAGCCCTTAGGCCCAGGAACCTTTCCGCCTCGGCCACTGCCCGACGGTTGACCGGCCCCGGAGCGCCCCGCTCCAGCTGACACCTGCAAACCCCCGTGTCGTTGCCCGGGAGGGCCCCAACAATGGAGCACTGGGTGCCCATACTTGCCACACCAGGAGCACTCATGGCGAAATCGACAATGCTCTCTGGCACACGCCCCTTTATTAAAATCCCAGCATGCGCCCACGGTTCCGGGCTGGCTCTTAGCTCCGGCTCCCACTCCGCTCGAGTGGGGCGACCCTGAAAAGGCTGATAAATTATCGGAAGGCCGCTGGCGGTAAAAATGGTCTTGCCTGACCCCGCCATTCCCATCGTGTGTTGCCAGAGATCACAGTCCAACTCCCCCCACTTCGCTTCGGTAACCCAAGCCATCCTCGCCCTGAACTCCTTGCTGTACTGCGCCACGCATAACCCCCCCCCCCCCCGTGATCTGCGCCTTCCAGATGACGTCCATGTATTTAAACAAGGACACTGATCGGTCCAGGAACTTTTCACAATACACACTCGCGAATATCAAAAAGGCCGCCGTCCAGTTCTCGATTGTCAATGGCACCCTCGGGCGCTTCTGCAGTTCATACTCCTCCTCCTTTGACCTCTCCTTCGACCGAACCTCGTGGTGCAACAACTTCAACAACTCCGCATACTCTCCCTTCCAGATCTTCTCCTTAGTCACCGCCATTAAATGCGCCCCCAGCGGCTTTGTGACCCCCATATACGGGAGCCGTTTAATCCTCAGCTCCTTGCTCTCTGGTTTTGCCGCACCACTCTCCTCCGCTGGCGCGCCCCCGCAGTCGCGCTGCCTGCGCCTCCCTCTGCCTCAGGCTTCGCTACCTTGCCTGCCACCTGACCGTCTTCCGAGCCCGCGCCACCATCGCCCTCTGCAGCCTTCCCCCCAGGCGCCAGCACATTTTCATCCGGCCCCACACCCCGACCCACCACGTACTTTCCTTTGCATAGCCGGGCCCCCACCTCCCCTCTCCCCCACTCCCACCGACACCATTCGCGCCGCAGCCTTGCATTTACCTGTGATCAAAGTTTCCCCTGGTGGATCCTTGCCGCTCCGCTCCGGCGCCGACCTGTCCCTCGACTGTGTCCGGGCCGCCGCAGCACCCAGGCCCCGTGACACCTGTAAGAAAGAACTCACACCATTACCGGAGCCCCGTCCGCCCCTTCCATCCCTCAACTCCCCTTCCTCCATACTGTCCTCATCTCCCTCAATCAACTCCACCCCCCCCACATATATCTCTGGCGATCCGGCGGCGGCGCCGACTGAACCCTGCCAGAGGCCCACATTCTGCCTCTCGCCCCACTCAAAAAATAACAGTCCTCTGTGCCGGTGCACCATGATCTCCGCTCATCCCCAAACCGCTGGGGCCATGTGGGTGGGGGGGCCTGCGAGCCCGCCAGGGGCCTTCGTGAGCCAGATGCGCCGTGATCCCTCGTTGACTCCAGAAGCTCCACCCTCCCTTCTCCTTGGTGTCGCTGGGCCGCCCCAAGCCTTACCAAGTCCGCTTCCCCGCGCCGATCTTCCCCCTGCAAGAGAAAAGGTACCGCTGGTGTGCGGGGTCCCTGAAACTGCGCGCCCCCACCCGAACGAGCTCCCTCGCCCAGCCACCCCTGCCCCACCCTCCTCCTCATCCTCACTCCAGTTAAGCCCCCTACCCCTGCACCCACCTCTCCCGATAAGTCCCCTCCAAAGCCCAACCCAACCCTCCCACCTCCCTGCCGCCACCCCTACCTTCCCCATCCCCACCACCCCGACGGACCCGCCTCGTCCTCCCCGCGCTCCGCCACAACCCCCGCCGCTGTTCGCACCTCTCGCAACCCCTCCTCCCATGACGCGAACACATCCAAACCCTCCCACTCCCTGTCACTGCCCTCCGACTCAATCAATAATGGGGTGACCTCACCCGCCCATCCCTGCTCCTCCCCCAACTCTGCACTCCCACCCAACCGCTCTCCCAGGGCCAACTCCCCTCCCCCTAACCCCCTGCCAACCATGCCTCCCCCTCCCCTTGCCCCCCCTTTTGCATCCTTCCTGCCTGTGCTCCTGCCCCTCCCAGCTGTCCCCTTAGGCCCCTGCCGGGCAGGTGAGGTGCTCTCCAGCTGTCTCCTCTGGGCCTGCTCTCCCCCTGTGCTTACTCCCCCTCCCTTTCCCACCTCTGCCACACCTCCCCGTCCAGTCCCCGCTCCTGCGGACGTCTCCCCTGCCCCGCCCCTCCCCCACTCCCTTTCCCCCACGCCTCGCAGGTGCGCCCAATGCCTCGCTCCCCGGCCGGGCCCCTCCACAACCATTGCCACTGCCAGAGCGGCCGCGCGGCTCTGCGCGCGGCCGCCCCGCTCCTCCACATGACCTCCAGCTCGCCGCCCCGCCCTCCGCTCTGCCCCCAGACACTACAAAGAGGCGGGGCGAGGTGCCCCTGGTAACGTGCCTCGACTGCTCCTCCACACACCTCTCCCTCTCGTCAACCAGGGCCACCCTCCTGGCATCGGCGTGATCCTGGGGACTCACCTGCAGCCTTACTGCCTTCCGCTGCGGCGAGCAGGCCAGCATCGCCGCCGCCACACCAAAGGAGGCCCGCCGCACCGGACGCGCTGCCTGTGGGCCCACCAAGAGGTCCTTACGCCCGCCTCGCTCAGCAGGCGGATGGCCTCCAACACCCTGACATCTTCTGCAACCACCATCACCGTAAGCCAGCAAAGTACCTTATCAACCTGTAAGCAACCTGCCAAACGCTAAAACCCACGCCTGACAAAACTAACTGCCACTCCCAGCCACCAGGTCTCAATACATAAAATGGTGGCTGGGAAAACGCGGGTACCCTCTAAATACCCCTTGGGCTGCCTACTTCACAATTGGGCTGCCTTTGGGCTATCCCCAGGCAGCCCAAAGCGACAAAATGGCCGCTCCCTGGTTCGCCCCTATTCCCCCTCCGAAATCTACCCGGGGGCAGACCTCGCGGCTCGGCTGCACCCCAAATCCCCCTTCCCCTACTGGTGCTTTTAAGTAAACTTAATTCGGCTCTTGGCCACCGCACCCGTGGGTGTACAGCGGGGCAGAGACAGTAACATTGCCAGCCCTGCGCCGAACACAACGACGGAGAAAGGGTGGGGGAGGGGGGTATTTATAACCTCTGAGACATGAGCCGCCTGCAATGAGGCGGCTGTGCACCCAAGCGAAGCTATGAAAGGGGAGAGTTCGAGACCGGAGGTTGGGGGTGGAAAATCGCTGGGGACGAGTGAAAAGCAAGGGGTAACAGAGGAAACAAAGTGGGGAAGGAACAATCAAAGGATACAATGAAAGGAAGGGGGAGCGCTGAGAAGCGTGCAAAATATATGGTAAGCGACTATCGGGAAAGGGAAAGAGGGCAGAGAAGAAGAAGCAAAGGTGTGGGACGGTGTAAGGGCCATGCAAACAGCAACAACTTACTCCTACCTGCCAATTCACAGTTGTCTGCAACGGGAGAGCATTTCGAGGCTCAATGTACGGGCGCTTGTGCAAACTCGGACAAAGAACTGAGAGCGGCATTGTGAAAAAAATATAGTGCATCTTGACTAATGAAGGAGACTGTGTAACGCCGCACGTAAAAGATCCATTCCAGGTGAGCAGGGCCGAAAGTGAACAGGGCGGTAACGAGGATGGACTAAAAAGCTTTTTTTTTACACTAGAAAGCCAGCGTGTACTCTGAACTATGACGCAAGCCAATGGGAAGAAGGGGCGTGGCTTCAAGTTCCCTCCGGAAAGTGTATTTTTGACAATAAGCCCTCGTAGAGTGAAGAGCTCATGAGCTCATGCACGCTCTAGTGCTAGGTCTGCAAGACCTAAAAAATACAACCAAAATTGATCTTGGGATATCCATCCTATTTCTTCACTTCATAGCTACTTTTATAAAACTTACAATAGAGAAGCACTTACATTCATTATGAAACACTTGTAAAAAAACAAAATGATAGGGTGAAAAGGGGAAAATCCTTTTTCTCTTCAGTAATGGTTTCATAAAACACATTCAGGAAAATCTAAAAAACCCACAAAACATAATTATACAAAAGGTATCCTGTGGAGACAAACAGTTGAAACCACAGGGACATATATTCTTAACAAGATTCCAACCCTTTTGTACTGCCAAAAGGCATTGTAGCAGATGTATTCAATACCGAGGCAACACATATGGAAAATTGGTATTGGCAACAAATGTTAAATATGGTCCTGTGCACCTTGTAGTCTTTAAATGTGCATACCCTCTGACTGTGCAGTATTGTAATTCTAGTCCCTCACTATTTAGTTCCCTAAAAGAAATAAAAGCTTTTTTGTTCCAATCTTTCCTGGCTAAGTGCTCTGGACAAGAAAACAAATAGAGTATGCTCAAGGCATTAAATGAGGCCCCTCCACCTTCTCCGCCGACAAGAAGTGTGTCTGTCAGGCTGAGCAAAAGTCAGCCTGACAGACACTCTTCTTGTTCAGGCCAGGCAGTAAGGAGATGTACATTCGGAAAACGGACAAGTGCCTACCTGTCTGAGCTGAACATTGCAAGGCTGAGGATTTATCAGCCCTCTGGGTGTGACCGCTTCAGCCTGGCAAAAGTGCCTCAAGGCCCTGCCCCTTGTGATGAGGGGTAGTGTCGATGATTGCGTATGCCCATGTGGGAATGCATAGGTGTAAGAGAGTGTATTGTGTGTTTGTATGGCCACCCACCTCCCTGTTAAAATTACCATCCGCCATTGACATAATTTGACCAAAGAATATTCACAACCCTATCTAAACTCTGGCAATTCATCAGAACAGCCAGAATAAAGTCGGATTCTGTTTTAGTTCAAACTGTAATTCACTTAACAAGTGGAAAAGGAGAAAACATAATGAAAGGTTCCCAAGCCCCAACTCCTGATGGATTATATATGAAATATTGGCAAGTATTAGCAGACTTCTGGCGAAGTGTTTTTTTCACCAAATGAAGAGTAGGGAGATCCTTATATCCTCAAATGTCTTTATCATATGCAGCGGAAGACATGCACTTTGCCAGCAATATCTACAACATGGCTTTCACCAGCATATCAACTACTTTGGAAGCAAAGTAAAAGACCAAGGCACTTGCCTTTGACATGTGATTTTATTTTGCTAATAAATGGGAGGACTGTGAGCCTGCACTGTCAAACTTACCCGAAAGAAAGGATAAGGAATTCCCTCTAGAAATTACTTTACCTTAAGATAAAACGAGGTATAGTCTTGGTGGACCTACGGCCAGCAACCATGACAAAGAATTTACAATAATTGGTAAAAAGTCCAACAAATTCATAAAATTACCAAAATTACCCAACTGCTTTTGCAGACCAGATGTGGTTCTTTCTCACAGAACTGCATCGACTGCATACAGTAATGCTGGAATAAAACAGATCCTAACACGTGAAAAGTCTACACTATGCACCAATAAAAACAATTCCAAATTATTTATAGAGAGAGTAAATAAAAAATGAGCATAAGTGCAACCTTGTCTCACTACATGCTTCATTGGCAAAGCCTTAGAGCAATAGCCATGAATATTGTGTCTTGCTACAGCGGACATGTTAGTATAAAGACCCAGTAAAAATTGTAACAGTCCATTTCAACACCCATGTTCAATAGGATCCTCCATAATTTCTCCCAGTTTTTTTGATTGAACACAGAGGTAAGGTCCATAAAGGTCACATGAATGGACCCAGATTTACACACTGTGTGCTTATTAATCAGGAAATACAGATTTATGAACTGATTATTAGTGCCCAGGCATAGCCTGAACCCATTGCAAGTCTGAGAAGAGGTTGTTTTCATCAACCCAAGTCATTACCTATTTAATTGACCCACCCTATGACCTTAACTACCTGTTTAATCCTGGTTAGACCAATCATGACTCTTGTTTGATTCTGCATGTATACTCTAAACTCTGTATACATAATTTCCATATATGCCATTTTCAATTCTAGGCACACCAGTTTTATAACATCCTTTCAGATTTATAGCGTGTAACACACTATAGTTCCCTTAATAACATACAGGGCATCTTCTCACCACCAAATATTTCACTCTTCTACCCCTGCCTGGCACTCACCCGCCCCTACCACTCGCCCGCCCCCTTGTTTACAATAAGGGTGGCAATACACTTAACACCATGCGTTGCGCCTTTATATACTTACAACCTAGATGCGCAATATGAAGTTGCATGCATAGCAAGTTCGCGTAAACAAACAAAAAACATCCCGGTATGTTTACTTTTTTAGACAACGCATGCCCCTGTGTTCATTGGCTGAACATCTAGCCAATTGCGCGTAGTGTTTGAACGCGCGCGAGAACCCACGTGACCAAGTCCTGACGAATGACGCTTCGTGTCATATACAGCGGCACAGGCGAGCTCCCGTACCTCCCCGATCGGCTTAGACGCCGACAAGAAGCACCGACGGAGAGGTAGGGCGTTCCTCTGAGACCGGCTAGCATTGTGCAATCGTGTGCTTATGGAGGCTTTTCCTCGCGTTTATTACATTATTTTTTAAAAACACGCACATGTAAAAATCGGGGTTATTGCTTTTGAATGCATGTGTAGAATTGGGTTTAGTACTACAACTTGCCCAGTGAGGGTGTCGTATTTTGACCAACAGATCCACTACTAGGTCTCATGGTTTACACAAGGTTGAGGCGTGTTTTATAACAGGGCAACGCCTAGAGGGAGTGTGTTAATTGGCGGTGATCAACTCCAATACAATGTTTGGATCCAAGCAAGCTAGACAAACTGTTTGAGTGAAGCAACAGATGGCGCTACTCGGCGCTTATATGTGACTGTCTGAATACACGAGATTTAAGTGGCATTTTTCAGCTTTGCTGTTCTTTGCCCCCCTTTTTCAGAGCGGTGCTTCCCCTTTACCCTGAGCCCTGGCCAGGTGGGGTGAGGTCCATACATCTTCCAAGTGGGATAAGATGTTATCTCCTTTGGTTATTTTGACAACTAGATCCAATGTTGAGATTCTAGCACTATATAAGATGTTTCTATGATTGTGCCTGAACACATATCATTAACTACTAGGATTGTGTAGCTGAAACCAAGTATATTTATAAAAGCGCAAGAATGCGGTGTTTTGCTAACAAGACTTCTGTTTAATATCTCCATGTTTTCACTATTCCTAGCAATCTGCAACTTGGAAAGGTGAAGCTACTGATACAGACATCTAGTGGATACAGGTGATCTGAGTATCGGGTTTGAAACTTATTTATAGTTTGGAGCACTCTTTTTTTGCTTTAAGAGCACTAGTTCGTAGTAGCAAATAGATTACTGTGGTCCTGATGAAAGCAATGACAATCTGTGTCAAGAATTGCTGAAACATGTTGACCCTAGAACACATCTAGACGATCCAAGAATAATTGGGTTGTTTCTGTCTACTTTTTAATATTGGTAGAGTGGGTAGCAACAGAATAAAGTCACGCTCAGCACCCTCTCATCCAATTTTATCTCACACACATTTTTCTCTTGTTTTCTTCACTATTTTGTGCACTACGACATCAATCCTCTTCTTTAACATCCTCGTAGTTGAGAAGTAAGACCACGCCAATCTATCTGACCATGTGAGGGTTTTAACAATCTTAGCCCTCCATGTGAAAGACAATAGATAACACCATCAGTGGTCTTAAAAGGAACCCAAATGATGAAGGGAGGTTCAGTGTGGTGACTGAAGGGCATCCTTATCTGATCACTTGTTGGGTTTAGTGTAAGGGTGACCCCTGTCTTTATAGTTTACACACAGCATGGTATTGGAGTCCTCTGTAGGCGCTCATCTGGCGTTCTTGTTCTTGTTATCCCAGACCCTCTGACACTTCTTATCTTTTAGTATTGTTGGGGCCATATCAGAGTGTGGTCTTTAAAATCCCCTTTGACCCTCTTTAAATGTGTGTTGTTGTTAAAATTGCGCTATGCCTGCTGGATCAAGTTTGTCAGTCTTATGTTTAGATCTGTGTTGTCTGGGCTCAAAGCCGCAATGACAGCTTGCCTGCAGGACCGGACACCCAGCCGATTCCATTACCCCCTCAGCTTAACCTACGTTGGAGATCAAAGGCTGGACAAATGCAAACCACATACAGTAGCGTTGCTGCTGCTTCGCCGCACCCTCTACATATTGTATCCTCCTCCGTAAGACGCCAGGGGGGTAGATTTTGCAAAAATCACCAGTCACCCATTTTAATTGTTATGAAACTACGTTTTAAATACAGTGAATATGGGCTGGAGAAGTAGGAGGCAGGGGTTAGGCGGTTATAAGAATTAATAACTGCCCATGAATTACTTCGTTTTGCAAACAGTGCTTTGTCACTAATAAGTGATCGCGTTCTTACACATTTTTTAATTGCGAGCTTAAACGCTGACTGACTGGGGTTAAGGGCCCAGAGGCCGTCTGCTGACATTTGTTGAATGTAGTCCTTAGAAAGACGGCCAAATGTTCCTCCTGGATTTTTCACACTTATTTCTTGCCAGACTAGGGACTCTAGTGTGCCTGGGTTAGATTGTCTTAGTTTGTGGGAAAGTTTAGGAAATACCCCAATACTGGATGCATCATAATTCAGTAACCCCATCTCTAGTCTAATCTGTGGAGGGGAAGCAGAGTATGGCAACTGAAGGACCTTTTTATAAATTTTGGTTGTGTGCTGATTTAGAACGGTGTTCAGTTTGCCCTTGAATATCCCTATGCCATACGATAGAGTAGGGCCTATTTTCGCTTTCAGGACTTCCAGAAGGGGTGACAGAGTAGGACCTGACAGATTTTTCAAGAGCTTAGTCAATGACACCACGAGCGTTGTTGCTTTGACCGCGATCTCATCACGCTGCTTTTTGAGGTTGCCCCTAGAGTCTAAATGAACCCCCAGATATTTATACGACTTGCCTGTGGCGAGGCCATTATTATTAAATGACCATCCGCCACCGACATATCGCTTCTTCCCAAACTGAACTACCTGGGTTTTCTTCATGTTGACTTCTAATTGGTTCTTAATCGTATATTGCAGCAGTGTGTCAAGGAGCCTTTGCAACCCCACCCTTGTGAGGCTGAACTGCACCAGGTCATCGGCATATAAGAGATTACTTAATGCCGTACCCCCTACCTTTGGCGGGTGGCTGTTAACGTCATCCAGGGTGCTGGATAAGTCGGCCAGGAACAGGTTGAAAAGGAGAGGGGCCAGCACGCATCCCTGCTTAATGCCTCTCGCTGTTGAAATTTTTCGCGAGAGATGCGTGCCGGTCCCTAACTTTACTTGAACCCAGGTACGTGAGTGCAGTTCAATGATTGCATTCAACAATTTGTCTGGGATTCCCCACTTTCTCAGCTTTTCCCAAAGGGCCTCCCTGGGGACCCTATTGAAGGCGGCTTTGAAGTCAACAAAGCAACAAAACACAAACCTAGAAGTGGAGAGGGCTTTGTCGACAATGGAAGACACCGCTAATAAATTGGTCATGGTCCCCGAGTTGGTATTGAACTCTGTTTGGTTCATTGGCACCCGATTATGATCTTTTGCCCAATGCCTCAGGTCCTTCAAGAGGAGCCCTGCGTAGTGTTTTGCATCAATATCCAGAAGGGCTATAAGTCTGTAATTATCGGGGACAGCATGCAAACCGGATTTATAAATAGGGTGAATTATTGCACCCCGCCATGAGTCTGGGATTGTTGCAGTTCTCAGTGCATAGTTAAAAAGGTTTGTTAACAATCCAGACCAAAAGGTTATATCCGATTTAAAAAGGTTTTGTGTAATGCCGTTAGGACCGGGTGCTCCGTCTTTTCTGGCCTTTGTCACTGCGTTGATGACCCTGTCTTCAGTCACCTGATAAGCCTCGTCAGACAGATGTTGTGGCTCGATAGGAGTACACCCTTTACGGCCGAGACCAGTGCCTGTTTCTCCTTGCGATCCATCTCCTGCGGAGTCTAGTTGAACTTGTGACTTGAAGTGGTCCGTAAGGTAATTAACCCATTCTGCTTCTTCAATATTTGCAGTTCCAAGGCTTGAAGAACTCGAGTTTGAGTGGTTGATTAGGGCCCAGAATTTTCTTGAGTTTTTGCTCTTACTCTCCCACACCAGTTTGCACCAGAATTGATTTTCTTGGGTCTGCTTGTCTACGGTAATCGTCATCCTAAAGGCCTTTTTGGTTCTGTGATATGTGTTTAGGATCTCACTGTTCCCAGGGAATTTAACGAGTAGCCGTAGCGCAATGTTTCTTGCTTTTTTAAGCAATTTTGTTTTTAAAGATACTACAAACTTACAAGACTGAGTTCGGCTATGACCCTGCGTTTTAGATGGAAAACTGCTGGTCAGATGGGGGCAGAGCCTCGTCCATGTAACGGTCGGTGAGGCGTCAAGGTTGTTACCGCCATTTAGAAAATCCATGCTCACTTGTAGAATTTTGGGGCTGATGTCGTCGCTCCACTTCAGTCGGTTTAGATTTTCAGTATATGTTCCCTGACAGGTTGGGGGTGCTGGTTTGTGAGACTCTGGCCTTGTGTTGAGGGAAATAACCTGGGGCCTGTGGTCGCTTTCGGTATGTGGGAGAATGCTAAAGGTATCTAGGTAGTAAAGTAGGTCTGCGTTGCAGATAGTATAGTCTAGATGGGAATATTTGCTGCCATTTGACCAAGACCAATTTGGCGGAGTGTCACCTGCGGACCTGCCGTTCATTACCAGGAAGCCTGCACTGTAGAGTCTCGACACACAGAGTTCTCCCAGTTGACTATGGGCTTGATTTGGTGGTCTGGTTTGGGTTACGGCCTCTGTGATGTTGAAGAGAAGGTGCTCATTGGTTTCTGCTGTTTTCCCCTGAAAGAGGTTGATGTTGAAGTCCCCCGTAGCGATGCAATCAGAGTTTGGATGCTCAGCCGCAATGTGGCACTTTGCCGCATAATTTCTATTAGGTGGGCTAGAAAGAGGGGCAAAAACAAAAATAAAATTGATAACTCACAAAGATCCAAATGTGTATCCAGTGCTCAGTTTGCCACTGAATCGAAGCTATACTTGGCTGATTAGCCATAATAAGGGTGAAACTGGTCCTGGGTTGCTTGTGTGCCAGTTCAGGAAGCACCTGGCCTGACAGTTCGTGCTGGACTGTTCCCATTGGACCAAGGTCAAGACTGATTTGCACATGGATGGGTGCAAACTGAGGAGCAATGGTGGGCAAAAAACAATGCATTGGGATGAAGCCCGAGCAATTGCCAGGGCCTGAGATTAATTTAAGCATTCTATCAATTATCTTGTTGTTACAGTTGATGCCCTATATGTTACGGGTATGCCCAGTCATGGATCCTGCGCTCACTGTGCCACTGGTAAGGTAAGGTAATACTTTATTGTACAGTTAATTAAAACCATTACAAACCATCATCAATAAAAACAGTTTCCGGGGGCATGGCTACGCCCGCAGCGAGGCTGGCTGTGCCTTAGCAGAGCTCCGGCGTGACCCTCCATTCTGGGGGAAATTTCTCCGAACATTTCTTTGACTGGCGAGCCACCACTTGGTGTGGCATTTTGCGAAGCGTCCGCCCAGCTGCGGTCCGAGTTTCAAGGCTCCGAAGGCTCCGGAACCGCACCGGCACTTAGGAGCTCGCCCACGCCGAGAGGGAAGTCACTGCGACGGCCAGTCCCACCAGGCGAGCCCGGGGTCGGAGCCGGAAGTGCAGGCCCCACGAGCAGAAGGCACCCAGTAACAGAACGGTGGACCCGGAGCTGAGGGGCACTGAACGCGATCTCTTGGCAGCCGCTGACTGAGGCAACGACCCGGTCGGGACCACCGAGGCAGCGAGGGCGGCAACCTGAAGTGGCGGACCGGGACTGAGGACAGCCGGGACCCGGATCGCCGAGGGAGCCTCGGCCACGGACAGGTGCCCCTCCCCCCCTGGCCCCCAGCGGCAGCGCCTACCTGACGATCTCGGCACCCGCCTGGCACCACCGGTGCAGGTCCTGGCAAGGGCCCCCGGGGGCCCGTGCGCTCCCGACAGGGGATGGAACCCCCGGCGCCACCGGCACTGAGCCTGTGAACTGAGCGGAGCAGCAGAGGCAGCAACCGGGGGGCCCCCCACATTCACATCGAAAGAGAGCCCACCCCTACGCGGTGACACTGGCTGTGAGCATCGACTACCGGCCTCAGCACAGAACAGACAAAACACCCCTGAACCGGGCGCCCCAGGGGGACCATCGCAATACTCCACGCCGCCGGGCAGAAGCAACCCGATCCCACCTCACCACAGAACCACGCATCCACCAGCCATTGTTGGCCGCCCGGCCGGGTGAAACGCCACTTGACTACACAGGACGCCATTGTGGGGGAGCATCGGAAGGGGCACACGGAGGCGAGCAGCGACCCCCCACAATACACTGACCGGGGCCGGGGGGGAGTGACACCCACGAGTGATACTGCCAATCGAGTGACTCATGTACTACTGGACCGCTGGGGTCAACAAGTAATTCGGATGCCGGCCTGCGGGCACTGACTCCCCCTGAGTTCCACCACCACCGACTCAGCGACGTAGCGGTGGGGCACAACTAACTACGCAGCATACGGCCTCAAAGGCCGAGCCACGCAGCGCATCGTGTTCAGCCACAGTACCGGGTAGTGACGCAACTACCACCGGGACACTCGAGCCCGCATACTGACCAGCCCACCTCAGCTGCAGCACCCTCACGAGGACCTCTCCCGGCAGCCTCCTCCGCGGGTGTACAAGAATAGTCCCCTGCCTTGAAGAGGCGCCTGTGGTGCGGACAACCCGCAGACGCGATTAACAATACACAGTCCGGACTACCCGAGCGTAGAACCCTGCCCATGTCTGGAGGTGCGGGGAAACGCACAGGCACCGGGAGCACGTACCCGAAGGGCAAAATGGACAAGACGCAGAAGCAGATGGATGTAGACCCGGTGACGGCCAGACTGGACTTGGTACTGGCGGCCATGGAGCGACTGGAGAATTCCATTCAGTCCACCCGGACGTCGCTGGAGGCAAAGATAGATGGGGTCGCCATTGACCTGACGCACTTGAAAGCGGATCACAAGAAGCTGGCTGAGCGCACCACAACCCTGGAGTCCACCGTGACCGACCTGGAACCACGCGTCACACAGTCGGATAAGCAGATAAAAGATCTTCTCAACAGGGTGGAGTTCCTAGAAGACAGGGCGGAGGATGCAGAAGGACGGGCGAGACGCAATAACGTCCGAATAGTGGGCCTGCCCGAAAAATGGGAAGGGAGAGATCCGACATCACACGTGGAGGACTGGCTTCATGCCCTGTTACCGGAGGGTACCCTTTCGCCCCATTTTGTGGTAGAACGAGCGCATAGGGTCCCGACCAGACCGCTCCCAACTGGCTCTAACCCACGTCCCTTCCTCATCCGAATTCTGAACTACAGAGACCGGGATGCGGTATTGAGGGAAACCCGCAAACTCGGCACCATACAAGTGGATAACGCAAACATTATGTTTTTTCCGGACTACACAATCCAGGTCCAACGTCAGAGACACTCCTTCCTGATAGTGAAAAGACGGCTACGCCAACTAGGACTCACATATTCCCTCCTCTTCCCGGCAAAACTCAGGGTCGTAGCCAACGAAAAGACACACTTCTTCAATACCTCGGAAGAGGTGGAAGCCTGGTTGGACAACGGGACGGACAAAGATACAAGGGGACATGGAGACCCGCCTAGGTCAAGGAGAGGCAGGAGATCCAAACGGAGACGCGGACACAGATCGCCCTCACCAGCAGCGAGTAGCACGCACCACGGCACGAGCCCATCTGAAGAGGAAAAACGCCGGGAGCAGCAAGAGGCCCTGCGGATGGTCACGGAGCTCGGCGGCTCTCCGTCTCAGTGCTCCCCACCCAACACCAGCCCCAGGATATTACCAAGCGACGACGAGGCGATCTATGGGCTACCGGACTCACAAATCTCAGGTGATCTACCTGCAGTCACGCCTCAAACATCGGACCTGTTCGGTTGACGGAGTGTCATTCCGCGGCACTCTTTCTGCCCTGCTCCACTCTCCCACTCACTCCATGCCCCCGCACTTGCCGACCGGTGGGACCAACGTACCGGTGTGGGCGGCTAGGTGGCACCGGTGGAAGGCGTGGGACAGGGGCGGTGAGTCAGCTCTTCCCTACGGGGGCGCACGCCTGAGACGCAGTAAGTAGACATTGACACACATATAATGCCACCTGCCGCTGAACAATCTGCCTAGAGAGCCTCCTCCCCCCTGGGTCATGATACGGCGGGGGTCCCTCCGGGTGGGCGGGGCACCCACTGCACACAGGGAAATGGCAGCGCTGGTGCTGCAGGACCTTACGGCTGCGTTGCGCTGCCGACGGTATAGCCCACCTGCTGGCAGTCCAGGAATGTATACTTCCCCCCATGAGGAGTGGCACACGCATACGAGCTCTGCTGGAACTCATTACCCCTTTTACCTTGCGTGATGGACAGCAACCCCCCAGACTGGAACGTTGGATGTCTCAGTAGAGTGTTTGGACGGCTGCCCGTTTGGCAGCTGACCCTATGGTATTTCCCCCAGTTCATGTTCACCCTTCTTCCTACTCTTGCAATGTGCTGCAATCATAGTATAATGGCGAAATTACTGAACTTTTCGTGGTGTCCCACAGGTGTGCGGGGAAATGCTGTGGAGTTGAGTGGCGGAATGCTTCCCGGGGTGTGCGTGGGGCGGGGGGAGAGCGGAAGGGACCGACTTGATGCGATGTAATGGCTGAAGTCAAACTCTGCACTTGGAATGTGCGCGGTATACACACACCTTCACGCAGGTACATGATATACTCCTATTTGAAGAGGCACAAGGTACAGATAGCACTCCTACAGGAGACACACCTGACAACGGCCGAAGTACTCACACTACGCAGGCGATGGCGTGGCCAACTGTACGCGACTGGGTTCTCCTCCTACGCGAGGGGTGTCTTAATATGGGTGAGACCGGGAATCACGTTTGAAATTGAAGACTCACACATAGACGGGGAGGGAAGACTGGTGGCGGGCAAGGGACGTCTGGACGGACATCCATTAGTTCTAGCGTCGCTTTACGCCCCCAACACGGACCAGCAGGGTTTTCTTACGACAGTATCCGCGGCCCTATCACACTGGCATGGGATCCCCTGGATACTGGGAGGGGACTATAACTGGGTGCTGGACACCACACTAGACCGTTCCTTCCCGCCATTACCCAGCGCACCGGTAGTGGGCGCCATGAAAGCACTTGTGGCCTGGGCTGACCAATGGCATTTACAAGACGTGTGGCGGCACCGAAATCCAACTACCAGGGCGTATTCATACTACTCAGGAGCTCACACCCTACACACCCGATTAGACAGGTACATGCTCACTGATGACTTACTCCCGTTAGTGAAGGAGGCATACTACATGGGTAGGACACATTCCGACCACAACCCTCACATGCTGACCGTCTCTCGGGCAACCCCACATCCCCCTATCCCCACTTGGAGAATGCAGCCGGATCTCCTTCTGGATGCACCCTTCCGGGACTCACTGTTCACACACATAGCGCATTACTTCGAGGAAAACGCGGGCTCTGCCACCACCCCACAAATAGAATGGGACGCGTTTAAAGTGGTCATTAGAGGACAGTGTCTGGGCACGCAGGTCAACCTTAAACGGCGTGTTGAGCGAGACCTTCAAAGGATAGAAGCCGAGTTGATCCGACATGAACAAGATTCGGTTAGAGATGGTGGCGCTGAGTTACAATCTGCACGCGCAAGGCACGAAAAACTGCTGGAGAGGCTTAGGTGTTTGAATTATGCGGCCCATGCGGCACGCACTCACGATAGAGGGGACAAACCGGGTAAATTGTTATCGTGGCTCATCACCAGGGAGGAAAAAACAAAGCCAGTCACGAAAGTATTGGGCGCAGACGGATCGATATTACACACTCAAGTGGAGATCCATAATGCGTTCATCACCCACTACAACGCACTATACCGCTCCCACCTGCCCACCCCCGCCCCGGATATGGAGGGGTACCTCAGCCAGATACCATTACGGGCGCTCCGCGATGCCCAACGCGCAGATCTAGCAGCGCCCATCACGTCTGAGGAACTCCGGGAGGTCATAGCAGCGCTTTCTAATGGTAAATCCCCTGGCCCTGATGGACTCCCAGCGGAGTTCTATAAGGCGTATCCGGACCTCCTGATCCCTGAACTGATCAAAATGTATGAAACAGCGCTCGATGACTCCTTACTGCCACCCTCTCTGAATGAAGCCACCCTGGTCTCCCTCTTAAAACCGGGAAAAGACGGGACACTACTGGGCTCATACAGGCCGCTCGCTCTCCTAAACACGGATTATAAAATATTAGCATCCACACTGGCAAGACGGCTGGTCCAGTACACACCCACCCTGGTTCACAAGGACCAGAATGGCTTTGTACCTACCCGCAGCACATCGCTCAACATCCGTCGGCTGTTCAGGGTGCAGGAATACGCGAGGAGACTTTGGCCGCGTTTTGGTTGTCTCGTATTAGACCTGGAAAAGGCATTTGACTCAGTGGAGTGGCCATATCTTAGGGCGGTGATGCAGAAATTTGACCTGGGAGATGCCTATTTGGAAATGGCCGGCCTACTATACCAAACACCTAGCGTCCGGGTCAGGACAGGGAGTCTCCTATCGGACACTATATGAGTCAGACGGGGCACTCGTCAGGGCTGCCCATTGTCGCCTCTGCTCTTCTCCTTAGCGATGGAACCACTGGCGGAGTTACTGAGGAGACAAGGTGCAGAATGGGGCACCCCCTTGATAGACGGCGAACATGCGGTCTCGCTATACGCTGACGACTTGCTCCTCTACGTTAGGGACCTCACACAGATACCGCCAGGGCTCGCGGACACCCTACGTGAATTCACAGCCCACTCGGGACAGCGAGTCAACTGGGGGAAATCTGGGGTCTACCCCTTTCACCCTGACATGCAGGAATGTGCGGTGCAACTAGGGGGCACAATGCTAACATGGTACGCGGGCACCTTTAAATACCTCGGCATCCATATATACCGGTCTTCAATGGGCATACTGGAGGGCAACTTGGTCAGGGCCATATCCTCCCTGCGAGCCCAGATACAATTCTGGAACACGCTCCCGCTGAATGTCCCAGCCAGAATCACCCTGGCGAAAATGATAGTATTACCGAGACTCCTTTACTATTACTCGAACATACCGGTATACGTCCCTGCCCGGATATTTAAGGACCTGGAGACCATGGTGCGAACGCTCCTATGGAACACAGGGAGACCCAGAGTAGCCCTGAAGAAGCTGTACGCCCCGACGTTGTCGGGGGGATTAGCGGTCCCCAATCAGGAACTGTATTACCTCGCGGCGCAACTTCAATGGGTGGTGGCGTGGCTCGCGGGAAGGAACCTCAACGACACAGCCTCGATGGCCCCGGCCCTGACCCGCGCGGGGGCCCTCGCGATGTTCCACCCCCTCAATGGTGCGGCACGCGGAATGCAACTGCACCTTGCGGTGGCACTTAGATGCTACAAGCGAGCACTAAAACTGACAAAGGGGATAGCGCCCTACGCCCCGGCACTCCCATTGGAAGGATTGCCTAGGCCTGGGGGAGTAGTAACTGCAACACAGTTGGACAGCTGGGAACGCGTGGGGATGGAATCCATGGCAGACCTGTATAACGACAGCACCCTAATTCAGTTCGAGAGACTTACGGAGGACCCTGGTCTTCCGGCAGGGCAGTTCCTGCTCCACGCCTCTATGGTCCGGGTCCTCACGACACACTGGGGGGATATATCGGAGGAGCCTCAGACACACCAGTTGATACAATACCTGAACATCATGGGGAACGGGTCACACGTGGTACACTGGCTGGCACAGGCGTTACAATCCCACACCACATGCACACTCCAGCCCTTGAGAGACAGGTGGACGGCTGACAGGGAGAAGGACTGGACGGATAAGGAATGGGAGAGGATCCTGGAAAGCCCACGCCACAATAAAATAATACAGTTTTACATTGTACACAGGGCGTATCTGTCCCCGGACAAGATTAATCGTTACTTCACGCTGGATACCTCCAGCTGCCCACGATGTGCGTTACTGAATGCGGATCTACTACACATGTTGTGGTCGTGCCCCAGACTACATGCGTACTGGAATGATGTCACTACACTCTTAACGAAAGGGGCGGGCACAGAACTGAGACGGGATTGGGACGCCTGCGTGCTGGGCCTGATCAAAAAGACAAAACACAACAAGGCCCACACCAGGTTCTGGGATCTGGGACTGATCACCGCCAAACGGCTCATAACACGACACTGGAAAGATACGAATCCACCGCAGACGAGACACTGGTGTGCCTCTCTCACCTATTGGGCAACAGCAGAGGGTACAGTATTGCGCAGAGAGGAGACAGCGGGACGGAGGGCCATTCCAATAGCCCAGATCTGGGATGATATCCTACAGGCATTCACCAGGGCATGCCATGACCGTGAGGTGACATAGACAGGGAGGAAACCCTCTCTCCTTCCCCCCTTAGCAGCACGACGTAGGAGCCGCACATAAATAGGCGCGAGCCACAACTCACGTGGTCCCTCCCTCCCCACCCACTTGCCGCCCCCCCTCTCTCCTGTTCCCCCTCCTTTTGCACCTCCTCCCCCCCCCCCCTGTTGGGGAGGACCGAATACGAGGCCGACACGCACGGGGCAACACCGCCCCAACGCTGGAAGTCCTTGCAACTCGCACGACACCGTTGACACACGAATGCATAGCATCTCCACCCAGCACTGACGCGCCACCTGGCCGCGGGCCAAGAACGACTGACACTACACTGCAGCACACCCCTCCCCCCTTGACTTAAGGTTCACTACAACCCCTACTTCTCTTCAATCCCCTACCTCGGTTTGGAGGTTGTTTAGCAGATGGTCACCCCCCAGTTGACTACACTGCACTTTTACGTCTGACAAACACATGCATGTCCATACACTACACGACGACCCTTGCCACAGCCCTCTACAGTATCACGACAATGTCCAGGGCGCGCTCAGCATCGGCGACAGCCACACACCATGTTTACAGACAGGTCTGTCTGGAAGGACCCGTCCTTGGGAAATGATACATTACAACATCAAACGGAGGGTTGTGGGCACCACAGGGGGGGATCGGCCAGAGGCACGCCCAATCTGACGGGGTAGGCCAGACACTCTGATGCGATGAATAACACACAATACATTGTAGTGTAATGTAAGAGTGTCCTTTAATGTAGACGCCGGGACTCTTCCCATTGCAGCTGAATGCATGACCCCCTTCTGTTAGTATTTAATGGGACTCCGGCTGTTGGCAGCATCAATAAGGACTTTGTACGAGTTGAATAACTTTCTGTTTTCCTACTGTATTATGCACACGGAAATGTAGCTGTATGTCACTTGCTTCAATAAAACATATTTCAAAAAAAAAAAAAAAAAAAAAAAAAAAACAGTTTCCTGTTTCAAAACAGACATGAGAAATTATGATAATACTATGGTAAATCATAAGTAAAAACTGTTATTAAAATAATAAAGCTACAACTATTATAATGTGGGTAAGAGTATAAGATTGGCCTAAGAACTGACTCAATTCTGTTCTGACAATAAAACCTTTGCGGGGTGGCCCTCTGCACAGGTTGGGCTAACTTGCATTCCCGTTCAATTCAGTTAAATATTGAAGCCCTTGGTGCACCTGGGCCACAAGAGATGATCCACCGCATTAACTTATGCTTGCTTAATCCATCCCAAGAGAGAATTACCACATGTACTACAAAGAGAGCGAACAATAGAGTAGGAAGAAAAGAAAAAAGAAACAATGCCCTTGAAACAGCACAAACAATTGGTTGCTTGAGGACCAAAAAGTTTCAGAGAGGCATCTAAGCCGTAATAATTTGGTTCTTAAACTCTGACCGTTAACTGGTCAAGTTTTAAAGTTTATAACAGTAAAGCTCAATGAACACCAAGATACCGACTATTCCCTTGTTGCCATCCGGTTACTTTGGCTCCCAGGGTACAAAGATTGCACTGGATTCCATCACTGTCCCTCCTGCTTTTCCACTTATGCGAGGCAGAGCCTTCTTCATGAGGATTTTAGCGCTATATTCTGCTCTACAACCAGCCCAATTTGGCTTTTTTTTATTCATTCTTTCACTTTCTTAAGGTGAGCTTCTACAGCTTTAAGATATTTTACCAACTGGCAGCTCAGTTGGACTTCATCACCGGAGAAGTATGCCAGGACTGCTTGCCTGCATGACCTTACCCGTATTTTATTAAATAGTGGTCTCAAAAGGGTCCGGTATTCTTGTAATAGATCCTTGCAGATGGTGATAAGGTGTAAAATATTTTCTTCGCCGTTACCACAGAGGTGTTGGGGGGTGCAGGCAAGGGGCCAGACGGTTTGCAGAGAGCAACAGTCCTAGGTGAAACTTAAAAAACTTCTCTTTGGTCTTTTTAGTGACTCTGGTCTGACGATATGTTTGTGGCCCGAGTTTGGTGTAAGATTGTATAGTAAACCAGCTGTGTGCACGCTCCGCCAGAGAGGCTTTGTCCTGCAAGAGTGATTCTTTCCTGACAATGTTATTTACTGCTTTTTTAAAGCCCGGAAAAGGCCCTGGGAGATCCCATAATTGACGCAGCCTCAACTGTTTAAATGTGTCCTCCAGGTAGAGCCTTGCGGGGCAGTTTCCTTTAGCTTGCAGTTCCTTCCACAGGAGAGTGTTGAGTGTTTTCGCTTCTCCCATGCTTATTTTATGCCATCTTTTTAAATATACTCCTTTGCGTGCAGCTCTTCCTTTGGGAGCCCCAATTCAAGCCTCATCTGCGCAGGTGATGTGTATCCCGTCAAGCCAAAGATCATGGGCAGAACTCTTGCTACCGTACCATCTACCGTTTCAGCGTCCCTCCCTCTCATTGCTTCACTGCCGTACTTGATAGATGGAATCAATTTTGCTTGAATCACCTTTATTAGAGGGAGGAGGCTTGAGCCAGTGATCTTGTTTTTTAGGTTTCTTAAAGATACTGCGGTCATTAATCCTCTCTTTTTTATGGCCTCGCAATGTGGCTTGAATCTGCCCTCGGAATCTAAAATGACCCCCAAGTATCTATATTCACTTACAACATCCAGGTCCTTGAGTCTAGGAACCAATTATTCATTATTATCATTGTATGAGTGCTGATAACCATAACTTTAGATTTTTCTTGGATGAATCTGAGCTTGTGTGTTATAGAGTATCGCAATGTGATGTTCAGCAGCCGCTGCAGGCCTATCAGGGTCCGGCTGATGAGCACCAGATCGTCCGCATAGAATAAATTGGACAGCTGGATGCCCCCTAACTTGGGTGCATTCAAATTACTTTCGTTCAGCAAGATTGACAGTTCAGTCATGAAAAGATTAAATAGTTTTGGTTCAAGCATGCATTCTTGTTTTACCCCGGTGCTTATAGGGATCTTCCTGGGTAGAAATTCTCCTGCACCTAATTTGACCTGGACCCAGCTATCACCATGCAAAAGAATTAATTGGTTTAACATCAGCGGAGGGATTTTCAGCTTTTTACATTTTTGACGCAGGAGATTTCTATTGACGTGGTCAAAAGCAGAGCTGTAGTCAATATAGCACCGATATAGAGGTTGTTTAACTATGAGTGCAGAGTCAATAAAAAAAAGATAGGGCTAGTATGTTAGTGGTCGGGCTAGTATGTGCCACTGGAACCAAGCTATGCCTGGCTAATGAGCCCTTATAAGTTTGAAACCAGTACTGAATTTCTTGTGCTCCAGTTCAAGGAGGACCTGGCCTGGCAGTTTTTGCTGGATTGCTGTTAATGGGCAGGGTCAAGACTGATTTGCATATGCTTGGGGTCCAAATAAAGGTGGTATGGCGGGCAAAAAATTGATGGATTGAGATGTGGCCGAGTGATTGGCAGTGGCTGAGATTAATTCAAGCATTCCAATCATCATCTCGTTGTTGCTGCTAATGCTCTAAGTTCGACAGGTATGCCCAGACGTGGGTCCCGTGCTCACTGTGCCTCTGTAACAAAGCTATACCTTACTGATGAGCCCTAATAATAGTTAAATATGTTATTTTGTTATTTAGGGAGAGCCTGGCCTTGCAATTCAGGCTAGATTGTTTCCATTGGAGTAGGGTCAAGACTGATTTGCATTTGTCTGGGTCTAAACTGACATGGTATGGTGGGCAAAATAGAATGGATTGGGATACGGCCTGAGTGATTGCCAGTGACTGAAATTAATTGAAGCATTCCATCCATTATCTTAGTGTAGTTGCAGCTGACACCCTAAGTGTGATGGTAATGTCCAG
This sequence comes from Lissotriton vulgaris, assembly GCF_964263255.1. Lineage (NCBI taxonomy): Eukaryota > Metazoa > Chordata > Amphibia > Caudata > Salamandridae > Lissotriton > Lissotriton vulgaris. Next base: position 983,444,279 of record NC_141687.1, read on the forward strand.
ACATGGGTCCTGTGCTCACTGTACCACTGAAACCAAAATATACCTGGCTAATTAGCCCTAATAAGGGGGATACCAGTCCTGGGGTGCTTGTGCTCTGGTTTAGGGAGGACCTGGCCTGGAAGTTCGTGCCTGACTGTGGGCATTGGAGCTGGGTAATGGTAGTGACTGGTATGCTAGACAAATGGGAGGGCAGGTGGGGGCATAGGGGTCTCAGGTGATGAAAATAAAAATAATAATTTTTAAAAAATGACATACAGCCGGCCACGTTGCGCTCTTCTGCTCCACTTCTCAAGGTGAAACAGGGTCCCAGAGTGCCATGTGGCCAACCCTGAAGCACTCCTCACGCATGAGAGCAGCCTCGGGATTGGCCTGAGTGCCCTCAATTTGCATGCTAGGACAGACTGGGAGTCTGTGCCTGCTCTCATCAGCCCAGCTGTGTTGCTGGATTGGAGAGGGATTTCATTGCCCACGACAGTTTGGCTGGGCTGAGACAGCCGGCCAAACCGTCATGCGCAGTGAAGGGAGTACACTACCACTCCCCTCAGTGCCTGTCACCCCCAGGCTTCGTCCCCAAGACTTGGTAGGAAAGGAAAAATAAAACAAGTGTTTATTTTCATTTTATTTTTCCTTTCCTGACATTTTTGGGGTGATAGGGATGCTTCTCCGCCATGGCGGAGGAGCTGCTGCTGTGGGTCAAGACTGGTTTGCATATTGCTTGGGTCCAAATTGAGGTGGTATGGTGGGCAGAAAATGGTGGATTGGAATGCGGCCTGAGTAATTTCCAGTGGCTGAGATTAATTTAAGCATTCTATCCATCATCTTGTTGTTGTTGGGACACGTGCAGGCCAGTAAAGTGAAAACTATTTTAACAAATGAATTATACATATAAATGTACTGCAATGATATTTCTTTAAGATTTTAGTTCATCAATATAGTAAACATTTATGCTACTACTACTAACAGAATCAACATGTTTGTAAATACACACAAACTTACAAACTTGTTAGTGTCTACTCAGGGGCATAGCTCTCACTAGTGTTGCCGGTACAGTGTCACCGAGGCCCAGAGGGTACATAAAGCCCTGATTATAACTGTATATTCCTGTTCATACAGCTGGAAGAAGGCCCATTTGTACATCATGTCTCTGAGAAAACCCTGGCTGCTTCTCCAGACTATTAATTTTTCAGAATATCATACGTAATATGCCTCCATAGATGTGTTTCTAGTGAGGAGGCTTCATCCATTGTTTGTTAAATTGTCATTCACATTTTGCTTCCACCTAGCATGGCACAAAGCGTGGGCTGATGGGTCAGCCCACATTACTAGTGGCTCCCTTCACTTTGACTGACTGAACAAAGCCTGTGCAAATTGTTCACACCCGCCTAAAAAGTACTTTTCTCTTCAGTAATAATCCTGGTTCCAAGAGTGATTTTTCATGATATTTATTTCAAAGTATTATATTTAAATAGCTTCTATTTATTTTGCCTGCTGTTTGAATAACCAGTGAGATGTTGATTATTTTTCTGTCTTCTTATTTAAGTGATAAAGGGCCATATGTAGGTGGCCCAAATACCGGTCGGTAAAAGTGAAAATCGTTAAATTTAATCGTTACCGACCGGTATATAGGCATATGCGATGTAGGGAAGGAATCAGTAATAAGGAATCGGTAAATACCGATTCCTTATTACAGATTTCTAATTTACCGATTTGGAATTACCAAACACCCAAATACCGAATCGGTAAATAAGAAACGGTAAAAACGAGAATAGAGATGTAGGAGAATTCGGTAATACCTTATTTCATGAAATTCGGTATTTAGGGGTCAGTAATAAACACTGACTGAAAGCAGGTGGTAATCAGCTGCAGTGTATATATGCAGTCCCAAAATGCAACAGTGTGATCTCTATGGCGGTCTTCTATGTAATTGCAAGGCGGTTACGGCTACAGGCAGGAGTGAGGATCTGGAGATGGGAGGAGCTCGTTTACAGACAGCGCATCACACTCTTCCAACTGACTGAGGCTGAGATCCATGAAAGGTACAGGCTACACCCCCACACCATCCTGGACCTGATAAGGGACCTGCACCCACTCCTGTAGCTTCCAACGTAAATGGCAATGAATGGTAATGAATTTTCACAGCCAGAGCCCAATGCAGCAGGAGTGGCGCCAGCACCAGATGAGAGACAAAGACGGGCAGAGATCACACACAACTATTTTTGAGTAAGTAAGGAGACACAGCCAGTTGTTGTATGTAAATAAGGTCGTTTTAATATTTGGGACCTACGCCACTACACAAAGGAATCAACTTGGCAGTCCAATTTGTGACAACTCTAAGAGGATGATTCAGAAAAGGGGGTGATGATGAACAGAGTGTCTGAATTAAGCAGACCACTCTTACCCAGTCCAAAGATCAGGGATTGATCCATCACCGTTATTTATCTCACTGCACCATCCCAGCTCAGAACCTGGCTATATGCAAATCAGTCTGTCCCTGGCCCAGTGCATCATGGGAACAGGGCAGACTAAACTACCAAGCCAATTCTTCACCAGAAAGGAGACAAGCTACTGGGGACCGGTTTCTGGCATTTCAGCCTTCTTCGGCCCAGCTTGCTTGAATCCTGATGGTGCAGTGAGAAAGGGACTCATGTCTGAGTATACCCTGCCACACCTATAGTGGCCAAAAACGATTCAGAAAAGGGGGTGATGATGAACAGAGTGTCTGAATTAAGCAGACCACTCTTACCCAGTCCAAAGATCAGGGCTTGATCCATCACCGTTATTTATCTCACTGCACCATCCCAGCTCAGAACCTGGCTATATGCAAATCAGTCTGTCCCTGGCCCAGTGCATCATGGGAACAGGGCAGACTAAACTACCAAGCCAATTCTTCACCAGAAAGGAGACAAGCTACTGGGGACCGGTTTCTGGCATTTCAGCCTTCTTCGGCCCAGCTTGCTTGAATCCTGATGGTGCAGTGAGAAAGGGACTCATGTCTGAGTATACCCTGCCACACCTATAGTGGCCAAAAACGATTCAGAAAAGGGGGTGATGATGAACAGAGTGTCTGAATTAAGCAGACACTCTTACCCAGTCCAAAGATCAGGGCTTGATCCATCACCGTTATTTATCTCACTGCACCATCCCAGCTCAGAACCTGGCTATATGCAAATCAGTCTGTCCCTGGCCCAGTGCATCATGGGAACAGGGCAGACTAAACTACCAAGCCAATTCTTCACCAGAAAAGAGACAAGCTACTGGGGACCGGTTTCTGGCATTTCAGCCTTCTTCGGCCCAGCTTGCTTGAATCCTGATGGTGCAGTGAGAAAGGGACTCATGTCTGAGTATACCCTGCCACACCTATAGTGGCCAAAAACGATTCAGAAAAGGGGGTGATGATGAACAGAGTGTCTGAATTAAGCAGACCACTCTTACCCAGTCCAAAGATCAGGGCTTGATCCATCACCGTTATTTATCTCACTGCACCATCCCAGCTCAGAAACTGGCTATATGCAAATCAGTCTGTCCCTGGCCCAGTGCATCATGGGAACAGGGCAGACTAAACTACCCAGCCAATTCTTCACCAGAAAGGAGACAAGCTACTGGGGACCGGTTTCTGGCATTTCAGCCTTCTTCGGCCCAGCTTGCTTGAATCCTGATGGTGCAGTGAGAAAGGGACTCATGTCTGAGTATACCCTGCCACACCTATAGTGGCCAAAAACGATTCAGAAAAGGGGGTGATGATGAACAGAGTGTCTGAATTAAGCAGACCACTCTTACCCAATCCAAAGATCAGGGCTTGATCCATCACCGTTATTTATCTCACTGCACCATCCCAGCTCAGAACCTGGCTATATGCAAATCAGTCTGTCCCTGGCCCAGTGCATCATGGGAACAGGGCAGACTAAACTACCAAGCCAATTCTTCACCAGAAAGGAGACAAGCTACTGGGGACCGGTTTCTGGCATTTCAGCCTTCTTCGGCCCAGCTTGCTTGAATCCTGATGGTGCAGTGAAAAAGGGACTCATGTCTGAGTATACCCTGCCACACCTATAGTGGCCAAAAACGATTCAGAAAAGGGGGTGATGATGAACAGAGTGTCTGAATTAAGCAGACCACTCTTACCCAGTCCAAAGATCAGGGCTTGATCCATCACCGTTATTTATCTCACTGCACCATCCCAGCTCAGAACCTGGCTATATGCAAATCAGTCTGTCCCTGGCCCAGTGCATCATGGGAACAGGGCAGACTAAACTACCAAGCCAATTCTTCACCAGAAAGGAGACAAGCTACTGGGGACCGGTTTCTGGCATTTCAGCCTTCTTCGGCCCAGCTTGCTTGAATCCTGATGGTGCAGTGAGAAAGGGACTCATGTCTGAGTATACCCTGCCACACCTATAGTGGCCAAAAACGATTCAGAAAAGGGGGTGATGATGAACAGAGTGTCTGAATTAAGCAGACCACTCTTACCCAGTCCAAAGATCAGGGCTTGATCCATCACCGTTATTTATCTCACTGCACCATCCCAGCTCAGAACCTGGCTATATGCAAATCAGTCTGTCCCTGGCCCAGTGCATCATGGGAACAGGGCAGACTAAACTACCAAGCCAATTCTTCACCAGAAAGGAGACAAGCTACTGGGGACCGGTTTCTGGCATTTCAGCCTTCTTCGGCCCAGCTTGCTTGAATCCTGATGGTGCAGTGAGAAAGGGACTCATGTCTGAGTATACCCTGCCACACCTATAGTGGCCAAAAACGATTCAGAAAAGGGGGTGATGATGAACAGAGTGTCTGAATTAAGCAGACCACTCTTACCCAGTCCAAAGATCAGGGCTTGATCCATCACCGTTATTTATCTCACTGCACCATCCCAGCTCAGAACCTGGCTATATGCAAATCAGTCTGTCCCTGGCCCAGTGCATCATGGGAACAGGGCAGACTAAACTACCAAGCCAATTCTTCACCAGAAAGGAGACAAGCTACTGGGGACCGGTTTCTGGCATTTTAGCCTTCTTCGGCCCAGCTTGCTTGAATCCTGATGGTGCAGTGAGAAAGGGACTCATGTCTGAGTATACCCTGCCACACCTATAGTGGCCAAAAACGATTCAGAAAAGGGGGTGATGATGAACAGAGTGTCTGAATTAAGCAGACCACTCTTACCCAGTCCAAAGATCAGGGCTTGATCCATCACCGTTATTTATCTCACTGCACCATCCCAGCTCAGAACCTGGCTATATGCAAATCAGTCTGTCCCTGGCCCAGGGCATCATGGGAACAGGGCAGACTAAACTACCAAACCAATTCTTCACCAGAAAGGAGACAAGCTACTGGGGACCGGTTTCTGGCATTTCAGCCTTCTTCGGCCCAGCTTGCTTGAATCCTGATGGTGCAGTGAGAAAGGGACTCATGTCTGAGTATACCCTGCCACACCTATAGTGGCCAAAAACGATTCAGAAAAGGGGGTGATGATGAACAGAGTGTCTGAATTAAGCAGACCACTCTTACCCAGTCCAAAGATCAGGGCTTGATCCATCACCGTTATTTATCTCACTGCACCATCCCAGCTCAGAACCTGGCTATATGCAAATCAGTCTGTCCCTGGCCCAGTGCATCATGGGAACAGGGCAGACTAAACTACCAAGCCAATTCTTCACCAGAAAGGAGACAAGCTACTGGGGACCGGTTTCTAGCATTTCAGCCTTCTTCGGCCCAGCTTGCTTGAATCCTGATGGTGCAGTGAGAAAGGGACTCATGTCTGAGTATACCCTGCCACACCTATAGTGGCCAAAAACGATTCAGAAAAGGGGTTGATGATGAACAGAGTGTCTGAATTAAGCAGACCACTCTTACCCAGTCCAAAGATCAGGGCTTGATCCATCACCGTTATTTATCTCACTGCACCATCCCAGCTCAGAACCTGGCTATATGCAAATCAGCCTGTCCCTGGCCCAGTGCATCATGGGAACAGGGCAGACTAAACTACCAAGCCAATTCTTCACCAGAAAGGAGACAAGCTACTGGGGACCGGTTTCTGGCATTTCAGCCTTCTTCGGCCCAGCTTGCTTGAATCCTGATGGTGCAGTGAGAAAGGGACTCATGTCTGAGTATACCCTGCCACACCTATAGTGGCCAAAAACGATTCAGAAAAGGGGGTGATGATGAACAGAGTGTCTGAATTAAGCAGACCTCTCTTACCCAGTCCAAAGATCAGGGCTTGATCCATCACCGTTATTTATCTCACTGCACCATCCCAGCTCAGAACCTGGCTATATGCAAATCAGTCTGTCCCTGGCCCAGTGCATCATGGGAACAGGGCAGACTAAACTACCAAGCCAATTCTTCACCAGAAAAGAGACAAGCTACTGGGGACCGGTTTCTGGCATTTCAGCCTTCTTCGGCCCAGCTTGCTTGAATCCTGATGGTGCAGTGAGAAAGGGACTCATGTCTGAGTATACCCTGCCACACCTATAGTGGCCAAAAACGATTCAGAAAAGGGGGTGATGATGAACAGAGTGTCTGAATTAAGCAGACCACTCTTACCCAGTCCAAAGATCAGGGCTTGATCCATCACCGTTATTTATCTCACTGCACCATCCCAGCTCAGAAACTGGCTATATGCAAATCAGTCTGTCCCTGGCCCAGTGCATCATGGGAACAGGGCAGACTAAACTACCCAGCCAATTCTTCACCAGAAAGGAGACAAGCTACTGGGGACCGGTTTCTGGCATTTCAGCCTTCTTCGGCCCAGCTTGCTTGAATCCTGATGGTGCAGTGAAAAAGGGACTCATGTCTGAGTATACCCTGCCACACCTATAGTGGCCAAAAACGATTCAGAAAAGGGGGTGATGATGAACAGAGTGTCTGAATTAAGCAGACCACTCTTACCCAGTCCAAAGATCAGGGCTTGATCCATCACCGTTATTTATCTCACTGCACCATCCCAGCTCAGAACCTGGCTATATGCAAATCAGTCTGTCCCTGGCCCAGTGCATCATGGGAACAGGGCAGACTAAACTACCAAGCCAATTCTTCACCAGAAAGGAGACAAGCTACTGGGGACCGGTTTCTGGCATTTCAGCCTTCTTCGGCCCAGCTTGCTTGAATCCTGATGGTGCAGTGAGAAAGGGACTCATGTCTGAGTATACCCTGCCACACCTATAGTGGCCAAAAACGATTCAGAAAAGGGGGTGATGATGAACAGAGTGTCTGAATTAAGCAGACCACTCTTACCCAGTCCAAAGATCAGGGCTTGATCCATCACCGTTATTTATCTCACTGCACCATCCCAGCTCAGAACCTGGCTATATGCAAATCAGTCTGTCCCTGGCCCAGTGCATCATGGGAACAGGGCAGACTAAACTACCAAGCCAATTCTTCACCAGAAAGGAGACAAGCTACTGGGGACCGGTTTCTGGCATTTCAGCCTTCTTCGGCCCAGCTTGCTTGAATCCTGATGGTGCAGTGAGAAAGGGACTCATGTCTGAGTATACCCTGCCACACCTATAGTGGCCAAAAACGATTCAGAAAAGGGGGTGATGATGAACAGAGTGTCTGAATTAAGCAGACCACTCTTACCCAGTCCAAAGATCAGGGCTTGATCCATCACCGTTATTTATCTCACTGCACCATCCCAGCTCAGAACCTGGCTATATGCAAATCAGCCTGTCCCTGGCCCAGTGCATCATGGGAACAGGGCAGACTAAACTACCAAGCCAATTCTTCACCAGAAAGGAGACAAGCTACTGGGGACCGGTTTCTGGCATTTCAGCCTTCTTCGGCCCAGCTTGCTTGAATCCTGATGGTGCAGTGAGAAAGGGACTCATGTCTGAGTATACCCTGCCACACCTATAGTGGCCAAAAACGATTCAGAAAAGGGGGTGATGATGAACAGAGTGTCTGAATTAAGCAGACCACTCTTACCCAGTCCAAAGATCAGGGCTTGATCCATCACCGTTATTTATCTCACTGCACCATCCCAGCTCAGAACCTGGCTATATGCAAATCAGCCTGTCCCTGGCCCAGTGCATCATGGGAACAGGGCAGACTAAACTACCAAGCCAATTCTTCACCAGAAAGGAGACAAGCTACTGGGGACCGGTTTCTGGCATTTCAGCCTTCTTCGGCCCAGCTTGCTTGAATCCTGATGGTGCAGTGAGAAAGGGACTCATGTCTGAGTATACCCTGCCACACCTATAGTGGCCAAAAACGATTCAGAAAAGGGGGTGATGATGAACAGAGTGTCTGAATTAAGCAGACCACTCTTACCCAGTCCAAAGATCAGGGCTTGATCCATCACCGTTATTTATCTCACTGCACCATCCCAGCTCAGAACCTGGCTATATGCAAATCAGTCTGTCCCTGGCCCAGTGCATCATGGGAACAGGGCAGACTAAACTACCAAGCCAATTCTTCACCAGAAAAGAGACAAGCTACTGGGGACCGGTTTCTGGCATTTCAGCCTTCTTCGGCCCAGCTTGCTTGAATCCTGATGGTGCAGTGAGAAAGGGACTCATGTCTGAGTATACCCTGCCACACCTATAGTGGCCAAAAACGATTCAGAAAAGGGGGTGATGATGAACAGAGTGTCTGAATTAAGCAGACCACTCTTACCCAGTCCTTAGATCAGGGCTTGATCCATCACCGTTATTTATCTCACTGCACCATCCCAGCTCAGAACCTGGCTATATGCAAATCAGTCTGTCCCTGGCCCAGTGCATCATGGGAACAGGGCAGACTAAACTACCAAGCCAATTCTTCACCAGAAAGGAGACAAGCTACTGGGGACCGGTTTCTGGCATTTTAGCCTTCTTCGGCCCAGCTTGCTTGAATCCTGATGGTGCAGTGAGAAAGGGACTCATGTCTGAGTATACCCTGCCACACCTATGGTGGCCAAGAACGATTCAGAAAAGGGGGTGATGATGAACAGAGTGTCTGAATTAAGCAGACCACTCTTACCCAGTCCAAAGATCAGGGCTTGATCCATCACCGTTATTTATCTCACTGCACCATCCCAGCTCAGAAACTGGCTATATGCAAATCAGTCTGTCCCTGGCCCAGTGCATCATGGGAACAGGGCAGACTAAACTACCAAACCAATTCTTCACCAGAAAGGAGACAAGCTACTGGGGACCGGTTTCTGGCATTTCAGCCTTCTTCGGCCCAGCTTGCTTGAATCCTGATGGTGCAGTGAGAAAGGGACTCATGTCTGAGTATACCCTGCCACACCTATAGTGGCCAAAAACGATTCAGAAAAGGGGGTGATGATGAACAGAGTGTCTGAATTAAGCAGACCACTCTTACCCAGTCCAAAGATCAGGGCTTGATCCATCACCGTTATTTATCTCACTGCACCATCCCAGCTCAGAACCTGGCTATATGCAAATCAGTCTGTCCCTGGCCCAGTGCATCATGGGAACAGGGCAGACTAAACTACCAAGCCAATTCTTCACCAGAAAGGAGACAAGCTACTGGGGACCGGTTTCTGGCATTTCAGCCTTCTTCGGCCCAGCTTGCTTGAATCCTGATGGTGCAGTGAGAAAGGGACTCATGTCTGAGTATACCCTGCCACACCTATAGTGGCCAAAAACGATTCAGAAAAGGGGGTGATGATGAACAGAGTGTCTGAATTAAGCAGACCACTCTTACCCAGTCCAAAGATCAGGGCTTGATCCATCACCGTTATTTATCTCACTGCACCATCCCAGCTCAGAACCTGGCTACATGCAAATCAGTCTGTCCCTGGCCCAGTGCATCATGGGAACAGGGCAGACTAAACTACCAAGCCAATTCTTCACCAGAAAGGAGACAAGCTACTGGGGACCGGTTTCTGGCATTTCAGCCTTCTTCGGCCCAGCTTGCTTGAATCCTGATGGTGCAGTGAGAAAGGGACTCATGTCTGAGTATACCCTGCCACACCTATAGTGGCCAAAAACGATTCAGAAAAGGGGGTGATGATGAACAGAGTGTCTGAATTAAGCAGAACACTCTTACCCAGTCCAAAGATCAGGGCTTGATCCATCACCGTTATTTATCTCACTGCACCATCCCAGCTCAGAACCTGGCTATATGCAAATCAGTCTGTCCCTGGCCCAGTGCATCATGGGAACAGGGCAGACTAAACTACCAAGCCAATTCTTCACCAGAAAGGAGACAAGCTACTGGGGACCGGTTTCTGGCATTTCAGCCTTCTTCGGCCCAGCTTGCTTGAATCCTGATGGTGCAGTGAGAAAGGGACTCATGTCTGAGTATACCCTGCCACACCTATAGTGGCCAAAAACGATTCAGAAAAGGGGGTGATGATGAACAGAGTGTCTGAATTAAGCAGAACACTCTTACCCAGTCCAAAGATCAGGGCTTGATCCATCACCGTTATTTATCTCACTGCACCATCCCAGCTCAGAACCTGGCTATATGCAAATCAGTCTGTCCCTGGCCCAGTGCATCATGGGAACAGGGCAGACTAAACTACCAAGCCAATTCTTCACCAGAAAGGAGACAAGCTACTGGGGACCGGTTTCTGGCATTTCAGCCTTCTTTGGCCCAGCTTGCTTGAATCCTGATGGTGCAGTGAGAAAGGGACTCATGTCTGAGTATACCCTGCCACACCTATAGTGGCCAAAAACGATTCAGAAAAGGGGGTGATGATGAACAGAGTGTCTGAATTAAGCAGACCACTCTTACCCAGTCCAAAGATCAGGGCTTGATCCATCACCGTTATTTATCTCACTGCACCATCCCAGCTCAGAACCTGGCTATATGCAAATCAGTCTGTCCCTGGCCCAGTGCATCATGGGAACAGGGCACACTAAACTACCAAGCCAATTCTTCACCGGAAAGGAGACTAGCTACTGGGGACCGGTTTCTGGCATTTCAGCCTTCTTCGGCCCAGCTTGCTTGAATCCTGATGGTGCAGTGAGAAAGGGACTCATGTCTGAGTATACCCTGCCACACCTATAGTGGCCAAAAACGATTCAGAAAAGGGGGTGATGATGAACAGAGTGTCTGAATTAAGCAGACCACTCTTACCCAGTCCAAAGATCAGGGCTTGATCCATCACCGTTATTTATCTCACTGCACCATCCCAGCTCAGAACCTGGCTATATGCAAATCAGTCTGTCCCTGGCCCAGTGCATCATGGGAACAGGGCAGACTAAACTACCAAGCCAATTCTTCACCGGAAAGGAGACAAGCTACTGGGGACCGGTTTCTGGCATTTCAGCCTTCTTCGGCCCAGCTTGCTTGAATCCTGATGGTGCAGTGAGAAAGGGACTCATGTATGAGTATACCCTGCCACACCTATAGTGGCCAAAAACGATTCAGACCCTCAAGAGACAGCTGGACGCCGTCCAGCTACCGGATGGAGTGGTGTTAATCCAGTATGTCGATGATATCCTTTTGGCGGCCGACACCACCCCACTTGCAATCGCAGCCACTGTTCAACTCCTATACTTTCTTGCAGAAAATGGTCATAAAGTTTCCAAAAAGAAATTGCAGTTCTGCCAGCCACAAGTGACATACCTAGGCCATCTCCTGTCCAAAGAAGGGAGGAAACTCACACCCGACCGAATCCAAACCATCCTAGACACCCCCGTCCCAAAGACACAAAAGCAAGTCCGCTCTTTGGTCGGCCTAACCTCTTTTTGCAGACAATGGTTACCCAATTTCAGCCTCATTGTAAAACCCCTACTTGCCCTGTTGGCCAAAGATGCCCCCTTCCCGCTCCCTTGGACCCCTGAGTGTCAAGCATCCTTTAAGGAATTACGAGATGCCCTCTGTTCAGCGCCCGTCCTGGGAACCCCGGATTACTCCAAACCCTTCTCCCTCTTCACCCACGAAAGGGAGGGGTGTGCATTGTCTGTCCTGACTCAGTCTATAGGTCCAAAGCAGCGCCCTTGTGCCTACTTCTCCGCCACTCTTGATCCTGTAGCCAGAGCTTTGCCCGCCTGCCTTCGAGCAGTAGCTGCCGCTGCTGTCTCTATCCGTCAGAGCGAGGGAATCATACTTTCCAACTCCCTCACTGTGTTAGTACCCCATGCAGTCGACACCCTTCTGAACCAAACCAAGACTCAACATCTGACTAGCGCACGACTGACTGGGTACGAATTGACGCTACTTGCACCCCACATCACACTAAAGAGATGCACGACTTTGAATCCAGCCACATTGTTGCCCCTGCCTGAAAATGACCCCGACGTTCCTCCCATACACGACTGTGTGACCCTCACGGACGAGTAAACTAGGAGTAGAGTTGACCTCCGAGATACTGCTTTCACTGACCCCGATGGAGAGCTATGGGTAGACGGCTCATGCATCAAACTCCCAGATGGCACCACTTCAGCTGCCTATGCAGTAACGACAGCCCGAACAGTAGTTGAGACAGCCTGCATCACACAACGATCTGCCCAGGCAGCAGAGCTGATAGCCCTCACACGAGCATGCATCATAGCCACGGAGACCACCGCGAACGTATATACAGACAGCCAGTATGCCTTCGGGGTGGTTCACCATTTTGGGCTCCTGTGGAGGGAGAGGGGATTCCTGACATCCCACGGCACCCCCATCCTTCACGGAGATCTGGTTTCTGCCCTGATTGAAGCGGTTCTCCTCCCCAAACGACTAGCAGTGATCAAATGCCAGGCACACAAGAAGGTGACAGACTTAGTCGGACAAGGGAATGCACTGGCCGACATCACCGCACGAACCACAGCTGAGAATAGGACGATGACACGCATGTATGTGACCAGGTCACAAGCAGAGAAATGGACTGACGCAAGGGAAATGATCAGAGACATCCAGTCGGCCAGCACCCCTCACGAACTGACTAAGTGGGCAGGGGTGGGTTTGAAGGATGATGAGGGCTGCTGGCGAACAAAAGATGCAAACAAATGGTTGCTGCCTGACTCATACCTGATCCCCATACTGACGATGGCTCATTCCCCCGCACACATAGGATCTGCACCCATGATCGAACTCATTTCCAAAGTCTGGCACAACGACAAAATCCCCGACTCAGCCAGACGCCTAGTCCAGCAGTGCCTTATCTGTCTGCAGCACAACCCCGGGAAAGGAACTGTGGTACCCCGGGGAGGGTTTGGGACCCCCAATCACCCCTTTGAGGTCCTTCAGATGGACTACATCCAGCTAGAGAGGTGCCAAGGCTTGAAGTATGTACTAGTCATTGTATGCGCCTTCAGCAAATGGGTAGAGGCCTATCCAACCCGTGACAACACTGCCATGACTACTGCCAAAGTACTACTGAAAGAATTCTTTCCTCGCTATGGCCTTTGTCGAATTTTATGGAGCGACAATGGCCCACACTTCATAGCTGAGGTTATCCAACTAATCCTAAAGGGATTGGGGGTGAAACAGAGATTTCACGCAGTCTTCCACCCCCAATCCGCCGGCCTGGTGGAACGCCATAATGCCACACTGAAGTTGAAATTGTCAAAAATAGTGGCCACCACTGGACTTAAATGGCCATATGCCCTCCCACTGGCCTTGTTATCGATGCGCTCCACTCCCACCAAACACCATTTGACCCCCTACGAGGTTGTATTCGGGCGACCGATGAACCTCTGGACTGCTCCCAAACCCACCTCCATTCATGACGTCCCGGACGTCCTACTATCTGATTATTTGTGCAAGTTAACTAAAACATTGTCTGTCATTCATCAACAGGTGCAGCAGGCCATCCCCGATGCTTCCAGGGGCCCCGGCCACGACATCCAACCGGGAGATTTCGTTCTAATACGGAACTTCCAACGGACCAAGAGTCTGGAACCCCGGTGGACGGGCCCCTGGCAAGTGCTTATCACCACCCGGACAGCGCTTCGAGTGGAGGGGAAGCGGCACTGGCTGCACGCACACCACTGCAGGAAGATCTCCTCGACCCTGGCCACGACAGACAACGTCAACACCCAAGAAGAGCTCCTGAACAAAGATCGACCAACATTGAACTGTTATCCCGATACTGAGGCACTCGAACTTGCAAAATTCTCTGATCCCACTGTGCCAACCAGAGAAGGGTATTTCCTGCGTCGAAAGGAGGGAGCTTCGGCTAAGTAGGCCACGGACTAAGTTGAATCTCAGAACGGTGACCTGAACGCAACCAAGGGTTACCGGGAGAGAAGCTAAACGAAGTCTGTGGTTCTGCCCGCTACCGAGCCCCTTGAAGATGATGGAAGCGCCAGATAAGAAGATGATGGAAGCGCCAGATAAGAAGATGATGGAAGCAACAGGAAATACCCACTATAGAAATCCAAAGACTGACAATTTGCACAAATCAAAGACAATCGCCATCTTTATTGTCTTCCTCTTCTGCCTCCTCCTCATGACCTCCTTCTGGCTTCTGGAGGAAAGCACACCGGCTCATGAGGCATTGCTGCCCACTGCACAACCGACCTCCATGAAAGAGCATCACCTAATCTCCCTGTCGCCTCAGCTCTGAGAAAGGCGCAGGGAATTTTGGAACAATTCCTTCGTGCAACTGTTGCACCAACACAACCTTGCTGCAAATGCTACGAACTGCTGGATCTACGGGTTGCTCCCGCATGCCACTGGACACTCCATCCCCTTCATCCCTTCTCCTTTCTCAGTTCACGGCTCCTGCCTCGCCTGGTTGATCCTCATGCAAGAGAGCCACAAGGACAACGCCACTTCCAGCCAGACAGTGTCGCACTTCTACTCTGGGTTCTGGCTGAACAAAACCGGAAAGACCTCTGCTCTTCTGTGTCCTGCGCTCACCGGCGCCACCTTCCTTAAAGACATTCCAGCCAAAGAACGTGTCGAAGTACAGGTGCTCCACAATCCAGCTAGATCCACCTTCTCTCATCTGCGAAAACAAACTACCGCCACTCTGACTGTGGCTCTGTCTGTTATCAATGCCACAGGTCTTGTGTGTCTCGAAGGCCAGGGAACACAGCTGGTGGGTCGCAGTTCCTGCCGAATCATCAGAACATTGGACTCAGTTGATCCCCCTTCCTTTGTTGCTTCTCCAAACATGTACTTTGTGTGTGGTACCAAAGCTTACACTTGGCTCCCGAAAGGTTGGAAGGGTATCTGCTACATTGCCTTCATTCTCCCCCCCACGTATGTAGCCCCTGCTAACCATCACCGGCAGAGGCGCGCAAATGACATTGAACAAGCCGACTCCACTGGAGCACAGTTCCTGGATGCCGCAAAGGGACTTGTTCCTCTGTGGGGCCCAATGGCAAACAGCCGCGCTATCCGACACCTGACCCAGGCAGTAGAAACAACGATCAACATCACGGCTGGCATCCTCGCTAACAACACGGCTGAGCTTCAGGCGGTCCGCCTTGTGGCCCTTCAAAACCGCCTTGTTCTAGATGTTGTTCTAGCCGATCGAGGAGGAGCATGCCGCATCATCGGATCTAGCTGCTGCACCTACGTGCCAGATAACTCGCCTTCGGTCTACAGAGTAATTGAGCACCTCCACAGACTTTCCTCTGAGGTTCACCAAGAACAAGAAGGATGGTCGCTTGGGAGCTGGTTTTGGGACACTTTGAAGGACTGGGGTTGGAAGTTGTTTTCCTTCGTACTGATACCTATTGTGATATTATGTGGGTGTTGTTTAGGTATTCAATGTCTGCCATCTTTGTGCAGCTTCGTTTCTAACTGTATGTGCCCAAAGATTTTGGACCTCCGAAATGAGCACATGAGCCCCCTCTATGAAGTTGAAATACGTGGCCTTATGGGGATAAATCCGAACTGACAAGTTGGCGAGACATGTTAAAAGGGAGGACTGTGGAATTTTAGTTTACGAGCTGAACATCATCTACGCCAGCTTGTCACCCACGTACAACGTACACGACAGCCATTTTAGGTATCATGGTGTCCCTGTCCACGATCGATCGCCAGCGCGCTCCTCTGACCCTGCAGGCATCCTCCGCGCACCCTGGCTCCCCCCTCCCTCCCTCACATGAGCATAACCCTTCTCCTCCTGCATGACCCTGTCCTTGGAAATCACGCCCGCGCCTGACCAGCACCTCCTCTCCTTCCATGAATACCCCTCTGTTGATAAGCCATCCCTCCACGTTCAATTGTCCACGCGGCATGAATACCACTCCTTTGATGACCCCTTCCCCCGAGTCTGACTGTTCACACAGGTCCGAGGCCATCGCCTAAGCCGGGAGATATCATTTACTGCCCCTTATTGTATGGAGTCGCTCCTCTTCAAAGGACCCACTATTGATCATGGCCTCCCCACCCCATGGGATACGATCAGGCGCACACATCCTAAGAATCGGCGGAACACTCAGCCGCGTGATAGCCCCCTCCTGTGATCAGCAGGGTGAGGACCTCTATTGTGGATGTATGTGGGGTGGGATTGACACAAGGATTACGGGGATGTCTTTTCCTTACTTCACAATATCTTGATTGTAATAAAGAAAGGTCACATGCCATAAACCAGTGTATAAGAGGCCAGGCCTCAGAGAGGCTGTTAGAGCACCTCGAGACGATACCTTGTTGTCTGATCTGATGTGTTCTGCTCCGTCAGAATAAAACTTCTGTTTCCTGCCTTCTGGTCTCCGGTGCCTGCCTCATTGCTTGATAATTTGAATGGTACAAAGGCGGTTAGCGCCGGGCAAATCTTGAAAAAGGTCATAGCCCTACCCTTTTTCCACAATCCTAGCAATATTGCGTTTAGCAAAGGCCATACCAAGCATGGGCCAATCCTGTTCCTGATGATTGAGGTCATTGGACTCCCACACATTTAACAGACATCTTCTGGGTTCAGGCATCAGGGAGACCTCTACAGCTAGAGAGATAGTGCGCATAACCTTGACCCAGTATGCAGCCACAAGAGGACACTCCTTCATCGTATGAAAAAATGTACCTTCCACCCCACAATTCCGTAAACAGTATTTGTGTTGGGCCTTCCCTATGGCGTGGAGTGTCATCCTGGTGTAGTAGGTGCGGTGTAACACTTTGAGTTGGACCAGTCTAAGCCTCGCAGGTATGGCCATCTCCCGCGGGGATGACAGCGCCTCCTGCCATTCCGAATCATCAAAGTCACCTACATCTTGGGACTATTTTTGTCGGAGCTTAAGCGCTGGATCTGGCAGGTTATTAATTAATTTATGATATGTAAATGACGTCGCCCTCTCCACCATATGTTCAGTGAGGAGTCAGTCCTCTAATGGGTTGGCCTCGGTTACCTCTGTGCCCGGTGGGAGGATCGCCTGAAGTGCGTGTTTAATTTGCATGTACCTGAACTTTTCCGTCTGCGCCATGTCGTAGTGTGTTTCCAGATGGGAGAAGTCCACTACAGCACCCTTTCTCCAAAGATCCCTAACCGTGGTAATTCCATGTTGTCCCAATTGGTGAATCCCTTGCTATTACATAGGCGCCCCAGTCTGTGGGAGTCCCAGAGTAGTGTCATCTGCGTGATGTTTCCCAAACAGTGCAAGCGCACCTGTGCCCGGTACCATATGTGGATCTTGTGTGCAGTAGGGCCGATTAAGGAGGGGGGCCTACGCTTGCTGTATAATGCTGTCATTAAGCCATTCTCCCCAAGCTCGTGTCTATCCACCCTGTATGCCGGTTCATCATGTGGGGTGTGTAGCCAATAGTTGATTAATTTAAAGTGGGCCGCCCAGTAATACATCTGCACATTCGAGAGCTATCCCTCCATCGTACCAGCCACGCACCAGCTTTTCTTGGGCGATGCGTGCTGGTTTGTTTCCCCATATCAATCCAGATGCCTCAGCTTCTATTGCCTTAAAGTAGGTCTGCTGGGCTGGGAATGGGGTGTTCTCAAGGACATAGAGAAATCGGGGGAGCGTCATCATTTTGTAAAGTGCAGCAGTGTGAGGGGGAGGCTACGCCAAACCAGGGCATCACGTTTGAAACATTCTAGTGGGGGTCTCAAATTCTTCAAATAGAAGTCCGCGGGGTCAGATGTAGCATAGATACCAAGGTATTTGAAGGCTTCATCCGTAATCCGCAGCAGACAGTCAGAGGGTAGGAGCGGTGGCGAGCCTCTCAACACGTATAGCACAGATTTAGTCCAATTAATAGTGTATCCAGACACCCGGCCGAATTTATCACAAATGTTCAGAAGTTCTAGGATCGATTTTCTAGGGGAGGGAAAGTATAACAGCACGTCATCCGCATAGAGTGATATGCGATCCTCCCACGTATCAGTCCAGCGCACCCCACGGATGGAGGATAATGGACATCCTTGCCGCGTCCCAAGGGACAGAGGAAAATCTTGTGAAATGTGTCCATTGGCCACCACATGAGCCATAGGTTTGGCATAAAGCAGACGAATTTTTAACAACAATGGAGGAGTACCCCCTAGACGCAAAATATACAATGAAGGAATTTCTTCTGTATCTGGAGCTTCAGGCTCAGGTTAGCAATAGTTGCCCCAACCCTTAACCGGACAGTAGTTGTCCCTTTGAGAAGACCCCTCACTCACCAACCTGGTTGGTGACATGCTTCATCATTGGGGTCCCACCCCATAGGCCGAGTGCCCATAGGGTGTGCTACGACACCTGGTTACAGTGGAGCGGGTTTCTTGTTTTTTTATATGTGCAAAAAGTAATAGTGATAAGTGTATTAAAAAGGGCCAAGACTACTCACATCAAGACTTTATTCTTGAGTGCTTGATCCCTGTTAAAAAATATGTAATTAAACAACAAGGGGTGGTGATGGACAGAGTTTCTGAATTAAGCAGAATACTCTCACCCAGTCAAGAGATCAGGGCTAGATCCAACACCGTTTTTTAGCTCACTGCACCATCCCAGCTCAGAACCTGGCTATATGCAAATTAGTCTGTTCCTGTCCCAGTGCATGATGGGAACAGGGCAAACCAAACTACAAAGCCAATTCTTTCTGCTTAATTCAGACACTCTGTTCATCACCACCCCCTTTTCTGAATCGTTTTTGGCCACTATAGGTGTGGCAGGGTATACTCAGACATGAGTCCCTTTCTCACTGCACCATCAGGATTCAAGCAAGCCGGGCCGAAGAAGGCTGAAATGCCAGAAACCGGTCCCCGGTAGCTTGTCTCCTTTCTGGTGAAGAATTGGCTTGGTAGTTTAGTCTGCCCTGTTCCCATGATGCACTGGGCCAGGGACAGACTGATTTGCATATAGCCAGGTTCTGAGCTGGGATGGTGCAGTGAGATAAATAACGGTGAGGGATCAAGCCCTGATCTTTGGACTGGGTAAGAGTGGTCTGCTTAATTCAGACACTCTGTTCATCACCACCCCCTTTTCTGAATTGTTAAAAAATATGTGGCACCAGTGCCTATTTAGGAAGGCTTTGGTGTCTCGAGAAGTGTGGTAAATCTAAAAATAGCGTAGTGTGCTATGTGAATTAGTTAAAAGTAGGTCTACATGTTTCAACCATATTCAAAATTATTTGGTTTTCGTCAGGACCGTGTGTTTTGAGCGGGGTGGTACGCACACGCTAAGGCGCGCCCTTCCCTCGTTCAAATAAAGACCACAAATTGTGGTCTAATGTAAAAGTGTGTTTTATCCTGGTTCAGGAGAAAAAACCTCTAAGAGAAAAACCTATAGGGTTGGGTTTACGTACTGGGGAAGACAAAACAAGGGTAAACACTTAATAGATAGTGCACTTGGTGGGTTCACCAGGACTAAGGTGGTAATGTAACACCTCATGATCAGGTCGTACCCGTGGTCTGTCTATAGTACAAGACAGCGGTGCTCAGGCGGTATTTACCACAGCGTGGATGTGCTAAACGAAACTAGTTTGTATGCTAGTTGTAGATGTGCTAAACGAAACTGGTTCGTATGCTAGTTGTTGAGATCGGTGAAAAGGAGAGGGAGGTGTGGGAGAGCGATTGCCACTAGTCACGCGGCGTCACAAAACACGCCCAGGCACTACTGGAAGTGATCGGTAAATATGAGATTGTGCCTCAAAAAATCGAGTCGCTTTTGTGAAAAATACAGTATATAGAATTACAACATTGCTTACATGTGAAGCGGTAAATTAGTGCTTCATGGGCATCGAGTGTTCCAAGACGGCAAGTATCCGTCACCTGCAAATTGCGATAGATGAGAAGCGCACATACAGTTAAAATGTCGCCTATCATTAAAAGCATATGGGTCAGGGATGCAAGACATGCATCGTACATCTGGTCACAGAGTACTTACTTGCGGCTTCTGCTCGTCTTTCGTACAAACCTACTTGGTTCTTACTCGGAAATGCCCTGTGGAGTGTTCCGATGCGGCAGCCACGCCATGAAGTAAACGCTTCGCTACTTCCTGGTTGGGCGTGGCTCCGAACAGAAGCTCCCCGTGGGCCAATCAGAGCGAAGCTCAGGGGCGGTACCCGCTGACGCTTCGTCTGACGTTCTAGTCATGTGGGTATCGTTGTCCCGGTTGTCAAGTAAGTTTTGATATTGAGAGCTTATATACGAGCATCCCTCAGGATGCCACTCTGGAGGAAGAAAACCATCACAGAGGAGAGTACTGATACCAATGAGACAGGGCTACGGAACAAATCCACATTTATGCCACCACCACATACGGTCCCAGTTGAAGTCTCCACTTTTGAGCAGGCGGTCTTCAACGAGGTGGAAAAAGTGTCCCCAAAGAAATCCTTTACTAACCTTACCAAACAGGAGAGAATTGCACTTGACAACCTACAAAATTCGGATACCATTATCATCAAACCCGCTGACAAAGGCGGAGGGATAGTTATCCTTGACAAATCAGCTTACCAGACCGAGTGTCTAAGACTACTAGGGGATCACAGGAATTATCGAAGACTACCAGTGGATCCCACAGATGATCTCAGGAATGAGATCACTTCACTAGTGGAACATGGAGAAGCAGAAGGATACCTCTCAAAACAAGAGGCCGATTTTTTGTGTAAAAGTGAAGGCAGGATTCCCTACTTTTACACGCTCCCAAAGATGCACAAGAACAAAATACCACCGCCTGGCAGACCTATTGTCTCAGGGATGGGTTCACTTCTCGAACCCTTATCTTGTTTTTGTGATTTCTTCTTTAAAACCATGGTACAAAAAACAAGTACTTATTTGCAGGATACTAAAAGCGTACTACGACTCCTGGACCAACTTACCATAGATGATGGCACCATCCTGGTAAGTTTTGATATTGCGAGCTTATATACGAGCATCCCTCAGGATGCCACTCTGGAGGTGCTCAAAAAGGCTCTTGACAAAGAAGAATGGACGTATAGAACCCCAAGAGAGTTCATTTTGGAATGTGCAAGATTGGCCCTAAAGAGAAACTACTTCCAGTATGAAGATAAGATCTTTCTCCAGACGGGTGGTACATCTATGGGCAGTACATTTGCTCCTAGTGTAGCAGGCCTGTATGTACACGATTTCGAAGAAAAATTCATTCTCAACCAGCATAATCCTTATAGCTCTAATATCTTACTTTGGAGAAGATATATAGACGACGTGCTGACCATTTGGAAAGGCAGTGAAGATACCTTAGTATCCTTCTTCAATTGGATCAACACATTGGATGATCATCTGAAATTCACCTATGTGAAGGACCATAACTCCTTGGTCTTCCTGGATCTCACCATAACAAAAGCCAATGGAAAGCTGTCAACTGTCACTCATCATAAACCCACTGCAAAAAATAATCTACTCCGATTTGAGAGCTTCCATCCGAGACCACTGCGGGAAAACTTACCGTACGGACAATACCTACGGCTGCGCAGAAATTGCAGCGAGCTGGACAATTACAAACAACAGGCTCAAGATCTTACAATTAAACTGAAAAACCGGGGATACCCCGAGAAGATCTTGAATAAAAGTCAAAAACGAGCCCGTAATCAACATCGAGCTGTTCTTTTGGAGGATCCAACTAGGACAATGGAAGAAACCCCTTTAACATGTGTCACCACATACAACACCATCTCCAACGATGTAACAAAAATAATAGGGAAACACTGGGGTATCCTGAATACCGGCAACCTGAGATGGGAAAAGCCCCTGTTCTCATACAGAAGAGCAAGAAGCATCAGAAATGCAGTGGTGAACACTAGACCCAGAGAAACCACGGTGGAAAATGAGTCAGTTCTCAATGCGTGGGGGCTACCTAATGTGACAGGCCACTATAAATGTGGCAATTGTAGCGTATGCCCTTTCACTAAGAATACCAAGACTTTACAACTGAAGCCAAACAAAACCTGGACGATCAGAGGGCACACAAACTGCAATAGTGAAAACGTGGTGTATTTATTAACTTGCCCCTGCAACCTACGCTACGTGGGGATGACTAGCAGAAAAATAAAAACATGTATTGGTGAGCACAGGAGCACCATCAGGTGCAAAAAGGCTAATACCAGACTTACCGAACACTACTTGTCGGTGGGGCATAATCCTGATGAAATACAATGGACTATAATTGAGCAAGTAAAATCAGGAGCCAATTTAAACCAACGCCTTTTTGAAAAGGAACAAAGGTGGGTTTACAGATTGGCAACACATACGGCTGGTCTAAACGACAATATTCCATGGCATACAGTAATGGGTTAAATTTCTTCCATTGCACCCTGTTCTGTGAAGGATGGTTTCATAGTGGCCATACCTACAGTGAAAATTCAGACACTAAATATGTCCAAATATATGTCCCTGACTGACTCTCATGTTAACCCCTTGAGATAACAAAACAAACAGGGATCACTTCTGCCCTGTTCACAGTATCGAAAACAACATCTAGACATCTGTCAATGTATCTAGATTCCAAATCTACGACCACCATTCGGCTTGCCTAGCTTATAATTTATTCCTTTTCAGGCTTAATAGTCTTTTCCTTTTGTTTCCTTAAAGTCAAGACCAGATCCGGTCCCTTTTCAAACCCCTTCTTTTTCGCTGGGACGCGGCTCCACTTTAGCCTCGTCCGCTGAGCGGTTGCCTTGACAACCGTGACAACGATACTCACATGACTAGAACGTCAGACGAAGCGTCAGCGGGTACCGCCCCTGAGCTTCGCTCTGATTGGCCCACGGGGAGCTTCTGTTCGGAGCCACGCCCAACCAGGAAGTAGCGAAGCGTTTACTTCATGGCGTGGCTGCCGCATCGGAACACTCCACGGGGCATTTCCGAGTAAGAACCAAGTAGGTTTGTACGAAAGACGAGCAGAAGCCGCAAGTAAGTACTCTGTGACCAGATGTACGATGCATGTCTTGCATCCCTGACCCATATGCTTTTAATGATAGGCGACATTTTAACTGTATGTGCGCTTCTCATCTATCGCAATTTGCAGGTGACGGATACTTGCCGTCTTGGAACACTCGATGCCCATGAAGCACTAATTTACCGCTTCAAGTGTAAGCAATGTTGTAATTCTATATACTGTATTTTTCACAAAAGCGACTCGCTTTTTTGAGGCACAAGCTCATATTTACCGATCACTTCCAGTAGTGCCTGGGCGTGTTTTGTGACGCCGCGTGACTAGTGGCGATCGCTCTCTCACACCTCCCTCTCCTTTTCACCGATCTCAACAACTAGCATACGAACCACTTTCGTTTAGCACATCTACAACTAGCATACGAACTAGTTTCGTTTAGCACATCCACGCTGTGGTAAATACCGCCTGAGCACCGCTGTCTTGTACTATAGACAGACCACGGGTACGACCTGATCATGAGGTGTTACATTACCACCTTAGTCCTGGTGAACCCACCAAGTGCACTATCTATTAAGTGTGTACCCTTGTTTTGTCTTCCCCAGTACGTAAACCCAACCCTATAGGTTTTTCTCTTAGAGGTTTTTTCTCCTGAACCAGGATAAAACACACTTTTACATTAGACCACAATTTGTGGTCTTTATTTGAACGAGGGCAGGGCGCGCCTTAGCGTGTGCGTACCACCCCGCTCAAAACACACGGTCCTGACGAAAACCAAATAATTTTGAATATGGTTGAAACATGTAGACCTACTTTTAACTAATTCACATAGCACACTACGCTATTTTTAGATTTACCACACTTCTCGAGACACCAAAGCCTTCCTAAATAGGCACTGGTGCCACATATTTTTTAACAGGGATCAAGCACTCAAGAATAAAGTCTTGATGTGAGTAGTCTTGGCCCTTTTTAATACACTTATCACTATTACTTTTTGCATATATAAAAAAACAAGAAACCCGCTCCACTGTAGCCAGGTGTCGTAGCACACCCTATGGGCACTCGGCCTATGGGGTGGGACCCCAATGATGAAGCATGTCACCAACCAGGTTGGTGAGTGAGGGGTCTTCTCAAAGGGACAACTACTGTCCGGTTAAGGGTTGGGGCAACTATTGCTAACCTGAGCCTTAAGCTCCAGATACAGAAGAAATTCCTTCATTGTATATTTTGCGTCTAGGGGGTACTCCTCCATTGTTGTTAAAAATCTATCCCTGGGGACCAGGAGTTCCCACTACACATAGTCTGTGCAATCTCCCTTACTCTCTCCTTTGATTTACATAAAGCAGACAGACCCAGGCACAACATTTTGTTCCGAAGCCCAAGGGGCGCAGAGCAGCGAATAAATATGGCCATTCTATCACGTCAAATGCCATACTGGCGTCTAATGAGAGGATCACTGCGGGTTCTTGAATAGAAGATCTTCGGGCCATGACTGCCTGCAACCGTCGGAGGTTGAAGGCTGTGCTCCAAGAATTGTTTTTAACACTGTCCAGTAGCTTCAGAATAAAGTTTTTCTTTAAAGTTATACTTGGGCAGTTTTTAACTCACTTTTTCACACCACACTCACAAAAAAATTACTCGCTCCACTGTAGTCAGGTGTCGCAGCACACCCGGATGGCACTCGGCTGTCCGGGTGGGACCCCGATGATGAAGCATGTCACCAACCAGATTGGTGAGTGAGGGGTCTTCTAACAAAAGAACAATTTTCTTTTGATCTCTCCTCACATTCCATTAGGACCTCTTTAGGTCCATTGGTGATACTCCTCCTTTTGTTTATATAGATTTGGGTGAAGGGGACCAGGAGTATCCCCTTCCATGCCGTGTAAAATCCCTCACTCTCTTTGTTGTTTTTTCATAATCAGTTGTATCCCATGCTATTCCACCAGGTAGTGGGACCGCTGTGATGTTCACTGATGGTCTCTTTGTTCACGATGAGATGATTTGTGTGGCTTCAGGAGCAAGTTGATGTTCTTACTTGCAGGTGTCTATTTTAATGTGCTTTCCATCTATCAGCTGTCCCAAACTTAACACAAGAATGAGCCATAGCAGGAGATAAAGTACACCTAACACAATCCAAAGTTCAACCCAAGGTGAAACCAGATATGTATTTGTAAGCTCTTGACCAAGTTCCTTTAATTTTTCCTTGAAAGATTTCTTTGCTGGCGTAGTTTCAGGTTCGCTGGGATCCTCATAAAAGTTATTGAAGTTGATAAAATAGCCAGAGGAAGTTCTGTCAATTGTTGGTATTGCATCCGGATTTGTTGAAATCGCTGGAGTTGCTTGTTCCCTTGACATGTTTGTATGGACAGATGCTACATCTTTGTAGACGGGAGCTTCTTGACGAATTGTTATTTGGGTTTCAAGAGGCACAAGTTCCATGGCTTTGTTGCATAGTCCTTCTTTACTCACTGCAGGTTTATCAAAGGTGATAAGTATTTCAGTTTGAACCTCTTGTATTGTAGCAAGATTTGGTCATCTGCTACTACTTGGGAGTCCACTGGGCCTACTACTTATTATCGGCCACATGGTGTGGTTTTACCAGGTCAATTGACACAGAACGGTTCTCCTTTTTTCCAGGAAGGGCGGCAGTAGTACTGTTTTTGATCCATGGATTGCTAGTACAGGCACTGGTTTTCTGTAAGAAGGGCCAAATTCCTTCTTGTCCGCTATTTTCTCCCTGACCAGATCCCCAATCTTTGGAATCCAGACAGGTCTTGCTAGGACAGGTGTTTTTTCTTCAGTGGTCGTTGGCTTTTCGCTGGTATTGCTTAGTCTTCTTCTTGTTTCATTTAAGTCCTGTAAAACAGCCAAACGATCTTTGATACCAAAGGGTTTTTGTTCTACCACTGAAGTGCGACGATCAAGATCTTCAACCAACATTCTAGTACCAAAAGGATTTCATATGGAGTGATTCCACCCAGAGAATTTCTTGGCAGGTTATTAGGACTACGTTGGACATTTATTAGATGTTTGACCCACCCATCCCCCGGACCTAATACCCAAGCTGTTATGGATTGCTTTATGTCACGTTTTTTTCTCTCCACAACCGAATTTCCTTCAAGATGGAAGGGACTCAAAAATCACAATGCAACGCCCAACCTGGCCATGGCCTCCTTGTAAGCCCTAGAGCTAAACGCAGGACCCTGGTCAGAATGTAGCATACCGATTACGTATGTGCCGATAAAGTCTCACAAATCTTTTATAACAGTTCGAGCGTCAGCTGAGCGCTGAGGCCACATCCAAATGAATCTCTTCTTAATATTTGTCCATGGTGACGTCTGCGTGTAGAAAGCCTAATGCTGTCTAACAGCGGTGTCTGTACTGGGCTGGCTACTTTGTACTCAGGAATCTGGTGGTGTTCAAAGCTGTGGTCTCTGGAGCAGATATCACAATTAATTCCAAATTTGTAAATGTGGAGACTCATCCCTGACCACCAGTACATCATTTCTAGTTCTACTAGCGATTTTGAGATCCCTTGATGTATCAGACCCTCTCCCATATGTGCTTCGAAAATGAGAGCACCTCTCCGGTTCCTGTTTGGAATTAGCCTATCCCCCACTCCAGGGATTGAGCAAAAGGAACATAGTTTGCAACAATTATATATGTATATTCGAGTGGATAATTTAGAGGTAACGTGGCTCCGCTGCCTTTGCTCGTGGCATTGACAGCGAGCATGTATTTACCATCTATCGTTGTTTTCGAAAGATTGATTGTAGCTACGGAAGCCATTTGCACAGCTGCCTTTGCAGCTTCATCAGCCAGTGAATTCCCTGCAATGTGAACGCCCTCCCGCTGATGACTCAGTGTATGAATCACGTGAGTCTTTTGTAGTTCCTTCTGCAAAAGAACCACTTGTTCCCAAAGTAGTTTATGTTTGATTGTGCCACCTTTTGTATTTTTAAAACCATTTTTAACCCAGGTCTGCAGATATTCATTGTAATTCCGGACGCAGTTATACGAATCGCACACTATGAGTGTGGGGAATTCGTGATCGGTATTTTCAAGCACCATCTTGAATGCCTGTAGTTCAGCTCGCTGAGTTGTACAATCTCCGAGAGATTGAGTTTTTGTGACCATAGGTCTGAATTTACCATCGTGCCAGCGACCTTTAACAATCACGCACGCAGCACTATAAGCTTGTTTACCCCCAATTGCGGGCTATGCTGATCCGTCTGTATAAATTATACAGCCGTAATGTTCAGTAGGCAGAGGACATTCTTGTTCGTATTGGAGAAATTCTTGTGTCTTCATGTAAGGGTCAAAAACGTATTCAACGTCTGTTGCAGAAAGAGAATTAACCCATTGTATCCATATTGGATGTAGAGCTTTTGCATTTGGAATGCATGCCTTCATCACTGCCTCTAAGGCAGGTACAGGTGTAACGACTTTAATGTGTTTACCCTGTGCTAGGGCTCTCTCCTTTGCTACAGCAGTATGAACCGCTGTCAGAATTTTTTCTGTTGAAGTGAATTTCATTTCAGTTTGTGTGTACAAGTGTGATTTGTAAGCTATTGGTGCTTTTTCACTTCGTTAAAGGATAGGTATGTAAATCCGCATCTCCCTGGGATGATTCGGCTAACAAGGTTGCGTACATTGTCGCGTGTTTGTAAGTGTGTTGTTGCCAACATGTCTGTTGCACTGAACGCAACATTTCTGTGTGTTTTTGAGTCCAATTAGTTGGTTTGAAATCAGGTTTGATTAGTTCGTAGAGAGGTTTAACCCTTTCTGTGTAATTCAGAATGTAAGTTCTTCGGAAGTTTAAGAATCCTAGAATTGACTGTAAGTTTATCAGCGTTTTTGGAGTTTGGAGCAGCGCACATTTTTCTAAAAAGTTTGCTGCCAGGCTTTTGCCTTCACTTAAAAGTTTGTATCCCAAGAGTAGGATGTTGAGGTGGGCAATTCTGGACATATTAAAGTTGAATTTATACCCTTCTGAGGCGAACCCAAGTATTATGGTGTTCACCCTGTTCAAGTGCCTGTCCAAATGATCAGCTGTAAGATAGAGGTCATCAACATAAGATAATGCCTCATCATCAAACATTTGTAGTAACTCTGTTACTCTGGCTGAAAATAATCCTGGACTGTTCAATCCCTGGGGGAGACGGCAAAATTGTCGCTGTGTCCCCATGATTGAGAAAGCGGTCAAGTACCTGCTTTCTGGTGCAATATTTTGACAGAAGAAACCGTTTCAAATATCTAAAATAGTTTTATATTCCTTCCAAACTATATTATTCATCAGTGCTACACTGTGTGAATTTTGTACTGCAAAAGTTTTGCAACAAGAGTTTAAATGTCTGTAATCCAAAACTAGACGATATGTTTCATCTGGTTAGGAGACTGGAAACAAAGGATTGCTCATTGACGACGTGCATGTTTCAATCACCCCCTGGTATTCAAGTTGATCTAAGATCTCCCTCACTTGTTTTTTAGCTTCCTGCTTTACTGGATACTGCCTCTGAGCAGTAGGTTGATTTTTTAACTGGATTTTGTTGTGTTGAGTCCTCATCCCATCCCACATGATTTTTATATAATGCTGGAGCCTGGGCAACAGCCCATTTTCTGGTATCGGTGTATTATTTATGAATAGGAATATGATTAGAGAAGGCTGGCATAATGATCTCTTCGCCATGTGGGCACTCCCTGACAAATTTAGGTGGCCAGTCTTTTTCAGCTAGAAGGATGTCATAACCCTTAGATAATTTTCCCAAAATAGTGCTTTTATTTTCCTAGTTATATCCCCCTCTATTTGGAGTGTTACTTCATATAACTTTAGAGGATACATTATCCCTGGTGTCAGCAGTTTCAACCTGAATGTATTCATTCAGATCCACTGTCTCCAGATGATCTTTCAGGATCCTGCGAGCTATGGTGACCTCCCCTGCGCTGTCTTAACAGTGTCTGGGCCCACTCCCGGTTCTTGAGTTGTGTCCTCAAGATCCTCGGCATGTCTGATTTTTAGACTTGCTACCTTCTTTTTGGAGAATTGTCTTTTCTTATTTTTTGGAACGTGTTGTTCATCTTTGGACTTCACGCGTTCTTCTTTGTGTTCTGATCGTCCTCTTCTTTCGGATTTCTGCGAGGAAGTCTGAAAGGTACGAGAGGATTGTGTATCAGTATTTTGATATCTATCAGGTTTTCTCAAATTATCCCTATTTCTAAGGTTATATCTCTTTTCAGAGTGCTCCTTTTGAGGATATCTACCCCTGGACTGAAAACGCTTCTCTTTAGGAAATGATTGTCTACTATTTTCCCATTTCTTTTTAGTAGTAGTTAGATCGTTTTTGATAAAAACTTTTTCAGGATTTTCTGTTAGTTCAGGCTTTACAGGTTTCCGTCCCAAACTATCTCTTCCTAGTTCTTCATAGGATTTTTCAATAATTCTGGCAAGTTCATAAGGTTGTTAAGTAATATCAAGTTCTTTCAATTGTTGACGGATTGCCACTGATGCTGCTTCACCTTTAATGTTAGCTAATAAGATAGCGGAGACCTGTTTGAAATCTTCCAGTAATTTCATACCTAGATTCAAGGCCGGTTCTGGACCTTATTCATTTTGAATCTGTCTCAGAACGTCTGGTATTACCGCCATAGACGGGACACCATGTGTTTTTGTGTAGATTGAAGCAAAGACTGTACCCCAAGTGTCACAGTCCTCTATGTGTGGTGCAATCCCCATTGGTAAACAGATTGTCAGAATCCTGTGTTTCTCATGAGGTGTACCATCGGGAAATACTGCCTCTATTTGAGTAATTTTCTGGGCTAATCAGCATGGAATTTGTTTCCTTTCTGCGTGCAACTTACTGATTACTGACTGTATAGTCTGTGGTGTAATTTTGTTTGTGTTCCCCTGATGAGGGGTGTGCTGTGGAATTCTAATAACAGGTTGGGCTGTTAAGGTCTGCATGACATATTGTACCAATTGTCTATGTATTTTAATTAATTGTTTTAGCTGAGCTAACAGTTCTAGTCCTGTAATTGTTTCAATGTCAGGATGTGGTGTATAGCTGGCTAATACCGGCCATGTAGCTCTTGGCCTACCTAGTGGAACGAGCCTGGTAATGTGATTTTGATGTTGAAGGGTGCCATTAAACCAGAGATGATACTCTTGGTAAGTTAGTGGATTTCAACGTCATTGAAAGGAACGTATTCCGCTGGATGTTCCTCTATCCTATAGAAGTGGAACACATGTGTTGTTGAATTTGCCTGTGGAAAGGAAATCCATGAGTAAAATACCTCTGTCTGCCGATATTCATGTGCCTCTATGACAAATATGACTCTACCACCTCTCGATGATAGGCCATTTTCTATAAGCTTAATAGCTATAGTTTTCCTCACGTTTTCCGGGATGATTATAGCATCCGGATCATTTTGTTGGAGACCTGTAACGTCTAAAACCGGTTGGGCTGAAGTTGTTGCAGCTCCACCGCTCTCTTCGTCTCTATCTTGCATTTTGTTGCAAGTTTTTCAGAGCAAGTGTCAAGGAAATAAAGATAAGGTGCACAATATTTTGGAACACTGTATCCTTCAACGTTGAACAAAACCAAAAACTAATACATAGAATTTTACGTCCTACTCAGTTTAATGGCGGATATTTTATCATTTAACCCACTCCAGATGTCTATTGGAGTTTTTACGGGATAAAGGGGTCTCTGTGAAAAGCACGACTGAGTTACTCTAGTATCTAGCGTTATATTAGTGCCTTACCAAACGTTGGGCGCCATGTAGAATAGTTTCTATATTCCCAATAGGCTCTGCTCATTGGAATAATATATCCTATAGATTAGACGTAGGACTGAGGTCGACTAGGTCACTATCGAATATACTAGACTTAATTGTGTGTGCCAGCTAGCTCACTAGAAACTTTCTCGAATTCACAAGAAGGGATTAGTCTCTGACAATCGCATAAACATGACAACTTTGTTTCCCCAAGATAAAACGTATCTTCAGAGTCGTGGAAACGATAGATATTTCACCTAGTCAATCGTGCATGCTTCGTTTCACTAGAGGTGCAGAGAAAGTAGAAAGACGGGCATTTTCAATAAAAGGTTTTATTGAACAGTCTTCTTTCTCAAGCATAAGAAATGGACTGCTACAATAGTAAAACTGTTTGTGAAATATAATACGTACAGTATAAATAGTAGAATAAAATAATACTGTAAGAGCATTGTAGGGTTACTAAACCATATATAAATACATACATAAACTGAGGCTAAAAGTATTCAACTGGTGCTTCTAAAATACGCCTACCCCAGTGTACCTAACCTAAGTTTAGTACGAGGGAGGAGGTAAGTGAGGTGTAGCATACATGTAGTATTCTTTGCCAAGAATCTGCTCAAGATTTCTCTAAGGGTCTAATCAGCTCCGTACCTTAGTTTAGAATGGAGAGGGTCAGTCTCGAGACTTGATTTCCCAACAACCCGCAAGGGTAGCTTGGAAACACTGGAGCTGGATTTCTCAGCAGGAGAAAAGACAGCGTCTTTCTCAGTGCGTCTGCTGGAGGTTGCGGCTTCCGTCGGCACTTGCTATAGCAGGGCGCGTCGGGCTAATAGATAGTCGAACTGCTCCAAACCACTGTGTGTTTCCTTGGGCGAGTGTGGGCATATTTATACCTTGAAGGTGCCGGATTTGATGTAAAGGTGGACATAATAACGTCACCATAGAGTCTCAGTTCTTTGAAAACTCCATGAGTTCTTGGATAAATCAATATTCAAGCAAGGGAAGTCCCTGTCTGCTGAAGGCGGGTTTTTTCAAGAAACCGTTGTGGATTTTTGAACTAGTGGAAGTAGCCCTGCCGTATTTCAACTGCCTGAGCTATGTCTAAATATGGTTCTGATGTTATGCCTATATAAGGATATGGTGATTTATGCCTATATAAGGTCATGAATCGGGAAACTTACAATAGGGTCCTAAAATGATACATACCACCGTCATCCACACCGACCCACCAGCGTTGTGAGACCTGACTGGTTATATGATCACACAACCATGCAAAACACCACAGTGCACCAACGCGCGACGTGGTCGCTTCATTCTCAACCAGCTGAGCTGACACTGAGCGCTCCCCAAAACCAGAACAGCTGATTTGCCCACTTAACTTTTGTAATTCCAATGAAGCTGCCTGCGGTGGTGCCCTTTTGCGCCGCGACCCGTCCCGTGATCCGGAGCACTCCCGGATACGAACCGGTTTCCGATCGCCACCTTGATCGCCACGCCGGTCAGGTCTGCTCCCTCTGCTGACTGCGAATCCTCATTCACCAACGACCTCGCACCTCTGGCTAGTTCCTTAAAACTCATTTCCCTTCAAACGTGTTCGTTTTGATCTGTAATAGAAGAACAAAATTAAAGGACAGCCTCCTAGCAAGACTGGAGGACCTAGAGACGGGCTGGGGAAAAAGAAAAAGAATTACAGCCTCCAAGAGGCTGGAGGGGCAGGCCGTGGAGCACGGAGTCAAAGAGGCAGACTCCCGCGCTCCCTGGCCTTTTAACCCCTCATCCGCCAGGCCGGATCTAACCGGCCTGGCCTTCGTTCCACAGTGACCCGTAAGTGATTCGATCACTTCCGGGTCACTAGGGTTCCCCGGGTCCAATCCATGTTGAGGCACACCTGCCGCGTCATGGTGACGCGATGGGGCGCGCTTCACCACGGAGAGCGGATAGCTGGTGGGGGCCGATGTCGGCCCGCCTTTCTCTTTTCACCTAAAATATATATAGGTAAATGGTCTAATGTTGGGTCATGTTTGTCAGTCTTTTTTAATACAATAAGATGTAAATGCTATAACAAAATCAATAAAGGATTCCCTTTGAAAGCAAAAACCTAACAAATATAATACTTCATTTACATTAGTCAGTATTCATGAAGTAAGCAAGCAAGCAGTCTCCATTTCAATATGTATTAGTCTGCATCGCATCATATGTGTGGTTATTCAATGAGTACACAAAGGAGACTGACTCTAGTGGCCCACCATGCCTCTCCACCCTACTTAGGGCTGCCACCACATATATAGTATTCCTGGCCCTAACTAATATGCCACGGCTCTGCAGGTTTCTAGCGCCCCTGCTCCTAGGCATTTAATGGATCACGAATACTTTGTTAAAAGTGCACAAAAATACGGAGCAACACCTTCTCTTTACATGCAACATGAACAAGCGACTGCTAGCGTAATGAGCTCTAGATTCACTTTCAGCCCAAGTGCAATCAAAGCAGGTCTTTCTGACAGTAACAATCTCATACTCTGTGACAGTGAGTACCATTTTTATTTTAACTTATCCACCGTGTTTATTCGGGTTGTGCTGAAGGGGTGCCAAGTGTTTGGGCTGGCTAGGAGTAAAGCTCTGGTGGGGTTGGGGCTATTTGTGGCAATCACTGCTGGGTGCAGGGGATGGATGTTTCCTATTTTGTTAGAGTTTCTCTCTCTTCTCTCCACTCTCCTTCCTCATCACTTGTCTCTCTCTCACACATTTCCTATCTCTTACTCACTGTTGCCTCGCTCCTCTTCTCTCCCCTTACTAGCTCTTTTTTTCAAAGTCTTTTCTCTTCGTCTGCTCTCTCACTCATGCAGCTGATCTGATTCAAGTGAATGCATTGTCTGTATAGCAGACAGGTTTCTAAACCATGCTGGAGTTGTTAATAACTAATACTCAGTGATGCTCTGAACCACTCTGTTTTAAGTGTCAGTAGATGTAGAAAAGTGTTTTGGCTCAATTCCCTTAGACATCTCATTCAAATGTGGGCCTTGCCAAACGCTGTACAGCTGTTGAATGAGAGTTTTGGGAATGTCTTTAAGCTATATTCTTATCACAGTGGTAGTCTGCGACAAAGCACGTTCATTTTTTAATGAACATTTTATGATGTTTCATATACATATATCCAATAATAATTTTAAAATGGTTGTCACTCTCAGCATTATTTCAGTAGCCCCAGTACACTTCCTTCCTGCCAAAATACCCCAAAAGTTAAAACCAAAAGGGTTAATGCTGTGAAATGGTTTATTTTATTGTGTGATAAGTTCAAACATAAATGCCCATGACCATTTACCCCCTCAGTCATAAAAGCCAAAAACCGAAAGATTCTTGTCCATAAATAATAGAAATATAAAAAGGATAAGGGACGAAATGCAGAACATTGTCAAACATTCAACCCCGCCCCCCCCCCCCCCACAGATCTGGGATAAATCCATCGTTTTTTTGCTCACCATGCCACCCAAATTTTGAAACAGCCATATGCAAATCAGTCTTAACCCTGCTACCAATGGGAACCGTCCAACCTGAACTGCAAGACCAGGTCCTCTGTCAACCAGAACGCAAGCATTCTGGCATCGGTTTCAGGGTTTACCCCCTCATCAATCAGGCTAGCTTAAATCCAGTACCATAGCAATGTGTTTTGGCATTCCCCCTAACATTTTTCAGTCACTCCCTAATTTTTATAAACTCGTTTTTGTTGGCATAGCACTCTATGCGCTTTACCCTGCTAACCAATGCTAAAGCGCATGTGCTTTTGCCTCCAAATATAGTAAAATGTAACCGCACCTATGGCCTTATTTGTAAAGGTGAACTACACTTTTGTGTAAGTTTACGATTGATATTCACACAAGGATTTACAAGTAGAATCCCTACGAGCCCAGATTCTCCGCATATAGAAAGATAGGGCAGAATAGCTGAAGACACACTGTACGTACCTAATAATGGACATGCTTAGTCTTGACGCATAATTTGAAATTTTTTTGCGATATGGAATTCTCTTCTTCTATTTTCGAGCTTTACCAGTCAGCTTTCCCTAAAGCTAAACAAAGACTGCATAGGTAATGAGCTATATTTCCATGTATTTACTTTCAAAAGCCTCTACCAAATGAAAGCTGGGAGGTCTTCCTATCCATGAACCCCGAACGTAATCACTTACCTCACATCATATGCTCAACCAGCTGCGTTTACTATGAATCTCAAGCACCAGATAGACCCAAGTGCACAGACTGTGAGCCTTTCCTCCTGAACTACTTAGTGCTTGCAGACACTTACCCTCTGGTCTGGAACCCTGCATCTGGCCACCCTACCATTGGACCCAGATTATACACATAGTGCAATCTTTTAGCATTTATCCACAGGTTTGTAAGTAGTCCACCTTCTTGAGGTGCTGTGACCTACACACTCTGAACTTCATAGAGCATACAATACCATTGAAATTCATGTCCAGTTATCATTATCACAATATATCTTTATTTCAGATGCACTTAAGCAACCTACAAAAGAACAATGGACTTCTGACAAAATTATGCCCATTCAGCAAAAAATCACATTCATATTAACTAATCAATCCTAAAGTTAAAATAAACAAGCATTAAAAATGAAACAGGTCTCGCAATTGTTTTAGTTAGAGCTATTGCCATTGCAAATGACAATGTCTTGTACACAAAGATAGATTGAAATGTTTCAGAATCTCAGCCCGCTTTCACGTCGACATTCTTCGGAAAAGTAGCATAAAATGTCACGGGCCCCTCACCCGTCCGAATACGGGACATTCGGGTAGTAGAAGTTGCAGTCGGACACGGGCAGACATAAGCCCCAGATGCAGTACTTTCGCCAAAAGAAATGCCTGCTCCGGCTTGGCTCCCCCTCCACCCCTTTGTCAGCAGGAAGAGCGGCTCTGTGAGTGGAGAGCCTTCTGCATTCTGAAATCCGCAGGGTCTGTTTATGCAGCCTTCAGATTTCCTGCACAAGTGTTTAGATCTGACAGAGGGGCACTCTCGCCTTGACACGCACCATTGGGAGGGAAGAAGGGGGCAAGCAAGACCGACTACCATTTTGTGTGTGTAAAAGGCCGCTTTATTGAAACAGGTGCACATCACATTTATTAAAACTGGCAACCGCCTCACAAAACTAAAACCTCCCTAAACATCGAGTTACCTGAACCCTTAGGTTTTTCTCCCCCCACCTCTAAGATCCCCACATGATAAAATCCCCCCACCCTGCAATATACAAATATACACTTCAATTACATCCTAATAGTATCCAATTTTCTCCCCTACATCCTAACTCCAAAACCTGCCAAGATCTACAGACCTATCTGCCTTCTTGCAACTGTAACTAAGTACCCTCTAATGTAACTCCCAAACTGTTTACCCTTTCCCCACTCCCGTTCCCCAAAGCCCCAAACATAACGATAAAGAACCGAACTCCAGCCAAACTTGTCCAACATCAAAAACAACTCCGCCACCCAGGGAAAGTGGGATTAGGTGATTACACTGCCTCCCCCTTTCCCTGCCCCCCCAACCCCCCACCCCAACAACATGCAGGAACGACCGTTCTCTGCGGCCCCTTAGTCCCGGCGGACCCCCAGCAAACTAGCCAACACTTCCCGAAGCTCTAAGAGGTACAAATCCATTCCAATGCGGGAGAGGTGAACCCCATCCCCCCTGAACATCTCAGGAGCATCGTACTTAACGTCCCTGTGCTAAATGCGTGAAAAACCCAAATGCCGACAGAAACGCACCATCTCGACATTCAACTTCCGCCGTGCCTTGTGTACCGCCTGCGGCTTCACTGCGCCCCGCCACACTCTACACGGTACCAGCTCGGTCCATACCACCGTACAACCTGGTCATCTCCTCCGCAGCTCCACCAAATGCCTCCGCATTGCTCTCATCAATAACAAGCCCGTCTCCTGCACCATATCGTTCTCCTCCAAGTGGAGCACCAACACGTCTGGGCACCGCCCCCCTCGCACCAAACCGTTTAGCGTTGTGATCAATTCTTTCCATCTCATGCCCCCTCTCCTGGACCAAACCACCTGAAACAAAGCCGGATTGAACCTCAGGTTGTCCCCGAAATAGATATCTTGAGCCTGCAACTTCGCCCTCTTCAGAAATGAATGGCCCACAATCCAAACCAACATGTCCCGGACCAGGGGACCCACCACTGAACCTGAAATGAGAAACAAATGTCAATAAGTGTGTCCCCCCAACCTCACCACGCGCGTTCAGGCCAACTCTGCGCTGCACACATATCGCCTATGACAATTGGAGGACCATCTCCACAAGCGCATAATGACCCCCCCGCCCACACCCCCGCCGATGCGCCTCCGATGCCACCCGATCCGGAAAGAGTGCGTGCCAAACTGCCTCCCCTCGACCCCAATTCTGGCCAATGCCTTCCGCAACACCCCCAACAGCTGTGGCCCCGTTGCCCCTCTCCCATTCGCATGCTGAAACACCAAACCCCCCGCCCTCCATTCTCCTTCCCATTTCCTTCCCCTTCGTACCGGGCACGCCACTCCCTCCTCCACCCTCTGCAGGACCACCCACGACCCGACGACCCTCTGATCAGTCTTGGACTTTCGCAACCAAAGGCGCACCTCCGTCTGCTCCACCCTAACATCCGAACCACTCGAAACCACGGCCTGCCTTTGAACCCAACGGCTCCGACACCCAAAAAGCCCCTGCAAACATCCACACCATCAAGGTCGCAAACAGGCAACCTTCCCTTCCGTCCCTGCATACGTGCGGCAGCATCTCCACCACTCTGCCCAACAACTCCTTTGACATGGGCTGCCTCGCCGCCCCCCCGCCCACATTTCCGAGCCCAACCCTCCAACATCCTAGTCTCGAGCTCACCTGCGGACGGGGCGTATCCCCAAAACAACTTCCCCATGAAAGCAATCCCCACCAGCTTGCCTGCTATGGTCACCCTGGACAAACTTTGCTTATCAGTGACAGCATGAACTGCACCACATCTTCCTGCCTGTCAAACCCCGGCGGCAGCCAACGCGCCCTGGACGACACAAATTCCCCCCATGCCGCCACATACGTTGTCCTGGTTGACTCCGCCAAGGATCCTAGAACCAGCTGCAACATCCGGTGTTGCCTATGTCTCACATCTGCAGTGGCATGGGCGTCGAGTCCCGCTCC
This sequence comes from Lissotriton vulgaris, assembly GCF_964263255.1. Lineage (NCBI taxonomy): Eukaryota > Metazoa > Chordata > Amphibia > Caudata > Salamandridae > Lissotriton > Lissotriton vulgaris. Next base: position 983,482,335 of record NC_141687.1, read on the forward strand.
GCATCCTTGGCTAACCCACGGAATCTCCCCCACTGCGAACGAGACAGAGCATCCGCAACGTCATTGTCAATTCCTGGGACATGCACCGCGCGAAACGCAATGTCATGGCGCAAACAGCCCAACACAAACACTCTCAACAACTTCAGCACTTGCTCGTCCCTGGCGGCTTGGTGATTCACCACTTGTACCACCGCCATGTTATCCACGTTGAAAGTCACCCTTCGGTGAGCCAGCACCTCACCCCACAGCCAGATCACCACCACCAAAGGAAAAAGCTCCAGGAAGGCAATGCTCCTCCCGCCTCCCCGCCACTCCGGGGGCCATCTCTCCGCGCACCATTTCCCATTCCAGTAGAGGCCGAACTCGTCGCTGCCCGCTTCGTCCGAGAAAATCTTCACATCCCAAACCATGTCCTCGTCCCGCTGTAAGGGCACTCCGTTGAACTGGTTCAGGAAAAACCGCCACATCAGCAAATCCTCCCGAACACCCGCCGACAAGCGCACATAAAAAGTGCGCGGCCCAACCTCCTACAGAACGTCCGCCCGACGCGTACCACCCTGCACGCAAAATTGAGATGGCCTAACAGCACCTGAACGACCAACACCGTCACCTTATACCTAGCCACCATCGCCTCCAAGAGTCCCAACATCTGCTGTTGCTTGTCCCCCGGCAACCGTGCCTCCATCAATACCGAGTCCAGCTCAACACCCAAGAAGGACAGCGCCGTGCCTGGCCCCACTGTCTTCTCTGGTGCCAACTGCACCCCAAGTTCCTCCATGAGCTCCTGAAACCTGTCCAGCGCCACCTGGCAGTTCATGGAGTCCGGGGCCCCGACCAAGAAAAAGTTATCCAGGTAGTGCGTAACTCCTTGGTGACCCGTGCGTTCCGTAAAAAGCCACTGCAGGAACGTACTAAAACATTCCAAAAAGTGCACAGGATATCGAGCAGCCCATCGGCAACGCCTTGTCCACATACCAGCGGCCATGAAACTGGATCCCCAGGAGGCCCCAGTCGTCTGGATGAACCGGCAGCAACCGGAAAGCCGACTTGATGTCACACTTAGCCATTACCGCGCCAGGTCCCGCTGCCACCACCAAGGCCATGGCCACCTCCACATAGGAGTACGACACCGCGGCCTTGTTCACATCTATATAGTCGTTCACCGATCCGCCGTCCGGCCATGACAAATGCTGTATGAGGTGCACTGTCCCGCCTCCTTCTTGGGTACCACGCCTATGGGGGACACTATCAAGTCGTCCAGTGGCCAATCTACAAAAGGACCTGTCATGCGTCCTTCCTGCACCTCCTTGCCCAGCCTACTCTGTACCACGTCTGGGTGCTCCCGAGCCGACCGCAAGTTGTCCGGCCAATGCCGCCGCCGAGGCCCATCGTAGCCCAACCGAAACCCGTCCCGAAACCCGTTCCGCAACCGATCCGCAGCCCCCACATCCGGGTAATTGCGCAGGGCCAGTGTCAAACGGTCCAGCCTAACCTGAGTACGAGCCCTTAGGCCCAGGAACCTTTCCGCCTCGGCCACTGCCCGACGGTTGACCGGCCCCGGAGCGCCCCGCTCCAGCTGACGCCTGCAAACCCCCGTGTCGTTGCCCGGGAGGGCCCCAACAATGGAGCACTGGGTGCCCATACTTGCCACACCAGGAGCACTCATGGCGAAATCGACAATGCTCTCTGGCACACGCCCCTTTATTAAAATCCCAGCATGCGCCCACGGTTCCGGGCTGGCTCTTAGCTCCGGCTCCCACTCCGCTCGAGTGGGGCGACCCTGAAAAGGCTGATAAATTATCGGAAGGCCGCTGGCGGTAAAAATGGTCTTGCCCGACCCCGCCATTCCCATCGTGTGTTGCCAGAGATCACAGTCCAACTCCCCCCACTTCGCTTCGGTAACCCAAGCCATCCTCGCCCTGAACTCCTTGCTGTACTGCGCCACGCATAACTCCCCCCCCGTGATCTGCGCCTTCCAGATGACGTCCATGTATTTAAACAAGGACACTGATCGGTCCAGGAACTTTTCACAATACACACTCGCGAATATCAAAAAGGCCGCCGTCCAGTTCTCGATTGTCAATGGCACCCTCGGGCGCTTCTGCAGTTCATACTCCTCCTCCTTTGACCCCTCCTTCGACCGAACCTCGTGGTGCAACAACTTCAACAACTCCGCATACTCTCCCTTCCAGATCTTCTCCTTAGTCACCGCCATTAAATGCGCCCCCAGCGGCTTTGTGACCCCCATATACGGGAGCCGTTTAATCCTCAGCTCCTTGCTCTCTGGTTTTGCCGCGCCACTCTCCTCCGCTGGCGCGCCCCCGCAGTCGCGCTGCCTGCGCCTCCCTCTGCCTCAGGCTTCGCTACCTTGCCTGCCACCTGACCGTCTTCCGAGCCCGCGCCACCATCGCCCTCTGCAGCCTTCCCCCCAGGCGCCAGCACATTTTCATCCGGCCCCACACCCCGATCCACCACGTACTTTCCTTTGCATAGCCGGGCCCCCACCTCCCCTCTCCCCCACTCCCACCGACACCATTCGCGCCGCAGCCTTGCATTTACCTGTGATCAAAGTTTCCCCTCGTGGATCCTCGCCGCTCTGCTCCGGCGCCGACCTGTCCCTCGACTGTGTCCGGGCCGCCGCAGCACCCAGGCCCCGTGACACCTGTAAGAAAGAACTCACACCATTACCGGAGCCCCGTCCGCCCCTTCCATCCCTCAACTCCCCTTCCTCCATACTGTCCTCATCTCCCTCAATCAACTCCACCCCCCCCACATATATCTCTGGCGATCCGGCGGCGGCGCCGACTGAACCCTGCCAGAGGCCCACATTCTGCCTCTCGCCCCACTCAAAAAATAACAGTCCTCTGTGCCGGTGCACCATGATCTCCGCTCATCCCCAAACCGCTGGGGCCCTGTGGGTGGGGGGGCCTGCGAGCCCGCCAGGGGCCTTCGTGAGCCAGATGCGCTGTGATCCCTCGTTGACTCCAGGCTTGCCGCAGGAAGCTCCACCCTCCCTTCTCCTTGGTGTCGCTGGGCCGCCCCAAGCCTTACCAAGTCCGCTTCCCCGCGCCGATCTTCCCCCTGCAAGAGAAAAGGTACCGCTGGTGTGCGGGGTCCCTGAAACTGCGCGCCCCCACCCGAACGAGCTCCCTCCCCCAGCCACCCCTGCCCCACCCTCCTCCTCATCCTCACTCCAGTTAAGCCCCCTACCCCTGCACCCACCTCTCCCGATAAGTCCCCACCAAAGCCCAACCCAACCCTCCCACCTCCCTGCCGCCACCCCTACCTTCCCCATCCCCACCACCCCGACGGACCCGCCTCGTCCTCCCCGCGCTCCGCCACAACCCCCGCCGCTGTTCGCACCTCTCGCAACCCCTCCTCCCATGACGCGAACACATCCAAACCCTCCCACTCCCTGTCACTGCCCTCCGACTCAATCAATAATGGGGAGACCTCACCCGCCCATCCCTGCTCCTCCCCCAACTCTGCACTCCCACCCAACCGCTCTCCCAGGGCCAACTCCCCTCCCCCCAACCCCCTGCCAACCATGCCTCCCCCTCCCCGTGCCCCCCTTTTGCATCCTTCCTGCCTGTGCTCCTGCCCCTCCCTGCTGTCCCCTTAGGCCCCTGCCGGGCAGGTGAGGGGCTCTCCAGCTGTCTCCTCTGGGCCTGCTCTCCCCCTGTGCTTACTCCCCCTCCGTTTCCCACCTCTGCCACACCTCCCCGTCCAGTCCCCGCTCCTGCAGACGTCTCCCCTGCCCCGCCCCTCCCCCACTCCCTTTCCCCCACGCCTCGCAGGTGCGCCCAATGCCTCGCTCCCCGGCCGGGCCCCTCCACAACCATTGCCACTGCCAGAGCGGCCGCGTGGCTCCGCGCGCGGCCGCCCCGCTCCTCCACATGACCTCCAGCTCGCCGCCCCGCCCTCCGCCCTGCCCCCAGACACTACAAAGAGGCGGGGCGAGGTGCCCCTGGTAACGTGCCTCGACTGCTCCTCCACACACCTCTCCCTCTCGTCAACCAGGGCCGCCCTCCTGGCATCGGCGTGATCCTGGGGACTCACCTGCAGCCTTACTGCCTTCCGCTGCGGCGAGCAGGCCAGCATCGCCGCCGCCACACCAAAGGAGGCCCGCCGCACCGGACGCGCTGCCTGTGGGCCCACCAAGAGGTCCTTACGCCCGCCTCGCTCAGCAGGCGGATGGCCTCCAACACCCTGACATCTTCTGCAACCACCATCACCGTAAGCCAGCAAAGTACCTTATCAACCTGTAAGCAACCTGCCAAACGCTAAAACCCACGCCTGACAAAACTAACTGCCGCTCCCAGCCACCAGGTCTCAATACATAAAATGGTGGCTGGGAAAACGCGGGTACCCTCTAAATACCCCTTGGGCTGCCTACCTCACAATTGGGCTGCCTTTGGGCTATCCCCAGGCAGCCCAAAGCGACAAAATGGCCGCTCCCTGGTTCGCCACCCTTCCCCCTCCGAAATCTGCCCGGGGGCAGACCTCGCGGCTCGGCTGCACCCCAAATCCCCCTTCCCCTACTGGTGCTTTTAAGTAAACTTAATTCGGCTCTTGGCCACCGCACCCGTGGGTGTACAGCGGGGTAGAGACAGTAACATTGCCAGCCCTGCGCGGAACACAACGACGGAGAAAGGGTGGGGGAGGGGGGTATTTATAACCTCTGAGACGTGAGCCGCCTGCAATGAGGCGGCTGTGCACCCAAGCGAAGCTATGAAAGGGGAGAGTTCGAGACCGGAGGTTGGGGGTGGAAAATCGCTGGGGACGAGTGAAAAGCAAGGGGTAACAGAGGAAACAAAGTGGGGAAGGAACAATCAAAGGATACAATGAAAGGAAGGGGGAGCGCTGAGAAGCGTGCAAAATATATGGTAAGCGACTATCGGGAAAGGGAAAGAGGGCAGAGAAGAAGAAGCAAAGGTGTGGGACGGTGTAAGGGCCATGCAAACAGCAACAACTTACTCCTACCTGCCAACTCACAGCTGTCTGCAACGGGAGAGCATTTCGAGGCTCAATGTACGGGCGCTTGTGCAAACTCGGACAAAGAACTGAGAGCGGCATTGTGAAAAAAATATAGTGCATCTTGACTAATGAAGGAGACTGTGTAACGCCGCACGTAAAAGATCCATTCCAGGTGAGCTGGGCCGAAAGTGAACAGGGCGGTAACGAGGATGGACTAAAAAGCTTTTTTTTTACACTAGAAAGCCAGCGTGTACTCTGAACTATGGCGCAAGCCAATGGGAAGAAGGGGCGTGGCTTCAAGTTCCCTCCGGAAAGTGTATTTTTGACAATAAGCCCTCGTAGAGTGAAGAGCTCATGAGCTCATGCACGCTCTAGTGCTAGGTCTGCAAGACCTAAAAAATACAACCAAAATTGATCTTGGGATATCCATCCTATTTCTTCACTTCATAGCTACTTTTATAAAACTTACAATAGAGAAGCACTTACATTCATTATGAAACACTTGTAAAAAAACAAAATGATAGGGTGAAAAGGGGAAAATCCTTTTTCTCTTCAGTAATGGTTTCATAAAACACATTCAAGAAAGTCTAAAAAACCCACAAAACATAATTATACAAAAGGTATCCTGTGGAGACAAACAGTTGAAACCACAGGGACATATATTCTTAACAAGATTCCAACCCTTTTGTACTGCCAAAAGGCATTGTAGCAGATGTATTCAATACCGAGGCAACACATATGGAAAATTGGTATTGGCAACAAATGTTAAATATGGTCCTGTGCACCTTGTAGTCTTTAAATGTGCATACCCTCTGACTGTGCAGTATTGTAATTCTAGTCCCTCACTATTTAGTTCCCTAAAAGAAATAAAAGCTTTTTTGTTCCAATCTTTCCTGGCTAAGTGCTCTGGACAAGAAAACAAATAGAGTATGCTCAAGGCATTAAATGAGGCCCCTCCACCTTCTCCGCCGACAAGAAGTGTGTCTGTCAGGCTGAGCAAAAGTCAGCCTGACAGACACTCTTCTTGTTCAGGCCAGGCAGTAAGGAGATGTACATTCGGAAAACGGACAAGTGCCTACCTGTCTGA